>NC_081427.1:49770173-50370173 GCF_949786415.1 Peromyscus eremicus
GCTATGACACCGTGTTTGGCAGTGAGCATCCTGCTGGTAGAAAGGTGCCACAGTGACCATTAGAGTAGCAGAGGTCTTTCTCCTGTGCCAGTTCCTGCCCACACAGGAAATAACATCACAGCTTAGCTCTCACTACGGCAATGACAGCCTAGGAAATGAATGTTCCCTAAAGGAAAAGAAAATCTCTTAAGGTAAAAGGCTTATGTAAACTAGTAGTCTTTAAAGGGATTTAAAATAACTAACCTCTAATAAACAATTGCTGCAAACAGTTTTTCTCCTCTCTCCGGCTCCCAAGGGGTGGTGCTCAGGCACTGGCAGTTTTAAAAGCTCCCCGGGTGACATTAATTGTGTAGTCAGGTTTCAGAGTCCCTGCTTCAGCCAAGTCAACCAGTGCTCAGAACTTCCCCTTGAGCAGAATGATTTCATCCCTGTCGTTTTCTCTCTCCGTTAGCATGCACGCATCCGGGTTAGACTGCGCAATCCCGCACCTGCTGAGACCTCTTTGTTCATTGCGAGTCTGGGTCTGTTTCCCTGAGTAGCTTTTAAATAGGTTTCATTTTGTTTTGTCCTCCACCTCATATGCCCCCATGTATGGCCTGGCATGGCCGCTGCCATGCACATCCTGGCTTTTGGAACTCTCCCTAAATGCATAGGGAGAGAGAGAGCGGCTAGCACGGGTCATAACCCT
Source organism: Peromyscus eremicus (assembly GCF_949786415.1). NCBI lineage: Eukaryota > Metazoa > Chordata > Mammalia > Rodentia > Cricetidae > Peromyscus > Peromyscus eremicus. The sequence continues at coordinate 49,770,862 of NC_081427.1, forward strand.
CAGTGACAAGATGAAAATGTTGGGACTAAGGGAAGAGAGTAGCAGGGACCACAGGGACATGTGACCTCCTTTCTGGAAGGTTCTGGGGGGTAGTTTGTTCCGGTCATTGCCGTTTTGTTTGTTTTCAGGGTTTGGGAGAAGCAAGCTGCACAGTCTTCAATTCCCCAACTCCGTCTTGGAGGAGTTCCCTGGACATGAATTTGGTGGCCTTGGCCCTGCTTCTCTTTGTGATAGTGACAGAAGCTCATATTCCTCTTTACTGCCCACTTGGCCTCTGGAGCAAGAGGCCCAGATGCAGGCAGCCTTATAATGTAGGAACCTGCCACAAGCTGTGAGATAAAGGTGTGGGGACAGTTAAAGGGACAGCCTGCAGGAGGCGCTCTCTGACATGTTTCCCTTCCAGGTGCCTTACCCATTGTGTTCTCGGACTTGAACTTCCAGGTTCTGACACAGTCTGCTCAGTCATCCCGTTACGATAGAAAGTGCTGTCTGTGACCCACCAAATCTTTCCGTGTCAGCCCCCTTCAGTTTCCTTTGCTAGCGTGGGACCTCCTTCATGCTTCTCCATGGGACTGTGTCCTATCCATCTCACCTGCTTCTTCCGACTCTTCTCTCTTACCTACCCACCCCACCCCAGGCTTATGGCTCTCTGTACCATCGTATGTGCTGAGGATTCCACAGTCCGTCTCTAGTTCCAGCCCCTTTCTTGAACCCAGATTCATCCATCCATCTGCCTGTGCAGACACTTCAGTATGACAGCCCGATATGGACAGTCTTGATGTCACACATTGATGCCGAGCTTCTCTTCCATCAGACTCTGTGTACCTAGGGCCCCTAATTTTGACTCCTCTGTACGTTTCCTTTTATGGCCCACATCCAGCTCTTTCGTACAGTGTAGACGCATTCTTCATATATAAGTACCTCATGCCTCTTCATTACCAGTTCTACACAGTCTTCTCTTACTTAGACCATGTCTATAGCTTTCTAAATCATAGTGTTAAATAGAGCCTTCAAACAAGCTTGAGCATTTTAATAATTACTTGTTCATCCTTTCCTCTACCATCCCCAATATCCCCCATCTAATTTACATGTATATGGGGGGATAATTTTAGAATTATAGAAGATGATAGTTCAGAGAATTCCTGTCTATCCTCTTTTCAGCTTCCTCAAATGCCAACATAGCATGGTACATAACCTTAATATAGTTGTCAGGACTAGGAAAGTCACACTGGTGCTTCGCTGAAAACTCAACCGTGAGCCAGGTGGTGGTGGCACATGCCTTTAATCCTAGCACTTAGGAGGCAGAGGTAGGTGGATCTCTGTGGGTTCGAGGCCAGCCTGATCTACAGAGTGAAATCTAAGACAGACACCAAAACTACACAGAGAAACCCTGTCTCAAAAAACCAAACTAAACCAAACCAAAAACAAAAAGTCAACCACAGACGTAAGTTTGTTGTTTGATTTTTGAAGACAGGGTCTCACTGCATAGCCCTGACTGGCCTGGAACTCATAGAGATTCACCTGCCTCTGTCTCCCAAGTGCTGGGATTAAATGCTTGGTGACTTCGTCCGTTGCCCTGTTCAACTGTGTTTTTATCACTAGGCTGTGAACTAATGTACTTTTCTTGATCCAGGATCCAAGCCAAGATTCTACAATACATGTAGCCATCCTGCTTCATTAGTTTTTTCTGATCTCTGATGGTTTCTTTTCCGTTCCCTTACATTTTTCTGAGCTTTATTTTACAGGCACTGAGATAGCTCTCTCTTTATGAGTGCATGATGCTTTTTCATAAGGACAATGGAGTTGATTTAGGGAATTTTAGGAAGACAACCAAAGTGTGAAAGTGACCTTATCCTCAATCAGAGGGTGCTTGATGTCAGCACGGCCTGCCCCCGTGATGCTGAATGATTGTTTGGTCGAGGAGGTGTGTGCCAGATGCTCCTGGGAGGGAGTCACTAGAGTCATTAAGTCCAGCCCCCCTCAAGGGAAGGTGAATTGAGTGCTGACACTTGGTGGAGCTGGTAGTCTACAACACTACTTGATCCCTGCATATCTCCATTTACTAGTATGACATCAATTTACTGATCTCTTAAAAGAATAGTTCAGAAATTTTCTAAATACATGTGGGGTGTTTAGTGGTGTTACTTTGTGTATAGATAGCTGCCCAATACTTAAACGCTATAAATGTTTTTTTTTCAATTACACCCGTGAGAATTTCTTAGACATATATAACATTGCAGTTTACTGTCTTCGTGAACACAGCAAGCCATTCCCCCTGGCCCCCACTCCCATTGGAGGCCGCAGTTGGCTGGTACAGGCTTACACTCACTCACTGGACTTCTCCTGTCATCCTGAATTCTGCATGGCTTCTCTTCTTAAATTTGAGGAAATTTTGGTATACTCAGTCTGTCAGCCTTTTCTCTGTCTCTGTCTCTGTCTCTCTTTTTGAAATAGGGGTTTTGCTGTAGTCCAGTGTGGATCAAGACATCCTCATGCCCCATCCTCCCATCCTTCTTAGTGTTGGGGTTATGTGTATGCACACTGTGCATGGCCACTCTCAATCTTATCAAGAGATCTCAAGACAAGTCAAGTCTCAGAAAAGATTATTTATGCCTCATACTCATTTTCACCATAACTATTTAACATTCTTAGAAAGGGAATAAGGAACAGATGGAAAAAATAGTGATAACTAGCATTCTAAAATATGCTAAGCCACTGAGAACAAGTGTGGTGGTTCATGGCCTGCAATCCCAGCACTTGAGAGGCTGAGCAGGAGGATTGCCAGCCTGAGCTACAGCCTCAGACCCTATCTCAAAACAAACCAACCAAATAAACAGACAAAAAACAAGCCTGAACAAAGTCAGTAATCAGTATCCACAAAAATAATTTTTTAGAACTTTAATCTTTTAAAATATGTTCTTAATCTGGAAATAATTAATAAACATATTTAGTTGAGATGGATGATTCTTGCCCCTTCATTTCCTTTATATCCCACTTTCTCCCACTTCCAGTTCTTGTTTAATACAGCTTTTAACACATATTCCCAATATACCAAATTCTAGCTTTGGTTTATGGCCTGGGCCAATACCACACATCTTATCTAATTTTCTAAGTATGTGTTAGTGACCTTATCCTGACATTAAGGAAATCAAATGAAGACACATACATGGAGTACCATGGGGGCTTAGGCAGTAAAATGCCTTGATGCTGTTCATTTATGTCTGACCTGTGCTGATTTATTAGCACGTAGACTCCATACATTAGGGCAGTAGCTGCTCCCTGTTCAGCCTGCAATTGCTGACCCCCCTGGTATTTGCAGACTCGGGCAGCTACTGTTCACAAGGTCTTGGCCAAGGCACATTCATTTCTCTCACTTTATTACCATCACATCTGATTCCAATTTGCTACCAAATTGAGTTTCCCATCCTGAGCCTGACATTCAAGCCGACAGGTGGATTAGCTCCTTCAGTTCAGTTAGCATGGTGGCTTCAGGTCAGCTGACAGTGGCCTATGAAATGTTCCCCCGTTCCTCATGTTGGAAGCTCAGGCTCCATCCTGTGGAGCAGGGGAGCTGTGTGAGTCACTGTAACCTTTCTGCTTATTTAGAACTCGTAATTCCAGGCCCATTGGAAAGGCTTCTGATTAAAAACAGGGTCGGTTCTTATCCCCTTATCTTGCTATTTCAGCAGCTTTTTCCAAGAGCAAAACAGCCAGTTTATGATCGGGTCATTTCAGGGAATATGGTTGATTGAACCATGGTTATCCACTTGTCCCTTTTTCTTCCGTCTTCCAAGTCTTCTCTTGCATATGTAGTTGATATACCATCTGATTTATTATTGCTCTTACTAATAACACCTCTGGTATCATCTATGCCGTCTGGTAAGTTTCTGCCACACCAATGGTGACTTGCTGGGCTCTAGGCCTTTTGCTGTACGAGGAATCTCAGTCCTTTCCTAAGAGACACAATCTGATGAAGTATGACTTTTAGAGAGTCCTGTGAGAGGGGAAAAAAAAGCCCAAATACAAAACTAATTTCTAGTGTTTGCTTAATCAACAATTCATATACAGAAAGTTGCTCATTGGTTTTCTGTGTGCATTTCAGCCCCCGAGGAGACTCTCCTGGTTAAAGACACTGCTGGTCATCAGTTAATGAAGGGGCATTTCCCTTTCAGAAACAAGAAGCCAGCGTTAGCAAATGCTATAATTTCTTGGGGGATAATCAAGGATTTAATGGGGGAAAATGTAAAAACAAACAGAAATCGTTGGCTGTGTGGGAGGAGGGTGCTTCGTTTCTCAAAGTACCAGAGATATGTATGGTAACTCCATATGGACCCACCTTCATGTCTAAAGCCCACGTCACATGTCTTCCCTTGCCTCTCCTCTGCTCTGTAAGCTGTGCTAGAGTAAATTGCACTGTTTAGAAGTGATGTCTGAGGCCCTTGTCCTTGACAAACATCCAGGAGCCAATAAAAATAGAGGACAGACAAGGTGAGTGTAAAGCCGGAGGAAATACCTTTGCAAAGAGAATGCTGGAGCTTCTGGAAGACGCCAAATAAATGAGAATTCTGAGGATGAATGACCAAATTTAGACTCTTCCAAATTTGTAGGGTACTGAATTTTGAGTTTAAGTCAGCTGCTGACTCACGGCTTCCTATTCTTTAATTATTGCTATCAAGTAATCCTCCTTCAGGACTGGGGCCTCTAGACCTTTTGTGGTGGGTGGAAGTGCTTCTGGGTCAGGATTTTGTGTGTGGTTTGCTTGCTTGCCTGCTTCTTTTTTTTTTTTTTCTTTGCCTCTCTATGATTCTGTAGATAATGATCTTAATTTGAGATAAGTGTGAGAGCATACTTTAGAAGTACCAACACTCTGGTAATTGTGGCTGTCTGGCTACCTTTTAGAGGTTCATTAACCTACTTTTCAATACCTAAGTAATAAATGCCATTTGTTTTGAGAAGTAATTCCAGAAGAAAACCCTTTGCAGGCTCTCTTTAAAATAACAAAGTGTAATATTTGGTATGTATAATATTTTGCCGGAATTTGTTTCCTTGGAGGGTAAGTTGGCCTGATTTAATAATCTGATTTGATTGCCCTTTTCATTTCACCTTTCATTTAATTATAATCCTCTGAAATTTCTCCTGCTTCTATATATTTCTTGTCTTGGTAGGTCCCCCTCGGTTCTTCCGACTTTGCTCAGTCATAAGACAATAATACCCCGCTCAGTATTTTACTCAAGTTGCTTTTTGAAGGTCCAATGATTTTATGCTTCATAATCAGATAAACTGTTTATAGTATAAACTGCCCCTTCAGACCTCTTTTCTTGTGTAACAAGAGCAGTGTTGGGAGGGATCTGACATAAAATTATGTCATCAAAGTCTTTAGTGTCTTGACAGGGCCAACTCAAGTCTGATAAAGAATATCCAAATGTGTAACTTGGTGTCCTGATGACTTCAGCTGATGCGGCATCTCCCATGTGTGTTTTCTCTTTTCTTTTGCAGAAGGAGCTGAGCCTCCCCCGAAGAGGAAGCCTGTAAGTAGAAGGACTCACTTTCCTCACTCTCTTTTTGTCTGCTTTGTAATGTGATCATTATCTGAATTGTTGGGCTTTGATGGTGATTAAAAAATTATTGATGAGCTACCGAATCAACAAAACAAAACAACATGAATTTATTTATAAAAGTTAAAGAGTAATGTAGTGATCTCATTATAATTTGCTGGATCTGTTGTGGGCATTGCAAATTCAAATGCTTAATAAATCCTAGGAGAATCTTAAGTTTTAAAAATGCCATTATATAGCCAAGAAAAAAAAAGTGATTTAATCTGCAGATAATGCAAGGTAACCTTAACCAGGAGTTAATGATTGTCCATGTATTCTGAAAATCTATGGTTGTTCTTTATATTATGTATTTTTGTACTTGAATGGATGAAGTCTTTGAGTCAGCTACACTTCCTACTGTTAGAGCCAGGTCTTATTGAAAGGGTACATGTAGCCGGGCGGTAGTGGAGCACGCCTTTAATCCCAGCACTCCGGAGGCAGAGGCAGGTGGATCTCTGTGAGTTTGAGGCCAGCCTGGTCTACAGAGCGAGTTCCAGGAAAGGCACAAAGCTACACAGAAAAACTCTGTCTCGAAAAACCAAAAAAAAGAAAGAAAGAAAGGATACATGTAACGTTCTTGTATTCAAATAATAGATGTGCAGACCTTGACTTGATTCTTGGTAGTGTGTCTCCACTTTAAGTCAATTATATACTTGCACAAAACATAGTTGTATTCATTTGCTGTTTCTAGAGTGAAATTTTCCTATAATACTTCATTCACTACCTGTAGGGTATCTCTCTTACCGTGAGCAGCACTATATAAGGGCTGAATTTGAACTCTTTGAATTTTTCTGGTTGGTTTGTGTTGAAGAAGTCTATGGTACAGTTCCTCTTAAAATTTTTTAATTTTTAAGATATTTAGGAATATAAGGTATAAGGAATATTTAAAATAAGGTTCGCTAATCCCACTGTGGAGTAATAAAAAACTATAGGGGGACTACTGTCATCTTTTGGGTGAATTTTTTTTTAAATGCCAGTCTTTGTATCTAGGAACCTAAACAGCATCATGTGCAAACATTTTATTTGCTTTTTAATGAAATCAATTTCGCTAATTTATTTATCTATTTTGAGACAGGGTTTATCTGTGTAGCCCTGGCTGTCCTAGAACTTGCTCTGTAGACCACTTTGTTTCCATTTTATTTCTTTTCCTTTTTCTTTTTGAAACAAGTTTAGACTGCCATGTGGACAACGAATCCTTTTTCCTGCAATATTTTCCTCAGCTGTCTCTGCTCCTTGCCTCACTTCCTGGCTGGAGGTTAATGGCTTGGGTCCTTCGTTAGGAAGTACCCTTAGGATTAAATGCTTTCTTTTTTGTGTCATGGTTACATGCCTGTTCCCAAAACTCAAACTTTTGCTATTTCTCTTCATAATGAGAAACCAGAGGTGAGAAAAGTAGAAAAACTGTGTGAGATCTCTTCGTAGGCAAACAATCTTATTTTCTCTATACTTTTTATTTAGTTCTTAAACACCCTGGATTTTTCTCCTATTACTTTATTTGAAAAACCTTAGAACTTTGGTCAGATTTCCTTTGGGACTTTATAGTAATTCTCCTTAGATTTGTTAGTCTATATTTCCAGGAACTACCAGAAGCTCATACAAATTATGAAATTAAATCCATTCTGTCTATGTAAGATCTATATATTACTTTCACAGTGAAGTCTCAGTTCTGTTAATGTTTAGCTCATGGCCCTGAATGATGTAAAAACACATGATAGAGAAAGAAAATAGATATTTCTTCACTTGAGAAAACGGAATCATTAATAATAAAAAAGAGATAGTGAAATAAGTGTATTTGGAGCCTGTGCTGGGAATTATCTCGAAGTCTCCTCTCTAATAAAAATTGGTTGATTTATTGGTGGTAGAATGAAGCACGGCGGACAAGTCAACACAAAGCTACCTATTTCAGTGAATTTTGTGAAAATCAATATTTCCAAATGAGTCAACCCCCAAAATCAACACAATTTTATGTTTGCTACAGTTACCCTCAAAGAATTAACAATGCCTGATGTGGCTGTTCAGAACCCCATGGCCCTCAGTATCCTCGGTGGATGCCACACCGAGGGCCAGTAATTAATGATTCTGTGCGTGCATGGTCCTTCATGACACCAAGAAAAAGAGATGCTTTTAAAAACAGTGCCAGGTTCATTTTCAGAGGAAGCTAATGAAGGAGGACAGCGTGGCCTTGTTAGGTGCTGGTTTTGGTCTTGTCACAGGCCATGATTGTTCTACCAGCATCCGCTCACCTTGTTTACTGCAGAAATGCCTCCTAGGGATGCTTTCAACTCCCTTGCTCTTCTGCAGGAAGACTGGGTCCTCCCCAACCCCCACCCCTCCTGCTGTTGGGGTGAGTCCCTCACTTTCCATGTTAGCAAACTGTGCAGGCCTCAGCATAGGCCTTAGGGTCCCTGCTCCCAAAGCCACAGACTGAACTTGTCAGAGGGGCTATGCCCTCAGAAGAGGTCACTTTAGTTTGATGTGTCTGCTGCTTCTAATTTGTGTATCTTGAAGGTTTCACTTTAAAATTTCATTTCCATCACTTTGAAACTGATAGGATTTGTTAGCTTTGCTTGTAATTTTTGAGTGTTGTTTTGAATAAGCTAAAAAATAACTTTTATCTATGCAGTTCTAAAAACATACATATGCTACATTTAAAAATAAAATTTTCATAAATAAAAGACAGAAAATACGCTTTCTCGTCATTGGGAGATCATAAAAGCAAATGGTATTTTCTAGAAAATATAATTCCGATCTCCTCTAATATTTTGCTTGCAATCATTTTGATGAGAACTAACATGAAGACTCTGTGGCCTTATATGAAGTTTTAAAGGTGGAAGAGATGATTAAGACCTTTATTCTCCAGTGCAAAGAGCAAGAGGCAGGAAAAGCAGGGAGCTACCTTCTTGGCAAGATGTTACTAGATAAAAAGTGACCTCTGCTAAGTTTCCCCTGAGGCTTTCCAGTACTCTAATCTTCTTTAAGGCCTCAAATCTTATCTCTGCTCCAGACTGCTGTATTAGGTGGATTTGAGTTTCTCTTTTCAATTCAGTGAAGGCTTTGGTTCCCTGATTGTCAGAGCGGTTCTTTCCTCCCATTTCCTTGGAACTTAAGTTACCACACTCTGTTTCCTTCTCACCCAGCAGTCTATCAAAATCATGCTGTTGGAAGAACTATGCAAAGGAGTACTATATTGCAGGTTAAATATTGAGACAAATACTGTGATGAACAAGTCCCAGAGAGAAGGCAGCATTTACATTATAAAATGTAAAAGTCTACAACAGATTTCTGCTCTTTTTGTTAACCCTGAAATTTGCCAGAGACAAACCAGTTCCACCATTTTGGCCAAATTAAAGCAAGCTTTTATTAAAATATTAAATACTGACCAAGGGGGACTTTGGTCAGGACTATCACTTGGAAACTTTCCAGCTGAATGGCTTTGAGGCATGTGTTGTGTGTGTGTGTGTGTGGGGGGAAGTACTTATATGGACAAAACCCATAGGCCATGGTACTTCCCCATGAGGCTTTGTTGTTATTTTCCAAGAACTCCCAGCATTCCAGGAAGTTACCTGGTCTTTGGGCAGGTGGGGCTTATAGGTTACATAGGGTCTAACATAGAACTACAACTCCCAGCGTTCCAGGAAGCAGGAAGTTATCTGGTCTTTGGGCAGGTGGGGCTTATAGGTTACATAGGGTCTAACATTTCTAAATACCCTTAACCATAGAAGTGTAAGGCATGCGTGGGAAGCAGCTTTGTATGAGAAGTTACTACTATAGGAAATGACAGAGATGGAGTTCATGTGGCTCTTAGAGGGAGCTTCATGTATCACTAATGTGGCTGTGCTGGTAAGTATGTAGGTACTTACATCTTCTATGACAACATTCTTGATTGGGTGAAAGTTCAATTCAAACTTTTAATCAAGCCTTTGGCCAGGGTTAGAAATAACTTATGTAGATATTATATTTAAAAAAATCTTTTCCAAGGGCTGGAGAGATGGCTCAGAGGTTAAGAGCACTGACTGCTCTTCCAGAGGTCCTGAGTTCGATTCCCAGCAACCACATGGTGGCTCACAACCATCTGTAATGAGATCTGGTGCCCTCTTCTGGCCTGCAGGCATACATGCAGAAATAAATAAATCTTTAAAAAAAAAACAGCTTTTTCAAATATGAGGATGTGTCATAACTGTTTTTTGTTTCTTGGTGGTGTTTTGACCTCTTGCTGAAGATCGCCCCAAATGAGTCCAGTTTTATAATACTTGTAAGTTCCTTATGTTGGACACTATTGGCTAATGCCAGAACATACACTGAATTGTGCAGATAGGTTTCAGGGCTCTTAAAATCGCTTTTGATATGCTGCCTGAAGGCAGGCAGGGAGAAGAATGAGATCATTGCATTTATGGCGATGAATTATAACTCTGAGCTTCAGAACTTGACTCTGGCTGTTCTTCCTGCCCAGAGAATGCCTGATTCAGTAATGTTTCCAATGTTGCTGTTTGTGGAATAGACACACGCCTACCTCCCACTAGTCAGGCAGCCTTCTGCTGGGGGTCTGTAGCCCCTGTCACCAAACCTGTCTGCTAGGACAGAGATCCTATGGCTGAATGGCAGATCCCCTGTCCTTGGTGTCATAAATTCAGCCTGGGACACACAGACTCTCTTGACATGATTTTTATTTGGCTGGTCACCATCTCTGCATTAGTATTGCTGGTCTCCTATTGAGGCCTTGCCTGACATTTTTAAACAGAACGCTGTCCCAGAGGAGTTTGTTTCCAGACAAAGAAAGTGAAAAAAGTGAAAAAGGCAAAGATGTGAACTGATGGATAGTTAGGAACAAAAGCCAGGCATCCCTGGCAGTTGCCGCTGATTTTTAAAGGCTCCCTTTGTGTTTTGCTAATTGCCTAAGTAAAGCTCCCTAGGATAGAGGCTTTTTTCTCTCTCTCTCTTTCTCTTGGAGTTCCCTAGAGTGCCTCTGTAGTGTTTTTGCCCTGGAGAGAGGAGCAGGAAATTGGCTGGAGCCAGCTCTTCCCACCTCCTCCCCTCCAGCTTGTTTAACGGGCTTTCAGAGTTCTCCACAAAACCAAAGAAATCGTACTCTCTATTCTTAGCCGTAGAGTCTCCCTGCTATTTAACATGGCCTTCTCTGCCTTGTCTAATTATGAGCTTTGCCATGTTTGTGCATGGAGCCCTGTGGGCCTGGGAATCTGTGAAATCATGGCAGTTACCAGTTTATTTTTGTAGAAACAATGAATGATACTTGGATGGTTTCTCAGCTTCATAGTCTTTGGCCGCAAAAGCGTTAGAGATGCCTTTTAGGGGTACCCAGCAGTAGGAACCTGAAGTAGGAGCAGCTCCTAATGTACATGGCAGCTCTAGGAAGGGTGTGTCCACGCTGAGGAATGGCTCCTGGGAGTCAGTTGTGGTGCCTTGTTCCATTTTAATCCCGGGGTCTAGCGCCGACACTGGCATCTTCATCAACTTCCATTTCTTCTCCATTCACCTTGTCCTTTCACTTCTCTGAAAGGAGCTGTGACCCACTAATGCTGGCCATGGTAGACATACATATGTTAGGATCTAACTGGTCCTGTAGGAAGCCCAGCTCCTAACCTATGTGTAAAGCAGTGCCCATCTCCATCACACCTACTCTGATGCTACACCTCCTAGAACCAGAAATTCATTCATGTGAACCTTGAACATATTTTCCCTTTGATACTTTACTTATATGTACCTGCCTTTGACTATAGCAGAATGGGAGCCTTCTGGTGAGCTGGCCATGTGACTGATGTTTTAGATTAAAAACTTGGACTCTGGCTGCCTCAACATGCTAGGTTTGGCCACCCAGCCCCATATGCCAATTGAAGAGGCAAGTAATTGTAAGAAGTAGAAAGGATGTTTTCAATGTAGCCATATTGGAAACATAAACATAAAAGGGGCCCATTGACCCTCAAGTGAAGCACGATCCTAATTTGTCTTAACAATAAAAACCCAGAGTCAGATCTCCAAGGTGAAAGCTGAAAGATCAGAGCAGCAGAGCAGCAGCCACCAGTAACTTCTTACCTCTAAAGAAATCTCAGGCCAAATGGGGTGATCCTGTCTCTAGGAATTCTCAGACTGAATGGGCGTTGAGATCCTGTCTCCACCTCCCTGGTGCTGGTACTAAAGGTGTGAGCCACCACCAACTGGTTCTGTTTCTCTTTTAGACTGGTGCAATCTAGTGTAGCCCAGGGTGGCCTTGAACTCCTGATCTTCCAGCTTCCTCCTCCCAAGTGCTGGGATTAAAGGTGTGTGCCACCACTGCCTGGCCTCTATGGTTAACTAGTGGCTAACTCTGCCCTCTGATCTCCAGGCAAGCTTTATTTGTCAAAACACAAACAAAATATCATACAACTCCCAAGTTATTCCTAGGAGTCAAGTTCTTTGTTCTTTTCATGTAAATCTCTCTGAGCATGCTACACTTCATGGCATCCTACATTTCTGATACCTCTATTAAGATCCTAGTCACCTAGAAACACCCAGAGTGGGCCAAAGGGAGCCTCTTTCTCTTGAGAGTCCAGAAATCCCTCCTGTTAGTGAACCTCTAAGGGAGTGTTGCTACAGCCATCAGATTTTTGAGCCTTTATCAATTCAGCCATCATAGACAAATATGCTAATGCATAATATGGCATGTGAGAATATACTGATTTAAGATGTATCCTCAGATAGTCAACATACATTTACAAAGGAATAGTCAGCTAGAATTCTCACTAGTGAGCCCCAAGACAGTACAAACTTAGTATTTCCATGATTATATAATTTATAGTATAGATCGTATAGACACACTTGTTTTTCTGTGTACCTAAACATCCCCTGGTAGTTTCTAACACACAAATTATACAATTCAAGGTCTCTTGTCACATCAGGAGATTCCTACATAATTCAGAAGAGCTCCTGATTTGCTCAACTGACCTCCCAAAGATAAGGAACCCGACTTGCTGTCAGAAAACTAGCAAATTCAGATTGTTGAAAAAGAGCCCTAACAGCTCCAAAGAACCTCTAAACTAAGAAAGGGAAGGGCAAGAATGGGGATCCACAGGCTGGGGAGAGCAGCTCCTGATCTACCTATCAAAGCATGGCCAGCTTGGTCATAGTCTCACTTCCCCTCTGCCAAGCAGCCTCACAACCTCCAACTCTTGAGGGGAGCAGTCTTCCTCCTACAAGATGAGCGCTTCTTCCCCAGTGTGTGCCCTCACCTGTGGGTGAGGTGTTGCCCTGTGCCATCAGCCGTAGTGAAGGAGACAGACACAAAACCAAGCACAACTGTCAGGCTTTTCCTACACACTTAGTTACCCTATCACTTACCTTTTAGCAAAAGTGGCCAGAGGCCAGTCTACCAGAGGTTTGAGGTGTTGAAAAACAGTTGCTATATGAACAAATGAATACATGCACAAGAGGCAGTACACTTACTCCATTTCTTCCTAGCTGTTTGCCTTACATAGGCAGAGCCAAGAGTATCATATCCAGGGATGGTGTGGGAAATGAGAGTGATCCAGAGAGAGATTGCTGTCCAAGAGTGCTTAGGACCTTCAAAGCAGAGAGAAGCCGGGGTGGAGCTGAGATGTTGGACTCGAGACTACAGTGTGTCTTACAGCAAATGCATTTGGGTTGCCTGCACTGGATCAGGACATTTCTGAGCTTGGAATTCCTCATCCTGAGACAAGCAAGGCAGTGACCTTCTAAGTCTCTGAATAGGCTTGGGGGAATGCAATTGGTATGTATAGTTCCGTGTACTTTTTTTTTTTTTTTAAAGACTTAAACTCAGAACATAATGCCTTGCCTGGCTGTTTCACAAAGTAGTTTAGGTAAAATGAGGTTATTTCCAGGATGGAGGGAGAGGGAATCTCCTTGGTTTTGTAATAGATTTGAAACAGATTTGTGAGATTTTCAGCAAGATGAAGGTAACATTTCTGGAAAGAGAAGAAAGGGGCTTAATTCAAGCAAAATAAGGGACGTATAAACCATATTTAGCTAGGTGTTAAAAGACATTTATTTTCTTCGTAGCACTCTCTAACCCTCCCACCCCCACAAATATTGAATTCAGAGTATCTACTGTCAGAGCCAAATAGAAGTCCAATGTCATGTTGAATGTTAGAAATCCAAAAACAAAACGAAGAAAAAATTGAGTGTTGCATCTGAATTAGCATTTAAAGTGGCATGTTTATATAAAAAGGGAGCGGGTGGTGTAATATATCCTAGAGTAAAGAGAGGAATTGGGGCTGTGGAGAATGTCAGTTGCATTTATATATTCATCGAGCAGCCAGCGTGGCATTTGGCATGTGTTTGCAGCTTTCCTTCTCAGGCATGAGTTTGTCTGCAGTGGGGAGAGAGGAGGCTGGGAGAACAGAGCAGTGGGGGGATGGGAGGGTGCTTCCCAGTGGGTGGGTGCTTCGCTGTGGAAATTCGAGGAAGACCTTCCTTCTGCTCCAGGGGAGAGGGTTGGGTTATCTTGGGAAGGTTTAGGATCCCCAAAATCTATGTGTACTACTAAACATGGAGATTAGAGTGTGTGTGTGTGTGTGTGTGTGTGTGTGTGTGTGTGTGTGTGTGGTGGAGGAGTGGGAGACCAATGCTTAAGGGGGATTTAGAACACCATTTCCAGCTGAGAACTACCTTTTTGCATGAAGTGGAGTTTGAAATGTCATACTTACTAGAATAACTTTAGCAAATTGGAGTCCAACAATTGTTTTCCATGGGCGATTCATTTTCAGCTCATACAGTGTGGCCACAGGGGCTGGGAACAGACAGATACCTCCTCTGGCCTGCTGATCTGTAGGAAATCTCGGGATAAGGCTTTGGAGCACTGCCTGGATTTGAATTCCGTCTCGGCCAATTAACCAGCTCCGGGATCTCCAAACGTTACTTAACGTCTATGCATCTTAGTTTCTCATCCATAAGAGGGAAATATTACTCTATCCTGGAATTGTTCAGAGGGTTAAATTAATAATTGTAAAATGTTTGTGATTGTGCCTGGCATACGTATGTACTGTGTCTCTGTTAAGTATTAGGAAATAGGACATACCTGGTGCCATTTGTTTGTAGCCTGATGGATTAGCCAAAAACCCACCAAATAGGCAACAGAAGTAATCTTTTTTCCTTCTTTTAAAAGATTTTTAAAAGATTTACTTATTTTGTGAATGGGTGTGAGTGTTTTGCCTGCATGCATGTGTGTACGTCATGTACATGTCTGGTGTCCATGGAGGACGGAAGAGGGCATCAGATTCCCTGGAACAGGAGTTACAGATGGTTGTGAACATCTGTGTGGGTGCTGGGAACTGAGGCCAGGGTCTCTCTAAGAGCACTGAGTGCTCTTAACTAACTCTCCAGCCCTGAGGAAGTACTCCTAAAGCCAAATGATTTTAGTAGCATTTTCTAGTGTTATTTTGTTGCATTTTCTGAGGGTTGTTGAAGGGGCAGGTGGCCTTGTGGCTTTGGGTAGGACTTACACTGTACACTGAGCACTGCAATGGCCAACCCTGATAACCAGAGGGTTCTGCCTCTACAGTGGAGACAGACACAGACAGTCATTATATCACCATGACTTGCGTGTACAAGATCCCCACGCCCCTTTCCCAGAATAATCCATTCTCCCTCAGCATAGTGGAAGGTCAGTTTTTGGAATGGTGATTTGGGACAAGTAAGTGTTGAGGAACATGGAAAAATGTAGTCATAGGATTTCAAAGCAGGGAGAATCCTTAAAGAAAACTTGATTTAAACTTTCTTTCTTCGATCAGTGAGGAATTAGCAACTAAGAAGGAATGGGACCTATTGGGCTCAACTAGTACACTGTGAAACATGAGCAGAATTTGGGGTTCCTAACCACAGGGGACTGGAGTGTGATCTTTTCATCTTGAGGCCATTATGCTCGAGGGTTAGCAAGCCCATGGATCTTTGTTCTGTAGATGTAAAGCTTCTTCTCGTGGACCTCCATAGTGTGGACCAAGGAGTAGGCTTCAAGGAGTACGCCTTCCTTCACCGTGTTCATCAAAGCTTCTTTTAATATTCTGCAAAATCGGGCAAGTTCTTAAAAGTTTCCACTGGCCATTGCAGCTGAGGGCAAACAAACCAGCCCAAACCCAAGCACCACCAGGAACACAGTGTACCCCAGGATGATAAAGAGACCAGTGAGAGCTGCCCAAGTCAGGGGGCGATCGTGCCCAGCTGTGCTAACTGGCCACTCCTGTATATATTCATCATCCAACGGGACATGTGAGCCAGCCTCTGAATTCAGTATTGTTCTCTCTTTACCCCATTGTGTAGAAGCCAATCGGGCTCTCTGATACACAGACAGGAGCCAGGAAGAAGTGGGCTTCCCTTGTGTCTGCGAGTGTCTCCGAAGGAGACTTCAAGTCCCCTTTCTTTGCTCTTTGGAGTGGCGACAGTCAAACTTAAGGAACTGGGAAAATCAAAAGTGGTTTGGGGCTTTCTCTCTCTCCTCTGCTGCAAGGGGGACCTCACCCTCTATGACTTGGCTGGGATGTTTTTTTTCTAAGACTAGACCTGCTTTGTCTTTTAACCTATTGTTATGTAAAGGAGTCACCTCTTCCAGGTGGAACTGAGGATGCCCTGTACTAACATGTTAGAATGTGAGGCATGCCCCTGGAGCCTTTTAGTTACTCCACACTCCTTCTCAAGGGCCATCTGAGCCCTGCTTCTTCTCATATACTACCCAGAAGACAACACTTTCCTCTCCGTCATTAGGAAATTCTCCACAGATAGTCCACTTGACACAAATGATTGAGCAGAAACAGTTTGATCGACTATATAAATTTGTTTGTCATGTAGCTATAAATAATAGCGTCTCGCATAGAAGTTATATTTTAATATTTTAGATGGAAAAGTCTTTGTGTATGTGTATATATGTACACTCATGCCTTTGTGTATGGGGGGGTGCTCATCCATTTTGAGGGGTAGATGTAAATGTTGAGAGTCTTCTACTGTTCTTTTCCTTTTCTTTTTTTTTTTTTTTTTTTGAGAGAAGGTCTCACTGGGAACCTGGTGCTCACAGTGCTTGTGCTCTGGGCTGGCTAGGCAGGAAAGCTCTGGGATCCAATAACTAGTCCCGGGGTTCAGACATGCCATGCTGCTTTAGGCTTTTATGTGGGTGCTAGTGACCTAAACTCAGGTTCTCATGCTTACATAGCAAACACTTAACCTGCTGAGTAATCCCTCCAGTCCCTAGAATGCAAATCCTACTAATACATTTTAAATGTGTGATAGAATGTTGGGAAATGTTTGAAATGACTATAATATAATCTCTTAAGAAGCATTTGGGAATTTTGTACTTGCTTTCATGAAAGTGCTCTTGCTTTATTAAAACACACACGTACACACACTTGTGCACTTGCACGCGCACGCGCACACACGCACGCACACACGCGCGCACACACACACACACACACACACACAGAGAAAAACAAAACAAAAAACCCTGTTGTGTTGGGCTCTGGAGATTGCTCAGTCTCCAGCACTGTATAATTTCAACCCTTAGGAAGGTGGAGACAGGAGGATCAGAAGTTCAGGGTCTCCTCTGCTGAGTTCAAGGACAGCCTGGGCTATGTGAGACCCTGTCTAAGAAAAGAAGAAGAAGGAAAAATAATGTAAGATGGCCTTTGTACCCTTTTTGCACAAGAAGAACTGGTTTTTAACTTTTGGTATGTCATCGAGATCCATAGGATTAACCTTGCTGAGACACAGGTGCTATGCCCCAGCGCTCCCTACACATGGATTTTCCATGGTGGTAGCCTTCAGTGTTGTGGTAACGGATAAGTTTTTAATGAGACAAGTCAGCTTAGAGGCAGGGGTTAGCTTTGAGGTTTATTTTTTTCAGCAACTGAAGAGGGCTTTTTCTTCAAGCACTACGTGACTTTCACAAGTGTAGCAGCTGTAAAGAAATGATAATGTTTATGTTCAGGGAATGGTGACTTACCCTCTGGGTAGGTGCAGGTTGGGGGGTGGATTCCCCTTTTCTCTGCTCCCCTTGGTCTCCTTGCTAAAGCTACAAGTACTTGTCTGTGTTTAGCAGGGGCACACGAATGTGTTCACCGGGGGTTTGCAGTTTAGGATACAAAGCACAGTGTTTAGTATGTTTAAATCAAGAGTCAATCATCTGAAAGAAGCAAAGGCTTTTTTATTTTATTTTTTCCTGTGTCTAAGGTGCATTAGTTTAAATGTTAAAAGCAATCCTTGTGGGCTACAGAAGCACTTGGAAGAGCTGAAGGGTGTTTGAAAAATGCACTTGACTTCACGTGCTGAGATGAATGAAAAGCTCGGTATGCAGGTTTCACATCTTCGGGGAGCAGTGTTGGTTTTTAAGGTGGCACTCTAAGGTATTAATTTGTATGTTAATATAAGTTGGTTCTGGTAGAATCTTGGACACATTGTCATAAACATTGGGTAAAGCATATAACTGAATTATTATCTTTAAGAAGTCAGGCTCCTTAGTTTTAAACCAGCTCTGCTTTGCTTTGGCTTGTTCCCATCTTTCCTCCTTCTTCTTCTCCTGTGTGATTTGCTCCAGGTGGTTGCATTTATACATCGTGAGGAACATAGAATAGTGATGGCAGTGGTTGTCCTACAGATTTTTAAGAGGAGAATCACAACAAAGATCTTCTGCTCAGCACTTCCTAGACTCCGCCTAGTCACTCCCCAGGCTAATGTACGCCAGCCACATCTACTACCATACTACCTAGATGCCTAGGCTGCACAGCATTAACGTACCAAAGCACCGGGAATTCTGTTGCTCTGAAGCCATGGCAGAATTTTAAAATGGCAGACTAACACACAGCCATTCCTCCAGTTGCTTCCTCCCCTCGAACCCCATGTAGCGTGAACCCACTTCTGCTGTCCCCAAGAACATGGCGACCTCACATGCTCTGCCAGTGGAGATCACATTTTTATTCCCACTGAGAAGACAGCTTTATTGAAGCCTAGTCGGCATAGAGGAATGTGCACACAGTCTTCAGTCCACAGTTGGGATTTGTGCATGCTCGTTGATAGAGTTCATGAGATTCCATATCTGTCTTTGGTGCTGCAGAATAAAAATGATGGAAATGAAGTGTGCACGTGCAGCCACCAGCAACAGCAGGAGTGTGTACTGCCCATCTCCCCTGCGAGGTCCCTTCTGTCCCTTGGAGTACTCCCTCCACCCTGTACCCAGCCAGGCAACTGTCAATGCTTTTCATCCCCTCCCCCCCTAGAAATTAGATTGCACTTTTAAAATGTTCTGAAATGATACTGGAAATAACACCCCCGCCCCACCTTTCGCTCTGGCTTGTTTCACTGAATATACCTATTTTGAAGTCTATCCACGTTCTAACCGATGTTGCATATGTTCCTACTAATTCTTTCCATTGCTAGATAATATTCTGTTGCATGGCAATGTCACTGTCTGATTATCCATTCACTTCTTGATGACACTTTGGGAAATTGATAATATTTGGCCTTTATAAATAAATCTGCTACAGGCTGAGCATCCTTAATCCAGAAACCCCAAATCTAAAATATTCAGCAGTCTGGAACATCTCAAGTTGCAAACATTTTGGATAAGAGATGTTGAATCTGTAAATGAAGACTCCCAGCCTGTGAGTTTTTAATTCTCTTTATAATCAGAAGAGCAAATGTTTTGAATTCTGATGGCCTTTTAACTTGCTCTTTAAAGGCTTTGGTGCTAAATCTAAGAAATGTACACAATTACAAATTTTCCTCCTCTGTTTTCCAGAAGTTTAATATGTTTAGATCTGTGCTTAAATTTGAGTTAATTTTTACCCATCAAGAAGATATGAATGGAAGTTCCTGTTTTTCTATATAAATATCGAATACTAGTGTCCTTTGTTGAACAGAGTATCCTTTGGCTGGAAATTCTGTGTGTGTTTGTCAAAGCTCACTTGTCCCCGCATGTGAGTGTCTGTTGAAGGCTTTCTCTTTTGTTTCATTGATCTGTCTTTATGCCAATGCCACGACATCTTGATCATGGCTTGATAGTGAATCCTATTGATGCTGTTGATCATCCTTCAACTTCATGCATTTCCAAGCTGTTTTTTTTTTTAGCTGCTTGGGATTTTTAAACTCTAGAGGAAGTTTGTCCTCTTGTACAAGAAAATCCGAGAGGGCTTTTTTTTTTAATCTCTCTCCTGCAATTGCATGGAGTCTATAGGTTAATTTGAGGAGCTGTGATAGATCTGCAGTAATTAAGGATAGTCCTAGAGATGGATTAGAGGGGATGGCGGGCCAGTATGGAGAGGCTGGGATGGAACTGCCTTCAGATGGTGCGTTAAGATGAAACCAGTGACCCAGCATCCAAGACCTCAGCTGGGGAGTGAGTGACAGAAGTGAGCACATACTTCCTCAGGAAATCCCTTTCAGAGAAGTCCAAGGGGAAGACCTGGGAGGGCAGTTCTTGGAACAGCTCTGGCAATGATCGGAATCTAGGATTGGAAGGAAGGAGCGGTAATTTTTTTTTCCAGAAAGAAGGACAGGATTGGAAGGAAGGAGCGGTAATTTATTTTTATTTTTTTCCAGAAAGAAGGACAGGAGTGAGAGCTCAGGCCCCATGCGAAGGGACAGTGAGGAAGGAAAACTGGCCGGAGTGAGTTCAGTGGCCTAGGAGAGGCCCGGAAAGGCTGTGCTACAGGACACACCCGAGGGATGTTCCCACTCCAAGAACTGTGTCCTATAGCGCAGCAATGCTTGTTGTACAACTGAATTGATCATTGGTCTAGGACAGGAGGAAGTCCAAAGTAGTTTTGCTGTCTTCCCTTCCCCAGAGACATTTGACCATGTCTAGAGATATCTTTGGTTGTCCTAATTACTGAGGGTAGACAAGGCTTTCCCTTTCTCGTAAAAAGAGGCCAAGAATAATGTTAAATGTCCTCCAGTGTACATGGAAACCGCTGTCTCCAGCTCCCAGCAGTTACCTCCCCAACGTGTTGAAAACATGATCCAGAGAGGAAGGATGAGAAGTGGAGGGAGATGAGAGGTGACGGCTGAGAATCCAAGGATCCGATGCGTCTAGGAGAATCACTCTTGTGTGGTCACTAGAAACTTGTCCTGGGTCATCAAGTATTAGCCTGAGGATCTCCACTGAGGATTTTTTAGAAAATTCTCCCAAATGTTAACCAAATCAAGGTAATTGAACACAAGGATACCTTGAGTAAATAGTAGAAATTTGAAATAACTGAGTAAGCTCCTTTCAGAAAACAATTCTGCATGGACATGGCAGTATCCATTGAGAAATTTATTGATTGGTCAGCTTTTGATTGCAGCTAATAGAAAACCTAACCCAAAGTGTGTGAATAACATAAAGAAAGCTAACTGGCACAAAAGACTGAAAAGCCTAGGCTTTACACCAACATAGCCAGGGGTGTATTGTTCATGCAGAGCTGGGTTCATACAACTGCTGTGTGCCAACTCTTCCCAGGACACTTTCTTTCCTTTTTCATTTTCACCCAGGGGATAACCTTGATTTTCCTGTCATGATAGTTTCACTTTACATTCTGAACCTAACCATGAATATGTTGAGCTCTTGCCGTTAGGCTAGTCTGAGTTGAAATAGGAAAGAATGTGGGTTTTCTCATTCATATTTCTTTAATGCTATATTGAAATGAAAGAATTTGGGGGCATCTATCTGATTAGGGCAAGGATAAAATTGAATTTACTGAGCTATGAGGATGTCTCAAGTCTGTAAAGTGCTGACTACACAAGCATGCAGGGCCTGAATTAAAATGCCTAGCGTCCATGTAGAAAGGAGGGTGCCTAGAATCCTAGTCATGGAGGGATGAAGATAGGAGAATTCTTAGGGCTCAAATGCCTGCCAGTCTAGCCAATCATTGAACACAAGATTCAGTGAGAGATCTCTTCTCAAAAAATATAGATGGTGTCTTAGAGTTTCTATTGCTGTGATGAAACATTGTGACTAAAAAACAATCTGAGGAGGAAAAGATTTATTAAGCTTACACTTTCAAAGCATGGTTTATCATTGAAGGAAGTCAAGACAGGAACTCAAACAGGGCAGGAACCTGGAGGCAGGGGCTGATGGAGGGTGTGCTGCTTAATGGCTTGCTCCTCATGGCTTGCTCAGTCTGCTTTCTTATAGAACCCAGGACTACCAGCCCAGGGATAGCACCACTCACAGTGGTCTGGGCCCTCCCCCATCATTCACTAACTAAGAAAATGCCTTACAGATGGGTCTTATGGAGGAAGTTTCTCAACTGAGACTCCTTCCTATCTTATGACTCTAGCTTATGTCAAGTTGACACAAAACCAGCCAGTACAGATGGAGAACCATTGAAGAAGACACCCAAAATTGCCTGTGGCCTCCACATGCTGTGTATACATTTGTTCCTTCCTATCCACATGAGAAATACACAGAAAGCCAATGCCTTTAGAATGCAGTTTGGGACCTGCCATATATATATATATATATATATATATATATATATATATATATATATATATATATATATATATATATATCATATTTTATTTTTTAAAAAATCTGAAAAACATGACAACTGGAAGATTTACAACTGTGTAAGTGACGATGGAAAAGTTAGAAACAGGTTAGGAGTCCCTGGAAATGGAATGTAGTCTGCGTTGCCCAAACTATATGCTGAACACACATAGAGGAGACAGACAAAAATGTAGATATGGGCAAGCCACCAAGAATGAACACGGGTGAGATGAGCATGAGCCAACAAAGAGCTCTTTGTCCCTTTGGTGCCAGTTCACCAAGCATGAATGTCCTGGGGTGCTTCTACTAACGGAGGCTGACATTCATCATCAGACATAACTGTGAAAGTTATAGAGGTGATAACTGTGCTCATCCTAACTAGTGGGCCAGCCCAAACATAAACGCTGTCTCCATTTATCACTCATGTGGCACTTGCTGGGTCAGTCTGTGCTTGCATTCTTGGCTTTATACCCAGGAAAGTGTGTTCACGTACATTGCTACCTGCCTTTGCAAAAATGCGAGGCATTTATTCTTCTAGGCAATATGCTAGGCATATTGTCTCTAATGATTGAGTTTCTCACCTCACAAGTCTTCCAACTTGATGAAGACAACTCTATCCCAGTCATTTGAGTGATGATGTAATATTTGGCATGATAGATGTTTGGCAGCTTCGTTTCTTACTGGTGGACATTGATGTATTCAGTACCATCCTTGCCAGCCCTGATGCCCAGCAGCAGCCCTGCTGCAGATGTCTCTGTGCTTACATACTTACATACTGGTCCTTTTTTCCCTATAGGGTAGATTCCCAGAAGTGGAATTGCTTGGTCAAACGGTATGTGTGTTTTTAATTTTCATAGACATTGCTACATTACCCGAAGGAATAGCAAGCCACCTCCCATTTCCTGCATTTTCTCCAGCCCTGGATGCCCCTTTTAAATTCTTGCCGGCCTTATTGTCTCTAATGATTGATTTTTCATTTTCTCTCCTGCCGCTAATGCCGAGTCTGCTTTTGTGTGTCAGCTGTCTGAGTTCCTTTTTTCTTCATCTCATTTTCATAGCCCATCTTTCCATTTTCAAATTCGAGGAGCCCAGTTTTTAACGGTGTTAATCGTTTGTTATAT
Organism: Peromyscus eremicus; assembly: GCF_949786415.1. Classification (NCBI taxonomy): domain Eukaryota; kingdom Metazoa; phylum Chordata; class Mammalia; order Rodentia; family Cricetidae; genus Peromyscus; species Peromyscus eremicus. The sequence continues at coordinate 49,794,051 of NC_081427.1, forward strand.
GTGTGAAAACATCTCTGTGGTATTTTTTCCCTCTATGTGTAATGTCTCCTGTCAAGTGGAAATTGTTAATTGTTTAATCAAAAATGTCTTTCCATTTATGACTTCTGAGGTTTCTGTTGTGCTCCACATGGTTTGATTACCTCCAGATCATGAGAAATTGTCTTAAATATTAAAAAAAAAACCACAAAACATCCGAATGTTAATCCAATTTTCAATGTAGGATGTGATATGAGGCAGGGTCCTGTTTCTTTTTGTTTCTCAGATGTATAAGCTGTGACCCAAGTTCAAGCTATTACAAGACCCTTGATTTTCCCTGGGCGGTGGTGGCACATGCTTTTAATCCCAGCACTTGTGAGGCAGAGGAAGGCAGATCTCAGTGAGTTCAAGGCCAGCTTAATCTACAAAGCAAGTTCCAGGACAGCCAGGACTACATAGAGAAACCCTGTCTCAAACAAACAAACAAACAAACAAAAAACAACCCCCCCAAAAAAACTTGGTTTTTCATGGGGCTGAAATGTTAACACTTGTCGTATGGAAAAATGGCGCGCGCGCGCGCCAGTGTGTGTGTGTGGGTTTACCTCTGATCTGCCTTTTCTAATTACTCTGCGTCTGTCTGTACCAACCTAATTCTGTTCTGTGTCTCTCCAGGGACTTGAAATATATGGTAAGTTATCTCTAGCCTTGTTTTCCTGTGTATCACAGCTGTTTTTAATCTTCTATATTCTGATTTACAGTTTAACGTTGGAGACATTTTTTTTTTTTTTTTTTTTTTTTGGTTTTTCGAGACAGGGTTTCTCTGTGTAGCTTTGCGCCTTTCCTGGAACTTACTTGGTAGCCCAGGCTGGCCTTGAACTCACAGAGATCCGCCTGGCTCTGCCTCCCGAGTGCTGGGATTAAAGGCGTTCGCCACCACCGCCCGGCTAACGTTGGAGACATTTTATCATAAATGTTTGTTCCTCTTCTTTTATTTATTTTTTAATTTTTAAGTTGTATTTATTTGTTTACTTACTTAGTTATCTTTTTGAGACAGGTTCTCACTCTGTTACCCTGGCCCTCCTGGAACTCACTATGTAGACCAGGTTGGCCTGTACTTACAGAGACTCAAGAGGGCTGGGATTAGAGGTATGTGCCACATTGCCCAGCTTACAAATGTTCTAAATCCGAAAGATAATAAAACAGTAGATAGAACCAAAAAGGAGTTTTTCTCAGTGTGGAGGGTCCTTTTACCTGATGCTAATAATTAGAATAATACCTTCCAATAAACTGCAAGTTATTTCTTCTGTCCATTCTAGTTCTTTCAATGTGATTTTGTGTTCTCCGTGATACCTTCTCAATCCTTCCAAATTGCAGAAACTAGGGAAAAAGACAGGACATTGTAATCCATCAGAGAATTACGCCATTGCATTAAATTTCATGTGCTTTAAGCTTTCAGTGACTGTGGTGTTATAAATGATTGGCATTTCTGTTGTAGACTCATTGATGAGGATTATGAGCTACCTCTGAAGTGCCTAATAAAACAGTTTGCTTAGAATATTTTATGATTTTGTTCTTTTAAAGCTTAATATGGAACATTTCATGGATTTTGAACTGTTATACTTGACGTTTTGGGGAAAATTATCTAATATTTGAGTTGGTTAAGACAATTATTGACTTTTAATTTATATTTACAGGGTATTGGCTTAACTCCATTCACTAACATTCTTAAATGCTTTTTGAAAACTTTTATTGGCATAGTGTTAAAGAAATAACCTTGTTTTTAAGAATTTGAGGAGCAGAAGAGATAGCTCAGTGGTTAAGTGGTGGCACATGCCTTTAATCCTAGCACTCAGGAGGCAGAAGCAGGTGGATATCTAAGTTCAAGGCTAGCCTGGTCTACAGAATGAGTTCGAGGATAGCCAGGGCTACATAGAGAAACCCTGTCTCAAAAAACAAAACAAAACAAAAAAGAATATTTGCTGCTTCAAGCTGAGGACTGGATTCAGATCCCAGCACCTAAGTCAGGTGACTTCAGACACAGGTAAGTCAGGTGACTTCAGACACATGTAAGTCAGGTGACTTCAGACACATGTAAGTCAGGTTTCAAAAGCCTGATGCCCTCTTCTTACCTCTCTGTGTACCCGTGTGTGTGTGTGTGTGTGTGTGTGTGTGTGTGTGTGTGTGTGTACACACACGTTTATACACACATGCACATACAAATATAAAATGAAATCTTAGAAGTATTTCAGATACTAAAGTTAAACATTAATATTACCCGTTGTTTCTAAATATGATGGCACATACCTTTTAATCTTAGCATTTGGGAGGCAGAGGCAGATAAATATCTTGTGAGTTTGATGCCAGTTTGATCTACACAGTGAGTTCTAGGTCAAAAAGGACTTTATAGTGAGACCTTGTCTAAGTAAACACACACACACACACACACACACACACACAAAATTGCCTGTTATTAAAATAATGCTAATATTAGCTCACACATTAATACATATGCAAATACAGCTGAGATCTGTATTGTTCTTATGAAAATAGAGGGACATCCCCAGGTAGGTTCTACGTGTGCTTATTTGATTAAAGAAAAAACATCATTAGCTTTGCTGTAGCCATTATTAAAATGACGAAAGAATTCGTGTATTGTAAGCACTGAGTTCTATACTTGGATATAAGTATGAATGAAAAGGAAGAGCCCTCCTAATTTTAATGGTGGTTTTAAGAAATGGATTGGGAAGGCACTTCTGTGTGTACATATAATAAAGATGGTAATTTAGAAAAAAGAGGGGCATTAAGTTATGCAGAAGACCCAAATGGATGGTAACAGTTGAAGTTTTCTCTATATGATCTTTGATTGTAACCATTTATTCTAAAGAAGGTGATCAAGTTATTTCCTCCCTTCTGTGAATTCCTATGTGCCCATTCACATTATGGTTCTTTTCTCCAAATCATTCCTCTAATTTTACTCTCCACTAATGAGCAATAAGCAGTGGACTTCCTTTTTTAAACATAGCTGCATGTCCTGGTTGAGATAAGCAGAATGTTGTTGTTTTCAGAACAGTTTTGTTGTTGTTTGTTTTGTTCTGTTCTGTTTTTGCTAAAGAACAAGAACGCTTTCAGTGATATGTGGCAGTTGAGATTTAAAGGACAGATGGAATGAAATGAATGATTTTCTGCTGGCCAGTATTGAAATCAGAACCAGCATCAAGGAAGTGGTAATTAGAAGACACGAAAGTGAGACAAGCTGAAAGCCAAGAGTTAGTCATGAAATATGCAAAGATCGACAAATGATGTTAAATAAAAGGCTTATCACGTTTTCTGGTTTCCAAATAAACTGTTTTCACCAACCCAAAAGTGTTTCCTGCACCCAAGTTCTAATCATCATTACAACTGACAGAGACAATAATCATAAATATAAAAAGATATAATTAGAGTAGATGTCAGATGTAATTATGTGTGTATCTGAGGAAACGCCACATTGTTATCTTAAAGTAAAATCCTGCTTAGAATGTAGACAAAACCTCAGAAATTGAAAAGCTTAACTTAAAACAAAAAAGAGACACTAAAGGACACATCATAAGATTAACCATAATGAAGGAACCAAAATTTCTAATAATTTAAGTATGTAAGTCTTTGGTTTGTTCCAGGGGTACCCCATCACTGAAAGATAGGAATATTTAAACTAGGGCAGAAAATATCCTTTTTTTTTTTTGGTTTTTCGAGACAGTGTTTCTCTGTGTAGTTTTGGTGCCTGTCCTGGATCTCGCTCTGTAGACCAGGCTGACCTCGAACTCACAGAGATCCGCCTGGCTCTGCCTCCCGAGTGCTGGGATTAAAGGCATGCGCCACCATCGCCTGGCTGAAAATATCGTTTTTAAACAAATAAGCCTGGAAAACCACCTGTGATCACAGCTTGGCCGAGCTGCGAGAGGCTCTGGGCATTGCTGTGGCCATGGCACGGTGCTGTGTTCCTGAAGGGACAAAACTTTAGTTGTTGCAATGGCACAAGGTGTCCCAAGTTACTTATGATGGCCACATATGAAGTGATTGATTAGAAAGAGGAAAACAACAGTCATAGAAATAAGTAATGCTCATGGGAATTAAGAAAAGTTTCAGTGTTCTGAAACTGCAGCACTGAGTTAAAAAAATCATACACACCGATCTATTTCTTTTATTTGACTTCACTTTAAAATGTTTTTTATCTGTGTGTGTGTGTGTGTGTGTGTGTGTGTGTGTGTGTGTGTATGCAGGTATATGTGTCGGATGTGTGTGGGTTTGCAAATGCCATTGTGTGTATGCATGTCTGTGTGCAAATACCATTTTGTGTGTATGTGTGTGAGTTTGTGTGTGTATGAGTGTGTGTGTGTGTGTGTGTGTGTGTGTGTGTGTGTGTGTGTACCACAGAGGACATCTTCATGGAGTCCATTCTAGCTTTCCATTTTTATATGGGTTCTCAGATTGACTTGAGGTCACTAGGCTGAATCAGCAAGCATGTTTATCTGCTGCACCATCTGGCTGGCCCTTTGCTTTTGACAAGGTCTCATGTAGTCCACGTTGACCTCAGACTTGCTATTATGCAACTGAGGATGCCCTTGAACCTTTGATCCCTCTGCCTCCATCACCTGAGTGCAGGGATTGCAGGCACCAGTCCCCATGCCCTTTGTCTTCATACACAGGCTTTGTGTATGCTAGTCAAGGCCTCTACCCATTGAGCTACGCCCCCAGCCCTGCATGTTTATTTAAGTAAGTCAGCTACGGTTCTATTACAGCTTCAGAAGTTAGCATACAGATACTAAACAAATGAAAGTGTTGACCAGAAAATGATGCTGTCCCTCCAGAGCCTTTTAGGTGTTGTGTTCAAAGCAATACCCTAAGGTCAGGGCAATCTTTCTGAATTGAAGAGTGAAGAGCCTTCATTCATAGGCACTCTTTTAAAATTTTTTATTTTACGTGCAGTGGGGGTTTGCTTGCACGTGTGCCTGTGTACCACCATGTGTGTGCAGTGTTTGCAGAGGACAGAAGGAGGAACTGACTTACAGACCGCAGGAGCTGCTGTGTGGGTGCTGGCAATTGAACCCTTGTGATCTAGAAGAGCAGCCAGTGCTCTTAACTGCTGAGCCATCTCTCCTGCCCCCATTCATAAGCGTTTTTAACCTAGATCTGACTGAATGGAAACTACCCTTGTGGCTTGTTGTACTTTCAATATAAATAAAATAAAAATGAATTGAAACTAAGAAGGTGGCTTATATGCATTAGTTATCAATTTATGATTTGCAAAGGTTGCCTATAACTGTGACTTCACTCAGCATGGTTTTAATCAAATCTGGCTGCCCTGTTCTTGTTCTAAAATGCTTTTCTTGTTAAGTATTGCATTCTTGTGTTTGGCATCATCCTAAATTGCTTAGAAATGAAATGCCACCATCCTCCTATTTTCTTTTGGTTTAGTCCACTACAAGAAAATGCTAAGCCTCCTCCACACAGGAGGTCACAAAATATTGATGCAACTGTGTTGACTTCCATACTGCCTAGAGTTTAAACATCTGTGCTTAGGCTGAAGTGTGATGGCATTCCCCCAGAGGGATCAGTTCTTTCAGAGCAGGGACCTACCCTGTCCCTTGGCTCAATGGAGAAATTGTTAATCAGTGATCATTGTCATCTGAGTGCTTGCCTTGCCTGCTGGCTGGTCTTCTGGCCGCTAAAAGTATGAGTCCAGACTGCTCCATTTATTTGGAGAAAGCCACTGGGTCAGTAGTTGCTGACCCTTATTCTCTGTGCCTTAAAGCAGAATAGCTGCCTCCATCATCTGGGAAACCTATTGTGAGCTGGTGACATGTGTCTCCAGCTGCATTTGGCTTCTAGGTTAAGCCATGTCAAAGGACCACCTTTTAAAATGACACTTCAAATTTGATCCCTCGCAATTAATCATCACAGTCTCTTTATCCATATGAATGTTTAAATGTCAGTCCCCTCTGTTTTCTCCTGTCCTTTCTGCTGGCATTCAAATTCTAATGAGTGAAAGAACTACTCGCAAAGAAAAAAATAGAGCCAGAGAGAGAGAGAGAGAGAGAGAGAGAGAGAGAGAGAGAGCGAGCTCCCATCTCAGTGATGCATTTGTTAAAGGCCAATATACTATTGCCAAGAAAGAGATAGGGCTATTGAAATGTATGAATAGGAAACTTCAAAAGTGGATGTGTCAAAGAGATAGAAAGTAAAGATATTTTAAATATAATTGCAGTTGTATTCAGTGGCGAACAAAAAAAAAGTCAAAGTATTTCTGTTTAATGCCATCCTGAAGTGTGGAAAAATGTGTAAGAATGAGTGGAATATTCACAGGAAGGCGGGTACCTCAGCATCCTCCAATTTAGGATGGCACATGTCCCCAACCTCCCATTTATCTGACCAGGTCCTCACCACATCTGTTAAGGCCCCACATTTTCATCTTCTCAGGCTTCCAGCTGTGGAGTGTAAGATCACATTTGTAGGGATACTCTGAGTGAACAAATATTTTCTTTCACAAGGAGCTTTCAGAAGTATCCTTTTATCTCCTAGATGGCCAGGTCCCCTGGAAGCCTGAACAATGAAGATTCTGAGCAAGCTATTCTGGGCACCAGAACCATGGGAGCTGAACACACTTTGAAGTGCACTGCTCCCTATTGAGGGCCACAGTAAAAAAAAATGGGGTTTTCATAGTCTTTGCATTGATGTCTGCAAAGCCAGATGGCTGTGTAAAATGATCCCCAAAGCAGGATGGCTGATTAAAAGAAATGCCAGGTAGCTGAAGGCTTCCGTACTCAACATGAGCCTGGCACACAAAATTGTTCTCTTGGGGTGCGTTAATGTTAGGGAATCTCACTCTTGCCTCTTTGGGGGTCAATCAGAGACAATATGGCCAGGTACTGGCAGCAAGAGCCTTAAAAATGCAGGCTGTCACTCTGTAGGAGCCATTGGAGGAAGGGATGTTTCCAGAGGAAAAGAATGACCTGGGGGCATTGCTCCTGGGGGTGGTAGGTTCTTTCTGAAGCAGCGAGTTACATCAAGCTGCTGGCCCTTTAGCTTCTTATTGAGGTCCTGGATCAGTGTCACCCTGGAACCCCAAAAGTTCCATGCAATACCCCTAAGGGTACCTGATGCTCATGCATTCCTTTGTGGTGTGAATGATGAGACTGGGCACAGCTGCTCTTACATGTTTGTGGCTGCTGTAGAAATCACTCTGTCTGGATGTGTGACCTTGCACACTGGCCTGCCTACGCCTAAGGACAGTCATATATTTCAAGTGGTTCAGTGGGAGCTAGTGAAACTTGGCCTTGGAGACAGAGGAGTTCATAGGTGCCACAAATTATTCTTTGGCTTCCCAACCCACCAGCAGCCAAAAGAAGAAAAAGCCTATCATAAAAAGAGTTAGCTGTTTTTCCATTAAGAAGCCCTTTAATCCTGAGATGAACAGCGTGTGACAGGGGTTTAAAAACCAAGCCACCTGGTCCTCCTGCTGTCTCCCTGTGGCCACCTCTCCCCTTGCCTCATCAGATGTGAGGCTGATGAGCAGACACAGCAGAAGTGGCTGAGGACCTGGCACCAGGCTATTTCGTTGAAATAGCTAATTTTGGAAGAGTTTGTCTGTTTTGACCTCTTTGAACTTTTATGATCCTTTCAAAGAGGAAAGTAATTTCAACATGGAAGCATTTCTAAGAATCATATTGGAGAATGAATTGATGTGTATATGCTTGTTATTGTGGCCCATCTTTTGAGTGGATGGAAATAGAACATCTGTGCTATTTTAATGGGGGCAAATTGTTCTCATAGAAATATTTAATTTAAATGATATTAATTTAAACAAAATTCTATCAGTCTTACAGGTGATTGTGTAGGGACTCTACAGAAAACAGGCAGGCAGAAATGCGTTCAGAATCCTCTGATATTATCATGGGGTGGGGGTGGAGAGCAGTAAAAGCAGACCACTGGCTGCTCTTCCAGAGGACCTGGGTTCAATTTCCAGCACCCACATGGCAGTGCACAACTGTCTGTGACTTTTGGCCTCTGTGGGCACCAGGCATATATATGGTATGCAGACAAAACTCATACATATATAATAATAAATTAATAAAAATTAAAGCAAAAGTGTTAATTTTCACTGCTGTGTTTTATACATTAAGTGAGGTTTCCTTTAGGTTCTTTGAATGCTAATAGTCTTAAATTTGAGAAATAAGGTAGCAATTTATTTTGCTGTGCATATTTTTCATGGTAAATTCTCACAGATAAGAAGGCATTGATGAATTTTTTCTGATTGCTTCCATCATAGAAAAAGATAGTAATATATGGAGTCAAATGGTACTTCCACACTCATTTTAAGACATTTTCCAGGTGTTTGTGTTGTCTATGCTCCTTTATCGACAATCATTGGTTCTTGCTATGTATTTTCTTTCCAGCTGGCAGGTACTTTCTGGGTTGACCAGTTGTCAATGAGTCAAATGCTCCATTTGGCCATGAATTTGCTGACTTCAGACAGAAATAGGCAACAGAGCTGTGTGTTGGATGCTTCTAGAAATCATGCCCACCTGTTGAGGGCACTGTGGACAGTACTTATTTTTAGTGTTGCATTTCATCAAATATCAAGTGATGATGTTTCCCCTAAGCCATTGATACATTCTTAGGTTCCAAAAAGGTTTTCCATCTTATGCACTGGAAATCACTCTGAGCAACACATTTTACTAGATTCTAGGAGTCAAAAGAGACTTTGTGTTCTTTCAGAGAATAGAACCAATTGTCTGGACACTTTGGCTCCATAAGAGCTCCCAGGAACAGCACAGCAGCCCGTCTTAGACAAATCGTGATTTGTAGTGTGACTTATTGATCATGGAAGGAGCCTCAGCGTTGTTCAGTTGGTATCATTCATGTTAGAGTGTATATATACTGTCCTGCTAGAGTGGAGGGTCCTCAAGAGCAGGGTCTTTGCAGTGTTGTTCATGCAAGAATGGTGCCTAGGAGCTAACAGGTGTCCCACAATACCTGTAGAATATAGTTGTGTGTGATTTGAAGTCAGATATTTCCTTTACCTCTTGGCAATTTCATGGCGAAAGCCCATCCTTTACTTAATTCGTAACTGGAATTCCTACGTACTTGTTTCATGGAAAATGTGTGGTGTTCCAAATGCACTGCTGGACTTTGAGTTTTCCAGCTGATGCATTTCCAGGCTGGTATACTTTAGTTTTTCATCTCAAATCTTTTCTGAGAACAGAGAAGCTTGGTGGATTTTCTTTGAAAGATTTTAAAGTGAGGACTGAAGTGACAGCTTAGTGGTTAAGAGCACTGACTGCTCCTCAGAAGGAGCTGGGTTCAATTCCCAGCACCCACATGACAGTTCACAACTGTCTGTACCTCTAGTTCTAGGAACTCCTACACCTTCTTCTGGCCTTTGTAGGTACTCGGCACATACATGGTGCATAGATAGACATACATGCAGGCAAAACACCCATACATATAAAATACAATTTTTAACTAAAAAGTAGGGAGGGCGTAGAATGAGATGCTTCAGTGTGCAAAGGAGCTTGCTGTCAGACTTCACTGATGACTTGTTTGATACCCTGATACTACATAATAGAACGAGAGAACTAACTCCAGCCAAGTGCTCTCTGTCCTCCACATGCTCACTTGCACACACACACACACACACATACACACACACACACACACAAAATCAATCCACCAATCAATCAATCAATCAATCAATCTATAAGGGTTTAGAAAAATAGTGATGTATTCATTATTGGTTATTCTTCTAGGCATCTATATAAAAGAGACTAATTTCCTTGCCATCTTACATTCGGTTTATACATGCTGAGGTTTGTGGTCAACATTCTCAGCATAGGAAACATAGGTACGAATTGAATAGTGTAGAACTAAATGCCATGCAAAACGTTATTTCCTGTTCAACGGGCTTGAACTTCCTGCATCACCACTTTTTTGGGGGTGAGGGTCATACAGCTGAAAATAGTTATTAGCTGATGCAATCTGATTCGATTTTCTAGATAGATAAGAGAAAGAAACAAGATCGAGGGGGTGGAGGAGTAGCGGATGGGGTTGTGGCATCTAAGCACCATCATTTGAGGTGGATAGTTTTTCTAGGGAAAGTATAAAAACATGCTTGAGAACAGAAAGCACCAAATTCTCTGGGGTAAGAGAAGGAAGCTGAGGAGAGGGAAGGGTCCTGGGAGCTTTCAACTCTTTGTGTATTTGATTTGTTAAGCTGGGTTATTGCTGTACAGGAAGGCTTTCGTCATGCTAGTCTCTTCTTAGGGTTTTTATTAAGCAAACAATAAAAGAGAATGGATATACATGGAAGTGGTATTTCCCCAGTCAACTGATAAGGATCATTAAAGAATATTGATTGCATCTCCAGATCCTTCAGCTTCTGCCAGGTATCTCACAGGACAGTGAGCAGAAGGAATGAATGGAGTGTTATAGAAGCAGAAAATTACCTTCAGGAGACATTGCTGCATAGAATGCTTGTGCATATATGAGCTCATAAGTGAGCAGTTACTGTATGCCTAGTGTGTAATCATTTGCATTTAATTTTTCCTTCATCCATTTAGTTTGTTTCTATATATGCTGTTGATACCTACATATCTGGCCAGGCAGTGGTGGCACATGCCTTCAATCTCAGCACTTGGGAGATAGAGCCAGGTGGATATCTGTGAGTTCAAGGCCAGCCTGGTCTACAGAATGAGATCCAGGACAGGCTCCAAAGCTACATAAAGAAACCCTGTCTCTAAAAACCAAAATACACACACACATACACACACACACACACACACACACACACACACACACACGTATGTATGTATGTATGTATGTATGTATGTATGTATCTGTGTGATAGCATGTGTATAGACTTTGAAACATGGGTTAACATTAGCATCTGGCTTCTAATCATCTTGATTACAGAAAAGGAACATCGTTGTCAGGGTAGAAAGCTCCATACCTTCCTCTTACTATTGGCCTTCCAATCAGTGATTTTCTTGGGAGACAGCCCTGACCACTATGTGACATAGCCCTATCATATAAGTGATGGTGGCCAAGAATTATATAATCCAAGGAGGAGCTCGAGAATGAGATAGAGATGAGCAGGGAGATACATGGAAAGATTTGGTCACTAGAGAGAAAAAGAAGCATCGTGCTAGACCTGGAGAGAGGATGAAGATGCCCCATCCACACCATTGTGCTAGACCTGGAGAGAGGATGAAGATGCCCCATCCACACCCTTTGTTGTTTACTTGGGTCCTGTAACAATGCACTGTAAACCACGTGACTTAAGCAGCAGAAATTTATTGTCTTTATTCTGACAGGTAGACATCTGAACTCATGGGGTCCCCGGGGCAACTGCCTCTGAGGATGGTGACAGAAAATCTCTTCCACATCTCTCTGACCATCACTGTGGAACCCGTTACAAAAAACGTATTAATCATAGGAGGGATATCATATAACTTAGCCTCTGTTGGTTTGCTGGCAGCCTCTGGCTCTCCTTGGCTCTACCTGTGCATAGCTTTTCTCATGGTGCATCCCACTCAGGGATACTGATTTAGAGTCACCCTAATGACTCCATTCTAAGTCCATCTGTAAAGTCTGTCTGCAGATAAGGTCTCAAGCAGAGTTCTTGAGAGTTATAAATTCTCCAGATTTTAAGGAATGCAGTTTAATGGTGATACCCCTCCTTTCTTATTTCTCTGCTTGAGTCTGGAAGGCAGATTCCACCTGCCAGTACACATTCCTGATGTGAGTCTGTCCTTGCCATTAGAGTGTCCTTGCCTCTTCTTACTAAGTGCTCCAGGATGGTCTCCACTGTCCCACGGCTAGTCAGTGCAAAGGATGTGAAGTACGTGGATAACCGAGCTGCCCGGGGAGAAGACAGTTGGAAGGGCATTTGCCAGGTAACAAAACAAACATGAGTTGGCCCTCCATGCACTTTCTTTTTCCTTCTCTTCAGGCCCTCTCTACACCTCATTAGAGCAAAGACTAATCTATTGAAATCCAATCAATCCCACTTCAGATGATGGCAAATGAATATTATTTCTACTGCGTTACCTGTGCAGTAGTGCTGTGTGGAGATGCCTGGAAGTCTCCACGTTTATGCTTGGAGAATGGGATCGGGTTGCTGAGAAGAGATGGGGAGTTGGAGTGGATCAGTGAAGCTGTTTTAACAGTCTGACCATTCCTCCCATGTTGGGGTACACTGGGAAAGCAATATTGGAACCCTCTAGCATGTGCACTTTTCTTTGCTAGGATATAGTCATCTTAATCATCTGTCACATCTCTTTGGTGAATGAGTCAAGATGCTCTCCTGCTTCAAATTTTTCCAAGGTAGAGATGACTGCTCACGGGTAGATACACCCAGTTATACACTGAGGTTCAGTCTTCCCTTCAGTCTTATTAATAAACTCTGAGGTTTCATATACTCCACAGCACTTAGCCAAGGAGCTGTACCTATCAGGCTCCAGTCTCAGCCATGCAAGTGTATTGTATAGTCAGAATGTATATATTGTATTCTGGCCCTTGACATACAGGCAGAAGCTGTTGGAGGGAGAATCAGCTAACAGAGACCCTTTACTCCCTCGCTACACCCCTTCCTGTGAGGGACTACATTTGTGTTGGCTGAGCCCCAGCAGCCAGGTCGACCCATGAAGTGAACATGATAGGTAGATTGGACTGTTAAGAATGGTTGACTGAAAAGTGGAAGTCTTTTCAGTGGGATGATTTGGGAGCCACCAATGCGTCCCTGGACTGGCTAGCTGCTCCTGAATCTCTCTTACATTAGAAAGCAATAAGCTATTTTAGGTCACTTATTATGGTTATCAATTAATTCCATATAGTTATACCTGCTCCACAGGGAGATCCTCACCACAGGGTCTCCAGTCACTACCCTGAAGAGGATGGGTACAGAAGAGGTCCAAGAAAAACGGAAAGAAAAACAACTTCTTAGGACTGAAAGAAGGCCTGGGTGGCTGTGCCACTTGGCATCTCTTCCCCAAGGCGTCTTTTGTGTGAGCTGGAGGAGAGCACTCCCAAGCGCTGTCCTTCTTAGCTGCCCATGTTTTTATATTCTAACTCTGTTTCTTGCCACCATAAATGGTGTTGGCATGGCCACTTCCTGCCAGAAAACATCGAGTTGTGACAGCAGCAGCCCGTTGGCAGGGAATGCCCTGCTGAGAACACGCCACTGTTTTCTGTCATCATCTCACAGAGCTGAGAAGAAGATGGAGACTCTGACTGGCTGATAATCAGCCCAGAAGAGCAGTTGTCATGAGCTCCATGCAGCTGACCCCATGGGGAAGTTATTTTGCTTACCAAAAAAACACTGGCCTTTATCTTCAGTCACACATTCATAGTATTGAGGTCAGTATAGTGTGTGTGTGTGTGTGTGTGTGAGAGAGAGAGAGAGAGAGAGAGAGAGAGAGAGAGAGAGAGAGAGAGAGAGAGAGAGAGAGAGAGAGAGAGAGAGGAGGGAGAGAAGAAGAGGAGAGAGACTAAGATAGACTCTGAATAGAAAAACAAAGGCTGCACCAGATTGGACATGTATCAGTCCAGAGTAAATGAGGAATAATTGGGAAGCTTGAAATAATTCAAAGAACAAAAACTCCTCTGATAATAAACGTTTGCCTCTTTTTTTTTAAAAGTGTGTTTAGAATGTCTAAGGCAGGGAAGCCCTGCCTCTGTGTAGCTGCATCTGGGCCCCTTCCTTTTTAGTGCCGGAGTGATATTCTCTAAGGACACTGGTAGGAAACCAGGAGAGGCAGGGCTCTTGTTCAGTAGTGCTGTGGAGGCCTGTAAGGGGGGGTGTTGTGTCAGGACAAATGTCATATTCTGGGTCCTGTGGAGGGGACCCACTCCATACAGCTGCATAGGGTAAATAAAGGTTCCTTGAAAACATCCTTTATCCATCTTGAATTATTCATGCTTTTCTGTGTCTTTGGATGTGCAGCTAGTCCCCAGAGATGAACAATTTCATGAGTAGAAGATTTAGGGGAAATGGAGCTTCATAGAACTTATTTTATCTGTAACAAGGCAGTCAGTTCCTAAGTGCGTCATTGAGAGTCACAATTATGTGATCCCCTAACCAGTATCTCCGGCTTAAGTAACTGATGGAGCAATTAATGTCTGCTATTCATACTCACCTGTGTTAGGAAGAGTATCATATTCCTTACTATGTTTGACCTTATATTCACAAAGACTTTTCAAAATTCATCCCCACCGCCGTTCCTCTTCCCTGGTTTTTCTCCCAGACTGTCAACTTTGGCAAGTGTAAGTTAACTTGCTTGGTGCTTAATGGGAACCTAGATTCTCTGTACTGAGGGAAGAGTCTCTGTGCTGGTTTGCTAGAAGTGTTTTGTCTTCTCTAGACTGTATTTCTTGGTGGGGAGTACACAGAGATTAGCAAGAGATTCCTAGTCAGCTTGGTTTCAGACAGTCTGCTTAACCCATTGCCGACAAAGCTTTTAGTGCTGTCACACTTGTCAGTAAAACGGGATTGAGCTCACCATTACGTTGGGTTTCACTTATTAATTACTGCTTCCGATTTTGAACCAGTCTAGACACCCCAGAGGTCATTTGAGTTTTAGTGCCCATGTCCATCACCTACATCACTCTTTATTTACAGAGCGTATGGAGAAAGGGGCTGCCTCCAGGAAGCCAGGGTATGTATTACACAGGCTGTAGAAGATAAAAGTCAAGTGCAGGGCTGTGAGCTCTTCCCAATGAAGTCACAATCTGAATGGGAATATTGAGCCCTGATGATCCCTTTGGACTATCCCACTGAAGTTTTTAAAGTGTGTAGAGGGGGCTCTGAAGCCATGTTATCTGCAGGGAATTGTGGAAATGCTTTAAAACAGGGATCATGTCCATCGTTTCATTTCCAGGGGAACAATGGAGTGGTACAAGGACATCTTTAATGCCCTCGTGTGTAAGATACGTAACATGTGAATCCTTCAATTAACCTGTCCCTTCTCAGTTGCCTATGAAATCTTAACCGAGGCAGGCTTCTCAGAGATGAGCCTCTGTCACCCTGCAAGGTGAATTGCTTGAGGTGGGAGGTCTCCATCAGGAGGAAAAACTCTTCCACATTCATCAGAAAGATCCAGAAACTTCATCAGTTTCTATGATGTCAGCTTCTTCACTGGGAAAATTGGAGCATGGAGAGGACCGTTCAACTCTAGAAATAAATGTCTCATTTTTCTCCCCTCATTTGCTTAATCAGGTAGCAATTTTCATAAGGTCTATTTTCTATAAAGGACTTCAGGAGCACTGTTTGGTTCCAGGTAAGGGGTGAAAACTCAGGTGGCCACCCCACAGGCCATGGCTGTCAGCAAAGAACACTGTTTTCTCTTGAACATTAAGAAGGTTAAAGCAGAGAAAGGCGGAGTGTAATGAACTTGTCTCAGGACTACACTTGGAGCTAAATGCTCTGCATGGCAGGTTCTTGTTTACAATAGAAATAATGAAGCCCTGATCAGCATGCTGCTCGGGTGGTTTTCTCCACCTTGGGCTCGCTAATTAGCTATGCATGGGTCACAGGCTAGCGATTAGTTCTGTTTCTCAGAGCATGTCTGCAATCTTTGATATCTACTTAGGCTATGTAAATAATTTGCCCAGGTTTTTTTTTTTTTCTGATTTTTCTATTAATCTTGGATAGAGTGAAATTTGCTATTTTCTCTGTGACAAACCATGAAATTTAGCAGTTAAATCCTTACACTTATGCAGGGTCTGCATTTGGTTTAAGTTAGTCTCAACAAAACATCGTGTTGAAGGTTTCAAAATATTACTCCATGGTTCGTCATCAGCCGGTGATAACAGCGCATAACACTTATTTCTTGTCTCCTGGTAGTTGTTGTCTTTAATTCTCCTCCAAACAGGAATCATATTTTATAACCAATAGATCCTGGGAAGCCAGGGGGTTTCTGGCTCTTTCAAATGTAATATGACTGGCCTTTTATATGTCTCATTCATCATTTATTGCTGTGACCAGCTATGCGCACATTCTGTCTATGTCTCTTTAGTGGGAATAAACTAAATGCTTACATCTCTCATAACTACCTGAGTCTGTATTGTACTGCTTTGGGCCTATTACATAAAACATTTCATATACATAAAAATATTCACTGATGGCTAAGGATGTAACTTAGCCAATAGAGTGCTTCTCTAGCACGCATGAGGCCCTAGGTTTGATCCTGAGCCCCATGTGAACTGTTTGTACTGCAGACCTGCAATCATAACACTTGGGAGGTGGAAGCAGGAAGGTCACCCGTTCAAGGCTGGCATCTTCTATATAGAGAGTTCAAAGACAGCCCAGGGTTTGTGAGACCCTGTCTTAAAAAAAAAATTCCTTGATGACGAGGAATTGGTTTAATTTGACTCAATGGGATCCAGAGATTTAGAGTCATGTGTATAAGTTTTCATCAGCCCTATTGTTGTTCAGTCCTTTCCTGATGCAGCATGCTATTTTCGGTTGTTTGACCCCAGCTGCTGTCTGTCTTGGTCACATGTCGTCATCTCTTCTCTATTTATTAATTGAATAAAATCATCCACTTCATCATGTCACTGTTCTGATTCTCTCATTGCTTAGGTATTTTCTTCCCGGACTTGGGCCACATTCTAGAGTCTGGATATTTTGTCTTTCAATAGCTGTCACATAAATCTGTGTCCTTGGCTGTAGGCAGTTAAGGATCATTGAGTTCCCCTTTTGTGAATCTTTTTCTTTGCCTGGATTTTAAGTCCCTTGGGGTTCAACACTGGCTCACACTTGCACTTTTTTAATTAGCATAAAATATTAATTGTACAAAGGGGTGGCTTTATTATGACAGCCTCGCACATGCATGGTCTTTGCTCATGTTCGCCCTGCTCCATTACCTTCTCAGCACTGGTCCCTGGTCTCCTTCCTCATCCCCCTTTCTCTTCTCATGCCTTACTTAGACACTTTAAACCAAGATTCCACATACAGTGTGGCATTTGTCTTTCTATGTCTGGATTATTTTGCTTAGCTTGGTGGTCCCAGGGATATCCACTTTCCTAAAAATGACGTAATTTCTTTTCTTTATGATTGAATAATGCTGTTGTTTACAGGTAACATTTTCTGTATCCATTCATCAGTTGTAGAATATCTAGGCTGACATGTGGGTTTCTTCCCTTTTCAGTTTTGTTTTGTTTTAAGGATTTTTGTTGTTATTTTGGTTTGTGGCTTTCTGTTGTTTATTTTGCTTGCTGGCTTTGTCTCTTGCATTTCTGCATTCTAAACCTGAAACAGCTGATGGAGACAGTGCTTGCCCAACCAAGCAACTAGTCATATTTGCTGTCTAAACCCTAAGACTTAGACATTGCTCCTCAAGGTTGAATAATATATGATTTTTAAAAACTTTGAAAAACGATTTCTTCATACCTCCCCCAATACTGACATTTATTTTAGTACTGTCTTACATACAAAAAGGTCAGGCATAAACTTCTCTATCTAACTGTGTACTGTGGAAACAGATTAAAACAAGGGTAACACAACTTTTAAAAGAGCAGAATTTAGAGCAGTGCCAACTTAGTATTCCCTATTACTGCTACTCTGCTGAAATGGTCACAGCATGGGTGTGCCGTTGGCTGCTTGTTGCTTTTAGTCGGTATTTTTCTCCTACTCAGTGTGGGGCTCGTTCTTCTTATAGCACTGCTGATGGAAAGCCCTGGGTGATGACTCCACCGTGCCCTATGATATTGTTTAGTCTTCGTGATGTATCGGGCCTCTGGTCTCTTCTCATTAGCTCAGGGCAATTGAAGTCGTCACCCTTGACCAGCTTGCCTGTTAGTATGTATGCAAGTGCAAAATGAGATTATGGGACTGTCTGAAATTAAAGGGTGCTCATCACATGGTTCCTTTGTGAAGACTTGCGGAGAAATGGCAACAAAAATTGTTAAGCTCATGCTCTTCATATTCCTGTAAGAATTCCCTTCAGACTCTGGTTTGAAGAAAACTGGTATGGAATAAACTAAGGGCCAGAATCAGTATAAATTTACTTTTAATGGGTTTAAAAAAATTGGATATAATGTGACTTATACACAGGCTGTTTAATATTTATACAGGTTAGCCTGTGTTTGGTTAATATTTGTCTTCTTGCTCTCTATTGAAACAATTATTTGAATCAAAGCTGTACATCTTTTTTAATGGTATTCAGCTTTTTTGGTTTTCTGTTAGGAAATTAGCCTAGCTTAGACTTGTGTCATCTGCTGCATGTGAGCTAACCTGGAAGCAAAGGTAGAACCCAAAGGCTGCACTGAGGAGTCCAGAACCGCCCCACCCCAGGAAGAGTAAACTGGGGGAGAGTCTCCAGGCAGCAGACATATAGCACTCTTGACTCATGCATTCCATTCTGTCTCGAAAGATATTTCCAGGAGACTCCATATTTGTGAGATCACATCCTTTTTTTTTTTTTTTCTCAAAAGGTAAGGCTGACTTTCAGTCTGGTTCTGCCGCTTGTCTGCTGTGTGACTTCCTGTCTGCTGAAATGAGAATGACCTAAGTCACTGTGAGTCATGAGCGGTGGTGTGGTTGCGGCGCATTGTGCATGGCACATGCTAGGTGCCAGTGAGTGGAGGCTGCTAGATTGCAAGAAAAACATTCACAATCCTTAGCCTCTCCATTTGTTTCGTATGCAGAGAGGCCACACAAGTGTCTGACACAGTCAGCCCCGTTTCTCAACTTGTCGTTAGTCATTAGATTTTGATGCTATGTGGCATGATGTCTGTAGCACACGCTGGTACACTCCTGTTACTGGATTTTTCATGAGGCCGATTACAGTCTTCCAAGGAGCCGATGGAGGTCAATTGTATTGTAATTTTGTAATTCATTACTACCCACTGAATCTATACTTTTGCCCTTTTCTGACCTACCTGTCCTTCATTCCCTTCAAACTCCCTGAGCCACCTTCTAGGTTGGCCTTTCTTCTGTTTCTGTCATGGAGTTCCCAGGTCAAGCTTCGCCAGCTAGGGAGCCTATACTGCTCATGTTCTAGCTCCTCATTCTGCAGGTGCCAGGCGCTTCTCCCCCTGCACACTTTTCTCTGATTCTGAGGTTAGGGCCCATTATCTCTGCAGAGTGGAAACCAAGGCCCCGGGAGTGTCATTAAACTTCTCTCTGTGTCTCACAACTAGTCACCGAAAGAAGATGATTCCAGCTCCAGTCTTCATCACTCCTGGGTTCCCTTGTTGTCTTATCCTTCTGCTGTTCTGGTTTCAAAGTCGAAAGTGTTTATTTGGGGAGGGGAATGATGCTTAGGATGAAGGGAGTCAAGCAGAAGGCATCTACACCAACCTGGGTTTAAAGCCACCTGTTTGCAACCTGAAGATGCATGAAACACGGCTGTAAAGGTTTTCTCAAGCACTTCCTGGTATGTGTTAAGCATCGTGTAGGTTCATTAAACACATAAAACAAGCTGACTCTAAACTGTAAGGCAATGGTAAAGTCTCTATTTCTTCTCTTGGAAATACGTTTTTTGTTAGGATATTTTCCACTCCGAGATTTTAGCTGCCAATTCTTGCTTTCAGAAAGTCATAAAACTTCTAAAATGTGTTTGGATTTTTAGTTTTATGCCCCCAGTCCTTGCTACTTAGAAGCAGTACTCGTCCCATTTTCTAACTACTCCGTTGTGCGTTTGCACCGGCCTCTCCTCCTCTGCCCATCACTGACTACCCAGACATTGTGCCTGCACCCTCCCTTTCCTCCTCCTCGGTTCTTCCTGAATGAAAAGGCCCCCATACTTACCCTCTAGTCCAGCAAATGACAGATCACTGGGAATTTCCACTCACTGGAGGTGGAAAGACAAGAACCCAGCCTCTCTGTACAGGAAACACAGCACTCATGTTATTTCTAAATTCTTACTGTAATTTGTTATAAATAGCTGAGTTTCTTTTAGCTAGCAGGTGCTTTATATTTTGGTGTGAAGGCATTAAAGAGGCGCAGTGAACTGGACCCACATGGCCCTTTCTAAATTGCCTATCAGCTCCTTCATTCATACTGGACTGTAGCATCATTTACCAGCAGGGCTTGAGTGGGTGCCTCGGTACTCTCCCATGTACTACTTGATTGATTACTACTAGACTAATCTTCATAGTTGAATCTGTGATACTTCATGGAGTCTGGTACCCAATAAGCACAAAATAAATATCTGTCGTCTGATGCATTTGTAATTTATGTCAGTGCATAATTGGATAAAACTTTATTTCCGTTTTGTTAACCAGTGGCTTTATTTTCCCAGTTCCAGACAATCCTCCTTTTACCCGCTGATTCATTTTGTCTCATTATATATAAGGTGTGGCCCGTTTTGTGATCTGTATTTCCCTTAGCAAATGCTACCCTGCTTGGTATGATTATAGACTTCTGTTTTTGTAATTGCTCCTGATTTTCAAATTTACCTCGTTTTAAAGCTGTTTTCCCTGGATAAATGAAGTAGTTATTGTTGGGGTACTCTCACCATGCTGCATTTCCCTAAGTGACATATTAACGCATGTGTCTCTGGACATAGCTTGGTGGTAGCATGCTTGCTTAGTTGATGTAAGTCCCTTGTTTAGTTCCCACACTTCTAAACAAGCCAACGTGCTTGTTGCATTGGGAAGAAGAGTTTCATCCTCTGGCAGCCAGTGCTTCCGTCTGTGGATTTTTTACATTTACTTTAATGATACTGATTTTATATTTTCTTTGATAAATGATTTTGTTCTCATCTCTTGTAGGTAACACACATTGCTTGTTAAGGTTTTACCATAGTATATCAAGCAAAATAAGCCAGACCCCCCCTCCAGAAATATAATTTTCCTTTCATGTGTGGAACCTACGTTGTATTGTGTGTGTGCACACATGCACACTTAATGATCATACATATGACATGAAAATAGAATGGCACCTGTTTGGAAGGACAGGGAAGAGGTGAAGAGAGGACAGACGAGGGTGATAGGAGCGGACATGGTAAAAGTGTGTGACAGACTCATAGAAAACTGTCACTGTGAAACCTCCCACTTCGTGCAGTGAGTGCACACTGCTAAAATTTGACTTACAGTTATTTTCCACGTTATGTTTTACTTTTGTTTTCACATAGGGATGGTCTTATTGCTGCCACATCTTTTGTCACTGGTAGCAAATCTCTTGAGGTTTACATATATAGTGGGTAATTAACACATCAATTTCAGCAAACAATTTTTGGTTGACTCCAATTGGCTTTCCAGATACAAAACTGTATAATGTACAAATAAGGATATTTTTTATTTTCTCCTGTTTCTTCCCACTGAACTTCCCAGTATGTCATGTCATACTGAAGGCCATTCTCAAATCACCACTCAGAACGAAGAGTGGTAGGTGACATGTTCCTAAACCCTTCTGGTGCCCAGGTAAGATGAGTGTAATCTGTTGGTATAAAATGTACTCAGTGTAAGAAATATTTTAAAAGCCCATATAACTGAACAGATTTTTTAAATTATGTAATAATTTGTCACATAGTTCCTCATTCATATTTAAATCAAAGTTGTTTGCTGTGTAGGAAAAGAAAACGCATTCAAAATTGCCTGAATTGAAAGAGTCTGTCTCTGCCAGGCAGTAGTGGCACACGCCTTTAATTCCAGCACTTGGGAGGCAGAGGCAGGTGGATCTCCGTGAGTTTGAGGTCAGCTTGGTCTACAAAGTGAGTTCCAGGACAGCCAGGGCTACACAGAAAAACTCTGTCTCAAAAAAAAAAAAAAAAAAAAAAAAAAAAAAAAAAAAAAAAAAAAAAAAGAAAAAAGAAAAAGAAAAGAAAGAACAGAAGAAAGAGAAAGAGCGAGCCTGTCTCTTTCCATCATTACACTACTGTCCTGGTTGGTTATTCAGTGAGAAAATAAGTAACCATGTTCTAGTCCTAAACTTAGAAAGAGACTGAGTAAAGTCTCACCAAAGAGAATGTCACTGTGAGTAAGAACAGTGTTTCAGAACAATAACATGGAGGTGACTGAGGAAGACATCTGCCATTGTCCTCTGAGCTCCATATGCATTTACACACACACACACACACACACACACACACACACACACACAGATGATTAAGCATGCTAAGAGACAGGATCATATTACCAGATCATAGGAGAGGTAGTTTACAGTTTGCTTCAGAGGTAGGAGATCATGCAACTTAAAAATCGTGTAATTGATACATTAAAGACAAATAGATGGAAAATTAGAAAAATCTCATCATGAGTTGGGTCTTATGAAACAAAGAAGCAAATATAAACATTTATACATGAAGAACTCTATGTTCATGTGTGTAACAGCTAGTTAGATGAAGAACTTTGTGGACATATGTGACAGTTGAGTAGACGAAGAACTCTGTGGACATGTATAACAGCTGGGAAGATGAAGAACCCTGTAGACATGGGTAACATTTGAGTAGATGAAGAACTGTGTGGACATGTGTAACAGTTGAGTAGATGAAGAACTCTGGACACGTGTAATAGTTGGGTAGATGAAGAACTCTGTGGACATGGGTAACAGCTGGTTAGATGAAGAACTCTGTGGACATGTGTAACTGTGAGTAGATGAAGAACTCTTTGGACACAAGTAACAGTTGGATAGATGAAGAACTCTGTGGACATGGGTAACAGCTGGTTAGATGAAGAACTCTGTGGACATGGGTAACAGCTGGTTAGATGAAGAACTCTGTGGATATGTGTAACAGTTTAATAGATGAAGAACTCTGTGGACATGAGTAACAGCTGGTTAGATGAAGAACTCTGTGGACATGTGTAACAGTGGGTAGATGAAGAACTCTGTGGATATGTGTAACAGTGGGTAGATGAACTCCTCTTTGGACACATGTAACAGTTGGGTAGATGAAGAGCTCTGTGGACATGGGTAACAGTTGGATAGACGAAGAACTCTGTGGATATGGGTAACAGCTGGTTAGATGAAGAACTCTGTGGATATGTGTAACAGTTGGGTAGATGAAGAACTCTGTGGTTGTGTGTAACACTTATAGATGTGGCAGAAAACAGAACTAGTAAGCTAGAGCATGGACTGGGAGAAAGCAGGCAAGTGAACAGGTAGAATAAATGACACATAGCTGCATTGCACTAGTGACTTCTTGAGAAGTGCCCTGCCAACAATAGATGTTTTAGAAATTCTTGTGATGTGCCAGTTTTCAATGTAAAATGATGGCTCATTATTAACATAAACTTTATATCACTCTACCAAAACATGGTAGAAGCTTTTCATCTTGCTCTTTAGATGTTGTTTTCTGAGAATTATATAATCATATTTACACACACACATACACACATATTTGTCACAATATTCCCTGGGGTCATTTGCATTTTTCCATATCCAGTTGTAGAAATTATATGTATGCATAGTCATATATATCACAATAACATTTTATCATATCTATTATAAGTGTATTTTCTAGATCTGTATATAAAACATTGATGATAATTTTTTTATTTTATAGTGAAAAATGTCTGGATCTATTTGTATGCTGAAAATTGTACTGAAAGAATATATAAAGAAAAGGGTTGGCTTTCATATCACATTCAAAACCACATTCATAAATATGTAGTTGTTCTTTTCTTTTTAAAAAAGACTTTATGTGTGGTAAGTGTTTTGGCTGCATGAATAGATGTATACCACATGCATGCAGTGTCCATGGACACCAGAAGAGAGTGTTGGTTCTTCATGAAACTGGAATTATAGTTGGTTGTGAGATACCATATAGGTACTGGGGATCACACTTAAGTCTTCAGGAAGAGCAGCCAGTGCTTTTAACTTCAAGCCATCTCTCCATAGTAATTTTCAGTACTCCAGACATGTGAATAAAGCGTGTATGTACATATAGTATTAACCATTGGTAATGGTAAAACCTTGGGTTAGGGATTTGTCATAAGGTTAGACCATGGTACTGATGATCCCACTTCTTTCCCTCCTTTATGTCCTCACTTAACTTTAGACAAGTTAAATAAGCTTTCTCGATTCTAATTTCATTGCCAGTGAGATGAGGTGGAGGATAGTATCCACTCACAGGATTAAATGTGAGTATGTGGAGTGCTAGTTAGAGCAAGGGGAAGTGAGAGTTAGCATCTCTGGAAAGACAGCCTGCTGACACTGGAGCTAGACTGCTGAATACCAGATACCAAGAGCAGACTCTGACATGAGAAGATAGTTAAAGGTTCTTGCTTATTTCTGTTTTTTAGAAACAAACATTGACTGAGGGGAAGTTCCAAGTGCCAAGTAGTACTTGTTGTTATGTATCTTGTTATCTATAGCAAGACAGATGAAATGTCTCTATCAAATTATGATCATTCCAAGAGCTTCATTTGTTTCACGGAATTACATAGCCAATACATTTCCTCCAGTCTTGTCTTTAAGCAGAAATTATTATAACAGTACTTAAACCTTTGTAGTACTTATTTGAATATGTTCATTCTATCTCCAAGAGCATCGGGCTGTCCATTGCAGTGCTAAGAAGCAGGTGCTTATGGAAAGTAGGGGTTGACTTGCCCTGTGGGGGCGTTCTGAAATGTTTGGAGGAAATGACAGGTGCACGTGGCTGCTTTTAAAGAACCAGAGTTAGAGCCGGGCGGTGGTGGCACATGCCTTTAATCACAGCACTCGGGAGGCAGAGCCAGGCGGATCTCTGTGAGTTCGAGGCCAGCCTGGGCTACCAAGTGAGTTCCAGGAAAGGCGCAAAGCTACACAGAGAAACCCTGTCTCGAAAAACCAAAAAAAACAAAACAAAAAACAAAAACAAAAACAAAAAACCCAGAGTTGGAATAG
The DNA here is from genome assembly GCF_949786415.1 of Peromyscus eremicus. Taxonomy (NCBI): domain Eukaryota; kingdom Metazoa; phylum Chordata; class Mammalia; order Rodentia; family Cricetidae; genus Peromyscus; species Peromyscus eremicus. The sequence continues at coordinate 49,818,832 of NC_081427.1, forward strand.
AACATGACAAATGGTAGAAATTACAAGATAACTGAAGTAGCCAATGTGTGTTTTACAGTTATTGGTCTTCTCTGAAAAGTCAAGGCCAGCTTTTAGGGACCCCCCCTGGGGTTGCTATAATGTTAGTGGGTCTTGAGGTGAGGTCAGGAGCTTTTAGACTCTAGGGAGACTCCTCATTTTTTGCTTTTATTGTTTTTTTGGGGGTAGGGGGCAGGTTTCGAGGCAGTTTCTCTGTGTAGCTTTGGAGCTTGTCCTAGATCTCACTCTGTAAACCAGGCTGGCCTTGAACACCTGCCTCTGCCTCTTGAGTGCTGGGATTAAAGATGTGTGCCACCACCACTGCCTGGCTATGCTTTATTTATTTATTTTTTTTTAAGTTTATATGTACAACTGCTCTTTTTTTTAAGTTCCTAATTTTGCTTTTTTTTTTCTTCAGCTAGCTCACTATTCACATTTCTTCTGAATATCTTTGGTGTTGCTAATAGCTTCCTTTAATGTAACATGAATTATGTGGTATGTGTTTCTAAAATAATGCATATGTTTTCTCTCCAGTAGAGAAAATTGGTCCTGAATGCCCTGTACGACAAACCAACACGCTTGTATAGTTCTTCGAAACCACAATTCCATACCCTTGGCTGTTTGTGCTTTGAAAATTCAGATCTTCCAGGCCGGCTTTGGATGCTATTCTTTAGCTCATTGCAAGGCTCCTGTCATGATAAGTTCCATTGAAAGAGTGTAAAACCTGTAAACTGCTTATTTTAATCAATTGAAATTCTGTGTTAGCGCCATTGAGGGGGCTTCCACTTCTTTCAAACAAAGTTTCCTTCATAACAGATGATATTTGCCAAGCTGCTGCCCGAGTGTCTCATGCAGTAAACACCTCACCTCTGTCCCTCCCTCTTCTTTCTCTTGCCAGTCTGGGTATTCCAAGTTTCTTCTGAGATCGCGCATCCCTGAGGCTGTGTGAGCACATCAATATACGCTACATTCTGTTTTAGTATTTCATTTCACTGTAACAAATTACCATATATTCCAAGGCTTAAAATCGCAGCCACTTCTAGTCTCCCAGCTAGGCCCATCAGAAGTCTGGACAGGGCTCTCCGTAGGAACCTCTCTCAAGCTCTCCCAGTAGCTAGCAGGATTCAGTCTCTTGCAAGTGTGGAACTCGTGGTAGCTTGCCTGGTCTTTGAAGCTGGCAGAAGTAGGTTCCTGATGCTTCATATTGATTAAAAGGACCCATCCAAGATAAGTGCTTTTGGGTTAAGTGGGTGTTTACAGACTCATAACTTCTTCCTGGAAGCCATAACTTACTTTTTTGACTCATAGGTTCTGTCCACGGGACTCAGGATCAGCAGCCTGATCCCAGAATGCTGGACATTAGCAGTTTTCTGAGAATTCTACCTACCATACCCTTGACTTTCAAAATAAAATAAATACATCGTCTGTTGGTTATTTGCTGTTGATGATGTTATAAACATTTACTTTATAGATGAATACAGGTAGGGCTGGAGAGATGGCTCAGTGGTAAAGAGCGTTGGCTACTTTTCTAGAAGACCTGAGTTTGGTTCCCAGCACTCAGCAGTTCACAACTGTTTGTAACTCCAGTTCCCATGGATCTGACACCCTCTTCTGGCCTCTATGGGCACTACCGGCACATGGTGCAGAGATATACATACAGGAAAAACACCCATACATATTAAATTTAAAAATAAATAAAGTATTTCTGAAATATAATAAAGGAATAAAAGTTAGATGTATAGAAATTTTGTCTCAAAGACTAAATGTCCTAAAGTCTCACCAACATAAAAGGCCAAGCAAAAAATAATAGGGACAAAAAAAAGTCAATTAAGCCGGATGGCAGTGGCGCACACCTTTAATCCCAGCACTGGGGAGGCAGAGCCAGGTGGATCTCTGTGAGTTCGAGGCCAGCCTGGTCTACAGAACAAGATCCAGGGCAGGCACCAATACTACACAGAGAAACCCTGTCTCCAAAAACAAAACAAACAAACAAACAAAAAGTCAATTAAATAAAGCTCTCATTTTTAGTTTAGGGTTTGTTTGTTTTTCATGGACAGTTACAGATTTCAAATGAGTTCTTTTAAAGCAGTTCCCAATTCAAGTGGTTATGGAAAAACTATGAATTCATTTTTCCCCAGAGAAGCTAGGTAACACAAGATAGGCAAGTTCTCATTCTCTTCAACAAATCTAACTTTGGGCACTTAGTGAAGATAAAGGATGGGTCCGGCTGCCTCCTGCAGGACAGCTCCTAGAAGGTGGAAATCACAAGCCTTTGCTTACCCAGGGAGTGCTCAAAGCAGATGCCGCCCACACCCTTCAGCTCCCACATGCCTGTTTCAGTAGCAAAGCATTTCTGCACTGAGCATGGGAATCAGGTTCATTCATTACTTGGTAACTATAGTCCACTGAGCATACTGTTCGCTACTTGGAGAATGCTTTCAAGTCATACTTGCTGTACTTGTACATAGGTTATGTGCTGCTCTACTGGACTAGCTCTTTCCTTCTTCAGTTCTCTTTAAATACTTCCTCCAGAACATCACTTATACGGCTCACACCAAACCACCATCTACATTTTAGGCAGAAGGGTGTCAAGGTAGCCCACTCTCTTTTTTCTCTGCTTGTTGTCTTGAGTTCTATCACGTTCTTCCCGTCTTTAAAATGGTCCCGGGAAAAGAGGAATCAACTCAGGGAGTCCCCACAGAAAGTGTACTCCTCAACCAGAAATGAGAGAGTCCCTATCCCATCCCTAACCAGGAAGCTATTTGCAATCGCTACCTGCTGGGGAAGGGAAAATCTGTTTGTCTGTTTTTATTTTCATTTTTGTGGGTTTTTCCCCTGTGTTTGTTTATTTATTTGAGAGAATGACCTTAAAGTTTGGTGGGTATGGAGGTGAGGAGATCCTAGGAGGAGCCGGAGGAAGGGGAAATGATATTATCAAAATATATTGTACAAAAAAAAAATTAAGTAGTATTAAAAAAGAAAGAGAAATGAGAGAATCCTCCTTCTGCGTCTGGCCTGCATACAGGAGGAGCTGTATGGAAGGGCAGGTGATGGGTGACCTTGAAGGCAGACAGCCAGAGGAGAGGATACCCGCCTTTATTACCCTTTACCTATCGCCATTGCTTTGGCCTGCTTTGTGATTTAACTGTTGGATTTCTTTATGGACCTTATGGATAAGGTGTCAATGTTTGTTTGCTTAAATTTAGACCCCTCCCCCTTTTTTTTCCTCTCTTCAATCCTCAATTTTACTTTCTTCTCGTCCGCTGCCTCGGGTAAAATAAATAAATAAATAAATTCACTTCCCTTTTGATCTTCATTTCAGGTTATTCAAAATGTATAGCTGGCAGCCTTCAAAGGAATCATGTAGGCGCCGGATGTTTTATTCAGTGTCTCTCTCTCTCTGCTGTCCTTGTGTGTAGCGATTCAGATGGCTGTGGAGGAGCCTGAAAGGTTGTCATGGAATTTGCCAGCAGGAAATGACAAGTGGTAATATATGGTGAAGGCTATAGGTGTACTGGAAATTTCTGTTGCAGCCTCTATTTCATGCGAGTTTGTTTCTCATGTAATGCTGGAAGTTCAGCCTAAATTCTTTAGTCAGAGATTCAGGTCTTACCTCACGTGTAATGTGGAGGGGGGAAATTATTTAGAATGCAATTCCTAGTCAGGGATGCATTTGAAAAAAAAAAAAAAAAGGCACGTAGTCACGTTTAAAACAGATTGTTTTTTAATAATTCCGTGCCTTTGGGACAAAACGACATTCTCTTTTTATGCCCATCCCTTTGGAGGTCCACTTCGTTTTTCATTGGCTGCAGTGAAATCTTTTGGAGATCATTACCTTAGTGCCCCCTAATGAAATGTAAATAAAATGAATGATTACAGCTTGATTATGGGTCCAGTATTTATGAGGCTTCTGGTAACTCGCTGCATAAATTTAAGTGTGTGAGTAAATTCTCTTAGGGGCAGTCAATGCAGAGTGGTTTTTTTTTTTTCTTTTCTATTTTTTATGATGCACTAATTCTTTTCACTTCTAGATTGTTTATTGTTGCTTCTGCCCCAGAAGAAGTAGGATTCTGGAAAAGGGATATATATATATATATATATTTCTAGATGATGTTTATGGTCCCTATAGAGTTCAGATCAGACCCAAGTAGCTGCCAGTTTGACCTGTCAGAAGAACATGGACCATGGAGTCCTGCTTTCCTGTACATCTGTGTACAAGGAAAACATGTCAGCATCTCTCCCTTTCTCTTTCTTCTAAAGCCAGCTGGATTCTAAGTCCATACTCTGATGACATCAACCACAATGCAGTGGGGTTACCAGTATTTCTTTGACTAGTTAGAGTTCAAGAGATTTGTTTTTGCTTTGTCTTCTACTCAAGGAAAGTTAGGCTCCATCTCAGTTGAACTACTCAGCACTCTGTGCCCCTGCTGACTCTTCCTTCTAGGATTGTTGCTGTTGTGAGCCTGTCATAGTTCAGACCCTAATCCTTGCTCAACCTGCAAAGCATTTCCTGTGTCAAGAGGTAGACTAACCCGTGAAGCGGGATAGGCATGACAAATCCTAGTTGGACCGTGCCATAGCTGATCTTGGCTGTCAACTTAACTTGGGGAAAAGGGAACCTCACGTGAAGAATTGCCTCCATGAGATTGCCCTTTGGATATATTTAGGAGCATATTTTTGGTTGCTAACTGCGGTAGGAGGGCCCAGTCCACCACGGGCAATACCACCTCTATGTAGGGGTGAAGAGCCCTGAAGGAATGATAGCGGATGGTGAGTGGTAGAGCAAGCCAGTAAGCATTAGTTCTCCATGGTTTCTGCTTGAAATTCCTGCCCCGACTTCCTTCAGCGACAGATTGTAACTTACAAGATGAAATAAACCATTTCTTCCCCACATTGCTTTTGGCCATGCTGTTTCTTACAGCAAAAGAAAGCAAATGAACAGTTAGTATGCCTAGACTCCGTCTGAAAGAATGTCCAGTTGTAATTTAGATTTTTTTAGATCGTGGATAGGTTTCAGTTCTTAATGTTAGATCTCCAGAATGCATGTCTATAATCCCTGCACTTGAGAGATTAAAGCAGTAGAATCAAGAATTCAAGACTCGCCTCAACTGTCTAGGAAACTCCGATACGGCTTAGGGATTATTATATCTAGTAGTGTGTGATGTGTGATGTGAGGATACAACATGTAAATTTGGTAAAAACATATTTTAATACTCATTCAACTCTCTCATGTAATCTAGAAACTTTTAAAACTCTAGTGTACCTCCCATCTGAAATGCAAAGAAAATATAGCATCAAAACGACAAGGTTCTCTTGTAGAGAAGGCCATTCCTCTATGCAATAGCCAAGTGCCACAGGCCCTGCTTCATCCCTGCTCTGTTGGTAAAGAAGGCACTGGGTAATATAGGAGCCTGATGGCTCATACAAAGTCTAAGCAAGCTCAGGAATGACTTCCCAAACTTCCTGGACAGTTGGAGAGGAAAGAGGAAAGCGAGAATGAGGATGAGAACCTGGGACTGATGCTGAATTGGGTTCCCTGTTATGGGACCAAAGTCTGAGTACTATTGGATCATGTAAAGATGTATGACCTGATTTCAAGTTTGAGGTGAACTGAGAACGAGTAGAGTATTACTATTGACATATACAAATTCTGGATAATGAAGCCAGATCATTTTGAGTCGATGGCTGCTCTTTGGTTATATGAGCATCACAATCTATGTCTTATCGTTCCGCCTCTCTGCCTTTTCTTCACCCCCACAGTAACAACAAAGCATCCCATCCCTTCTCAACACAGTGCATCCTTTTCCTCCAGAGCACTTTCTAAGCTGGACTGCTATTGTTGGTGCTCACAGAGGATGCCCACTGGACTTTAGAATGCCACCCGTCACTAGCCTGCATGGCGAATTGGACTTCACAAGATAGTCAAGAGTAATTCCGGGCTTTGCTTTCTATACTCAAAAGTAGTAACTAAGCTTTCTTAAAATAATCTCCTAATAGAAGGTAAACCTTCCCCAAACTGACTAAACATGTTGCAATCTTTAATAATTAGTTAACTGTTGACTTTGCCAAGTTATTATTTTTTTTTTTGTCTACTGTTATGTGTCTACTGTACGTATAAAATGGTGATGGAAGTATGTGGCTTCCAACCTCATGAAAATTTTGTGATCATACATTTATTACTTTAAATTGCTCCTAAGTTTGATGGTTATTCTGAAGGGAAAATTGAAGGCTGCTGTATTAAAAAACGATGTGGGTCTCTGGATTAGATTAGGTCAAGGAAAATGTGTTTAAGCAAGTGGTAATATCATACTGAAGTAATATGATGAAGGAGAAGGCATTTTTTTTCTAAGATACAATTTAGGGAGTATTTTTCATCACAAAGTATTTCAAATCGTAGGTATTTAACATGTATATGTTATATGTAGTATTTATGCTATTTAACATATGTGTTGTATATTATACTATATACTCTGTGATATATAACATATATATATATGATTAAACAACAAAAATTAATGAGTGAAAATGTGTAAAAAGTTTGTATATAGTAATCCACGACAAAGGGAAGGACATTGAGGATTCTCAGTAAGTCTGATGGTCAAATAGTTGGAAAAGGAAATGTAAGGCTTGGAAAGAAATGCATCCATAAAGAGTGAAGGTATTCCTGAACTAGAATAATAATATCTGAATTCATATTCTCAGTGTTATAGAATGTGGTAGAAAGTGAGTAGGTGTGGTGTCAGATCTCCACATGTATGCTGTTTACTCTCAGAACAGAAGTAGCAAAGCCATGAATGGGAGTGGATCTGTCCTTGGTGTGATAGACTGCAGATGTGGGTTATATTTTCCTACCACACTTTCTATACTTAAGACGATTCATCAAATTGGTCCTCTCTTAGACTACTGAAAGCAATTTCAATAATCTGTCCAAGGCATACCTTTTCCAGTCTGTTACTGATTGTAAGGACTATTATAGAGGCATAGATTTAAGTGAGTGAGGAGGGTTAGATCCCTAAAAGTGTCATTCCCCAAGAATAATGGCACTCATGCATGCTTTTAAAAGTTCTCATCTAGAAACCATGTATGGTGTTATGCACCTGTAATCCAGCATTCAGGAGGTGGAGACAAGAGAATCAGAAGTTTAGGGTCATCTTATGCAGCATAGAAAGTGTGAGACCAGCCCGGGATCCAGGAGACCATGACGCAAAATAAAACAAAACAAAAACTCTTCCTGGTTGATTGGGTCTATCATTTCTTCATCTTAAAAACAGAGATAATGCTGTTAAGTTGAAGTAGCTGAAGTTGAGGTATAAGAACTAAAGGGAAGACTTATTCTAGCACATTCTTAGAAATTATAGCTATTAAGATAGCGTCTACAAAACACAAACTTTACAAGTAACATTTTCCTGAATAAATGTTTGCTGTGGGATGGTCTGTATGTCAAGTGTGTTGCTGATTGGTCAGTAAATAAATCACTGATTGGCCATTGGCTAGGCAGGAAGTATAGGCAGGACAAGGAAAAGAATTCTGGGAAGTGGAAGGCGGAGAGGGAGACACAGCCAGCCGCCATCAGGACAAGGAAGATGTAAGGTACCAGTAAGCCATGAGCCATGTGGCAAAGTAAAGATTAATAGAAATGGGCTAAATATAAGAGTAAGAGCTAGACAATAACAGGCCTGAGCTAATGGCCAAGCAGTTTAAATAATGTAAGAGTCTGTGTGTTTATTTTATAAGTGGGCTCTGGGACTGGCGGGACTTGGTGGCGGGAGCTGGAGAGAAATTCTCCAGCAACAAATGTTGGCTAAAAATATTTTAAAATGTAATTAGAAGTTAATAAACCTCCCAAATACTATAAAAATATTTGATATTCTACTTGGAGAAATTGATAAACTGACATGTATTTTTCAGCATCCCTGTACAAAGTTGAATTTAATTTTCCTTTCTTATGTCTGTCAGTGATGGCTTGATGACTGGCGACATCTACTTCCTGTAGGTTTGGCAAGATGTTTATATCAATGTTTCCTGCTGTTCCCAAGAAGGTGGTACACTTGCATGGGAAGTTTATAATTACATTTTGCTGTTCCTGGAGAAATGGGAATTGAGTGTCCACTTATGAGAACGTGATCTTTGTGGCTATGTTTTCTGAGGAACCTGCTTTCTTTGAGTTTGTGGTACCAAACAGGCCCAGCCTGTCTCTGTACTTGCAAAGCAGCTGTTGCGGGCTGTTTGACTAATCAGGAAGATGGAGGAATAAATGACACATTCTTCTCAGACACTTTAAAATGTATGCAGACGAAGATGGGAAAATAGCGCATTTAGAATAGCATGCCATTGTGTTGTATCGCCTGGCTGTTGTCTGAATACAGCGTTATTTGCTCGTTGCTATCATAGAGTACACAAAGTCTAAGCATCCGTCTTTCCTATCTTCTGATTAATCTGTTCAGTAGAACTTGGAAGAAAAGGATAAAAGCCTCACCAAAAATTGTTCTTAAGGCAAATGAGTGTGGACCAAAACTTTCCCTTGATGTTTCTGCCTTCCCCTTTCGTTTCCCCAGAATGTAGCAGGTAAAACCTTTTTAAACTAGGAAATGCTACACTGTATTGTTTTAGTAGTTGGCATGGAGTGGTACCCACAGTCTTTGCTAAAGGAATAATGGTTAGCCAGCATGCAATATAAAACAGTAACATTTGTGTTTTTCCATTGCTCTACTAGTCTCCGTGGTACGGATGGCATCTAGTCAGAGAAACCTGGCATTTTTATTCCCATGGCTTCAAACAAAAACACACAAGGGTATGTTACTTCATATAGGTTGTCAGGTCACTGTGGTGTTTGTAAGCGACAAGCTGTGGTTGGTTTGGAATTATGTGGAATATTAAGGGGGTAGAAATGCAGAAAGATGACTCAGAGTGACACTCTTCGGTAGTGATGTCCCTTCTTACATGCTGTTCATTCGTCCCCAGCTTTCAAAATCCAGTGTCCATAAATGTCACAGATGACATTTCCTTCTCATTGCTAAAGCAATGCCATGCATGTCTCTAAAATGAAACGTTCAGAATGTGCCTTGACCATGAAGAACAGTCACGGCGCACTTGGAGAACAGGGTGGGGTGGGAAGAGAGGAATGCCTTTGGCACTCAACCAGAGCTCTAGAGGCTAAACAGTTATTTTTGACAAATTCTCACCGATTATCAGACTTTAAAAAATGCCCTTATATGATTCTAAACCTGAAAACATAAAATAATCAACAGAAGTTATGAGGATAACCTGTTCCAGGGACCCCCTTTTCCAATGAAGGTTGCTCTACTGGTATCAGCTGGGCTCTTTAACAGCAACTCTGTGGTTCATAATGGATGGAATTGTGTGTAGCAAGACATTCAACAAAAATGGAAATAGCCACCATGGCTCTGCTAACCTGTGAGAACAGGAGTTGACCATCATGTTACAAAGTATGGAGAAGAAGCACTTCTTTATTGCCTCTAACCTCTAAAAGGTGGTTGGCATTTTTTTTGAAGGCTTTCAAGAGTCTCATGTCTTTTGATTTTATGTGACATTCAGAGTTCTTCAACACATGCCCTGCTTACCCCCTGGATCATGTATCTAATCCATATTGGACTGCATACAATTCTAAGTGTTACTAAAAATAAATTATCTTGGCTTAGATTCAATATATGACATGTATTACCTAGAAGAATTCTCCTGGAGTCATTTTGTCAAATGTGACATGTCTATACTGTGATCTGGAAAACTATAGCTTTTACTAGGAAGACTGCAGCATTTAATGTGATACAGTCTCATTTCAAGTTCAAGTTCATGCACTCACTATGTGATGTTGGGCAAGTATACCTATGTTGATCATAGACAGCTCATTCATTGTACCACTTTGGGCATCTGTGTTTTCTATATATCTAATTTTGTGTTTTTTCCTATGTTGTCTTTCTGTTTTAGTGTTGTTCGTGGCAATTTACTTCCCCGTTCTATGTTGCTTCTTCAGTTGATTTAACAAGTAGTTCCTCAGTAGATACGTGTATGTTCCTATATCACTCCTGGTTCTGGACAGGATGATGCTGAATACAAATATTATAAGGAGAGTCATGTAAGGGGAGCTTAGAGGCTCAGAAAGCTCACAAATAGACTATCTGCTCTTAGGAGAGAAGTAGCTTGAGACTTTAGGAATCCCCAAATTCACAAGCTTGGGGGATTTTCACAAAGGGGGCATGCCCATACAACCAGCACTTAGAAGGAAAACAAAGTTAAGATACAGTGTAAATTCGTGGCTTCTGTTATTATCTCTCCCTCTCCACCCCCGCCTTACTGTCAATCCTAACTTATAACAGCAGTAGGATGATAGACAAGTACACTTTCTTTTTCCTTGAGTATTTTTTTTTATTTGGGGCAAAATATGTGCAGCATGAAATTTCCACTTGATCCATTTCTTTATAAGTATATAATCCTGTGATATTTACATTCACCTTGTACAACCATCGACACTATCCACTCCCAGAACATTCTCATGTTCTCCAGCTATTAAACACTAACTTACCATTCTTGCTGCTGGCCTTTCGAAGTGGCCATTCATTTTCTTTACTTTTCCTATCAGTCTGATGACTCTGTATCCCTCAGATAAATGGTAGGAGTCTTTTCATATCAGACAGCAATACTCGTGGTCTTACACTCATTTCTTTTGGGTGTATACCCACCCAGCGCTTGGATAGATTGCTCATAGGTATTTCTGTGTTTGTTTTTGAGGAATCACTTTAGCCTTTTCATAGTGGAAGTACCATTTTATTTCCCCACGGGATATTATTTCTATTAGTTATTTTTCTTACTGACGTGATAAACTATCTAAAAGAAGTGAATTAAGGGAGGATGGATTTATTTTGTCTCAGTATTTTGAAATGGACAGTTCACTATGGTGGGGAAGGCATGGTGTAGCTAATGGGGGTTTACAGCTCAGTCTCAGCAGGTCATGCAAGAGAGAGACAAGAGCTAGGAGCTGGGCTGCAGTATACCCGTCAAGGTCTGCGTCCTGGCAACCCACTTCTTCCAGCTAAACCCTACCTCCTAAAGATCATCCAGCCTCTTAACTCAGTGCCACACACTGGGGTTCCTGTGGGGGACGTGTCATATCCAACAGTAATTGTGTTTACAGCATTACATGTAACTATAGTTCATTCTGTTCTGTAACCATGTCTCCATGTATTTATTCCTTTTACTATTGATGGGTATTTGTGTGAATTCTAGTTTGGGGCTATTTTAAACAGTACTGTTGTATTAAATCTTTATCATTAGATATTATCTTTCTGTAGCTTTTTATTTTTTTAACATCTTAAAATGGAGATAGTTATGTGCTCACAAAGCTCTCTGATTACTTCATTTGGTAATCTTCATGTGACAGGTAACAATATAGCCAGTCAACATTGGCCTAAGAGAAGTTGTATCACAGAATCAGAAAGTTTGGGTATGCGAATTTTAGGCATGACTTAATTCATGACTAATTAACACTGTTCTTTTCTCTGTTCATTCTGCCTAGCTGTTATGGATATGAGATTCATGATGGCTAGACAGACAACGGCATTTAACCCCCCATCTTGAGATGTAGCAGGAAAATAATCTCTTATCTCTTGTCCCTAACCTAACTTGAATCATATACATATCCCTGAAGCAATCATTGTGTTCACAGAATGGATGTCGCTGCCTGGTTTAGCCTGCAATTTGCACTTAGAGTGTTTACCAAAGCCAGAGCCAAGAGGATGGAGAGAGCCGGGGGGAATCTATCAAATTTAGAATACAGTTGCCACAAAAATGAAGAGAAAGCATTACACATTTTAGTTCTGAGTATGGGAGCATGGGTCAGCATGATGTGTGCATCTGATACTGTTAGTCTGCAGCTGGCAAGAAAAAAGAGAAATTGTAGCTACAGTAGACTATGTAAAGTTTTGCTGGAGAATAAAAGTTGAAATCAAAGTGCATCCTAATGGTAGGTGGGAACTTCAGGTTAAAAAAAAAAAAGCACACTTGCTTGCTCTGGGGAGCTATCATTTCCCACTTTGTAATATCATGTCTTAGCGTGCTCCTTTTTGTTTTGAAGTAGGATCTCATAGTGTAGCCGGGCTGTCATGGAACTCACTATTAGACCACACTATCTTAGAACTCATCCACCTACCTCTCCTTCCTGAGTCCTGGGATTAAAGACCTGGGCCACTATGTCAGGCATCTTGGTGGTTTTTATCACATGAAGAAGGGCATGGGATTTTATTTTGTTTGGAGTTTTGGTGGGGCCTTGAACGTGTGAGACAGGTGTTCTACAACTCCATCTCTTGATATTACAAGACCAAATCTTACTCTAGTCCTTGCTGGCCTTGAACTTACAGTCTTCCTGCATCAGCCTTCCAAATGTTGGGATTATGCATGTGAACCACTATTGTCAGTGCTGAGTATGGAAAGTATTAATTTCCCTTCATTTCTGAGTACTACTTTGCATTTTATTTGCTTGCTTTCATTCTCTTTCTGTTTACAAAGGCTTTATTCACATCGATTAGGAAAGAGATACCGTTGTGATGGAGAAGAATCACTAAGTCTTAGGGATGGAAAGGTTTGCTTTTCTCCCATTCAAAAAAATACCATTGTGTCTGGCTGAATATGGTAGATAAAAAGTGTAAGGAAATTAGATGATATTTCAATAAAAGCAAGTACAGTAGAGTGCAGAGATACGGCAGGGAATTACTATCATCTCTGGCGGCTAATCTTCCTTCTTAACATTAATTTTATTCTTATCAAAATATAATATATATAGAGAATTTTAAAAATTAAATAATGGTACTAACTTTATGAAAAACAGAGTCCGCGCCTCACCCGTCCCCACCCTCCCGTCCTACCTTCCTTGGAGCTCCCTAATAATATTCTCCACATTTCTCAGTAATGTATTTAGGATGCTCCTAGTATCAGTTAGTTTCAGTCTTTACATATTGACTTCACTTAGGATACAGGAAGGTGCCTCATCCCACATCACCTTGGTGTTGTTTGTTTGTTTATTTTTTTCTTCTGCAGCTTCCCAGTCTAAAGACAGCACTGTTAGGGTAAAATTTTGTTAAATCATTTTTCAGTATTTCTATTATTCCAGGTATGCCTATGTTGGTTTCTTATTGCTATAGTGACAAATTAGTTTAAATTCAGTGTCTTAAAATAGCACAAAGTTGTCATCTTACAATTCTAGGGACCAGAACTCTGAAATGGACCTCCTATTTAGAAGCTTCTAGAATTCCTTAGCCTTGGCTGTATCACTTGTATATCTGCATCTACCATGTCTCTAATTCTGGCACCTCCCTCTTCTGCATTATAAGGACTCTGGGGTTTATGCTGAATGCATGTCAAAAGTGCAAGATCGTCTTCCTGCCTCAGCACCCTGAATCTGAAGAACAAAACATCCCATTTGCAGTATAAGATGATTTATTCACAGGTTGATGTAGTAATATCTTTAGAGGTCCAGTATTCTGTACATAATGTGTTATATAATCACCCCACTAATCACATTTCCATTTTCCTGTATGTTTTTCATGGAGCCAATCATTGGGCTGTTTTTTCTCTGCCTGGATTTTATTTGGCTATCATGAATCCTTTCCATATCCTCCTTCAGAGCTATGAAGTCTTTCTTTGTGCTTTCTGCAGTATGAATAGTGTCAGATAACCTGTCACTATGTTTTGTATTGAAGCTGTTTCCTAAGCCCTCTGCGCTCTGGCCCAAGTCACCTTCTATGTTCTTGTGACAGCAGCAACTTCCTGTGGGGATTTCCTTTTGGTGGTCATTGCCAACATGCTGGTGATCCCCTTTGTCTTTCTCTGTGTTCTGCCTTTTCCTTGCTCTGATGCATTTCTCCTGAATGGTTTATGTCAGCACATCCTCCAGTAGCTTCTCGAGAAGAGATACGTTGATAGTAAATCTGGTACCTTAGACTCCTTAATATCTCTTTAATCAGCAGTGTAGATGGCAAGGACAAGCTTTATCTGACTTGGAGAAAGGCCTCAAGAGCAAGGGCTGAATGCTCTGTCCTGAGCTGTCTGGCTCCTGCACGGCGCTTAGGGATGGTGTTTCTCCATCTTAAAGTCTTAGCACACACGAAACATTTCATCAGTGTCCTCCTGTACAGAGATCACACATACTCAACCTCACATTAGTTGACCAATGAAGTTGTAGAGAGTCCTGTTAAAGAATCTGTTTGAAGAGTTAACTCCAGCTATTACAAGGTACCCGCTCCCCCAATAAAACTTGTTTCTGATAGCCTAACCATGGAGAATGTGAAGCATTAATTTTGCCTGTATACTTCCTTCTGCTTCTCCAACTGATAACAATCCTCAGGACCTGCAGGTATGCACTATTTATTTTTGCATCCCCCAGGAAGCCCTTGACTGTCCCTCTTGTAGATGATCTTTTTGAAAATCATCAAATGAGCCAGTCTTGGTCCAGTGTCAGAACACCTGCTGTGGATGCCTCCACCCTGCTGTACCATTCTTTCCCAATATGTGGGAGTTGACAACTTTTACCTGCCAGTGAGTGACCTTTACACATCACTGAGTCCCCTAGTCCCTGAGCCAAAGGCACCATCTAACCCTTGACTCTGTGTCATCCAAGATGTCAATAACTCAGCTATCAGATACCATCTTGTGTATGTCATTATTAAGCTTCCCTGATTAATGACCCTATAGACGGGCCTTTTGATCTCATCCATTGTTGCATCTCTTGCATCTGGAACAGACATAGCTGAATAGAAGCTTATTAAATGAATGATGATACTGGTTATTGAGAGTTCATGTTAAGACCTTTATCCAACCCTTACTGTATTATGTGGATGTAAAGGGGAAAGAACCTATCATATATGCCTTTGAAAGTTTTCTTCACCTGTGCTCTCCTTGGAGGAGACTGCAGATGGTTGAGCATTCATCAGGAGTGGTAGTCCCTTTCAGTCTTGACTTTGCATCTTGTGTGTTCCTGTAGAATCCTGAACCTCAGGAGGAAAGAAGAAAAAACATATTTGATTTTTGAGATCTGTCTCAGGAATTTCACTGGAGAAGCCACACTGCTTAGATTGAGCTCCTCTTGGCCATGTACCTCAGATGCATGTATCTGGAATCACTGCTGGGTGAGCCTCTTCAGCTTTGCCCTCTGAGCAGCTGTGGAGCCCCTTTTACACGGCATTGGCTCGGTCTCCTTGCTCAGCCGAGTTTCTTATCTGGGTTGCTGTTTGGGAATGGCATGGATTCCTTGGTAATTAGGTTTCTGTGACTCAGAAGTACTTCTGGGGCCCTGGCTATAAAAAGCCATTCCCCTTGAACAGGATTAAAGTCTCAGACCATCCACTTTCAGGTTAGTGGGATTGCTGAGAATCAGAACTGTGAAATGAGTATGAAATAAGAAGACGATCACCCCCAACTCCACCTATGCCGTGTGATGGGTACCCAGAATCTAAATGCTTACAGCGGGTCTTTGATGCTAAGCGTCTTGAAGATGCCCCTTGTCTCTTCTTCAGGATTTCTAGAACTACATTGTTGTTTGGTTGTTGGGGGCTGGCTAGTTCCTTGCTGTGGGGGTGATGTCATCTCTGTTTTGTAGGATGCTTAGCAGCATCCTGGCCTCCATCTACCAGATGCCAGTGACTGCAGTCCTCCTTCATATCCCAGGACGTCAAACCAGAACTGTCCCCAGACATTGCAAAACTTGGTTGATGGCTATTATTCCGGACATTATATAGAAAAATCTAAATGTAAGCCATGGCACTGGATTTGTTAAAAATGTATAATGCCAGGGGCATGCCACTCCTATAATAAAAGAAGACTCCTGTTTTATGCTTTCTGAGTCCCTCCCCAGCAGTGTAAACTAGTGTCCTCTCCACTCACCCCCATCACAATCATGGCATATTGCTCTAGGGTGAACTTTAATCTATGGCTTCTGCCACACAGAGAAAGTCATTTTTTTTTTTTTTTAGCTTGTTCTGGGGGAATACTTGGGTGGCTCTCCTTGGCACTGGAGGTCTACACAGCCATAACACACATCTTGCTTATATTCCAGGCATCTCCAATCAGTCATGTAGACAATCAAATACAGAAGAAATCAAGAGGCTACAAGTGCTAAGGAGAAAAAGATGTCCAGATAAGGAACAGGAAGCATTAGACATGGGAATGTGGCATATTCAAATAGGACAGCTAGGCAGGGTGTGAAGGAAGCTCAGAGAGTCCAGAGAGCAAGGGACCTGTTCATCATCCTGCCATGAGGAAATAACCTTCACATGAGGAAGGATCTGTTTTATTCATCATTTCAGAGATTTCAAAGCAGAGCGTAGTAATCTAGATCTGATGTTCTGTGACTGTGGTGGTGCTCTTATTATGGTGGAACAAGGCCGGTTATCTCATGGCACCCAGGAAGCAAAGGAGGAGAAAGAGCCAGGGTATCACTGTTCTTGTCAAGACCATACAGCCTGTGCCCTAACTTCTTTCCACTAGGCTTAACCTCAAAGGTTCCACCCCACCTCAAGTAGGACCACAGGCTGGGGACTGACAGGCCATGGGGGTGGCTTTAAGATCCAAACAGTGGTGCAGGAAGGAGGGAGGGGCTTGGGCCTGCCTCAACTGAATGTATCAGGCTCTGCTGACTCCCCAGGGGAGACCTTGTCTTGGAGGAGGTGGGAATGGGGGATGGGTTGGTGGGGAAGGCTGAGGACCAGGAGGAGGGAGGGCAGGGGAATCTGTGATTGTTATGTAAAATGAATAGAAAATCTCTTAATAAAAAAATTATTTTAAAAAAATCCAAACAGTAGCAGAAGAGTAAATACAAAGGAAGTGAGGTAGATGTGAACCAGGCATTAGCAACAAATAGTGAAGTGTTGGGGGAGGGGCAGGCGGGTGTGGAGCTTTGGATACCAGCTAGAATTATGGGAGTCCTTATCTACTACATCAACCAGGCTCAAACAACAGCAGGAAACCACAGCTGATTTTATGTCCTCTATTATTTCAGTTTTTCCCCCCAGTTTATTTGGAACTGAACCCTTGTGTATGTTATTTCATCTGTGAATATTTTTATATGCATCTCTGAAAGAGAAGGACTTATAGGTGATCATGAGATATTACACTGAAAAGTAATTGCCTTTCACCAAGTGTCCACGCTGCGTGTATTTGTTTACATATACACACATTTACAAACTCTGATGGTGATTGTCAATTGGCAACTTGATAGACTCTCAAATCACTTAGGAGCTGAGCTTCGGGGCAAGCCTTGGGGGCAGGGGGCATTATCTTGATTGTGTTCATTGAGGTGGACCGACCTGCCCACTGTGGGTGGCGCCATTCCCTGGCTGGAATCCTGGATTGTATAAGTGGAGAAAGGAAGCTGAACAGCAGCATCCACTCATAAGTCTCTGCTTTCTGATTGTGGGTGTGATATAACCAGCTGATTCAAGCCCTTTCCACCTGAACGTCTCTGCCAAGATCCTTGAAGTGTGCCATCTGAATAAAGCCTTTCTGCCTTAAGGTGTTCTACCACAGAAGCAGAAAAGTAACTAAAATGCAAATGTACATTTATATATATTCCATATGTGTTTAATGTGTGTATATAGGATCTATATCATATTGATTATTTTTTAAATGTCTGATTAATTGCTTATAGTCTGTGATATCAGGGCCCACAAAAGGTTCATGGGTTATAGTTAGTCACTGTGTATCTTAAGGATTTTGTTTTAGTCTTTTAAGTTCAACTTTTAATTTCTTTCCCCATTATTAAAAATAATTATAAAAATAATTACATAAAATATTTGTGTAGAACATATTTTTATTGTTTTAGGAAACCTTGGATAGGTTTTGACTTTTTTTTTTTAGCTTTTTCTGGTCACGTCTCTGACACTATTTAACATTATTTACTTCCTGCACATTGATATTTTGATAGAGAAGCTTGGTTTTCTCCAGGGCTCTGTGACATTTTTGGTAAGAATGCATCTCACTGTTGCCTCAGGAGACATATAATGTCCAGTGTAAATCTCCCTGTGGTATCAGCAGTCATCAGTGCTCACAGCCTAGATCCACTGATTCATGAGGGCTTGGAAAACAGTATTGTTCGGGGCCTACCATCTCTTCCTCGTCAGTATGAAAGAGTCGTTTTCCTATTTGTGAGGTACAGTACACAGGAAAGGCAAGGTGTTTGATTCTTCCCCCTTTTCCTAAACTCTGAGGGGTCATTCACGCTGCCTGCCTGCCTTCCGTCATCATCCTCCTCCTCTGCCTCCTTCCTTATGCTCCTGACTTCAGACATTTTCTACTGATGCTTGACTGTCTCATCTGGACCCAAGTGTGCTTGCTGTTTGGCTCCTCATGAGAATGAGAGGGAAGTTATTGGAGGTTTTGCACAGAAAGGTGACCTATTATTCCAGAAAGGACCACTTTGGATTTTTCTGTGCTCCCTACGACAAAGAGGTACCTAGGAAGAACACTGGAGAGATCAGTTGAAGAAATTAATCCAGCTAAGGAACCATGTGCCTTGGATCTGGGTGGCTTCAGAAGAAAGAATAGTGAGGGGGCTACACATTGGACATTGAAAGGACATTGAAAGAGGCTTCCTTGGGGACTGGGAGTCATGATAGTGAGTTCAGTTTTGAATATATTAAATTAGAAGTATTAAAAGGAAATGCAGGTGAAAATGTCCTCTGGCCCATTGGCATATGGAACTAAAAGTCACTTGAAAAGGTCTGTGTATAGAAGTTTATTGAATTAGATTAGAATATATTTTATGAAGTGGAAATCTCCCATGAGAAATAAAGAATTTCAGACTTACATATTTTTGCTATAGGTAACTGATCTTTAAAAATCTTTTTAAAACCTCAAAACACTGATAATTTCACATCAGCATGTATAAGTAAAATTGGTCCCTTTGTGGTCTATAATTCTTTATTATTTCTTCTTACTCTTTTCTTTTACTAAATTATAACTATTTAGACCCTTCCATTGCTCTCCCTGGGGAGACGATGGTGATCAGAGGAGGCACTTCCAAGAGGAATTTGGTGCTTCTAAAAGGTGAGGGGGTTGGCTACTGACACTGAAGGAGAGCTGACGACTAGTTAAAGATCAGCACTTTTCACAGAGGAAATTGGCAAGTAAGGGATTCAGTGTGGTTCTGGGACTATATACAGCTCTCTACTCACCTGGACTCAGCTCTGGAGAGTTACGAACAGTCGCTGCAAAGAGGTAACACTAGGAGAGATGTGAAAAATGGGTAGAGGCCAAATGCAGTCAGATGTACCGGGGACCATCAGCCCCTGCTTCCCTTCTTTAGCCCTTGGTGTGGGACACAGTCTGAAGCACAGGGCCATGGCAAGAGTAAGGACACCAGCACATAGCATGGGCACGACCACCAACTGTGCGCCTTAGCTGCTGCTCCAGCGAAAAGATGGAGTGTGGTCTCACAGTCTTGGAATATAGCTGTGTGAACACGCCACATCACCTAGGGTGGCGTGTGTGTGTGTGTGTGTGTGTGTGTGTGTGTGTGTGTGTGTGCATGTGTCTGTGTCTGTGTCCGTGTGTCTGTGTGTGCATGTATGGGGCCTTGTAGTACTTCAAAAATTGATAAACGAAAGTTATGGATTTTTTTTCTAATGTTTCTTTTCAACCAACCAGTAGCTGCCAAACTTTAAAACATTTTGAAATTCAGCAAAGGAAGTGACTCAGATGCGTTCTTCATCCACGACAATGGAAGTACAGTTAGTTCCAAGTTTTGAACACTGTGGAAAAAAAAAACCGTGTTCCTTGAATAAATACGGGATGAAACTTTCTGGCTTGTAAAATATATGCTGTCTCTTTCCTTCCTAACGCCTATCAGATTGCTGTTGTAAAGTCCGGATATATTGAGATGTTCTTAAAACCCAGCTTTTCAAAATGAAGAATTCACACTCCTGGCTCTCACATTCCTAGTTGGTACTTCCCAAGCACTGCGCTGTGCCTGGTCACAGAAGTCTCTACTTTAAAACGGAATTCAGCTTCCCCCAGATTAGCACAGCTAGTTTATTCCTCTTTCTGCTGATTGCCATATATAGAAGAAAGGTCTAATTATTTTCACCAGGCACCGTCCCTCATCTCTTGTGGACTCTGGAGGGATGCTGCTAACTCCAAGGGGAGGGTAGGCACAGCTTCCCCAGGGTGGCAAATTCAGGGTTGCTGTGGGGGGGGAGGGGGGAGTTGACATTTTGCTTGGATGAACTCTTTTACGTATGATACTGTTTCTTTATATTTTTCCCCCAGTCTGCACTGTGAAAGGGACTTTTCATTTCACTGAGGTAAAAAGTGGGTCTGTGAGTGGAGCGACTTTCTTTAAAAAAAAAAAAATCAGAAACCAATTACTTGATATGCAGAGCTGCGAGCCTAGCCTCGTTCCTTTAACGAAATCAGTGCAGTGCGCACCACAGTTAACCTGAGGGAAGCCGCTGACGGCTCTTGATTCTGCTGGAGGTGGAAGGACCCAAACTTACCGGATCCCCCTCCCCCTTGAGAGGTTGTTAGTCCAGTCCTTCAGAGAGGTTCCTTTTGGCTCTCTGTCATCACCGGGACGCTGGCAGTGTGTGTGTGTCATGGTTACAATAGAGCGTGGTAACATATAACAAACCATGAAAGCCCAGCGGGAAAGGCTACAGATTCCGGGGCTGACCTTGGAGTAAGTATTGTCTGTCTTTAATATTTTAATGCTTTCTGCATGGCACTCGCTTTCCCTTTCCGGGGACCAATAGCTATTTAGCATCTGTTTGTACTAACAGCCTCAGAGCACTGCAGTGTGAGGTAGAGGAACATGTTTTAAATGCATGGCATTTGGTTCCAGCTGATGTGCAAACCCAGACCCAGCGTTTTTTGCATTGCAGTCGGAGGGAAGGTGCCGCTGCATATTTAAAGTTGCTGAGCCTCAGTTCTGGAAACATCTTAACAGCTCATTGTGAAAGAATGCATCAGTAGGCCATGGTATATCTGTCTTTTTCTCTCCTCTGACTGTTTGTTTATGCTCATGACGCCTGCCTCTGAAGAAAGGCCCCTGTCTGCATTGAATAATAGAAAACATCAGGATGGATGAGCTTGCAGGAGAAGGGTTATTTGTGACAGTCATTAGATGTGATCCATGTTTCATCAGTGCAGCAGAATATTAATGAACTGAAGAACATTTAGAATCCTCTCTGCATCCTCCAACCCCGGCATGCAATGTGTTTACCTAGTTGGGGTCTGTGTTTGCTTAGCTAGTTTTTTTTTTTTTCTTTCTTTCTCCTTTTCGTGTTCTTCATTTTTTTTAACCCATTAGCACATCTTACTGTCTTCTGATTTGATGCAGCTACGTGAAAATGTCCACATCAGATTTGTGGCGCAGAAGTTAGACATCTGTGATGCAGGACGTGTCAGCAAATTTTTATTTTAAATCTGTTAGTCAAAGATGCAGAAGCTGTGAGTGAGTCTGCGCTGACACACTTCAAAAAATAAACAGTAAAATAGGAATCTGGTAGGAAAATATAAATACCTCTGTCATTTACAGCACAGATAGGGGATTATATTTTTGTGAAATCTGTATATCCCCTATAATATCGTACTGGACTAGGTCCGCCTCTTAAGTGTCCATCATTCCCCTTGAGTTCTGTAGGTGCACCATGCAAGAGAAATTATCTTCTGAATTAATACATCAATGAATGTACAACATCCTAGTGAGTACTTTTTAAAATCAATCCTCCCTTTAAAACCTATGCTTATTTTGTTCAAATGAAATGATGCTCCCTTATAAAAAGTTGGGATGCTCTCCCAACCTTCTTGCTAGATGTAGCATTTGTCAGAATGGACACAGGAATACTACTTGCCCATTTGCCATGGTTATTTTCCCACCTGACACCACAGGAGCATTAAGCTTCATGATCTTGTTGGAATGTTTTAGTAATAAGCATGCATCCTTCTACCTTTCCATCCATTTCCTGTCCACAGCTGCAGGCATAGGACCCAGGAGCACTACCCTTCTGTGAGAGTTGTACCTCTGGTTTTGAGTCATGTACTTTTATTCCCTTTGGATTTCAAAAAAATCTCATTTCACGTTAAGCATTTTCTTTTCTTCTTTCATTTTTGAACAACTTGTCTATAACACAAGGAGACATTTAAAGTAACTTTAAAAATTACAATTGTTTGTTATATTTGTTTCATTTTATATTTGAAAGGCTGAGAGGTTGTCATAGTTTTTATGAAGTTGCTCATAATGACAGGATATAGGAGTCAGCTGAGTATGGGGTTCCCTGGATTTTGATTGGGTATCAGATGGTCCCTCTTTGGTCTGGCCTCTGGGCAGTAAATGTTACTGTACATCTAGATTGCTGTTGTCACCCAAGGAACATGGATAGCAGAATACAGGATTATGCTTACATGCCATTGAATTATTCTCATGTTGTTTACTTTTATTGTTTTGTGTACCTGGGAATATAAAATTATAATATACATAGATAGCTTTGCATTCATTCATAGGGAAAACTATTCTTTGAGTAAATTCAGCTTCTAAGCACTGTAGAGAAATATTAGAAATGTTAGACATGTTAGAATGAAGTCTTAACTCTGCTACTATTAAAAGCATATTATGTATATACTATATATACATATACATATACATATATATATATAATGTAATTATTTGGAGACCACATGACAAGGTCTCAACTTTCAAACCCAATAAGCTTTGGAATGCCGTCTCCTGAGATAATGTGATTTCCTTTCAGGAGAGTTTGTTCCCTAGGCACTGCAGCTCTGGAATAGTACATGAGCATCTTTTATACTTTGTAGATGCAGTCCAGAATCTTCCAATGACCCAGGGCCAGTTTCTGATTCCCGTTTCTTAAATGTAAGTTCTAGACATGAGATATTAAATAAACAAATATTTTAGAAATTAACAAGTTGTCAGTTTATACAGAATTTGTGACAACTTTCTACTTCCTATGACATCATTTTGTTTTTATGAGTGTAACATCTGCTTCATAACATTTCACAGCGCACATCATCCGTGTTTCTGTCTGGAGACAGCATGGCATGAGGGCCCATGCATGGCTATTTTAGGACAGGAAAGGATAGATAAGACTCCATGGGACATAGATGAAATGAGTGATGTGCCTGTGAGCGTTCCCGAGAGGTTTCCAATGAGCTGCTAAGTTCAAGTATAGCGTATTTCGAAAACAGCAGCTTCTGAAGTGCTCTGAAGGCGGAAGGGGTCCAACGCCTTAGTTTGCTGGGTACTGGCACCAACTTGGACAGTGGTTTTCGGAGCTATCAAACTTCACTGGAACGCCTTAGTAACTAAATGGAAGTGTTTTGAGTGTGCAGCAGCACACTTCAGTGTGTGACACATGGAGCCAACTCTCAATTACACACACAGTGGGAGACGAAGATGGGATTAGAAATTTCCCAATAATAATAAACTTACACTTTATTTTGGCCACTGTTTCCAGTTCTCTGTGCCACCCAAATGAAGGGTACAGCAGAGTTGAAACATGCACTGTGCCTCTTCATGCCCAGACCCTTTTCTCTAAGGTAAGAACACATTGGGTGATGTAGAACCATGATCTAGCATTTGGGAGGCTGTCAGTGTGTTCTTTAAGAGACACATGATACTAAAACAGGAATCACTGTTGCTCTCTTCCACCTAAGAGTTAGTAGCAGCATAACTAATGTTCTGTCTGATTTTTGCCATGTAAAAATAATTGGGAATTGATAAGAATCAGCTCCATTTTTTTTTTTATAAGATCTCTTGGTAAAGTCATTAATGTATAGTATCCAGGACTAGCTAGGGACATGGTCCAGGAGGCAAAGTGTTTGCTGTATAAGCGTGGGGACCTGAATTCTGATCCCTAGCATCCATATAAAAGTCAAGCCTGGAGATATATGCCTAGAACCCCAAAACTGTGGGGGTGCAAGCCAGTGAACCAACTCCAGGGCCTGAAATGGCCAGCCCTAGGTTCAGTAGGAGAGACTGTCTCAGAGAAATACAACGGAGAGCTGTGGAGGAATACATCCTGAGGACAACCTCTAGCTTCCACATGTGCAACCACACGGGCAAGCAGACCTGCATACACATGTGCACACATGCATATGACACACACACACACACACATATGCACACACATGCATGCATACAAGAGGAAAAAAAACACTATATGTTTTTACTTCTCTACCAGTAAACAGGGTTGGGGCCCAAATCACAAAGGGTAAATGGATCTTTCGGACCATTGTGACAACTATTTGAGACTTGGCTGCTGAAAATGTTTGGTGGTTTTGGGTGAGTTCGGGGAGCAAGGTACTACAAGGGCCCAGTGATTGTTGAATTGGAAAAAGGAAAAGAAAAACATCTCCAATGTATAAAATAGTCTGAAGATACGTGTGAGATTTTTTTTAAAAAGTTTTTCACAATTATAAATATAAGCACGAGGAGCCTTGGTATCATTGCCCTTGAGGCTTAGAAAAAAAACCAATACTGGGTCATTGCCATGAGGAAGATTTGCTTTTCCCTGAGTACTTAAGAAGACATCTGTCTTACATGAAAATGTGGATGTCTGCTTGTTAAAAACTTCGGTATTTAACCGGATTGTTTGTCTGTATTGTTAATATGTCTACTTCCCTCCGGTTCTGCTCTAGATATACCAGTGAGTTCAATCTAGAAAAGCGTTCTCCTCAATGTGCATTCCGTATAAAATAACATTAGATTATCTTTGATGCAAAATTCGCTATGGCAATAACCAACAAGTTGCTTTGTGACAAAGAAAAGGCTCGAATACAAATGGCAGCTGCAGTTTTTAAAATGTAATTTTCCACAGAAAGCCGCCTTCCTGTTCTGTATTCTAGAGTGGAAAAGGGCAAGTGATTTGATGATTCCTTGGCGCTGTTGGTAATCAGGCCCTGGTGATTCGGGCCCAAGGGGAGCACGGTCCCTCCAGTGCGCTATTGCTATTTGTACTGCAATCATTTCTCCCGCTCGGAATGATGTTATTTTAACTTTCAGTCTCACTCCGAGGAGCCTGAGTCCAACCCCATCCAGCCCGGGCAGCCCTTCTAGTCCTCTGTCAGCTTTTCGCTTCTGGAGGTAAGCAAGCGCACCTAGGGCCTACCAGGACTGCTTTCCCTGTGATTCCCCAGGACCCACCCAGTCCTGGAAGAGTCTGCCTCCCACAGCACATGGGGACCTGCTTTTGAACGGGGTGTCTGCCTGGTACCATGTGCAGCGAGGGAACTGGTGGACTTTGCCTTTTGGGTTACGTGGAAGCCACTGAGAGACTTGCTCATTCCCTGTAGTGCATCTTAGGAACATCACGTGGTCTTGAGTTACTGTTACTTGGCTTGTGTATGACTGCCAGGTTTTCATGGAAGATAACTTGGGCGAGGAGTCAGGGAGAAGAGTGGGCCACGGATATGATCAAAGTACATTGTATGACATTCTCACAGAACTGGTTTTTTTAAAGAAAGGAAATGGTTTTAAGTTAATTTCTTAAGTTTTGATCTATCTCTTAGGATGATACAACTTATTACAGTTTCTACAAAATTTCCTAATTTATGTTATAATATCATACTGTCTGTTCCCACAGACTATTTGATACACTATGATTTATGGGTTAAAGTGTTTATTTTAAGGGTTTGGTTGTTTTTTAATCTTCTTTTTAGACTCTGACTTAAATACCCCCCAGCCCATAGACTGATTTCAGCTCATTCTCCTCTGTTCATCAGAGACAACTTCTAAAGAAACCTGTGTTTGTGAGCTCTGTCACTGTGACAGATCCCTGAGCTAAAGAACTGAGAGGAAAGACACACTCTGGCTCCTGGTTTCAGGCCATTCCCGTGGAATCTGAGAGAAAGAATTAATTAGCTTTGGAGGTGAATGGATGACTTTAAACTTCGGTGCATCTTCAGCTGATAGGATTAGACTTGTTATTATGAAAGTGACATTCAGCAAGAGAGATGAATGACTTATCTGGGAAACCTGTGGATGAGGCCGAATACAATGAGGGGAAGCAACGCTGTTCATGCCCTGATAGCAAGGAAGCAGAGATAGGAAGAGGTGGGGGCCCAGTGGGGGCTGTTCCCATCAACTGGTCCCCACATCCTGCTTCCCATCATTCTGTAGTGCCATTAACAGTTGACCAAACTCAATGCATACACTTTGGGGGATGTCTTGACTGCTCATTATAAGGCTGCAGATAAAAAATACTAACATTGCTGTATTATGAGATATAGATAGATAGATAGATATAGATATAGATTCATTCTAATGGACTTTCTTGAATTTAGTATCTTTGAATCTCCACATGTCTAATCAGAATATTTACCCAAAGAACTCAATATAGCCATTCTTATTTAATCTTAAGGAAAAACGTAGAATCAATCTTTTAGTAGACGTTGACTTTCAGTTGTTAAGGGCAGCTTAACTTACACTGATAAGTATTCTATTTTGTATAAGCAAATGAATATAAATTTTGCTATTCATGACTAGTGCCTTGAAAATACTAACTTACAATCTTTGGATGGTATTTACATAGTTTCACACATTTGTTTCTGTCATATTTATAAGATAAGATTGAGTGGAGATATATGAGAAAGTTGATTAGGGAGATGAATTAATGACTTTGAACTTGGGTTCTGTCTTCTGCTGATAGGATTATATTAATATAAAAGTCAATTTTAACTTGAAAGTTGTCTGTAATCATTTTTATAAAGCCTCATCTAGATGTAATAGATCCTAAAACATAGGAAAATATTTTTCTTTCCGTGAAAAATTCCATTGCTCTTGTAGTTTGTCCATATGTGGTGATTTTAGCATGAGATATTGGAGTTTCTTCTAAGTACTCATCCTTCCCTGTGTCTTTCTTAAGCTAGTATGCTATTCAGAGTGCGAGCAGACAGAATGCTATGGTAGCCAAGGAAGGTGAGGGTCTTAAGTGTTGTGGAGAAAAGTTGTAGGGAACCAGCTGGACCACATCTTGTGGTCCTGGGGGTTTAGCGTTGTGGGAGTGGGATGGGGAGAAAACAAAACACAGAAAAGGGCAGATCTAGGAGGTGAGGAAGTGTGTTAGAAAAATATTGTGTCTGCATGGGCTGAGGAGAGAAGTCTGCAGATAAAGGTGCTTGTTGTCAAGCCCAGTGACCTGAATTTGATCCCCAGGACCCATATGATAGAGAGAATCGACTCTTATGAATTGTTCTTTGACCTCCAGAGGTGTGCTATGGCTTGTGTGCGTGCGCACGCGCGCACACACACGCGCACACACACACACACACACTCACCCATGCACGTGTATGCACTCGTACACAGACACATGCACACACATACTTACATACACACATTAAAGCAAACATAATAACTTTTTGAAAATCATGAGCTGATAGGACTATTAGGAAGGCGGAATGGAAGAGAGACGTAGAGTCATTACTAG
Source organism: Peromyscus eremicus (assembly GCF_949786415.1). NCBI lineage: Eukaryota > Metazoa > Chordata > Mammalia > Rodentia > Cricetidae > Peromyscus > Peromyscus eremicus. The sequence continues at coordinate 49,846,290 of NC_081427.1, forward strand.
AGAGAGTGTTAGGATTTGCCGAGGAAGTAGCTCAGTTGGTTGCATGCTTAATTAGAGCATATGTGAAGCTCTGGATCTGACTCCCAGCACCAGTTAATGTGAGCATGATGGTGCAACCTGTAATCCCTGCACTCTGGTAGTGGAGACAGGGGGATCAGAAATTCAACATTGTTCTCAGCTCCATAGCAAGCTTGAGGCCAGCCTGGGATACATGAGACCATCTTAAAAAATAAGAATATAATTAATTTGATTTCGGACCACGTTATGTAGAACCTTGACTACTCAAACTAACACTTCCACCTGCTGTCAGCCACGAAGGAGGATTGCTTCTGTTTACAGAGAGCAGTGCTAAGGCGGAGAGGGTTGCGTAGCTTAAACTCAAACTGAAGTCTCCACATCTCTCCATGGTGAGTGACTTCAGACATCCACACTGCTATGAAATCATCTAAATAGAATTTTAATTGTCTGCTTTAGGTAGACCTTGTGACCTCCATTTAGATTCTTTTATTTCCCAGGAGCCTTGCTCAGCAAATGGAATGCAGTAAACATTTGAGAAATGTTTATTAAAGAATAGATGAATAGGTGAGAACTAGAGATGTATTAACTTGTATGCTGCTAACAAATCAACCACCCAATTAAAGTGCAACAGCTTAAATACAAAAAAAATTGTGTTTATCACTCACCAGCCTAGGATTTTTGGAAAGGATCTACTCCATCCAGGGACCAACAGTGTCTGTAACACATGCCTTCAAGGCTGCCTTAGGCACAGAAATATAACTGGTGGTTGGAAGTTCATAGAGAATGGAGCACAGTCAATGCTGTTGCATAGTCCATTACTAGGAACGTGGCATTCTGGTCACACCTAACGAAATAGGGCTTACTTGGATTTAGGGAAAGGAACAACTGGGCTTGGTAAATGTCAGTCTCTGTCACAGAAGTTCATGAAAGAGAGGTGTATATTGTAGGTATTCAGTAGGTAATTTTCAATGATTGATAGAAGCTGAGGTTTCCAGCATGGATGCCTGGACTGGAGCCCAAGAGAGCAGAGTTTGGGAGACAGGACCATGTAATAGTGATGAGTCTGCCCTAGAACACATAAAGATTCTTCTAGAAAGGGTTATAGGGTTGGCAGCTTGGACATATGCTTTCCTGATAGTGAGCTCTAAAATGTGTGCTCGAAAATGATGGTCTGATATTATAAACTGTAGGAATATAAATGTGTTTATGACGTTGAAAAATAAATGTATGTTTTACCACCGATGCCTTTCTTCTCTCCTGGGCCGCAATGGGGTCACCTTTCTTCTATCCTGTGCCTTTCTTGTGAGTGAGTGTGAAGGTGTAGGGGAGAGTGACGGCCATGCCCTTTGAGCTGCTGACATAGGCTTTCTAAATATGGTGGTGGAAGCGTCTGCTCCTTTCATGGTAAAGCCCTGGAGGCAGGCTGTGCTGACGGCTGAGTCAGCTCTCCATCTCCCGCAGGTCCCCGTGGGCTTCTCCGGGTCAGCTTTCCAGGCGGCTGGCCAGAAAAGAGGGCTGGAAGCTCCGAGACAGCTCTCTTGCCCAGTAAACTTTCTGTCTGGGAAAGGAGGCCTGGGAGTGTGGGCCCAGAGGCCAGCAAAGCAACTTCGGGCCCCGTGTGAGAGGAGGACTTTCTTAGGAAGCTTTCTGAAGATGTGATAGGCTCGCCCACCCCACCCCCCCCCCAGACTGTCAGTTTCGGGGAGGCTAGATGCCCATGTAGCCGGGGAAAAGCGGTAGTACACGGAGCATGAGGCTATATTCCAGAGGCCCTCTGTCTTCAAATTCTGAACTGTTTTGTAGTCCTCCAGCCATCCTGAGAAAAGAGGTAATACCAACACATATCTTAGTTCACAAACAAATCAGATATGAATTTAATTCTGAACATCAGATTATCAGCCACCAGTATACATGACTGCTCGCTCCACTTCTGGGATAGCGATGACAATTCAGAATTTCTCGTGCTACTAGTGCTTATGGTGTTCAATTCCTTCTCCTTGCTCCTCCCAAGTCCCTCGTCTCTCTCAGCTGTGGTTGAAAACACACATGCTGCACTTCCTGTTTAATGTAATGCTCGTTCCAGGGAAGAGCAGTATCATTGTGCGGTGACTCTACCAGGAGAACACACTTTGTCTACTTTTTCAAACACACACAGTCATCAATCCTCAATAGTTTTGATACATTACCAGAGAGGCTCCATGAACAGGTATTGGTTGATTGAATGAGTGGCCATGGTGACTGTTGTGGCCTAGGACTTGAGCCTGGTCCAATTTTTTTTTTTTTTAACCTGTGCTCAAGGTGTAAGTACAGTTCTGTGCCAGGTGTGTCTGAGACTGGTCCTGACTTCTTGAGATAGTTTGAATTGTGATTCTCCCATCAGTTGTAAGTGCCAGTGTAGCTTGAGTTTTCCTGCCTGGCCCACAGTCAGGGCAAATCTCTATCACCTGCCAGTCCCACAGCCTCAGACCCGACCAAGTAAACACAGAGACTTATATTGCTTACAGACTGTATGGCCGTGGCAGGCTTCTTGCTAACTGTTCTTACAGCTTAAATTAATCCATTTCCATTAATCTATGCCTTTCCACATGGCTCTTGGCTTACTGGCATCTTCACATGCTGTTTCTCATCATGGTGGCTGGCAGTGTCTCTCTGACTCAGCCTTCCACTTCCCAGCTTTATTCTCCTCCTTGTCCCGCCTACACTTCCTGCCTAGCCAATGGCCAATCAGTGTTTTATTTATTGACTAATTAGCAACACATTTGCCATACAGAACATCCCACAGCATGCCAGCTGTCAAAATGTGGACACTGACCAGGGAGCAGCAATCATTGATACAGAGAGGACAAATTAAAGAGGTATGACTGATGAAAGGTATACCCCAGAATATGTTAGAGGTTATGCGAGGCTGGGGTGAAGGGCGGAAAAGGTGGTCTAGAAATCAAGGCATGACACATTGAGAAAGAGAATGAGCTTATACACTCTGGAGGGAAGGACCAGTCTGCCTCACTTTTTACCTTCTCTCTAGTCCCCAGAACAGTTCCTAGCAGGTACTGAGAGTCCCCAACTTACAATGGCTCTGCTTAGGGGGATATTGACTTTTCCATGGCACAAAAGTGGGTGTGTTCAGCAAAAGCCATACTGCAAGTTTTGAATGTTGTTCTTTTCCTAGGCTTGTCGTGTGTAGTAGGACCTTGTCTTCAGTGCTGGCCAGCAGTAGGGAGCTGTAGCTCCCAGCCAGCCTTGTGATCAAGAAGGAGAAAAGTCAAACTATGCCTTTACTAGGCCACGAGGATAGTTGGTTCTGGCCATTAAGTGTGGTTTTACTGGGACAGAGCCTCATCATAAGCTGAGGGTCATCAATACTAGATACTAAAGACCTTGTTGTTGATTGTGGTTTGAAGAAAGTAGAGAAGGGCCCGAGAGATGGCTCGGTGGGTAAAAGTGTGTGCCATGGAAGTATGAGGCCTGGACTTGAATGCTCTAAACCCATATAAGAACTGGTCATGGTGTGTACATGTCTATAATCCCAGCATCCTTGTAAGGGGATGGAAGAGGGCAGAAGCCCTGGAAGTTTACCAGCCAGATAGAGTAGTGGAAGATGTAGAAAATCTTCACAGAGACCCTGTCCCAGACAAGATGGAAGGCAAGGATTGACACTTGAGGTGTCCTGTGACCTCTACGCACACACCAAACAACTCTGACCTCTACACAAGTGCACCCATATTCACACACACAATTGCCTGCATATGCAAATATACACTAAAAGAAAAAAGAAAGAGAGAGCTGTGAGTGAAGGGTCTGGAGCTCCTTGTAAGAAACGGAAGCCCTTCAGTGAGTTTGTCTCTGGGTGAGTCACTACTGCCCTTGGTCTGTGGGCTCCTTTTCTTTAGTCCTTTGCAGATATCACTTCACCTCATGCCTTCAAGTCAACTAGCAGATCCTGATGCGTTTGAGTTTTTGACTGGAGAGACGGGGACAGTGCTCGAGTCTCGGTCAGTATCTCAAAGCCTACAAGCTTTGTGACCTTGAGTCCGTTGTGAACTTCTTGGACCTGTATGTATAGTCTCCATCTACAAAGCACTGACCTCAGTGGCACCTTAAGAACAGTAGCGTCTCCCTTTGAGTGTAATTCATGGTAGCAAGAATGCGACACGTGTTGTTTCTGGGAGTGGTGGGCAACAAAGGCAGACGGTGCCTTAGCGGGAAGGGCATTAAGAACAATGTCAGCTAATGCAGTCCTTCCGAGAGCATTTGTCTTGCTGCCGGAAATGTTACCGGGTATCCACGGCTGCCTGGATTCCCTTCACTTCACTTGTTGCCATGGTGAGGGGCAGACATAGTGTTTACCAAGCGTGTAGCAATATGTTCTGATTCTGTGTCTCCTCCTCTCTGGGAACCTCGCTGTGTCCCTTTCTCACTGGAATGTCACCTGACTGCAGAACCACTGCACCCTGTTAGTTCCATTCGCTGTTAGGATGAAGGCAGCCACTTGTCTTTTTAACGTCCCCTCCCCTTTCCCTTTGGAGAGAACATTGTGTAAAAATCTGGAAAACCTGGCAGCAGATGGTAGTTTCTCTGAACTCTAAGATACAAGTTCCTGTGCTTTTGTGAATGTGATGGTTTAATGAATTGCCTTATATGTTCCTGGGATTTATTTCTGAATTATTCTGTGGCACTAAATCTATGTCACGAAGTCACTCTGTGCAGAGTGGCTCTGGAGCCGGAGATGATCCTTGTGGCACACACTGTGCCGACCTTGTGGGCGTGGCTCAAGCAGAGGTGGGAAGGTTGGCGGTCTCAGATGTCGCTGAAGAGGTGGCAGAGGCAGTGTGGACAAGCCTGTTAGCATTTCTGCTGCCCCCATCCCCTGCTGCCACGTTTCTGCAGATGTCACCATTGGGAGACAGCTGTTATAAGAATGCAAAGGAGGACTGAGATGCTCTCTGTGGTTCCCTGGGAGGGATAAGCGCAGGCTAGTAGATTTCACGTGGCATATACAATGCCCGAGGATGCATAAAACACACTTGGTTTCCTTTGGTTTTACTGGAACATAGTCGTGCCATGGAGACAAGTTCCTGCTATGGAGTCCAGGCTGTCCTTGAACTTGAAGTCTTTTTTAAGCTTTAGAGTCCTGAGTGATGGGATTAAAGATGTGTGCCACCACACCTAGCTTAAAAATGTATGTATATATGCACATACTTATATATTATATATTGATGGACATCATAACTTCATAAGCTTATTTGCTATACAGAAATACAATCTAATTAGGGGACAAAGTCTTATAAGATTAGATGGGAAGCAAGGCTTTTGAGGACAATGGAGTCTCAGGAATATGTCAGTCTTTGCAGACCCTCTGTGTATGCGTATATCACTGTAGGCACGTACCTGACCCTTGGGACAGCAACCGGTCCTTTGTCCTGGTGGTTATGTTTACCTGTCACTTGCTTACGTCTTCACATTCATGTTTCTGTTTACTCTACTGACATGGCCTAAACACTAAAACCAGTAATCTAGGTGTTTGCGTGTGCAGTGGCTTAATTTCCAGCCACTGTAGAGAGAGCTTACCCCATGTCCTGTGCTACCCTTAGCATTTCACACATGGACACTGTGTCGAGGAGGTCGGAACTGTCTTTGTTTGACAATTGAGGCATTGGACGCCTAGAGAGAACTTGTCTGTAGACAGCATTTCCCACTCTGCCCGGGTCCAGATCATGTTTGCCTTTGTAGTAGCACGATTGCAGTGTTCTTCTTACACTTTGACACCCTCCAAATTCAGACTACGGACTGTTCCTATTTCCCGGTGTGTAGAGCCTTTTCTGCTGTGGTCCTCGCTTCAGCAGCTGGCTGCAGAGCCTGGTTGCTCTTCTGTGGCCTATGCATGTTCTGTCGCCCCCCACCCCCAAGCAGCCACTTGCAGTCACTGCAATTATGTTTTCAGAATAGATATTCCATTTAGAGAGAGGGAGTTTGTCAGGGAAAACCTCTGCTTGGTTCTGTACACATGATTCCATCTTCTGCCCCCTTTACCCTTTTAAGATTATTTTTAGAGAGTCTGGATGTTGTAATGTGGGTCAAATTGGGTTCATTTGGCAGCCAGGCCGTGGGTCCCAGAAGCTCCCAAGATCTGTACTGTTGCCAGCTGAGCAGGATGAACCAGCTCCCTCAGCTGGGCTGACCTTCTGCTGCCTGGAGTACCAGTGTCCTCACCACCGCCGTGACCTTTGGAGGGTCCTCTGAGCCCTATTAGGAGAGTGTCCTCTTCATGACTGAAGAAAGTGTGTCGTTCCATTTGCAAGGGACCGGGACCCCTCCTCTGTGCCATGCCCTCCTAGCCCTTCCTTTGGCCATAGCAGCTCTGAGTGTCCATTATTGAGCTGTGTTATGGCCCAAATATTCTGACGACTCCACTGAACTCACTTTTTGAATTTGGATTTTATGTTGAAATTACTGTATGGAGCTTTCACTATTGTCTCTTACTAGTTGTTCTTATGGTAAGTGGGGAAAAAAATAAAAGAAGGAAAATAAAATAATATCTACACTGTCAAATGTGTGTATGTGTTCCATCCAAGTGAAAGTGTGTGTGTGTGTGTGTGTGTGTGTGTGTGTGTGTGTCTGTGTTTCTGTGTGTGTTAGACTCAAGGCTCTGTCTCATGTTCCATTTTTTTTGTTTGACTAGAAAACAAAATGGCACTCTACATCTTAAAAAAAAAAAAACACAGCAACCCTGTTTTCTATGTTTAAAAAATGTGGATCCAGTCATTACCACCCACCGTGCTGATGAGAAAATGAAGTTGTGATATTCTTTGAAAGCATAGGATGGTGATACCATCAAGCACAGAGGTTTCTCAGCTAGAGGAATCCTCCAAATGCAAAACTGAAGGCCTCTCAGGGTTCCCCTGCAGTAGCATGGATAATAATACCTCGTGGGGGTGTGGTGAGAATTAATTAGGGAACATTTGTGAACTCTTCCCAGATGAGTGCTCTGTGTTAATATTCTCAGCTATGTATTGTTCTTGGAAACCCAGCATTCAAAATGAACTACCAAGTCCAACCTTGCTGCTGAAGACGCTACATATTCTAATTGCATGTGACAGAGGATGATGAGGGCTGATGAGCCTGGTGTAGTTGTGCTGATGACCCCAAGTAGAAAGGGAGATGAGCTGCGTTCCGTGGAGTCTTCTGCTTTTCCACATTCTTTTCCGTGACATTTGCTCAACAGAACTGTCACTGGTTACAGGCAAGAAGACATTATAGAGATACCTCAAAAGGAGAGGAGCATTTATTTTCTCACTGTGGTATTGAAATTTATTTTTCACTGCTCTTTATGTAAAATACAGATTTGCCTGTACCCCCTTAGACCAGACTCTGAGTCCCAAACTCATTACTTTTTATCAGTTTCATTTTATTTATTTATTTACTTACTTATTTGTTTATTTATTTATTTGTTTGTTTTGAGACAGGGTCTTACTGTATAGCTTTGGCTGGCCTTCTACTCACTATATAGACCAGGCTAGCCTTGAACTCACAGTAATTCTCTTGCCTCATGCTTGGCTCAAAAGTTATCTTTAATTTTTTGCCTTTGAAATGTCCTCTTAGTGTGCACATGCATGTCGGTGAGGGTCTGTATGTGTGACCGTTTGGGAAGTCCTGTTAATGGTATGTGGTTAGCTTTGTCAACATCGCACAATCTAGAATCACCACCTGGAGTATGTGTAGTTAAATTAAACTTACGTGTGACTGTGGGAGAATCATCTTGATTAGTGGGAAGCTCACCCATTGTGGATAGCACCTTTTCCCTGGGCAGGTGTCCTGGACAGTATAAGAGTGGAGAATGGGACCAGTGTGCATTAGTTCATCGTCCATTGTTCCTTCTTGACTGTGGATGTGATGTGACCAGCTTCTTCAGGTTCCTAACTACCCTGACTTCCCTGCAATGATGGACTCTAAGAGGAATTGTGAGCCAAATAAGCCTTTTCCCCCATTGGTCACCTTTTGTCAGGGTAGCTTAACACATAACAGGAAACAAAGACAGTCCGCCCTGCCTCTGTTATGGGCTTCACTCCCCTTCTCTTCTGCTTAGGAAGGCAAACACACTTGCTCATAGGAAATACATGTTCAAGTAGTCGAAGGTTATGCATTTGGATGTTTGAAAATTCCTCTCGGATACATAGAGGAGTTGGAAGGGAAGGAAGGGTGTAGTAGACCAGCTTAGCCTCAGCTATCGTCACTCCTCCGTAGACGTTTGCAATAGCCTCAGCCAGCTGGCTGCCTAGTGGTCAGCCTTTGTCCTCTGTCTGTGTCTCCCTCCAGTCCTCTGCTCAGAACCTTCCAGTGGCTCCCACCACTGCTCATGTCCTGTTCCCCACCGCGCCTCATTCATCTTCTTGGGCCACATTGGTTGTTCTTCACTACTCTAAGCAGGTTTCAGTGTTGGAGCTTAGTGGGTTTCTACTCCTGGAATGTTCTCTTATTTCTTCAATTAAGAAAAAGAAAAATCCAAACCTCCAAAAATTGTAGAAGCGCAGTACAGTCCACAGCCTTGATCACCTTGATTCACCGGCTAGCACTCACCATGCTGTCTACTACCCCCTTCCTTCCCTTTCAACTCCTAAATGTATTTGGGAGTAATTTCCAGACATCCGAAGTATAACCTTCGAGTTTTTAGCATGTATTTCCTATGAACAAGTGTTTTCCTTCCTAACCATAGTGTGATGATTTTACCCCCCAACAGAGCATTATAATAATGGTGACATAAAGGGTCTTTATTTGTGTCTTTTGGTGGGGGAAGAGGATACAACTGTGTAGTGGTAGGATACAAATCACTATTACCCACTAAATAGATTCACGTGGGTTGATCATAATACAACTGTCTATAAAAGTCTTATTTGTATTTGTTTTTATTTCTAGTGGTCCTAGGCATCAAATCTGGAATGTTGTGCATACTAGACAAATGCTCTGTCACTGAGGCCTGAAAGTTGCTTTTGTTTGGGTTTTTTTTTTTTTTTTTTGCTTGTCTATTTGTTTCATTTTGCCTTACTTTGGGACCCAATTAAAACTCAAAATTTCCCTTTGTTACATGCCTTTACCTCTTTTAGCTGATAAACTTTATCCATTTTCCATTTCCCTTCTTTTCTGAACATTGACAGTTTTGAAGTGTGCCCCCACTCTGTTGTGGAGCACTAAACTAGCCACAGTCTACACTGTGCAACAATTCCCTCCTGCTCAGACCAGGTTCAAGACACTTGGCAAGAGTAGGTGGAGATATTCCTTACCAGGGAGCCTGAAGCCCAGTCCCTGGCAAGAACAGGTGGGGATGTTCTTACATGGCCTCATCAGGAGGCTTAAACCCCTGTGCCTAAAGTTCCCTCCATTCATGTCCCTTTTGCTTTCCTAAACACCCCCTAGGGAGATATTTTGAGTTGATGTGAATATTTTTCAAAACAAAATTAGCTACACTGGGTTTGACATTCATTGATGACCTTGTTTGGATGAGTTATTGTTCTGAAATTTGTCACAGTTTTCCAATTCTGCCTCTAATTCATCAGCTGAGGAACTTTCTCTCCTTCCTTTCCCCTCAACTTAAGGCATGTTCCTCTTAACTCATATATTTTTAAACAAGGATATAGAAAACAAAACTCTGTTTGGTATATAATATTTCACAACCTCTGTTGGGCCTCCATGCTGTCCTAAGATTCATCAGTGGGAAGCCTTTTAAGCTGCTTCTGGGTCCTTCTGACATGACCCCATTAGTCTTTGAGTGTGTCCTCGTTTTCTAGCACAACAAGATGTTCTAGCTGTCCAGAACAGCGAAAGGAACACCCACACAATGCCCACGTGGTTCTCTCCCCTGCCGTCTGTACTAAATGTTACTGCAACAGAACAGCATTCCCCTGCCACAGCCTGGATACTGCACCGTCCCCTTTCACTGCCTTATGACATGACACTTCCTCCAGTGAGTGTTCTCACCTGACATAGATCATTGGCTGCTCTTGTTATTGATGGTTTCTGACCCAAATAAGGCCTCCAGGTTAGCCTGGACTTGCCTGTTTTGTTTACTATCTGTTCCCCATTATGGGATGCATACTACACTCTTAACAAAGGCCCACTGGAGAGATGAGTGAGTTGACCCATATTGCCAGCCCACATCAAGCTCTTCTGGATTATCTGTTGATGAGATGAATCAAACAGCCTGCAAGAGGCTCCCAGCCATCTGGGAAGAGTCCATTGTGAATTTTGAGTAGTTCCCGGACTTTGTCTTTGGGGTTACTCAGAGCTGTTATCAACCATACATTACAAATGCCACTCACTGAAGCACTTGGCAGTTGACAGTGGAGCATTAATGATGTGATTCTCCCTCTCCAGCTTCTCTGAACAGAAGGTCTGGCTATTTTAATGTAACACTTGACAATGTTAGAATTTTTTTTTTTTTTTTTTTTTTTGCATGAGTTCTAACGTTGGTAACTAAAAATTGAGTACAATGAGGGTTTTCTAAACTGGGGTGGTGGTGTACTATCTATACTTAATGCAATAAAGCCTTCATGAGACTTTTCCAGTCTGGGCTGTGCATTGACTTGAGAGAGTGTCTGTCCTACTGAGATGGTAGGAATTAAGAGAAGGGTGAGGGGCAGGAATCACATGGTCTATTTAATGTAGGCGATTTCATGTCACAGTTGAGTGGTGACCCATAAGATACCAGATCCTAACTGACAGAACTATAAATGGTACCTTACATGACAAAAGAGCCTTGGCAGATGTGGTTAGTGAAGGACTCTGGAAGGAAGAGATTTCTCCTACAGTATCCTGTAGGCCTTCAATCCAGTCCCAATGTTCTGATGGGCGAACAGGGTGGGGGTGAGGAGACAGCGCCATTGGTAAAGCGTTTGGTGGACAAGCATGAGGACCTGGGATTGAATGCCTCACAATTATGTCAAAAGCTGAATGTGGTAGCATATTGAGTCCCAGGGTTGGAGGGACTGATGAGAATCCCAAGGGCTTGTCTAGTGGAATCAGTGTGCTCCAGATTCAGTTAGAGACCTGCCTATAAATAAATAAATAAAGTGGAGTTCAATTGAAGGGACACCCAGCATTGATGTGAACACATACACACATTTGTGCACGCATGCATACACATCTACAGTAAGAGAGGCAGAGAGATTTAACACATAGAGAAACCAGTAGAGGCAAGGGATAGATTCTGTCTTAGGGCCTCCAGTGACCATGGCCTGCTGTGACCTTGATTTGGCCTTTCTTGATACTACTTTCTGGCCTCCAGAATGTCCAAATTTTTTTTCATTTTTTTTTCAATCTCCTGAGTTGGCAGTATTGTGTTAGAGCAGCCTTGGGATGCAGGTGTGCTGGTGCCTGGACCTTTCCTCAAGTGGACCCATTGAAGGCAGCATAGTGCATTGTGGGAAAAAGAGCAAGGGCTGAGGGAGTCTGTGACCATGTGACGTGCACCAGCTTCTCTATTCTTAGCCTGGAATTCCTTTCACTAGAATACCCAGCCTTTTTCTAGAAACATGAACCAGCAGAGAATGACCGTAGTGATGGTTCACAGATGTTTCACAGACCACTGTGGCTCAGGGACAGATGTGGTAGGAACTGTGGATTCTTTGGAGGAAAAAAAACCAAACACATAAATATTTAAAGAATGAGAACATGACCAGTATGGCAGGGCCTTATGCCCTGTTTTCACATTGGCCTTTTATAACCTTCCAGAGTTTAGATGCTGTTCATCCTGTATATCTGCATGGAGAGATGCAACCCTTCCTATCTCAAGGACAGTACAATGGTGCTTCTCTCAAGGAGTCATGGTTTCCATGGGTAAGGTAGGGCTGCCTGACTTGTTATATGCAAAAGGATACACGGATGAGGTAACACAGCCTCCCAGCCCTCTCCTGCTGCAGGCCTATGCTGTAGGCATCATGGTCCTTGCCATATGGGCTGCTACCACCTTCTCACCCCACTGATGGGTCCTTTGTGTCCCCTAATTTACTCAGCAGTCCCTCTGCTTCTGAGAGCTAGGCACAGTACTAGGTGGGTGAATATTGGAAGGATCCCATCCCTCCCCCGGGGAGCTCTCAGATGTATCTGAAATACAGCCAGAGAGTCAGCATGGCTGAAGTGTGATGGCCAGGTGTGGCAATGACAGTCACATGCTGTGCCTTGTGTCTGCACAGTGGAAGAAGAGAACATAGTGTTTAATACATAGGACAGATTTCTCCCTTCCGGTGGCATCTTGAGAAACAGACTGCATTTGAACTCAGAACTCAGAACCCTCTGATGTTCCTGTCTCCAAAGGCAGTTTGTTTCTATTTTCTGCCTTTTGGAAGCTTCAAAGTAGCTTTTGTTTGTGTTTTCTGAATATGATCAGCTAATGCAATGTGACTCTAAAAATCACACATCTATAAATTTTTACATTGCTTGCTTATTTTTGAGGCACTATTTTACTCTACCACTTTGTAAATTTGATCATGAATGAAAATGACCATTATATCCTGATGTTGTTGTGATCTTTTTAATGTAGTGCTAGAATCAGAAACAATCTTTCCAGTTAAATAAAATGAACCCCTCTATTCTCTTCCTCTCTCTAGAAGTCACACAATTGCTTAAACATATCCAAGGGTGGGAAGCCCTCATGTGAGTTGTAGAAGGGAGTCTCATGTCTACTAAAAGGAGTCAGCCCCTAAAATGTGCCTTTCTAGTGGCCCAAAACTGTGGCTTGGAATGTTTCGTAAAACTTTATAAGCTGAAGCGTATTAGTCTGTTGGCCAGAAAATATGTTGAAGAATGTTCTTAGTGTGGACAAAGTTCAGCCACTGAGTCGTGTTCTGAATGTCGCATAAGTGGTGTCACCAGAGGATACCATATTCAGGAGCAGGATTTGAACCTGACTATGAAGGATGTCTAGGGAGTAAGTTAAAGGGAGGAGAGAACATCCTTGGGGATGAGCAGAAGAACAGACAGGAAAGGACTGCTGGCGGCATGTTCAGGGCTGAGAACAAGCCACATCCTGAGGAGTTGGTGTAATGCTACGAGAGAATAGAGGGGGTCTTCATGGAAAAGGGAGATTAGGACTAGACTGTATACTGTCTCATATGCCAGTCTTTTTTTTTCTTTTTATTAAGCATTTTTTATTCATTTTAAATACCAACCACAGATTCCCCGTCATTCCTCCTCCCACTCCCCTCCCCAGCCTTCCCCCACAGCCCACTCCCAGCCCCTCCTTTGAAAAGGTAAGGCCTCCCATGGGGAGTCAGCAAAGCCTGGTACATTCAGTTGAGGCAGGACCAAGCCCCTTCCCCACTGCATCAAGGCTATGCAAGGTATCCCACCATAGGGAATGGGCTCCTAAAAGCCCGATCATGCACCAGGGATGGATCCTATTCCCACTGCCAGGGGCCCCTCAAACAGGCCAAGCTACACAACTGTCTCCCTTATGCAGAGGGCCTAGTCCGGTCCCATGCAGATATGCCAGTCTTGATGGTGTTTGTTTGTTTGTTTGTAGCTTGGGAAGGGTCTGGAGGTTTTTGATCTGGGGAGTGGAGAGTAGTGAGCATGATACCCCAACACGACTTTTGCACTGGAGAAGCTAGGTATGGATGGAGTGGAAGAAGGGATACCCTCCTAAAAAACAAAACAAAACAAAACAAAACAAAAAAACCCCAAAGAACAGAAAAGGCAAGGTGGCATGAGAAGAGGAAGGAGGGCCATGGAGAGGATTAGGAAGAGTTAATGGGACCCACTGGAAAATGGCATTACAGCCCAGGAGACTTGGGACATCCAGATACAAAAGAGCAAGATTAGTTTTGAAGCTAGATAACTGTTTTGTATTGAGTGATGTCAACCCTACTCCTGGTAACCAGGCCAAGTAGAAATGTCCTGGTGTCGCAGCCTGAGCTGGGGATGGTGTTCTAAGATGAGTCAAGGTAGGGAGGCCTCAACAGAGATCTGTTGGCCCATTCCAAATGGTGAGTCAAGAGGCAGATGCTCTGCAAAACCGGTGCCACTCCATTCTTCCGTTGTTTAGAGTTGGGGTCAGGAGAGACAGGTGCCGGGACCAGGTGTTAGATGCAGGATCAGCACAAGTGTGTTCAGTTGCAGCTTGCATTAAGAATGCATGAGTCCAGTTACAAGGAAGTAAATCCAGAGCTCTGACCTAGAGGTGCATTCAGATGGCCAGAGCTGCATCTGGGACCTCTACCTTCTAGATCCCCCTGGACACATCCCAGAGCTAGAGAGGGGTCCATGGTGGGTGCAGGGACCTAATTATTTGTATTTTCTACAACTAAGATAGAGCTGTTGAACTACCATGTGTATTGTGGATTTGAGGGACCTTAACCACATCAGGTTGACTTGCTTTTAAGATCCTTTCCATATCTGAGATATTGGATTTTCTGGCAATAACTTAATTGGTGCTCTGTAGACAGTGCTAAAGAGTGTCTTTGGGCTTTGTGAGAAACAGTTGTTAAAACTCAGCTAACCCGGCAGCATGCGAAGCCATTAAGAGTGTGAGGATGTGTATATTTAGACTGCTTTCAGTTCAGGACAGCCTGCAGATTATGAACATAGGCAGTTGTTATGCATTGTACAGCATACTTTGGAGTGTTGTCCTCTTTAATTTGTTAACGGTAAGTCATTGTCATGCACTGTGATAGTAGATTTTTTTGTTGTGTAGAGAAGTCATTTGAGGAGAAAAATGCCTCCCTGACTTCAAGATACTTGGCTGGGCATGAACTTCTATTTAGATACAAAAAACTGTTTCATCCCTTCTGAATCACATCTGGAGCCAGATGTAAATGACTAGCTTTGGCAGCACTTTGGATGTACACATCTGGCAGAGGTCAGTGCCCTTTGTGCCAAGGCTGGCCTGGTAGCTATAGCCAGCTGCAGCATAACAATAGATGATTGAGTTATAGTTAAAACTTAGACTCACAGAGTTTATAACAAAAAATACACATATCAACTTGGTTAAAATGAAGTGGAGCAAGAACTTGAATTTTTATCCAGGATGTTTTTACATTTGACCCTTGAGTATGATTCCTATTGTCAGTTTTTCACTGAGAGTCTGTGACGTTCAGGGCCACAGTGACACATAATTGATCTCTCTTGATGAAAGAAAATGTTTTCGTTTTGGAGCCCTGTTATTTTTCTCTGTTTTGAAGATAAGGTCTCAGTATGTAGCTCTAGATGGACTAGAACTCACTATGTAGGCCAGGCTGGCCTTGGACTTCTTCCTGCCTCTGTTCCCCAAGTACTGGAATTAAAAGCATGTACCACCACACCAGACTGTCTGTGTCTTTTCTTAATTTGGAATAAGAAATGTTTAAGTTTGATTGACCTTAGCCAGTCATCAGAAAACACGTCAGTGTCATAACGTAGCCCTTGTTATGGTGGCACATTAAAGAGTGTAAGTTCTGTATTCATGTCTGAAATCGTTGCTTTTATTAGTGACTTGATAGAGGGCTAGAACCTAGAGAATGCCTCGTCTTCCACGTTTCACCCTTCTCAGCATGCCTTTTCAAAGCTTGAAGTAGTCCACAGTTCCAGAACAAAGGCTCTGGCAGTCCTCCACTGATCTGTTCAGGTGAGTTGAGGAGAAACCTCTGCTGTTGATATCATGAGCAACCCAAGGAATTCCAGCAGATAAGAGTGTTTCTCATACAAGGAGGTGGATTGCAAGGTGTCTTTTGACTAGGCTGTTGGTTGGTTGTTACTGTTTTGTAGTTTCTCAAGAAATGAGAGACTGCAGTAAGGAGCACTGAGATGACACTCCAAAGTCAGTGCACACGAGTGTGAGGGAGCTTATTTGGTTATGAGATTCTTTAAGGCAAATGTTGGAATCCATCGCCGTTCCCATACACCTTATAGAATGTGTGGCTTGGGTAAAGACTACTTATTTTTAAGCTTCTTAATTTGAGTTACTAATAAAATGTAATAGAATAGTGGGATATATTGATTTGGGTGGTAAAATTGTGTGATAGTGTTGCTTTTATCTTCTGAAAGTAGAAAAAAAGGTTGAGAAAGACACGAATAATACATAAGGAATACAAATGAATAAATAAGTTACTCATTATCCTAAGGACTACTGCTAATGCTAGATGTTTCCTTTTGATTGCCATTTTGATGGATCCACTGAGAACTCTGTGTTGAGAAGGGTTTGGTGTAAATGGACACTTCCTGTACCAACCGCCTGGTCCCAAATAACCAACTCAGAGGCTGAATATGAATTATAAATGCTTGCCAATAGCTCAGGCTTATTACTGACTAGCTTTTACATTTAAATTAACCCATTTCTATTAATCTATGTGTTGCCACATGACTCATGGCTTATTACCTCATTTCTACATGTCCTGCTTACTCAGCAGCTGGCTGGCGTCTCTCATGACTGCCCTAACTCTGCCCTTCTCTCCCAGCATTCTCCCTATGTCAGGCTTTCCTGCCCAATCTCTTTCTGCCTTGCTATTAGCCAAGCAGTTTTATTAACAATAAGCATAATCCACAGCAGTTCTGAGTCCTCTATAAAGGACCTAGCTAAAAACTAGGATTTTCACTCAGCAGTACTTTGTGTGGTAATGGCAGGGAGAGGGTGACTCTTCACACCCTATGTGCAGCACCTGCTCAGTACATTGTCTTCCCAAATCAGGACCAAATCGGGACCCGAGGAATTATATCAGTGACAAAAGTCTCATTGTGTTTTCACAGACGTCCAGAGCATGGCCTAGAAATCATTCCCACTTCACTGTGCATAAAGGACATATGTCCATCACTCCCTGAATTAATTTCTGTGGTTAAGAGGAAATGCAGAGTAGGGCCAGGCTCATTTTTCCCCCATTGAAATCTGGGGTTTCAGTTCTCCAGAGAGACTCTCTGACCCACTTAGATTCTGAGGACTGCTGAGTGGCACGGCTCCCAGAGATACATGAAGCACTCCAAGGCTCTGCCAGAATCAATTTGGCTCCATAATTGGGAAGTACTCTGCAGCGCAGAGATTCTTCCCACATACTACTCTCCTGCAAACCCCAGGAAAGCCCAATAAGGTCGTTCTCAACTCTGTTGACTTGAACTCTGCCCCATCATTTGTTTATAGTGTTTGAGGCAGCTCTGAAGTGACTTGAGGTCTCAACTTTGAGAGGATGGACTAGGTAGAGTTATATGGTGGTGGTATCCCCATCATAAAGATGAGGAAGCTGGTTTTTCAAGGGGGAAATAACTTGCAAAAAGAGCTTCATAGACTGGTAAGTGGCAAGGCCAGGGTCTGATCTCTTCTTCAATGACCTTGCATGTCTTAGCTTCTGGTTGGTGAGACAATCTTTCTCCATCAGCCATATCCCATTCTGAACTATGGGTGCATGTTTGTGAAAGCATGTGCTGGCCTTTACCGTCTCCACCTTCTCTTCTGTCAGGAGGCCTGAAACTGATTCTACTGAGGACTTAGTGAAGGATCTCCCTTGCCTGAAAGGTTGCTTAGCAATGCACTTGAGTGATATGAATCGGTCTGGACACGGTTACCTGTATTACTATGTGGTCATGAAAGAGTAGTTGGGGGTGACAGGAAATTTCTATTATTTATCAAGGAGAGTGCATCTGAAGCCATCATGACAAGTAAGTGGAATCTCCTGTTGGTAGTCGGGGATAACTAGTGAGTCCTAAAGAAAAAGAAAATGACATCAATAAAAATCACGTAAAGAGCTGACATTTAGGAAGAAAACCTGCGCGCCCCTTGAGAATGTCGTGTTGCAGTGAAGCCTGTCCCCGGGCTGCCTTGGCACAGGAGCAGTGTCTGCCTTTGACAGCCTCTTGTGCGCCCTGGCTGGTATTTTGGCGGCTGATATCATCACATCAGTTAATGCGCTTTGCCTCCTGTAGGAACTGATTTGACTGCAGTTATGTTAGCTCGTATTTTCTCCCTCATTAAAGCGCCTATCTGCAATTTGTTCAAAGGAGGTGGCCTGTCTGCCACCACTGCTGGGGCCCTGTGCCCTTTCACTGGCGATTAATTTGCCCCGAACTGCACCGTGCTCACTGTCGAGTTGGATTTCATTTTAATGTCAATCCAAAGTACAGTAAAATATGAGTTGTTGAGGAATGCTGTCCCACTCATCAGACACTTAGGGATTTTACTTAGCGCACAACATTTATATAGCATCTTTCTTTAATGTGCTCAGTGGTGAGTTTTGCTTTGATCATGAGATCATTGCAGGGGGAAGGATACACAGTCCAGCAGTAGTCCAGTTCTTTGGCTACCAGTGGATTTTCATGTGCTCTGCATAACTGTATGCAGCTTCTTCAGTAAAAGGCTTTGGAAGATGTCTGTGGTTAATGTCTTGTGGATAAGATCCCTGGTTAAGAGAGAGAGAGAGAGAGAGAGAGAGAGACAGAGAGACAGAGGGAGGGAGGGAGGGAGGGAGGGAGGGAGGGAGGGAGGGAGGGAGGGAGAGAGAACAACAAAAACCAACCAACCAACCAAACAAGGTGTAGATTTTGCCTAGGAGTCGTTACTCAATGTCAGTTTCCTCTGAAGTCTTTTTTCTCCATGTTTACAGATGGTCATATGTGACGGGATCTTGCTGTCCTGGTTTTGACAGCAGCTAGATTTTAAGAGTCTGTGATTTGAAAGTTATTCAGCAATCCATGCCTCCTCACTCAGACCTTTTGAATAACCTTCTGTTTGCAAGAAACTTGTTTGTTTGTTTTTTTTTTGAGACAGGCTGTATGCAGGTTTCTTAAAGGTGCTTTTTATCATAATCATTGTTCTTCAGACAGACATGGGCAGTCAGTCATTAACTTTCACGCTCCCTATTTGTATGACCTATCAAAATCAAAAAGCTCTATAAAACCCAGTGACATCTATGTGTGATGCTTTGAACACAGGATGTTTAGAGTGAGGGCTGATATGTTACATTGAAGATGTTGTTTAACAGCTTTCCACAAGCCGACCCTGCCTTTCAGGAAGTGAAATGAAAATGGCAGACTGATCAGTTTGAAGAGCCATGGTCTTTTAGAAAAGGGACCACTGCTCTTTTGAGGAACGCCATCTCAAGAGATGTCACTGTAAAGACCAGGTCACCTGACACCCCGGCAGGATTGGTTTCAGAGGAGTTAGTTCCAGTAGGTGTCTCGAGTTTTAAGGGAGGGACGTCTGTGTTGATGGTGGAGGGAGAAGATGACATGAAAGTGAAGCTTGCCTTTTCTCACATACAGGGTATTTTGTGCCAGGGTGGCCTTGTGTGTCAGCGTCAGGGAGTCCTTCCCTGGGAGTAAAGAAGAGTCTCCAAACTAGCAGAGAAAGGTGTTTTTCCTGCATCCATCCAGTTTGGGCGATAGTCTGTTAGTGAGATGTGTTCCTTCACTAATGAACACTGAAGTATTCTATGTACTAACAATGTAGTATTAAAGAAAGTGAAAGCAAATTCTACATTTTTGAAAAAACTTGATTAAAATTGGGATCTCGAACTCTACATACCCCAGACATCAATGGTCATCAAAAACACGCAAAAGCTCCCGTCATTCTCTTCAGTTCCTGTGGTTCCCTGTGACTAGTCTGTTCGGCATAGCTGTTTTCCTTTTAAATTTATTTTTTATTTTATATGTATGGCTGTCTTGCCTGAGTGTCTACCTGTGCACCACAAAATGCCCGTGGATCTTCCAGAACCAGAATTACAGACCACCATGTGAGCCACCAGACTGGTGCCGGGAATCGAATCTGGGTCCTCCGGAAGAGCAGCCAGAGCTCCTAACTGCTGAGCCATTGCCCCAGCCCATCCCAAGCATCACTGTTTCTATCAAGGATCCAGTAACAAATGGAATAGAGAAGGTCTCTGCTCTCATGGACCTTACATCTTAGCAGTACAGAGACTGAGATTCATTATGGACCATAATTATGTTTGTGACAAGTGATCCGAGGAAAAATACAGAGAGAAGCTACAGAGGTGATTTCCCTTTCTGAGAATGAGAGAGAGATGTGTGAGCTAGAACTGAATGATGGAAAGACTAACAGAGAGCTGCATGGTACAAACAGCTCAGAGAAGGATGCGGTGGGTGCAGCTTGCTAAGAGGGTAGAGCAGACAGTCCTGTATGGCCAGTTTGAGGAAGCCGGTTGAGTTTTCCCTTGTGTCTGGTAGGAAGCGCCTGACTTCGTTAAGTAGGGAATAACAACTTGGCCTTGACTTTGCAAAGTTTCCTCTGCCTGCTGTGCAGAGGGCAGGTGGGTTACGGAAGTGCTCCAGGTGGGAGTTCACACTGCTTAGATGAAGTGGGAGATGCAGATGGACCCAGGCTGTGTTCTGAAGAGAATGTGAAGGACTCACCTGCTTGCATGTTGGAAGAGGTCATTGAGGAAACTAGCGAAATGAAGGATAATTCCCAGCTTGTCTGATAGAGAGTTCTTGCAGAGGTCAGGAAATCTGGTGGGGAAGGAAACTGGGGCATGGCTTTGTTGGTGCTAAATGTAAGCTTTAGCAAGGGACACCTTTGCAGGCTTGGGTTCCTGGTTAGGGCTAGAGAAGTAGAGTTGAGACTCGTAGGCCAGGGGACTGAATGAGGTGGCTTCCAGGACAGAGTTCTGCAGATGGATAAATCATACAAAGGAGCTGGAAAATACATAGCGGGGGCGGGGGGGGGGGAGAGAAAGACGCAAATGGAGATGGGGTTTTGAACATGTGTGTGGTGCCAAAGAACTCAAAGGTACAGTGCCCCTGAAGGCTGATGGATGCCAGTCTGCATGTAGGCGTTTTGCATTAGGGGACCTTTTAGAGGGCAGAGTTGAGAGGGGAATGATAAAAATGTGCAGAGATAGGCTTCTGTCAGAAGGGCAGTGGGCCTTATGATATCAGCATCCTGGAGGGAGGTTAATTTGCCCCCCCACCCCCCCGGGGAAAATTGAAGTGCTCTTGTCCATTGAAGATCCCTGAGGCCTGTGCTTCCTTTCCCTTCCAAGTTACCTAACCCCTTAGGCTTCTGTGCCAGCCTTAGGTGAGCGGTAGGTCTGGAATGGTTTTGCAGTTGATTTCTTGGCCTTTATAATCACCCTGTATATAATGTCTGTGTAGTTATAAGGGGCCTTTAGAATAGACAAGAGAGCTGGCCCAACTTGGTTAAGATGTGGACAGATGAAATAAGACAGTAATGTGTGAAATAAGAGATTGGGGGATGGTGGAACTACGGCAGAACTGGTTTCTAAGTGTGGAGCTACTTTTTCTATATTATTGAGGTGGAGGTGGAAAAAATATCAGCCACAAGTTCAAACAGACTCTAAGTAGTAAGTAATTACAATAAGTAATATAGCAGCTGTGAAAGCCTTCGATCCCTTTATTTCTTGCATCCTTCCTACTTCTGAAAAAGATCCGAAGTCACCTATCTGTAGACATACAACGCAGAACTGTTTATTAATTCTACCAACACATATTGCTTGCCAATAATGTCCCAACAGAAGAGCCTGGGCTGCCCAGGACCTTCTCTTGGGGAAGACACACAGGAAAGCAATTAGCTCTAATATAATAACAGCCCCAGAGAGGAGAATGAATTCCATCTGATTCCATTTCCACGGGAGGGAGAAGGGTGAAAGTCGCTGATCAGGAAGAGGAGAAGTACTGGAGGGAAAGCAGAGGGCAGAGCAAGGACAGATGTGAGCACAGCTGTGGGCACAGCCTAGGAAGCCAGTGCTCTTAGGAGCACGCAGTGGGGTGAGGACATGCTTCTAGTTTAGGCTAGAGAGGGAGACAGATTGGGTGGGGCTTTATGTTGCAGGCTTTAGATAAGTACATAATTGATCTTTATTGTTGAAGGAAAAGTATAACCTTGCTGATCAGTCTGGCTTTCCTATTTAATTTTTCTACTGTGTGCCCAAATACTGAAGTTCATTGTCCCTGATGTGAATTGTCGCCACTTCAAATAAATTGCTTCTAGAACTCATGTTCTTCACTTTCCAATATACTGTCAACGTTTTGTTCCCCAAAAATATGTCTGTGAAGATGTGTACTCTCTTATGCATCTTATGGTGTCTTAAAGGAGTATGAAATGCTATGGAGTTACTGTATTTTTCATGGCACTGTGTGAGAGCAAATTTTGTTAAATAGTGTAAGAGAATAAAATATTCTCTTTAATGAGCATATTTTAGCTCAGAAATTTTGAGGGTTGCCCTTTTTAAAAGGAAAAGGTGCACATGTGTTTATGAGAAATTCATGTGAAAGAAGCCAGAGAGCCTTGTTTAGGGAGATCTTTTTTGCCCTGAAGGTGGCATGAATTGCCTTTGTGTGATTTTGTGAGTGGGCAGTGAGTTGTACTTTTACAGTGGATCTGTTGGCCCTTCCTTCCTCCTTGGGTAGCAAATGATGCTCCCTGATGAGTCATGTACAACGTGCTTTTCCAATCAGGACCTTCTAGAGAAGTCAGACACTGGTTTGGCGGGATGGTTTAGGACACAAACTGTTTAAAAAATAATTTCAGTAACTCTTAAAAAAAAACCCGACTCCCTTTGTAATATACTCCTTACATAACAAAACTGTAGTGAAAAATGGGAGCTGATTTTATTCTTTCTTCCTTGTTCACCACAGCATACCTCGAGGAAGTTAATGGTATAAGGAAGATGCTCAAGCCTGGCAGAGGATGTCAAATATTTGGCTTGGTAGGATTAATATTTTACTGCGGAGTGACAGTAGGAGCGCTGTCCTAGTTTTAGGGATGATTATGTAAACTAATGAGCCTCATCCATTACAAAAACTTAGGGAAGCAAAAAGCTATTTATCATGTGGATTGCTGTGCCTGCGCTTGGAGGACACTGAAGTCAGTATTAAGCACTTGCAATGAGGTTGCATTTAATTAAGGTTTGCTCTCCTGGTGACGCTGAGGTTCATAATACATGGCACTGTGGAAATGCTTAATACTGCTTTATTTTTCAAAAACCCGGTGCTTTGTTTTTCTTTGCCTTGCTCCCACTGGCTTGATGTTGACTTTCATTTAAGTTTACCATCCTCTGAGTTTTTCCATTACTACAAATCTGAAGAAGCAGGATAATGGCGATGTAATTGCATGCCTCTGCCGCTAGAGGGAAGTGACTCTAGTATTTCTTCTGGGGAAGGATAAGATGCTAAGTAGCTCTGATCCTGCCCCTCCTCATTGTCGACCTTGTTTGAGGCCTTTGTGGGCACCTCTGTATCTTTCCTGAGGAGAATCAAGAGGGGAAGGTGTAGAATTAAAGATGTTGCTCTGGGATGTGAAATTGAAGGTCCATCTATTTCCTTCAAGACAGCTCTTAATGGGCTCCTTTCTTCCTTTCTTCTTTTCTTTCCTATGATAAGACACCATGACCAAGGTAACGTACAGAAGGAAGAGTTTATTGGGGCTTATGCTTCCAGAGGGTTAGAGTCCGTAACCATTACAGTGGGGTGCATGACAGCAGACAGGCAGGCATGGTGCTGTAGTAATAGCTAAGCACTTACATCATTATTTGAAAATAGGACTCAGGAATCAGAAGCAGGAGGAGGTGACAGCTAACGGGGAATGGGGAATAGAGAATGGGGAAAGGGGAGAGCATTTGAATCTGCCATTGACATACCTCTTCCAACAAAGCCACACCTCCCAGTCCTTCCCAAACAGTTCTACCAACTGTAGACCAAGCATTCAAATATATGAGTCTGTGGGGGCCATTCTTATTCAAACTACCACAGTGACCTTTGCTGGCAATCCTTCTGTCTGCTAGGCGTGTTATGACTCCCACTTCTAGAACATTAAGCACTAGTCTAAATGTGTAAGCTCTTAACATAACCCTAGTTGCAGCCTGTGAGGTAAATACTGTTATTCCTATTTTATAGACTAGGAAAGTAGGGTACTTAGGGGTGAAGCAACTTCCCCAAGGTCACTGAGCTCCTGAGTTCTGCTACTATCAGTCTGTTGTTATGAACCCAAGCAAGGGTTCCCGCGTCTGTGTCCTTCACTAGAATAAGATTCAACACTGTCTCTCCTCACATCAGTTCCTCAAGCATGAAGAGACATTAACATCCTCAGAAGTGTTATATTTGCAAACGGTTTTCATCTTACATCTTTGCAGTCTTCCAAGTATGTGTGAGGATTGCTGAGATATAAAGCAAAAATATTAAATAGAACATGTGTTATGGGGTTAACAGAAACTGTTTGATGTAGGATGCTGGCAGACCGTGATATGTTTGACAGGACGTCAGATAGAGCTGCTGGGGGTCAGAATTGTAGGAACTCGGTCTTTTTAAATGGCCCCCATGCTCTATCTTCTCTCAGGGTCTCTGGAACACTCTACTGCATCTGCCTCTCCTTACAGCTGCGTGCTCCTTATTGTCCTTGTAGGAAGTCAGTTCTCATCTTCACACCTGGAGATAGTGTTGAGCATGAGGGAAAGCCGCGGGTCACCGATCGGTTGGAATTCTCACTGTTTCATGGATGTGTGTGGCAGCCCAGAATGTATGTCAACAGTTGGGTAGCTTGTGCTCTATGGGACCAGATACACAACCTCAGCACTGATGTCACAGCCTGTGGTGTCTGGGAATGCATGTGTAGCCTCAGTGCAGGAGTGAGATTTGATCAAAATCCCTATCAGCACATAGGTCCAGTCCCGAGAACATCTTATTTCATATGGTGAAGCATTATTTGCTTTTCTTACCAACCTTCTAAGACCAGTTTCCTTAATAAAAGAAATTCAGTTTTTGATAAGCTTTTTCAGGGACTTCCTAAATATGCACTAAAAAACACTAATCAATTTTTTTTCAACCAAGGGGGAAAACATATTTTTTATAAATAAATTGACATGGTAGTTTTATTTTAGTTAAGATAAAAGTATTTCTAGGCTCTCTTAAATCTCTATTTTCAATATTTTTTCATGTCTTTTATCAATTAAAAACAATCTTTGCTCTGTGCCAGGATATTTGGACACCACATACATGTGGAACTAGCTAAGAATTTTGCCTTTGGAGTTTGAGTCTCACTACAGTCAGCCCTGTTGAGAAACACAGAAAGTAAAATTGAGACCCATGATTTGCTGATTGTTGACAACCCTTGGGGGGATTCCATGTGGCCAGAGTTAAGATTGTTTTATAAACTGAAATTTGTAGATGGTAGGTGGATTTTTATTCAAACTTTACTTTTTCTTTTTGACCAAAGAAATAACATAATGATCTCATTTAAAACATCGTACATGCCCTTAGAAGCTATCACGGTTTTTGGAAGTCTGTTTATTTCTGTTTATTATGTCAGTTTCATATTTAGATTTCAGGAGCCATATGGCCATTCTATATCGCTTCATCTCAGTTGATGATAAATGTGACTGGCCATACTTATGTTATTTTTTAAAAAATATCTATTTTCCGTGTGTGTTTTCTCGGCCTGTATTTTATGTGTACCACATGCATGACTAAGGATGGTTGTAGCCACCGTGTGGGTGCTAGAAACTGAACCTGGATCCTCTCAAGAACAAATGCTCTTCACTGCGAAGCCACCTCTCCAGCACCCTGGCTGCATCTCTCTGTGAGACTTTCTCACAAGTCACTAAGCTAGAATCGGAGACTTTCAAATACATTCCAGAACTTTTTTTTTTGAAATCTAATAAATGGATTAGATGTCAATATGGGAAAGAGAATAGCATTTTATGAATTTAGTTCCATCCTGAAGTGTTAATCCTTTGGATAAAAAATGAAGATAAGAAAGGTTGAGATTTGTTTCAGTGACAACACAATGTGGCTGTGAGATGCAGGGACTGGGTTTGTCTCCTTACTCAAGCAACTATGGCCTGGTTTGTCCCAAGGTACCTGTGGTTTGGGAGAAGGGGTGTTACCAAGACCTGAGGACTGACACACTTTTCTGGTGCATATTGTACAGTTGTTAACATCTGTGGGGACTGCAGAAATGGTTCAGTGATGAAGAGCCCATGCTGCTCTTGTAGAAGATACTGGTTTGGTTTCCAGCCTCCATCCAGACATCCCACAGCCAACTCTAACACATGCCAGGCAGCTCACAACCACTCCAGCTTCAGGGGCTCTGACACTGTCTTCTGGCCTCTGAGGGCATCTGCACTCACTTGCACAAACCTACATATAGACCCCTGTACACACGCAATTGCAATTAATTTTTTTTTTTTTTTTTAAGGAGAAGACGACAAAACTAGCTGTCCTTTTTTTTTTTTTTTTTTTTTTTTGGCTTGTGTCCTCTTTTTTGTTCATGTGTTCATTGTTTCCACATTTTTTTGTTCTTTGTTTCCCATGCTGAAAAAAGTCAGGGATTTATACCACAAAACCTGCTTTGACCCTTCTCAAAATTGTCCTTATTTGCACATTGACATATGAAGTGATGGGTGCAACCCCTTGGTGACATGCAGATGGGTGGGTGGGTAATCAGATCCGTCAGAAATTCTTTTCATTCTCTTTGAAGCCCATCTGAGAGATTTTATGATTTGAGGGCGGGGCCAGGCCTCTGTTACACATACCCTGCCTTGCTCTCTAGTATAACTACAAGTAACAAATAGTCCCTCCTTTTAGGTTTGCAGTGGTTTGGTTTGAGTTTGTCCCCAAAGATTCACATGTGGGAAGCTTGGGCCTCGTAGTGGTGATGATGAGAGATGGTGGGACTCCTCAGAGTCCGCTAGAAAGTATTAATATGGTTCTCACATTGGTGCGTGTGAGAATGTGTTGTTATGACAAGAGCAAGCTCACCCTGACTTTCTGTTCCATCATATAGTTTCTCTTTTGCTCATACTAATACTGTAATATCTTGAGCTGGTATGATGTAGCAAGATTGCATCAGCAGAACTGAGCAGAAGCTGATGCCGTGCTCTGCAGCCTCCAGACCTGTGGGCCAACCAAACCTTTTTTCTTCATAAAGTGTCTACTCTTCAGTGTTTTGTTATAGCAACAGAAAAATGGACTAATACAGTGCTTTGCAGGTTCCTGGCAGCTCACTGAAGTAGCTCAAGGCTGTTTCTCTGATGACTACCAGATGAATCTTTGGAAGCCAGGTGTTCTAAAAGCTGTACGACTAGACACTCATTAGTGTAAAAAATCAAAAGATTCTTTGGAAATGGACAGAAGGGACTTTGACAGTCATATCTAATACCATTCAAGATGGTAAATGATAGTTATCTTTTAGTTTTTGGCAAATTAAAGCTTAGCTCCTGGAGTAGGTGAACATTGCCCACACACACCTGGAGAGAGCCTGGACCTGCAGTATTACCTGAAAGTAGTTGCATTGCTTCCAGAAAGAAGAGTTGGTACTCAGGATAACTGATGACATTACTTGCTACACACCAGAAAACAACCTTTTTTTTCTTTTTGGAATAGTCTAACTATGTAGCCCTGGCTATCCTGGAACTTGCTATTTTCAGACCAGGTTGGTCTTGAACTCACAGAGATCCACCTGCCTCTGCCTCTAGAGTGCCAAGATTAAAGGAGTGTGCCACCACACCCAGCTAGGAAACAACTTCTTAAAAATGTTTTAAGATCCATGAAAACTGTATCAAGAATAAAATAATTAAATTTCCTAGTTTTTTGTGAATCCCACAGGTATTTTCCTGTGTGTACATAGGATTATTACTGCAAGCAAACCACAGTCCTTTTCCATTGGGTTTTTTATGGAACAGATTGCCATGCTGCAGCATTACTTCACAGGAGCTCTTTATTTTGGTAGCTGCGTAGTTAGTAGATCTACCCTTGATGACTGAGAAAAATAGAAAGTATTCACATCAGTGACAAGCAACCTCTCAGTGTTCTGCATCTTTCTGTCTTTGCTCCAGAGAAGAGGGCTGGGGAGATGGGGTGAAGGCCAACACCTGTTGGGAAGCTTGCCTGCAGATGCCAAAGCATTTCTCACCGAATTCAGACTCTGCAGTAGTGAGTGGGCTTTCCTCATCACCAACACCTCGTACTTGTCTCTCAAACTCCCAGCTCTAAAATGTAACCCCAGGGAATGGGTCACAACTTCACCATGATCAACTCAAACATTACTTGTTAGTTAAAACTTTAGGTAAAGATGGCTAATTTTATAGTAAGAACAAGAAGATGTAGGAATTGGCCATTCTTGGGAGGAGGTAGTGTGACAGAAGAGGATGCCTGCCAAAGTGTCTGAGGGTCAGATTGCACTCAGGTCGGGCAACTAGACCGCTTGCCCTTGAAGCTTCTCCTAAATGGGATGGAAGAATTTTTAATGGAAACTGACCTATGTGAGCCAGAAGGCCTGGACTGTGATGTAGCAGCCAGCAGGTTGTAACCTTGAGCACTATTGATATACCACCTTGAATTCTCTTTTGGAGTTGTGTGTGTTGATTGTGTTCCCAGCAAGATTGAGTTTCCAACCTTGGAAAAAGGTCACCCTGCCTGAGCTCCCGTTTTTAGCCATCCTTTCAGGAGACAAAAGAAAACTATACTTCACCCATTCTTATTGCAGAGGAGAGTTAAAAAGCTAACAGAAGTTTGGAGTTCTTATTTTTAGTAAACCATTAATATCTACCTAAGTGTCATGGACTTAAATTTGTATTGCTATTTTTGTTGCTCATTATGAAGATTGTATATAATGACAGTGCTTAAAAGAAGATTATCCATGAGAACTGGAGAGATAGCTTAGTGGTTAAGAGCACCTGCTGCCCTTGCAGAAGACCTGGGTTTGATTCCCAGCACCCACATAGTATCTCACACCATCTCTAACTCCAGTTCCAGGGGATCCAATGCCCTCTTCTGGCTTCCCTAGGTGCTGCATGCACATGATGCATGAACATACATACATTCAGGCACTCAATACACATAAAAAAAAATTAAAATAGGGGTAACTCAATGGTTAAGAGTACTGACTATTCTCTTTAATTGAACCCAGATTCAATTTCTACCACCTATGTAGTGGCTCACAACCATCCAGTTCCCAGTTATCAGGCACCCTCTTCTGGCCTTCTCAGGCACTAGGCATACATGTGCTGTACAGACATCTATATAGGCACCCATACACTTGGAAAATATTTTTTTCAAAGTGCTATTTTAAAAAATATAAAAACATATCCAGCCCTGGTGGTGCATCCCAGCTCTCAGGAGAGAGATAGGCAGATCTCTATGAGTTTGAGGTCAGCCTGGTCTACATAGTGATTTCTAGGACAGCCTGGGCTACACAGAGAAACCCTGTCTCAACAACCAAAAATAAATAAATAAATGATTTTTTTTTTTTTTTTTAAGAAAGACAAACCATCCAGCCAGCTGACAAAAGGCACCATGGGTTTGGAAGTGTCTCCTTATGGCTTGTATGTAGCAGCTGGAGAATTAGAAAACTAACAGGTTTGGTTTTTTTCTTTCCCAGAACCTTAGAAAATAATATGTGTACATCCATTCATCCTGAGTATCCACTTTGTACTTGAGGCATACCCTGGCGAATAAAATCTGTCCTTGTACTTGGAGAGCACAAAGCCTAGTGGGGAATTAGACCTGTAAACACATCTTGCTGCAGAAGAATGATTGCTATACAAGAGGCATGCGATGCATAAATTCATCGGGGAGCCTGCCGGAGAACTACTTATGTGTACAGGAGAAAGTCAAACAAACTTTGCTGGAGGGTGACCTTCCAGCTCTCACTTGAAAGATGAGCAGAAGGTTCCCAAGCAGAGGAGATGGAAATTCTAGAAACAAGGAACAGGATGTGTGGCAGGGTTTACTGTGTCTGGGAGCCGAAAGCAATATGGTATTTCAGACAAGTGCATGTTTTATTATTGGAGTGTAAACCACAAGAAGACCCATGTCCAGGGACTAGACAGGAGAGCTAATGACAGATGACATAATAAAATAGCCCATCAGAAGAGATCTTAATCTTCGTGAGATGTGCTTCCCAAACAGTACAGAAGTCACTTGATATTTTGGTGTGATACAGACTCCTGAGCTCCATTCTCAAAATCCATGAATCATTTGGTGCAAAGAAGAGCCCCAAATCTGCATTTCTTACTTAATCTGGAGTGCGTCAGTGTTGAGAGACAGAAACCACCCTGGAGAAATGTTACGGGGAGCTGTTGAATGTTGTTTCTGGGGTAAGTGACAGGACCACAGGTAGATGTGAGGGCTGGATGTGTTGGGAGGAACGGCTTCACACTGGTGTAGGAAGGGGGTCTGAGTTCATCCAGGCCAAAACGATGACCAGATGAGAGCAAAGACACAATGTCCTGTTATACTTGAGAGGCAGAGGTAGGCAGCTCTCTTGAGTTTGAGGCCACCCTGGTCTACAGAGCAAGTGCCAGGACAGCCACGACTACACAGAGAAAGCCTGTCTCAAAAATCAAACAAAAATAAATAAAAGATCTTGTTTTATTCTTTTATCATTTTATATACTATGAAAACTTTTTACTCCCCCTCTCCACCACCCCCACCCCCGGTTTCCTGTTACTTTTAAGTAGTGTTTTCTCTTCAACTTTCTAGTGTCTTTCATGTACATGTCAACTGGCTTTTCTACTTTTTTCCCTCATACTATATTAGCATTCTTTATAATTTTGGATGTACTTGATCTCCTAAGGGTCACTAATTGGGACAGTCCTTACTTCACAGTAATTAAATACCCACCCTTCATTCACTTGCTATCTTATTAGTTGCTTTTAGTGACTCTTGCTACAGTTCTTTTTTTTTTTTTTTTTTTTTTTTTTTGAGACAGGGTTTCCCTGTGTAGCTTTGCGCCTTTCCTGGAACTTGCTTGGTAGCCCAGGCTGGCCTCGAACTCACAGAGATCCTCCTGGCTCTGCCTCCCGAGTGCTGGGATTAAAGGCGTGTGCCACCACCGCCTGGCTTGCTACAGTTCTTATTAACTAAAATATCTCTTTAAAAACCATTTTGTGATCATATTGGTACTTATTATGAGTGTCTTTTATAAAATCTAGGACAATATATTAGATATTATATTGCCAATGTATCAGATATAGGACAACATGTCTACTCATAGGACATTTATATTCTTGGTACCAAACATTTGCGCTGTCTCTTTCATCACAGCCTAACTAATGAAAGACAGTGAAGTCTGAAATGTTTAGGCTCATAGAAGGTAACATATTTCTGTGTGCTGGATTATAGCCATTCAGTAATTCCAATGAGGACCATCAGATTTTGCTTCTACTTTCCTGGATAATGTTCGAAGCGGCTTCCTTTCGTTTATGAGCAGTCAAAGAAGAAAGTGTGTGGTGTAATATGGAGAAGAAGCAGGCTGAGAATTCAAAACAGTTTGCATAAATGCACGGCTCCAGACTGCAGATACCCAATGCATATATCCAATGTAAAACAAAGCATCATATTGATTTATAACCCTTTTGGCTTCAAAAACACCCATTTGCCCAGTTGCCACAGACAGGTAAGGATTTATGCCTGGAAGACAGCAAGATTTTTCATTTTTTATATTACAAAATTCCTGGGAGTAGGAATGGCTTCTTTTTAAAAGCAATTTTAGTATGTATTTTCAAGGCTCATAGAGCTTTTACACGTTCATCTTATGTCATGTGTCCAAAACATCAATCACATTTTATGGAAACGTCACTGAATGTGTGTTGTTTCTTAATTTCATAAGTTTTTTTAGAGTTGCCTCATATTCTGGGCAGCTTGAACCTTCACAGTCATGAGAACAAAACTGTCCAATGTGTGTTTTGGAAATTAAAATTTGACTTTTTTTTAATTAAAAATAATTAACTTGGGGACTGGAGCCATTTAGTGGGTAGTGTGCTTAATTATCATATAGAAACTTCTGGGTTTGATCTCCTGAACCTCATAAACCAAGTCTGGTGACTCATGCCTGTGATCGTGGCACTTGGGTGGTAGAGGCAGGAGGATTAGAAGTTCTGCTCACTTGCATGAAACCAGATAATAATAACATTGATGAAAATGTAAACCATTTAGATAATAAAAACATCATCTCATACAGATGTTTACAGAAATGCTTTATTTTTATTTTTGATATAACATTTTAAACAACCGTAGAGTTCCTGTCTTGCATTATTTTAGGAGCAATTCTCGTTTTATCTGTATTGTAAAAACATTGTTTTAGCTTCCTCTGGCTACTGTAACCACCTATGACAAGGTAAGTAAATGCTTGGGGCTTCATACATTCACAGTTTTAGAGGTCAGAAGCCTGAAGTCACTTTCCCTGGACTGAGCTGAAAGTGCTAGGCTGGAATCATAACCCACCCCAACCCCACCCCCTCCTAGCTGCATTCTTCACATTCCTGGGTTTTTGTCTCCATCCTCTTTCTGACTGCATCAGCCTCTGACATAAACCTCTCTTCCACTCTCCCTCAGCCCCTTTTTTTAGAGAGATTGTTGGGATTGCGCTAAGGGCCACTGTGGATAACCTGGAACCCCTTACATTAATCACATCCCCAGAATGTCTTTTGCCATGCAGGTACCATATTCACGGGTTCTCCAGAGTTTAGCCTGGACATCTCTGGAATCCATTATCCAGGCTACTGTCCTGGCAGGTTTCTTAAGTTCCAGTTTCTGATCATTCTAGAACTGAAGAAGAATTGCCCTTCTTTTGAACCTTCAGAACCTGCCCCCCCAACACACACACCCCAATATTATGCAATTATAAGCAGTTCTGAATTGATTACCATACCTGAAAATCTTGTACATATGGTGTAGTATTATATAGTATAGCATTCACACATATATTTATCATGTGTAAATATTGTTAATCCCAAGGATGTGAGGAGAAAGACCACCAACCCAGATCATCATGGCCAAATTAATTAAAGCAAGCATTTTTTATTTATGTATATGGGCTGCCTCCCCCTAAGGCAGGGTTCAAGAGGTCAGCATTGGACATGGGTAAGATGAGACTTTTTGTAGCTCAGGGGTAGGGGATTTCCAAATGGGGGATTTGGCAGGCAAATAGACAGGGTTAGAGAAGCAGAAAATAACAAGCTGGTCATAACAACTTCTTGTGAAACAAAGACTTGTTTGCAAGGCGGTCGTAACAAGGTAGTCTTAATAAGGTGGGCATAACAAGGTAGTCATAACAACATCTTTGAAACAAGAGCATGGTTGCCATTTCCTGGAACAGGCAGTACAGAACCATTTTTAGTTAGTTAAGTTTATAGGTGGGGCATAGACCAATCCTTGAGAAACACAAGTTTAATCACAAGAAGGTGTAAACCTAGTTTGTCTTTACTATAAGATGGCTTTCAAGCCTAGGATGGCGGGGTGCTGGTTTATCAATATGTTTGTGTTTATGTATACATATGTGTTTTCATCCTCCAAATTGCTCATAAAATATTGGTACAGAGTACTTGTCTCCCTCTGTCTTCACTGACATTTCATTATCTTTTTTTAAATCTCTGCCAGTTAGGTAAAAATGATATCTGATATTTTTAATCACATTTCTCTCATAGCTATTCATGGCTGACATTCTGTTTACCCCCCTGTGAATTAATATTTCTTCAGAAACTTCTATCGGTTCTAAAAATGATGTGACTTAATAGAAACTCAGTTGAACCTTGCTTGCAAACTGCTTGGCTAACATCCCTGTCCTCACTGACACCTTGTCCTGCTTCGTGACAGTTTGAATCAGCTTTAACAATGGAGTAACATTCTTGTCCTTGCAGAAACGCTGTCTCTACCTCTGTCTGCATGCTTCTCTGTGGGACATTCATTGCAACTCCTCGCTCTCATTTTAATAGGATAATTCTCTATAACCATGGTTATCTGACCTGGAAAAATACTCAAGGAAAGATGAACTGATAAATTAACCATAATCTTACATTACAGAAAGGTCTTGGTGTCAGCTCTAAAGGGCTAAATATAACCACACTGACCCACTTCAACCCAATTGTCACTTCTTATAATTGCACTGTAATTCATGCTCGGGAGCTGAATGAGAAATGATGTACCTTGGACCCAGGCTTCTGGATCAAGTAGCACCATGTCCTTGAAGTTAATTCCATCCTGAGATGTACTCCTTACTGACAGGGATTCACCGAGACCACCAAAAAAAGCACTTAGCATTTCATCTGTAATCAATCATATATCTATGCCTTCTCATAATTAAGTGCATGTGCATAGGTCCCTATTTTGTGGCATTTTAGAGTCTGAGATAACAAATGTTCTTAGTGGATACAGCACATAATATAAATAATGGAATGGACTTATGGATCTGTGACACTCAAACAGGAATAGTCAGGAAAAGCTTTTTAAAACATGAACAGGGGTAGTCTTCAGAGTATCAGGTTTCTGCAGTAACTGTGCTGTTATTGCCCCCCCTTTCTTTAAACCTGTGAGCAAGCTCACCCTCACTTTCTTCTTACCCTCACGGACCCCCACGCCTCTCATTGTTCAACCCCTTGGTCATTTCTCTGTCTCTGCTTCTCCTTTGTTTTAGCATTCAGCTCACTGACGGTCTTAAAGATTTAAAGATGAAGGAAGGATAGCCCTAGCCTGGAAGGAGCCCTTCTCTAAGGAGAACTGATCTGAAGCAAATCTGGATATTGATAGTGACTAAACTCTTTTCTGGAGGCGCTGACTGGGATAGAGCCCAGTAGAGAGATGTATCTCACCCACTGGGGTTGTCAGCCTTACCCAAAGACTACCTGGAACAAATGGCCACAGAGTTCAGACTCAAGGCAAGGAAGACCTAGTCTTGCTCTGTATGTGAGGCCTTCCTGTATGTGAGAAGAGGGCTTTGACCTCTAAGAGTTGTCCTCCCTCTGTTCCATGATTATCTTGGTACCCTGTTAGCGGTCCATGCTCTGTGTAATTGCAATTTACTGATATGTAGTGTTTATCTAATATTCTTTATCAATAAAAAATAGGGAGTCAGATATCTGGATAAGAACATGAATGATCAGAAAAGAGGTGGAGAAACAGCCAGTTTTCTCCTATCTCATCCATTCTTCCATCCAAAAGGACTGAGATCCTCTCTAATTCCCGCCTTAATACTTCCTGTAAGTAGTCTCTCATCTGTCCTCAGTCCTCCAGAACCTCTATGGTTAATTTTGTCAGCTAATGTCTGGCTCTGCTTTCTGATTCAAAGCAAACTTTATTGTCAGAATGTGATCAAAATATCACACAACACTGATATATATATATATATATATATATATATATATATATATATATATATATTCCAGACAGCTGTTTTAGAGTCAAGAATCCCACTTGTCTTACTGTTCTGTTGCTGTGAAGAGACATCATGACCAAGGCAACTTATAAAAGGAAGCATTTAATTTGGGGGCTCATGGTTCTAGAGGGTTAGAGAGTCCGTGGCCATCATGGTGGGGAGCATGACAGCAGACAGACAGGCAAGTTGTGTTGGAGTGCTAGAGAGAACTTACATCTTATCTACAAGCAGAAGACAGGGAGAAGAAAGCTAAATGGGAATGGGTGGGCTCTTGGAACCTCAAAGCCTGTTGCCAGTGACACATCTCCTCTAACAAGGCCACACCTTCTGATCCTTCCCAAACAGTTTTACCAACTAGGTACCAAGCATTCAAATATATGAGCCTATGGAAGCCATTCAGCACACTACTTAGCTGGGATCTCCCAGGAACCTCCTTCCTATGGCCTCTTCTGGTAGCATGCCTTGTTATCCTCTGGGGGCGTGGGTGCTCCGTCCAACTCACTTCTCACGGGGCCTTCCCCTGCTTGACAGAGCAGAGAATTGCAAGGGTGTCCTTTCTAGACATGCTTCCCTGCCTGCTCCTCAGGCCTAGCCCACCATGCTTACCCACCATACGTGTTAAGAAGCTACTTTGGGTAGAAAAGTCCTCATTTCCCATATCTGTCCACTCTATTCTCTTAGATTTATTGAAGTTATTGGCTTTCTGCTACCTTTGTGAACCTCTGCTTCTCCTGGGATCGGAACGCCTGAGGAACACATTGCAGTCTCTTCCCATTTTGTCCCCCTTTCATCCTGTCCTGTCACCATTTACAACATATCTTTCATGAAAACAATGATCATTATGTAGTTCTCTGATAGACTAATAGGAAAGAGAAATCAACGGTTCTTTTAATTGTTTTACCCAACAACTTTAAGTCTGAATCCTACCTTATGATGCTACTTTTTTTTTTTTAAACTTTTTCTAGAATGATACAACATGATTATTATCTGTCATGGGTTTCAGCATTCAGTTGTATCCCTACCAGTTCATTAACATTTATATATATATATATATAATTAATATATAATATATATAAAAATAATATATATATATTTGAGTATTGTAGGGCCCAGATGTTTAATAACACTAGGAGAGTCTTCCTTTACCTGTTGTTTTTCAGTGTGTTCTTTCTATGTTCTTTCTCTGGACTACAGCATCCTTTCTGGTTACCATATTTTATACACTTACTTCAGTTCTGTTTCTTGTGGGCTTCCCTCATTTAGAAAAGTTAGTGTGCTCCTCAGACCTCCAGCTTCATGTTCCGGAGGGCATCTAGAAGCTGATCTAGTGGACTTGTAAATGTGAACAGCCTTGGGAGATAGTCATTTCTCGGCCCCGAGCATACGGCTGGGGAGCAAGTTAAGTGAGTTTCCCACAGACTGGCTGTTAGGCCAGGCTCAGGTGGAACCTTCCTGGGCACTCGGCATCAATCCCACTGTTCCTAGGGTCCTCCCATTGGATGTAGACACACAGACACAGGGGCTTGCACAGGAAGTTGAAAGCTCCCCAGTCCTAACACCTTGTCCCAGAAAACTTAGTCCCCCCATAGTTTGCAAAAACAGAGTCTGTAAATGTCAGTTTTTTAACACCATTCTGTGTGGAATTCTTCTGAGGGGAGAGTCAAAAGTCTGTAAAGAGGACATTTATCTTTAACATTGGAGGGGAAATGAATCGTGAAAGAGTAGACCCTTTATTTTATACCCATTTCTTCCAGAGCTAGCTTCCCAGTAGGATGACAAGCTTATTTTCCCATCTCATTTCCTCTTCTTGGAAAAGCAGTGGCTGATAGTGCCATTCTGATAAATGAATGAGCTGTCTGGATCCCAAACGCTATCACCCAATGCTGTCTTGGTTTAGTGGTTGTCCAATGAGGAGAAAGTCTTTCTGAGTGTCTGTGTTGGCTTAGTTCAGCTATGTGCTTAAGAACTTTCTTCTTGGTTCGGCAGTCACGGCTTTATTGCAATGGCAACTCAACTATGCTTCCTTTTCTGTCTATGTGATTATTTCATCTGTAGCAAAACGTCAGTAGTTCTGACAAATTTAATCCTGTGTTTTCTGACTGCCTTGTCTTCTGAATCATAGGTTCCTAAATCAAGTCAAACAGGTTAGAAGACAGGTTACACTTGAGTGTCACGCCTACTCTTATCATCAGCGAGTGTGGGAATCTATCAAGTACTTGCTCTGTATTAGGTAATTCATCACTAGCTGTGTGTACTTTTCCTAGTGTGGATAAATCCGAATTTTCCCAGGCCTTTTCAATAAAAATATTATAATGTATATCATTAAAATGACTAGTGTTGGAGCTGGAGAGATGGCCCAGCACTTAAGAGCATAGACCACTGTTGCAGAGGACCAGAATTTGGTTCCCAGCACCCATGTTGTATTGTTCACAACCACCTGTGACTTTAGATTAGGAAGGTCCAGTGCCCTCTTCTGGACTCTTTGGGCACTTGCGCATATATATGCACATCCCACACTTACATGCATCATAAGAAAAAATCTTAACAGTAGCTACTAGTATCTGAGAGTTTCAGCTATTACTCAAAATGGAGAGCAGAGGAAAAATAAAGGTTAGATTTTTATCCATGTACTCACTTGAGTACATGGATAAGTTGAGTTGCCGCCATCTTCATAGGCAATGCCAAATGCATGAGCGTTTCCAGAAGGACTATGAAGAATATGAGAGTTGGGAAGTACAGACGTCAGGTCTTAAATCCATCCAGAGCTGAATTCTCACCCTATGTATATCCTCCAAGTTGTGACTGACTAAACACTGCTCTAGGAACTTGACTCCCTCACCCCCTTTTTTTCCTGTAGATGCAGACCTAGCTCTATGCAGTCTTTTATTATTCATGGTCAGCTGGCCTAATATTTCTTAGCCCTCAAATGTTGTCTCTTTCAGCAGAGAGAACCTTGGATTCATAATTTTTGTAGCACAGTTTCAGATCCTCTCTCACCCTCTCGATTGCTTTTCTGTGGCATCCCATGATATGTAATTACCCCTTTTCATCAAAAAAGTCTTTGCTTTATCTGTAGAATGTGGAGATGCTATCCAAAGGGGTGTTTTCCTTGTGTTTGGCTGTGATATTTCCCAAAGCCATGCTAGGAGCTGAGGAATGTTAACACTAATACCCTTCCATCTCTTGGTAACAAAGAGTCAATAAGAGAAAGTTTTTAGAATGTAACATCATTCTTGTAGAATCACCGAGAATTTGAGGTGCTGTGAGAGCATCAGGGAACCTATTCATACTGGTCATTTTTTTTTTGTGTGTGTGTGTGTATGTGTGTATCAGAGGAGAAATAATAGACACATGGATATTGGAACTGTCTATTCAAAAAGTATCTTTAAAAATGTCTGTGTAAGTTAGGGGCTGTCCGGTATCTGGAAATACAGAGATCAGGGAAACATGGCCTTAGCCTTGAGAAACTCACATGTTGCCAGGAAGGCAGCAGCGAGCAGTCAGTTCAAGTGCAGTGTGACTACTGTCTGGGTAGACCTACTTTCAGGGCACTGAAGAGTACAGAGCATGCTGTAGTGCCGGTAGCTCCAGGTTACAATGAGGGAAGCATTATTTTCCATTCTTTCTCCTGTCAGCACTGACTCAGCCATTACATGGAGGGGTTTATATGTGTCATCTTATTTTCATTTATGTATGTCAACTCCCAGAGGTTGGTCCTGTTAGGGACCTATATTATAATTAGGGGAAATAGGCAGTGATTGAGTAACGTGCTTAAGGTTACATTAAGCGTTGAGTCCAGAATCAAAGACAACATGACATCTTACTCAGAGGGAGACATTATCTAGAACACTGGCTCCCAACAAAAAGGCATCGGCAGTGTCTGCAGACATTTTTGATGGGCATTTCTGCTATCTAGCGGAAAGAGTTCAGGATGCTGCCCAACATTTTCCAAAGTACAAAAAAGCTTCCAAAGCAAAGAATGGTCCAGGCTACAGTGTCACCAGTGAGAAACCCTACTGGAGCTTGGGACTACTTTATATTTACCTCTGAACAGTCATGTAGAGTGGTCAGTCACCTCTAGGTATCTGTGAGGTCTAAGTTCTAGAGATCTCGAAGGAGACCAGAGACCAGTGATGGCCAGGCCTCCTATACATGGGGCCACAGAGATGGCTCAGCAGTTTGTAACACTTGCTGCTCTTGCAGATTGAGTTTCCGGCATCCACATGTAGTGGTTTACAACTGTCTGCAATCCCAGTTCCAGGGGATGCGGTGCCCTCCTTTGGCCATTGTAGGGTACCTGTATGCACATGGAGCACATATAAACCAATAGGCATACACATACACACAACATGTAAACATTTTAACAAAATTTTTATAAGACTGAATATTTGCATGTGAATGCCACAACCTCCCACATATAGTAAATCATCTCTAGATAATGTTCAATATAAAAATATGTGTGCTCAGTAAATAGATGCTGTAACATATTATTTTGGAAATAAAACAAGAAAAGAGCCCACACATGTTCACTAGTCACACAATTTTATTTGCAAGGTCTGTTATCATTACTGCTGTTTCTTTGTGTGTGTGTGGTTTTTTTTGTTTTTTTTTTAATTTTGGTTTTTTTGAGACAGAGTTTCTCTGTGTAGTTTTGGTGCCTGTCCTGGATCTCACTGGCTCAGCGGTTAAGAGCACTGACTGATGTTTTAGAGGTTTTCTATTCTTGAGACAGGGTCTTGCTACGTAGAGCAGACTGTCCTAGAACCCAGATAGTGGTTTGTCTCAGCCTCCACTGAGTGCTAAGGATAAGGATCCACATGTGCACCATGACACCTGGCTATTTTATATATATATATATATATATATATATATATATATATATATATATATATATATATATATATATATATATATATAGTGAGTGTGCTTGAACCTCTCAGTGTAGAAGGGTGGCTGTACTTCACAACATTAAAAATCCAACAAGGGATGATGGCCTTAGAGAGGGCAAAGACACCGAACCAAAGCTCTTAGGCATTTGGAAAATAGGTCTTATGTCATTACTGTTCAAAGCCTGTTTCTCCTGTGTAAAACTGAGCAGATTCTATGATTTCTCTTTCATTTCTAAGAGTCTCAAAGATCTGTGGGGACTCTAGAAGAAAGTGGTTTTGTGGGTATGAATGCCCTTCATAAAAACTATCATCAGCTGGGCAGTGGTGGCACACGCCTTTAATCTTAGCACGTGGGAGGCAGAGGCAGGCAGATCTCTGAGTTCCAGGCCAGCCTGGTCTATAGAGTGAGTTCTAGGACAGCCAGAGCTACACAGAGAAACCCTATCTCCAAAAAAAAACCAAACAAACAAACAAAAACTATCATCAAACTGTTTTGGAGTCTTTGGGTGAGAAAATATTTCTATGTGCCACAAGACTTAATAATATATAATATTAAATTAAAAGTAAATAATTTAAATTGTATTTTTTTCTTTATATACTTTTGAACATTTGTGGTTTGGGGAGTTATTTAAATAGTGTCCTTTTCCTCAAAATGAATAACAACCAGATTCATCCCTTCCCCGTGGTGTTTTCCATCAGACTCTAACTTCCTGGGAGGGAAAAGAATTCAGGTTGTTAAATCAGTTCCAGGTAGTATATTTACATGCGATAAAATGATCATGAACTAGATCCATCTTTAGAATCCGTGAGGCCAAACAGGTGTGCACTGTAGTCATCCATCAAAAGGATGTGAACGCGTGAATTTCGTGTCACTGAGGTTTTTGGTTGAGTGTGGTGGCTTGGCGTGTGCGTGCTTCTCCCAGACAACAGGTAGCGTCACCTCCGGAGTCATCAAGGGACTTCCCTCCAAGTGCCACAATTGTGCCAGGTCCTGTGGTGAATCACCCAAGCCGTCAGGTGTGCAGAGCACACACTCGTGTTCCGGCGCAGCAGCTGGAATTATTTATTTATTTTTGAGGGACGATCCATTTCAGACCCTGGGATAGGGGAGCTGCGAGGATGCTCCCTGCGCCTGCTCCTGGGCAGAGTACACCAGGGGGGCCGCTCGCTTTGCTCGGGAGGCCCAGCCGCGGGGACTGAGCCAGGGCCGGGCCACCCTCTTTCCAGCTGGACCCT
The DNA here is from genome assembly GCF_949786415.1 of Peromyscus eremicus. NCBI lineage: Eukaryota > Metazoa > Chordata > Mammalia > Rodentia > Cricetidae > Peromyscus > Peromyscus eremicus. The sequence goes on from NC_081427.1 coordinate 49,887,498, forward strand.
ACACAAAGGTGTCAGATTCAAGTCCTCCCATAGGCCAATTTTCTAAAAGTGCTTTCAAGTTTCCATGGTGTTGAGTTTTTTTTTTTTTTTTTTCTTCCCCAGAAGGGGAGGGCAAGAGAAGCTTTTGCTGTTCAAATTCTTTTCCTTGTATGTAGACGCTAAAAGGAAGCTTCGCACTGGGCATGTTCGGATGTGAATGGGTTTGCTGATAAGCAACAGTCTCCCGGAACCATAGACTTAAAATAGTCCTCCTCCTACGGCCTCCCCCCAACAGGAGCTGCAAATGGTATCTGCCAAACAGATGACAAAGTACCTTGGACTGAATCACACGGAGACAGCATTTTGAGCAGAACGCAGGGCTAAACTCTTGTAATTACTGTTTATAGCTGGCCGAGGCTTCCTAGGAGAGGGCAAACACAAGAGGAAATAAGTTTCCTGAACCTTTCAGATGGCTGTGCATTAATTAAGGCCAGCACGGACGGGGAATTCTCAGACAGGCTCCGAGTGGCTCCTGAGACCACAGTTCACCGCACGTTTTCTCTGGAGGGAGTTGATAATTGGGATTCCCCCCCTCCCTTTATTTTTCCCCCCATCTCCGTTTTGAACCCATGGCCTTGAACTCACAGTGAATTGAAGAAAGAAAGAAATGGATATGTCTGACCCCAATTTCTGGACTGTGCTCTCAAACTTTACTTTGCCTCATTTGAGGAGTGGGAACAGACTTCGGCGCACACAAAGGTAAAAAACGCGGGATCTTCCCCTTGGTGTAGGGAATGCTTTCTTTTCCAGAGGCTGGGGGCTGCCGCATCCCCACTGCGTCTGGCATTTTGTTTGTTGGTGACAGTTTGAAAAGTTTGTGCCTTGCTAGTGGGGGGTCTCTGTTTCAGTGGTTCCCCTCTTCTGTGGGGCTTCCTGGGGGTTCCGTGATTGCGCTGCTCTGAATTTTGCGCTGCTCTGAATTTTTTCGCAGTGTGGGTAAACCAGACATTGCCTTGCTGTGGGACGCTTTGTCTCTGCCCATTTATCTACTTGTATTTTTATCATTTAATTCACCCAGACCTGGGCCTATTGGCATTCCTTATAGAGCCTTCCAGCACTCCCCCCCCCCATGTTAGATATTCCATTTATCATTTGTAAGATGTGAATCTGTGTTGCAAAGATAACCCAGTGAGCCTATTCCACATTGGCTGCTTTTAAAGAAGATCTGTACAACTTTAGCATTTTGACTTTCGTTTGCTGACGTTTATTACTAATATAGGGCTGGCTTTCCATTTGTAGTATAGATTTGACAGAGTGGATGTGGGTGGCGTAGAGTTTGTTGAGAGTCAGTGGGATTGTAAGTAAAAGGGAGGTTAGAGCATGTTTGCAGACAGCTGGAGTGAGATGATGATTTAAAGGAGGCATGTCTCATCCCCATTTCTGTCCAGAACAAAAAGTGGCATGAATGTTGTTTTAGAGAGCTACACCCCCTTCATTGTACATACAGGTTCTTTTTTAAAAATCAAAATTTGGCTTGGCATGTATACGCGATCATGCTTGAAACAGTCCAGGCAAATAAACAGGATGCCGACTATCAGATTTGGAACTTGGTACTCTCTGTGCTCAGCTGTTTAGAGAATACAAGAAAAAACGGTTCTTTGGGTGGACTGATACCTGTAGCTATGTATAGTATAAATGCAAATGTGAAGTACTTTCAAAAAGTTAGTCATTTTTCTTTTTGAGTTTTCTATGGTATTTGTTGCAGCTTAGAGTACTCCTACATAGATGCACATCCACAAATCACATGCTAATCTTTCTCTCTCTCTCTCTGGGGTGTGTGTGTGTGTGTGTGTGTGTGTGTGTGTGTGTGTGTGTGTTATCTAGAAGGCTTTAAAATCATATTAATGCAACTTGAACAATGCTGATGCCCCTAAGTCACATAGGATTCCTCGATTGTTATTTCTTGTTTTGTGATATACTTGTGTTCAGATAATCTCTTAGGATTGGCCGTCCCCCACCCCTTACACTGTGTCCTCCACGCTCCCAAGTTTTCAACGTAACAAGTAAAGTTGAGGAGAAATACAGACTCTCCATGAATGGGTCATTGTGTCTTGCCATGCTAAATGCCGATGTCCTCACCTGTTTAGTCTGATTAGAGCATTTTGTTTCCCAGCGGGGCAGTCCTGACTGTGGCACAGCCCTGCCCTTACCTGGAGCCAGTTCTTGAAGAGATAAGGAGGCCCCGGCATTACACCTGGGCGTCTGGTCCTGAAAAGCAAGCAGAATCTTTCTCCTCATCCCTGCCCACCTGTTGATGGTCCTATTCAAAGAGCCTGCTGTGTGAGGAATTCTCAGGCTGGACAGACCTGAGTCTTAGGATAGTACCTGGTCCAGCCTGATCACTCCAGTTAAGTCTGATGTAACTTGGGTCAGGAGAGCTGGGGAGAGCTGCTTCCACTCTCCAAGTCATGGACCTATGTCTTTAGTTCAGGAAAACAGAAAGATGGATTTTCTTTTTCCTTTCTAGGAGTCTGGAGTTTGGAAGTATGACCCTCAGACCATCTCAGCAGCCATCCATCTACTTACTGTCTATCTAGCAAGCTAGTCTTGCTTTGTATTTACTGATCTAGTAGCCCTGACCCAGAGTGCTGAGGAGCAATGTATTTTTGATTTCAGGTATTTTTGGAGTTTGGGATATGTGCATAGACATCACTGACGGAACATCCCTGATTAGAAACGATTCTAAAACCCAAAACTTAAGAACATACTCAGTTTATGATTTTCTGGCAGTTTGGATTTGGAGTTCTCAGATGAGGGAGCACAATTTAGATGTAGATTTAGAAGGTTAAAGGGCAGAGACCCTCCTCTGGTGTGTGTGGCTGTACATTTTAGCTGTGTCTTTCCCTAAGGATGTGAGAAGTGTGTGTTTACACTGTGGTCTTCCCTTTGTGGGATGTCTCTTAAGTGATCTAAATCCTGATTTTTTCCAAGTCGATCTTTACCTGGAAAGGCTATCCTTTCCAAAGGATCTCTTTATTCCTAAGCTGTGCTGTCCTTTCTGCCCGGCTAATGTCCTGACTGCATACTTGCTGACTTGTATCATAGATCGCTTGCTGGGACTGTTGTATCCCAGCTACTTTTTCTGGTTCACATTGAACGTAATCGTAACCTGTTAGTGAATATCAACTTCTAGCAGTACAATTTAGCTCTAAGCCTGTGGATGAGCATCATAGAGCTCTTTGGGATAGGCAGGATGTACCACTTAAGCCAAAGATTGGATGCTTCTTCGTTCTACCTTAAAACCCTGAGCTATGACAGACGCTGTCACCATGGAAACCCTTGACTTGCTTCATCACAGTTGCCCTACTGGTCCAGCATGGCACTGTCTTATTAATTTCTCCTCTCACACCAACTCAGTGTCCTGCCTGGCCTATAACTCCTGGAGTTCTTGGGGAAAGGGACTCACAGATTTACTTTTGCACATAGAGATTTAGGGTTGCACCATAATCCATGTCTACCAAACATGGTGCAGCCGTGGGAGGCATGAGTTGTCTGGATATATGCTGACGAGTTGCTGCTTTGCCTGAAAGACCAGAGAGTCCCTTGGAAATGGCTCCTTGTGTAGCTAGCTGTCTTTCTTTCTTCCTCCACTTCCTCAAGGCCATCTCAATACCACTGTTCCGCTGCACGGAGGGACACAGGTCTGACACGGGCTCTTCCCAGCTTCTCTGGTCAGAACGGAGTAAGCTCCAAGCTTCGCATGCAACTTTAACTTCATAGATGTGTAGATATCCCGTCCATTGAGACTTCCCTTACGGTGGAAAGGAGCTGCCTGTATCCCTGTCGGCACCCACCGTTCTAGTGCATTTTTCCCCCCATTGGATTAAGAATGGGGGTGGGGGAGGGAGCTGGAGAGCGGCGCTCAGGCCTCGTACAGGCATGTCTCCTCTGGGTCACATGCTGCTGAGTTTCTGGGTTGGCCTTTGCTTGTCCTGAAATGCTTTAGAGGGTCTGGAGGTGCTTGATTTTTAACTTTATTTTCTTCTTCTTTGTTTGTTTGTCTTTGTTTTTGCTTTTGCTTTTTTCGAGACAGGGTTTCTCTGTGTAACAGCCCTGGGGTCCTGGAACTCACTTTGTTGACCAGGCCGGCCTCGAACTCACAGAGATTCGCCTGCCTCTGCCTCCAAAGTGCTGAGATTAAAGGTGTGTGCTGCCACTGCCCAGCAATTTGTAACTTTCATGTTCCAAAATCTGGCATGTTGTCATTGGCTTAGGTGCTAATGTCCAAACCCTACTGACAGCCCCTCCCTAGCCCAAAACAACAACAACAACAACAAAAAACCCTTTTTCCATGCCAACAACACAGTCTGGCTCACTTGATCACTTCAAGCAAATTTTCTGAATATATTTTCTGAGGACTCCAACTTGTAAGAACCAAGGAATAAAAGAAGTTTTCTTGCTATTTTTTTTCCCTTAATTTGTTTTCTGAGTTTGCATTACTTAGGGTTGTTCTGTGCAGCAGGTATGTGCAAGGATTTTTAACTGTCAGAATTGTCAAAATATATCGAGTCTTTATGAACACCACACTTTCCCATCAGGAACACCTGTAGGATTTGGTGAGTTTTTCTCTTTGTTTCGGTCTTGCATATGTGAGAACAATGGAAAATGGACTTTTGTTCTGCCCTGACATCCAGGGTGTCAGTAAATTTGCACTTACCCCTTTTATTGATAATCCAGTTGAGTTGCCATCTACTGAGCCCCGCATATGTATCTGGTTATGTGACTCAGAGCTGAAATCCTGATGCATGCCTTCTGTGAAACATGCAAGGAAATCCTTGTAAACCAGAGCTGGGGAGTATTTCCAAGGCACGGTAAGCCACAGACACACTCAGTACAAATCAGAGACTTGGATCCAGGAAGCCGGGAGAGGAGGGTCTGAAAGATAAGTTGATAGTTTGCAGACAGGATAGTGCCTACTCAAAGTGGGTAGAAATGGTGTGAACAAAGGCTTGGTGACTGTGGCGGCACAGAGATCAAAGAAGACCACAGAGCTGAGGATTGTTGGAGCAGAAAGAGCCAGAGCATCGATGGCTGTGGCTAGAGCTCCAATGAGAAAAGGCAGTGATGAGGAGGGTGGATCTGAACTTAGTACGCTTGAGTTTAACTCTGGACCCTGGGATGTTGGGCAAGTTCGCTTTCTTGAACTTCAGTTACTCCGTCTTTGAAATAGGGACAAGTAACTTGCTTATTGAGTTATTATATGTGTAAGCTTCATTACTGTCTCCTTTCATCCTTAGCAGGGCTTGGCCTGCTGCTCTCTCATCTCTCATCAGCTTCAGCTTGGCTAATGTGCCTTTTATTTTCCTAATGCAATTACTGGTGAATAAAAACTCCGAATAAATCTTAGCTGCTGACATCACCGCTGTCATTACCGCATGGGGATGAGTAGTCAGTAATGGGGCTGAGGAGAGCTGGGGAGTGTATCTTTAATCCAGTGAAGAAAGGGGGGTGTCGAGTGGTTCTGGGGAGCTCTGGTCTGGGAGTAGGGTAAGATCTACCCACCAGACAGTCAGTAAGCCATTGCATTAGCCTCGCTGACATGTTTTTCTAAGTTTAAACCCAAGGATCTGCTGCCTTTAAGAGAAGTTACGGATGTGAAGTTGATGGGAGTCAGTGAGCCATTGGCTCTGAGGGACAAAGAAGCATTCCATGATGCCTCTGGAAAGTGTTTTTGGCTTGAGGGCCATCTGGGTAATAGTATGGAACCACCAAACCTGTGACGGTGGGGGATGGGATAAGAGTTGCTCCTTATTTCCCCCAGACAGTGAAAAGCACATTTATGAGGTTCTGATTATGTTCTAAGGACTATAGAGAATTCGTTCCCGCATTCAGTTCATGCTGAGGCAAGGGATGCAGTATTGGATAAGACAGGCACTGTGCATCAGCCTCACCAGTAAACAGATACCTAAAAAAAAGCCCATTGCCAAATCGGTTAGTGTTCCAACAGCTGTAAGCAAGACTTAATAGAGTAACCTTGTAGGCGTGGAGTGGGGGCTGCTTTAAATACTGTGGCCAGGGAAGGTCTTCGAAAGGGTAATGTTTAAAGGGAGACTGAAGGCTGTGGGAAACATCTGGGGGCAACTGTCTGGGAACATCAAAGACTCTGAGGTAGGACCAAAAGAAAGTCCCCAGGCAGGAAGGTGAAATTTAGATAATAGGGCATTGACCTGGAAGTCATCATTTACACCATGGGAGGTGTAAATTAGCTTAATCTGAGAGAGGAACGGAGCCTCATTGAAGGAATGGGCAGACATGAGACTGGGGACAGCCAAGGAGACAGCAAAGACGACTTTCAAGGGAGACAGTCCCCTACGAATGAAGGGTGCCTGCATGTGAGTGTATCATCCCTGGCACATGGGAGGTCGTCAGTGCCCACAGCATCCACAGTTGTCCAGTGATGCGCTGAGTAGACACTTGACAAGCAGGAACGAAGTGAAGGAAGGAAATCCAGACTGGGCAGCGACCACTTTCTATGGGCAGCTAAATCCAGTGGTCATCCGCCACGATACTGAGCCTTATACGTTCAGGCAGCCCAGCAGCCTTCTTGAATCACATCCCTTGACTCACTGTTGCTCACTTCGCGGCTGCCTCACCACCAGAATTAGCAGTGACAGACATTTCCCTTTTCCCTCCTCCCTGGAAGCTCCAGTTCCTCCCACAGCCTGTGAGTCTTTCCTCCTCTCCCTGCCTGCAGTTGGGGCTTCTCTTTAAAGCCTTGACTCAGATGGGTGTGGTGGCCTACTCAGGAGGAAGAGGCAGGAGGATTGCTGCAAGTTCAGGGCTAGTTTGGTCTATATGGTGAGTTTCAGGACAGCCAGGGAGGGCTAAAGAGTGAGACCGTGTCCCCAGACAGACATGCATACATACCCACATAAAGCTCCAGATCTCCGTGTCCCTAATTCCCCTCACCGTCTGTTAGTCTGAGCCCTGGCACCAGGCCTTTCCCCTGCAGCTGGTTCCACAGGTGGCTGAAACCCGGCCCCACGTGTTGCTCCTCCTTGCCTCTCCACGCCTGACCTGCAGGCCAGGCCCCTCCCTGAGTCCCTGTGCCCATTTCCTCCCACTCCCTGCCTTGCCCAGGCCTGTTTCGTAACTGCTGGCTTTCATCCTTCTGTCTTCGTGATTTCCATTCCACCTTGTCTGTTGCTGCAGGACTCACCCTGCCATTCTCTCATCCACCGTCAGCTCCAACTTGGCTAATGTGCCCTGAAGCTGTCTTGGAGTCAGTCCCTCGCCCATGCCACGCCCTGCCCTGCCCAACCTTTTCATGCAGACTCCATCGGGTTATGTTTATGGTTTTGAATGCTACCAGCTGAGGGCCTGGGCTTCCTCATGGGACAGAGAGTTCTTCCAGACTCCAAAGTTCCCCTTCAGGTTGACCAGGTCTCCAGCCACCAGGAGAGAGAGGCAGGTGGATCTCTGTAGGTTCAACGGCAGCCTGGCTTAGAACAGGAGCTCCCAGATTGTCTGTGCTGCCCTGGAGTGCTCAGGTGTATTGTGATGGGAGAAGGGGAGAGAGAGGAAGAAGAGCACCTTAGAGAAGGATGTGGGAAAGTGGAGAGAGTAGGTTTCCAAAGAAACTGCTCGAAAATAAACCATGAGAATGTGAAGGTGCGCTTTGAGGAAGGTGTGAAATCTTCATCCTGTAATTGGGTAGCACTGGGTACTGTGTTTGTGCTTCGACATCTGGCTGTTTTAACTCTCAGGGTACTGGGATAGGGAGGTAGTATATTGGAAGGTCAAAGGGGGGGTAGAATGTGTTCATCTTTTATGGTTTTGCTTTGTTTTCTTTACAAACACATCTTGGCGTCAGGAGTTTATATAGTTTCTTTAAAGCGAGGGAGCCATAATCTTTGAGATAGAGACTAAAAAAGCAGATAGATACTGGTATCAAGAGTGCTGTGTGGAGATACCCACAGAGAAAGAAGCCTGGAATTAACCTGGTACTATATAACTCTGTGTATAGTCTTCTTTGTAGTGGTTAGACTAAAAGTAACTCATCTCTTCGGAAGATTCACATTGGAGGCCCCGAACCCCCTCAGCATAGCCCTGTGCACACCCAGCTCTAGTGTGAGCATGCACAAAGCTATTTTAACTTGACCTATCTTCACTAGATGTCATCCAGTCTTTTGAATATGACATCATGGTAACTGAATAATCTCTATGAAAGTTAAGTAGGAGAGCCAAGATATTTAAAAAAGGGCCTGGGGCTACCAGGACGAAAGTAGATGAGTGGTGTGCATAACCCGATCTATTAAAACCCGTCACTCTCTGTCGGTAGAAACCGGCTATATATCAGTAGTCACAAATGTGTTTTTCTTGACACATGGGTGTGTTTTGTAACTAGAGAAATCTCTAAATAAAAGTTCACATGGGCTGTTAATATTTGTAGTTCAGGTACTTTCTGTTTTCTTTCTCCTCTGTCTGCCTGGAAAGTGGGGACGTTCCATCAAGAACTTGGCTGTAAATTCTAAAAATGTTGACCTTAATCCTTGTTATAGAATAGGAGGACCTGAGGGAGTTTTAGCTAGACTTAATGGCTATTGGGCATGCTTATTAGAGAAGGTAATTACACTGATATCAAACTGAACAGTCATATTGTTTTGCCTTAAAGAAAAAAAGAACTTAGCGCAGACTTTAGGCTTTGATCAGCCCTTGAAGGTAAAATGGATTGCTAGGAATAGGCAGCATTAATGTTTATCTCCTTTCTTAAGCACCCTGCTGTTTGCTTTATTATAGAACCCTGGGGATTTTTCCATTCTCTTCCTGTTTTGGTCTTCAATTTATCAGTGACTCTGGTTTTATTAGTGTAGTATCTTTTATCCACTATAATTGCAGGCAAAAAGCACATTTCAACATAACATCTCAACCTCTTCAGAGCTGAGAACCAGCTCCCCATGACTCTGGAAAGTTTCTAACCCGACAAGGAAGTTCACAGTGCAAGCATCTTTTGAAATAATGAATTAGATTCCAGGCAAATCACCAGGGTGGAGAAAGCCACCTGATGGATCACATTGCTGAACCTCCTATGGTCATGGGATTCGAGGGAAGAAAACTGAACTCAGCAGGCCCATTTTTCACTCTGAGTATTGTAGACGCTTGTTTGGCCATGCTTCATTCTGCCTAATTTTAAATGTTACAGCATATGTGTAAGTCTCAGAATTGACTGTGTCACCGCCTCAAGAGTCACCCTTAAGGCATTACCCACCCACTGCCGAGTTTCTTGGCTGTTAAATCTGAAGGAAGTCACTGCACCTATAGCTTACATTAAAGTATCTATGCCCCATTCACATCTAACATGTGTGTCTTGTAGAATGCACTACACTAGATGTCTCTACATTGAAAATTACAGTTTAAGTCTTTGATTTTACTGATTCATGGAGAGCGAGGGTAGGGAGAGTATGTTCGTCGTGGGAAAAGCTACCAACTGAGTAAAACTCTCTAGGAAATGCCAAATGAACCCTTTGTACCGTAAAACAATAGCCATGAAGTGGTTATTATGTAATGTTGTTTCCTAAGTCTGAGTTTGATGGCTTGTTGATCTTGGACCTTGAGAAAGAATTCCTGTAAAAGTATTACTTTTACTTGGCAAAATTCTAGACTTTCGGTGCAAAAATCAAAAGCATCTTCCAAATAGGTTACCTAGACAAAACGCTGGGCACCAGAGTTAATGATAGAGTAGATTTGATTTGCATGTGAGGATCAATTATCCACTTATTTCCCCTCACCCTAATACCCATCCACATAAACAGATAACCCATTCACCCCAGACGAGTTTTGCTGTACTGCTCTAGAGGGCAGGCCAGGTGGCCAGTCACCTGCCTTGGCAAAATGAACAAATGGTTGTTGTGAATTTACATTTCCCATATACGGTAGTTCCCTGAATGGGGAGTGATCTCATTGTCTCAGGTGGCCAGAGTGGCAGATGGGCATACGGGGAAGTTCAGACTGCTTTGGGTGGAAGTTCGTATGATGGAGTCTGTGAAGGAAGCTGCTGTGCTTATGAATCATAATTCTCTGTGTGTTTTGGGGGCCTCTGTGTCTGGGGTTAGATGTTCAGGCCCCAGCTTTAATAAGCACTGGTTGCCATATTTTTACTGTGTAGCATTACTTCTCAGTAGATGTATCTTGGGTAAATTAGCCTCAGAAGTCAAGGAATTTTAAGCTGAAAAAACAGTGTCGCTTCCCTTTTTTAAAATTTTAATTAATTAATTGGTTTAGTATGTGTGCATGCATGTGTATGTGGTGTGTGTGTGTGTGTGTGTGTGTGTGTGTGTGCGCGCGCGCGCGCGTGTGCGTACTCGTGCCTGGGTGTGTGTGTTTGTGAGTGGACATGGCAGAGGACCACTTTCTCTCCTTCCAACATGTGGGTCCCAGGAATTGAACTCAGATCTACAGGGCATTTACCCACTAAGCCGTCTTACCAGCCAGTGGCACCTCCTTCAGAATATAGGCTCAGACTGGAGACATGCTCCCTTTAGCCCATTTCTTAGATCTGATGGCTGTGATGCCAACTCCTACCAGGCAGGCTTTCTGGTTTTTTTTGACACTGTGTTTTTTTTTGTTTTTTTTTTTTTCCAGAGTTGAGGACCGAACCCAGGGCCTTGCGCTTGCTAGGCAAGCGCTCTACCACTGAGCTAAATCCCCAACCCCTTTTTTGACATTGTGAAGATTGCTTATCACTTGATGCCTTCTTACAGGAGCTCTCTATGAGTGGTCTAAGCAGTTCTTCCCTGTTGAGAAGTTACCTGAAGTACTAGTCTACCATCCTACAACACACTTGGGGTAAACTGTGGGTTACCATACAGGTACTTAACTTATTACACATTAGTGTGACACCTCGTTTTCAAGACATTCCTGGGCTCTATGCACATCTGTGGAATGGAACCCAGGTTGGGAATCCATGAGGGAAAAGGGTTCTTCTGACTCTTGGCACCGAGAGACATTCAGAAGTGTTGAATCTGAGCCAGAGTAAATATATGTGCCCTTTACACTCTCTTTCAGTTAGCAGAAATCACTTCTAAACACTTACTCTGGCATTAAGGAAGCTCGTCATGACCTATTGTTCCAGAGAGACTGGAGCCCTGTTGTAAGCCAGTTCTTTAGTTCCCGTGTGAGTGACATAGTCAGCCAGGAGCTGAAGAAAGAGCCTTCGCTTTGCAAACCTTCCATTCTTATAGGTGTGCCCAACAGGCAGTGGCTTGTAGCTGTTCCTTCAGCCACTTAACAGGTTTGATTTCAAATCTATTTCATAGAGAAACTAATATGGTTGGAGGGTATTCATGGCCCAGCATGTATGGACTTCGTTGGGAAGTCCCAGGTGTGTATGCGTCTTAAATGCTACGTTAAAGTCATTAGACCTAAGTGCTTTTGGATTTGGTGTTACTTTGTTGTCTGTCTTCTAGCCACAGATGAGGTTTTCAAGATGTAATAGGAATTAGATCAAGGAGGGCGGGAACTCCAATCCTGAGGCTAGGTAACTCCTTTTGCTGCCTTACAAGCTCTAAAGAGAAGCCAAGTGTTTGTAAACTGGGCCAGAAGACAGGGAAGCCAAGCTCGGGAGGAGTTACTCGGAAACATGGGAAGTTAATTACAGTTAAAAATACTTAGAGGGGGTGACTTATGAGTCACGCATCTCTGTGTGACCCTTTTACTGCTCTGGGAGGTTGCAGATGAGCTTGAATCACCCTCTGAAACCTGATAACCTAATAACCTAATTGCACTGTTTGACTTCTGCAATGAGGTCCAGGGCTTGCTAGGCTGCCAGTGTTTTGTTTCTGTCCCAGTGCTCATCCAGTACCTTTTTACATGACCAGGGTTATGATAACCGTCTGGGAAGCAAAGGCAGCATATGACATGATCCTTTTAATTAAGTAGCCCAGTTCAGTGGGGTTATGAAGAAATGTAGACAAATAATTATAGCAGGGTACAATAACCAGCAGCCTCAGCTAAGGGGGAGGGAATAGGGAGAGTATCTGCTGAGGGAATCTGATATGAATCGTGCTAAATCCTCAAAATGGTGCTGTAAAGGTGACAGTATTATAGTGATGATCCAGATGACAAGTGGAGACTCAGAGAGATGATGCCCTGGTCGCCACGTCTCACCAGTGTTAAGTGGTGAATACTGATGGGTACTTTGCCATCCCGATTCCTATGGAAGTAGGCTGCAGCAGTAGTCTAATTAGTGAAAGTAATGTTTGTAAAGCAAGGCTATAGTGTGTTAATTTTGCAGAACGAGCAGCCTCTTGGCGATTGGGGAGATATTTGTGGCACAGAGAGCTCCGATAATTTTGAACTTTGCTATAGAAATGCCACCTGCTGTCCGAGGGGAGGGAGTGAAAAAGGAGAAGTCGGGTTTACTTTGTTTTAAAATTGCCACCTGCTGCTTCTCCTTCCCCATTAGTGGAAATCGTATATGTATGCTCCAGCAATTTCCCCGTCTTAAAGCATCACAGCTTATAATGGTGTTTGAGTGGGCTTGTGCATTTCAAGAGAAGTGTTACTTGGGATCTGGTTCTGAACAGCTGCTATTTATTGTACAGCCTTTGAGGAACTCCCCACTGCATGCAGGCTGATTTTTCTGAGAGTCCCCTCTAGTACAAAGGCCTGCTGTGCATTCACTTGAGCGTGGGTGTTCTGAACCTATCTAAAACCTCCGCTGATGGGATGATGAGTGTAGTTCATGGCCTGAACAGACAAAAGTTCTTGCATCTTATTTGGAAGCACCAGGAGAATACCAGGAAAAAAAAAAAAAAAACCTTCTAGGGGGGTTTTAGAAATGAATTCTTTATAGACTTCTTTTCTTTAAAAAAAAAATACAGTAATTTCATTTGATTATACTAAGCTAATTTCTTAAGAGGGCCATGGTTGATGACACTTATTTAAATACACCTTTTCCTCTGAGAAAATTACTATATTAAGAGATTGAAGAAGTAACTGCTTTGAAATGTACAAAATAACTCTGTCAGAATAAACTATAAATAGTCTACAACATACAGAAGACACGAATACGAATACTGTGTCCAGAATTCTCTAAAGCAACAGAAGAACCCCTTCTCTCGGATTCCTGTGTTATAACATTTGAGCCCTTTCTAAGGAAGTACTGTCCCTTTCTAAAGACAGTAGAAGACAAATCTTCCTTTGGGGTACTTTTTAACTGGTAAAGGTGTTTTCATGACTACTGACCCAAGTCCAAGACTGCTTCGGATCGCCTTACATAAGGAGGTAACCGTAGAACTAACTCACCGTAGAAAGTCCAGACAATAAAATGTGTTTCGTTTTGTTCTGAAATCATGTTAATTAATATCAATAGTGTATAGATGGCCAAGTTTGCTTTTTAGATATGGTGTTAACTAAATTTTAACAATTGACTGTTGTATCACTAATTCCAAAAGGAATGTATAGAATGTTTCTGTTACTTCAGCAAGTTTTAAATGTTTTAGTGGTGTGATCATGTTAATATGAGATTAGAATGAGATTTTTATTTTTCCCCTGTACCTTTGTTTCAACGAAAATCTGCTTTATTAAACTTTTAGTGCCTAGTGCTGTGGCTCATGCCTATAATCCCAATACTCAAGGCTAAAGCAGAAGGATTGAAAAACTGGCCAGCCTGGGCTACATAATGAGTACCAGGACATTCTGGGCTACAGACTGGGACCCTGTCTCTGAAACAGTAACAACAACGATAATAGTTTCTCCACAAGGTCCTTTCCTCCTGCTTCTAGATCTCATCCAGAGGACCCTGCTCCATTTATTATCCATTTTAAACTTAATTGTTACGGGAAAATAATAATATATGGTGGTTATCACATGGTTGGTAATGTCAAGTGAAGTAGCAGGAAATTGCATAAACAATATTTGAAAGAAAAGCCTAAACATGGGTTTGTGTGGTTCATATTAATATGTAATAGCCCCTTGGATACTACATAGATGAAACCTAAAGATAATCAATTTGACAAGTGGGAAATGGTTAAAAATAATTTGAGATTGTTGTTTGGGATAGAAACAGGACCAGGAAGGAGAAATTTTACTGACAGTGTATGCAGGTGTAGGGCCCGAGGTTTGAAGCGTAGACTGTGGGTATTGGTAAGTTCTTAAAGCCTGGAATTTCTGTAGTAAAAGAATAATGAACAAAACATGCATCTTACAAAGGATGAACTTTGGGTGTCTTATTTGCTTTGTAAACAACCAAGTCTTTCCAAACATTTTACTGTGTTTGAAGTTCAGGGAAGTTTGTGTAGCATTTAAGTGTTAATATGACACCTGCAATGGATGAAGAATGGGGAAGATAAAAATGACCCTAAGGAGGAAAATTAGCCCCAAAGCCAGTGCTCAGTCCAAACTATGGTTTAAAACCATGCAGGTTCTGTTTTTCTCTATTTGCATAAATGAATACACATATCATAAGATGAGTATCTTTTTCTACCTCCTGTTTTATTGTTTCCCCTCTTTGAGATTCTTTTTAAATACTCAGATTTACAGTGGTTAGATTTATAGAAAATTTGAAAAATATCTGGAGTATACAAGAAAGACTGTTAGAAGTGGGCCTGGTGATCCCAGCTCCCTGGGAGGCCTAGGCTCGAGGATTACAAGTTCATTGCCTGCATGGGCTGTATTCAAAACCAGTGAGTTCACAACCAGCTGCGATTGACTCAGTGAGGCCTTATGTCAAACTAAAAAGTCAAAATATGGCGAGGGGTAGAGCTTGTTGGTAGATAATTGCCTGGCATGTGCAAAATCTGGGTTCAATCAGAAGTACTGGAAAACCAAACCAAAACAAAACAGGGGATCTAGGAAAGGGAAGGAGGGAGGGAGGGAGGGAGTTGGGAAAAGGAGGGAGGGAGGGAGATAGTAGAGTCCCTGTAGGTCCACAGCCCCTGTCTTGGTATCCAGCTGTGGTGAGGATGGCCATCATGTCACTGTCGAAGGTCTCACATCTTGGGTCCTACTCTACTTTCTTGCACTTGGGTCTCATGAAACACTTTCTTAAGATTACTAGTGCTGACTCCAGTTTCACCTGCCACCTCCCCACAGGCTTAAATGTTAAGTTTCAGGAGCTCCACTCTATCCCTCGTGCACGTGAGCAGGCTTGCCAGGTGATGGGCCAATTAATATATTTTTGTAAGGTGCAGAAGTGTTTCTTCTTCCTAGAGGAACAATGAATCCATCTGCTCCATGTCTTTCTTTCCCTTCTGTCCTTGGTGGAAAAAAAAAATCATCATTTAATTTTCAGAAATAAATTATGCAACTGTAAATGATATTTTCTGTGTTTTTTTTTAAAGGAAAGTAGTTTTAATTATGGAAACTTCTTTTGAACTATTACTCCCATGTTATATTTTAAAATTTATGGACATCTAAGTTCATATAGGGCATTACTTTTTTTTTGAAAGTTGAGTGGATTGCATGTTATGTTAAAAATGAGCCTGCCAAGAACATAGAGCTGACACTTCTCCTACTGGAAGATGAGAAAATTAATGTTTAACTACCAAAACAAGTGACAGCGGTGGACTTGAACCTTGTCTTCAGGTTTCAAATAACACAAGCATGGTGAAAACAGAATCTTGAACCTCTCTCTCAAGGAGTACGGGAAAAGGGAGAGGACTAGGTTCAGGTGCATGAGGGCTGTCATCTGTTGTCATTGGTTTCCCTTGAGTTCCAGGCACTAACCTGTGTGCGTGGAGTTCACGGTTTCTTTTTGCTCTGCAGTGGAAGTTCAGAGCAGTGGCTAGTGCTGGTTTCTTCTCTTGTCTGCCCTTCCTTCAGTCCGTCACAGAGTCCAAAGACCAAGCACCACATCCCTTTCTCACACATTCATGTGGTTCAATCCACTGGACATGTGAAGCTCAGTGGAGTTATTTTGCAAAATTTTGGAGTGTTAAAGCTCCCAAGAAGCTGGCCACATTTCGGGGTTGTCATAATCTGCCACAGGATGCCAAAGAATTTGATGCCTTTCCACTATAATGTAAGACTTTAGTACTGAATATTCCAGAAACTTGGGAGGAAGTTTTGCTTGTCACCCTATCCCCCTTCATTTTTTTCCTGTATTTCTTTTCTTTCTTTCTTTCTTTTTTTTTTTTTTTTACATTTACTTAAGAGTGTGTGTGCCCACATGCTTACATGCTCACAGGCACATGTGGAGATCGGGGTTTGCTCCTCCGGCCATGTGGACTCTAATGACTGAAGTCAGGTTGTCAGGCGTGGCTGCGTGCTCCTTTGCCTGCTGAGCCATCTCACCAACACATATCAGCACTTTTTGTATCCTCTCTTTTTCGTCATAGCTGGGCTTTGCTCAAGAGATGCTACCTGGAACAGATTTTGAATTGAGGTCCTTTTCATCACACGACAGACCCCCTCTTCATCTGGAGTCAGCCAAAGATGCCCTGCTCTTAGGGTAGAAAGACTTAAGACCTTGGGTTTGGACAGACCTCAGTTGGAACCTGACTCCTCATCATCTTAGGCACATGACCTTGGCAGGTCACCTCATCTCTGAGGAAAACAACATTTTCTGGACCTTAGACAAAACAGATTGTGAAGCCTCTAGGCAGGAGTGGGCAAGCTCCAGCTTGCATGCCTGGTGTGGTTTGTAGATTGTGTTTATTAGAATGCAGCTTCAGCCATTCACTTAGAGATGCCTGTGGCTGCTTGGGCTACAGAGCAGAATTGAACTGCTCCAGTGCGGATCCGGCCTGCAATGCCAGAAACACTTAGTGTGAGCCTTTTCTGAAAGCTTAGCACACTGCTCGCCTAGGCGTACCTCACATGCCCTCAGTAGATGACTGTCACCCCCTCTTCCCATCGCCCATCATGAGTTCCATTCTCTGCAGCAAGTTCCATTTTTTTTTAGCCGCTGAGTTCAGAAGAAAGCTGAGGCAGGGCCTTCCCTGGGGATCCTCCTAGAGCACCATCACCTTCCTGGAATAGGGCTGGAGCCTGAGCCATTGCACAGGACAGAGCTTGTCAAAGGACGCAGCTCCATGTCTCCCCTACACTACGAGTGGCATGTGATGGCTTGAACTGGATGCCACGCTTGCTATAGGAATGGAGTTTTTGGTAAGCCAAGTGTCAGTGCAGGCAGGTAGTGTAGATTGCAACATGCCCAAATTAGTTGAGATTATTTCTCTTTATAGATGACTGAGTGTGTCTAATCCCTCTTTCTTCAAAGGCTTTTAAGCGCCCCCCCCCAAAAAAAAAAAAAAAACCAAACTGAAATTGTCTCATCTGTGAACACACTATAGTCTTTCTAAATCACAAAGACCATATTTCACAAAAGACTTTCCGTGTTGTAATGACAGCGCTCCTAAAGCGCCACCGCCGCTGCGACATTGAAAAGAGTTCTCAAAGGAACAATGAGGGCTTTTCCTGTGCTTATTTTGTTTTGCCTTTTAAGCAAAGTGAACTCAGAATTCCTCAGCAGATTTAATTAGGGATACCCTCGTGGCTAGTAGAAAACTCAGGCTGGGAAGAGAGTGTGGTGGAATGTGCTGGAAGAGAGTGTGTGATTGATCGCTCCCTCCCCCGTGAAGCAAAGGAAAGATGAGGGTTTTGGAGCTGCTTCGGTCCTTGTGATTGCAATATGCTTCTTTCTCTCTCTCTCTCTCTCTCTCTCTCTCTCTCTCTCTCTCTCTCTCTCTCTCTCTCTCTCTCTTTTCTTTTGGCTCTGGAGTAGCTGGCAAGATGGCTCAGTGCTTTGCACAAAAGCCCAGCGACCTGGATTCAATCCCCAGAACCCACACAAAGGTGGTAAAAGGACACTGTCTTCACAGAGCTGTTCTCCAGTCTCCACATGCATGCCATGCCACATGCACCCTACACATGTATCTCTCTCTCTCTCTCTCTCTCTCTCTCTCTCTCTCTCTCTCTCTCTCTCTCTCTCTCTCTCACACACACACACACACACACACACACACACACACACACACGCTAATAATAGTTTTGCTTTTGGGCTGGAGAGATGGCTCAGTGGTTAAGAGCACTGGTTGCTCTTCCGGAGGTCCTGAGTTCAATTCCCAGCATCCACATGGTGGCTCAGAACCATTTGCAATGGGATCTGATGCCCTCTTCTGTCATGAAGATATGCAGGAAGACAGAACACTCACACACATAAATAAATAAGTAAACAAACAAATAAACAAATAAATAAACAAAAATAGTTTTGCTTTTAAGGATTTGGAAGACATTGAGGAGACATAGCTCCCTAGACAGCCAGTATAGACTACTTGTTGAGATCCAAGCCAGTAAGAGACCCTGTCTCAAACTACAGAATAGGTGGACTGCACCTTGGTAATGATACCTGAGTTCCTCTGGCCTTCATACGCATGTGTACCCTCAAATGTGAGTACAAACATGCACACACACACACACACACACACACACACACACACACACACCCCATGGGATAATGAGTTTTCAGAAACAAAACATGAAGTTTGCTCTGGGGCATGTACCGCAGAGCACTTGTGGAGGTCAAAGGACAATTTATAGCCAGGCATTATGGTTTACAACTTTAATCCCAGTACTCAAGAGACAGAGGTAGGTGAATAGCTATCTCTGAGTTTAAGACAACCCTGACCTACGTAGTGAGTTCCAGGCCAGCCACAGTCACACAGTGAGACCTCTATCAAAACAAAACAAAAACAAACAAGAAAAAGAAACAAAGAAAGAAGAAAAATGAGAATGATTTGCGGGGGTTCGTTCTCTTTTCCACCATGTGAGTCCCAGGGATCCAACAGGTCATCTTGCTTGGAAGCAAGTGCCTTTATGCACTGAGCCGTCTCACTGATCTTTGCTCAGTATTTGAACATGAACTTGTGCCTTAAAATACTGTGAAGACGGGATAAGATCAAGACCTTAAGTTTTGCCAAGTCTCCGCCACCCACCATGTCCCTGCCTCCCTCCAGCCTATCACAGCGTTTCTGTGCTCCTGGGAGATCAGTTCCCTGTTAGCATTAGTCCCAGCACATTTCAATGCCGCATGTGTTTATCTGAATTCTCATCTGATCTTGAGTGTCTTGAGGTGCTGTCTTCATGCCAGCGAAGTGCCTGGCACATAATAGACACTTAATAAAGCTTTATTGACTGAAAGCACTCCTCAGTGAACATATTCAGGCATATCGCTTTTTTCTGTCTTTTGGGGCTGTTTCCTTAGGATAAATTCCCAGAATAGAGATTTCTAGGCCAAAGTGACGTGAACATGTTTATGAATCTTAATACATAACGCCAAGGAGTTTTCATGTCTCCTTGACGTGCTTCCAAGTTTGTGATTCTCATCTTTCAGTGATATACTTACTATTGCTAGGTTGGCAGTCTGGTGTCCCATATTCTCTCAAGTAAGAAGTGACAGTGGGTCTGTCGTCGCCAAATTCGAGTCTGGAATGAACACTGCATATGCTTTAAGATGCAGCCCTTCTATAAAATGTAAATTCCTCATGAAGAACTTGAGACATAGAGGGAGGTGCTTAGCAAAGGCAAGGTATTGGATGAAAGATATTGTCTTAGGGACCAACCCCCCCACCCCCCAGAATTTCATGGCTGCTCTGAACTTTTCTCGAACTGCCGTCAATATTTCAATAAAGCAATTGCATGTGTATTTTTTTTAATTTGCTTTTCTCTCCCAACACATTTCATGTTCAAATATGAAACATTACTAAATGCAAATTGCTGTTAATGCCCATTCCAAGGTCTGCTTTTGTCAAAGTTTGGAACTGTTTGTCTAATGTATAATGCATTTCTATCTTCAATTGATCTGATTTGTGTGTGTGAAATAAGATTGAGCCTCCATGCTGAGACCTTGGGAAACACTTAGCTTTTTTTTTCCCCCTGTGTTTTTTTTCTGGTTTGATAGTTCTGCTTCCCTCATCTCTTAGTATTTGGCAGCCTCATAAATTACTCGTGATAAATAGCCATAGCCATCTTTTGGTGCAAGTGTGTTATTGAGAAACACAGTTACTCAAATGACATAAGACACCATGTAGTGTTGGTGGGATCTCAGTAGAACAGAGTGGAGCACTATTGTGTTAAAACTATGTACTGGAGGTTTAAGATCATGGTGGATAAAGAGGCTGAACATATATTCTGAAGAATTATGACATATGATTGTCCTAAGTTATATATTCCATTGTGTGTATATTCTCTGCCAGCTGCTTCAATCTAGTTTCAAGGTTAAAATTTAAATTTCTGGAGAGAGGGCCAGATAAAGGAGTTAGCAAATGCTTGTACATGCTAGACTTGGCTGTAGCTTTCAGATAATTTTGTTTTTCTTTTGGAAAACTCAACCCTGTGGGCCATAACCTGGCTAAGTATATCTAGGAGACTAAGAAATCAGACAGTAACATGCTAACACATGCCCACACGTTGGACATCTCAAGCTGTCAGCTATTAGGATTCTGTGAGCTATGAAATCAGTGTTTCTGTCTCTGTCCCTTGAAAGCCTTAAAGACCTAAGTGGCTGCTGGAGAATCAAAATGAGGATGCTTCTCCATGAGTCCTGCATTCTGTTACCTAGGCATGGCCAAGTGCTTCTCCTAGGTGGGCACTGTGAAGGAAGGATCATGGGGACAGGAACAGATCCGCCCAACCCAGCCTACTTAGAACTCATTTGAGAGAGAGAGTTATTTACAAATGGATGGGAGTGGGGGAGGTTGCTGGGTAATGGGGTTGTGCTGTCTATCAGGGTGTTTGGAAGACAGTTCTGGATGAGGCTATGGTGTCCCAGGCTGTGTCCCAGGCTGCACTCATCCTGTTTTACTTTTCTCGTCACTGCTCACCTTGGTGTTGAGCACATTCACTTTGTCCTACCACAAAACAGAAACCCCAAACTTATTGAATAATACCTTCTTATACTACCTCTCAGCAACTACCTTTTCTGCATCTGCGGCTTTGACTCCTCTGGGTGCTTCATGTAAGTGAAATCATTCAATATTTGTCTTTTGGTGGCTGGCTTTTTTTTTTCTTACAATGTCATCAAGGTTCATTCATGTGGGGGTATGTGTCAAGAGCTCCTTTTCAAGGTTGCATAATATTCTGTTGTGTGTGTGTATATGCCACAGTTCCCTTGCTTAGTAAGTACCCCTGCATGGGCAGTTGGGTTTGATAAACCTTTGAATGTGATGAAAATTGTATTGCTGTGAACACATGTGTGCAAATACCTCTACAGGATTCTATTTTCAGTGTTTTAGGGTGTGTAGCCTGGAGATGAATTGATGGAGCACATGAAGGTTCTCTTTGTGACTTTTGAAGAATCTCTGTGCCATTTTCCACCTCAGCCATTTTACATTTCCGCCAATGGTACCTAACAGTTCCCTTTCCTCCAAATCACCACCAACATATATTGTTCATTTTTTTTTCTTTTTTATGGTAGCCACTATTGAATGCATAATTCATTCAAAGTTTTTAATTTTTGTATGAACATGTTGTCTTTCTTAGCTCCCTGTGGCAAATGAAAAAGACTTTTCAGTACATTTTATAGAAAGGATTGTAGAATCTTAAAAGATTACTCGGTGTCATTCCGTTACTATTTTGAGATCATCGGGAGTATTTCTCTTGGATGGAGAATAAGTGAACCGGGTTTCTGTTTCTCCGATTTTTTACTTTGTTGTGCGTGTGTCAGTACCAAAACTTGTTTGGGGAACCTTGAAAGAAGGTGGTTCCTGTTGCACGTGTTTGAGAGAGGGGAGAGGAAGAGGGGGATATGAAAAAAGAACAGGCATCGACTGTGGCAGGGTGGGCTGGAGAGCCCAGTGCCTCTCACGGTGCCGGAATACACTTCTGCATGGTCTTTTTCTGCAACTCCTGGTTGAGTTTGCTGCCTAGCTGGGGTTAACTGATGAAAAAGACATGAAGTGTGACTTAAAGAAGCTTGTTTTTAGTAGTATTTCTGTAGTTAGCTGGCTGTATGATACTGGTTCTTAATGTGCCCTCTAGAGCTTACTTTATACGTTGATTTCCTGTTTTGTTTATTTTGTTGTTGCTTAGATTGTGACATCTACTGGCTGGCTGTATGGGCGTCTTTTCAGAATAGTACTTTTTAGAAGATTTATCTCTTCTTATTTTCCATGTATGTGTAAGTGTCCGCATGTATGTATGGGCAGCAGCCGTGGGCCTCATGCCCAAGGAGGCCAAAGGAAGTTATTGGAGCCCCTGGAATCTGGGGTTTCAGGTGGTTGTGAGATATTTGATGTGGGTAACAGGAACTGATTTCAGGTCTTCTACAAGAGCAGCAGGTGGTCTTAACCATTGAGCTATCTCTCCAGCCCCCTAGAGTAATATTTTTAAATGCACAAAATAAAATACACTGTATTATACAGAAAATGAGACATTTTTAAAATCATCACAGCCACATCAAAATACTATGGTATTTTGGTGTGGTTTTTTGTTTGTTTGTTTGGTTGGTTTGGTTCTGGTTTTTCAAAACAGAGTTTCTCTGTGTAACAGTCTTGGCTGTCCTGGAACTCACTCTGTAGACCAGCCTGGCCCCGAACTCAGAGATCCTCCTGCCTTGGCCTCCAAAGTGCTGGGATTAAAGGTGTGCACCACCACCGTCTGACTGTGTGATTCTTGAGTGATCCAGATGAGGATCTAGAGGCAGGTCTGGGAGTGACTGTACCTTTGAAGTGATGGTAAGTGGATGTGATTTTCCATGTATCAGCAGCAGCCATAGCATATGAAAACCTACATGATTTATCTTGGTGATAAGAGGGTACTACTTCCAACACAGGGGATTTATAGGCATTTGTAAGTGGAAGAAATGTCAGGATTCTAAGTTAGTTATGTTTTGGCTAGTAACAATATGGTTTTCAATTTTTTTGATTTTTTTTTTCATTTGTTTTCATTGTAGCAGTCCAAGTTCATGGGCTCAATGAATTCTACTAGTATGTGTCCTTCCAAGGCTATAGACTCTAGATTAGGAATAGCTCGATTAAAAGCTTCTTGACAGTACTGGGCATTTTGAGGCTATAACAGGAAAGGCTTGGTGTAGATGGCCTCTGGGGTGTCCCGACACTAGCCCTGGGAGCTGGCAGAGCGAAGGGATGCTGTGCCAGCCAAGTAACCCGAGACTCATCTGACCTGGAAGTGAGCAGTCAGAAGCACACAGCCTTGCACCTATCACATGGCTAGGAAAGTTTGGAACAAACACAACACAAGAGCAGTAGAGACAACAGTAACCCTCATCGTTTGACTTTGGAGAGACCCAAAGGCCAGGGCATGTGGGGATACATGTGCAGTAACTCATGCCTTTGAAATCGTCAAAGGAGCCTGTGTCTCTGAATAGCTTCCTATGTGTTTGTTATAACCCCACAGTTGAGTGGAGCTGTATAAATGCCATGTACTGTACTTACCTCTTTTCTAAGATACACAGCAAACTTTAAAGTAAGGACTAATAATGACAAAGCACTTTTTGTTGATGTTTGAAACAAGGCCTAGCTCGGTAGCTCAGGCTAGACTCAAACTCCAGCTCCCCCTACATCAGCTTTGCCAGTGCTGGGATTATAGGTATGTACCACCAAACTCAGTGCTTCTGTTAGTCTTAAAGTAGATGTCTTTCCCAGAATTTGTGAGTATTTGAATGATCAAGGTCCAAATTTGAATAAAGCAGGTAGCATGCACCATGCAGCCTAACCCTTTCAGACAGGAAAGGCATGACTTCCCATTATCCCCTTACCAGCTTTGCACTTTGGAGATGGAAAAAATACGAGAAATGGGAAAGTTGTAAATTCTTCTGAATATCATACCATATACTTACTACAGGAACATCTCACGTGCCTTTCTTCCGGAGTGGGGCATGCATTTTGACTGTGCATTTAACTGCCTGGGTTAGCCTGGATACATGCTACCCGATAGGCAGGGCAGTAGAGTGTTGACATGCTATTTGTGCATGTGCTTGTGAAAGGTAACCCCATGCATTACAAGGAATGCTTTGTAAGCACAGAATTATTTCAGGTTCAATGGCCCTCTATGAAATTAGATGGGAGGCTTGAAGCATGGAGTACAAGCAGTTTTCCCCCTCTCAGCTCCTCCCATGGATCCATGTCTTCTATTGACACTTCCCTTGCTTGCATACAGTTTTCCCTCATGGTCATTTATGTTACTCATCATGAAACAGAATAATTGTACATCATATTCCCTTAGGCAAAATTTGCCCTCCTGTAATACTTGAGACTACAAAATTCTACTCATAGGAGATAGAACAAAAAATCCATTATTTTTAGTGACCTGAGGGTGACACAGAGGTGGAGGGCCAGGGTCCCGTCCCTCCTTATCTCTGCGTCACCTTCTGTTTTAATCATGATGCAAATGCATGTGACATTCTCTGAAAAAAAAAAAAAACAAACAAACTGGACTTACAAAGGCCAGTTATCTTTATTTGTGGAAATCTAAATATGTCATGATAACTATAGTGTATCTTACTTTTAATGTTTTTTTTTTAAATAGAAGATTATTAAAAGTTACCTTCATCAGAAAGGCATGTCTATCGAATTATTGTAAATTAGCAGAATGGTTGCTGAAAGTTGTATTCGGATATTTGCTATGTACATTTTTAATGATACAGTTTAGATAATTAGCATAGAAAACAGCAATTTTTCGCCTTAAATACTAAGTACTAAAATAGATGATTTGACCGCCACTTACATTTATTTGTATTGCAGAACTTGGTGAAATATACAGTTATTAAGTATACAAAGTAAACTATATCCATGTTGACCAGTAGTTCCTCCAGATGTGCTTTGCCATCTTCAGAGTCCCAACTGTGCTGTGGAAGCCAGGTGGACTTTATCTGTAATAAATCCCTGTTTATGCCCACAGGTGCATGTAAACTTGAGGTGTATATAAAGCCCAGGAAGGGATAATGGTACCCTACTATACAAATGCAGAAAGAAGCATCATTTAGTGATGAGGTCTGAGACATGAGCCCTGGTCCTTGAAAATATATCACAGATGCAAGAGCATCCTTTGAGCTTTATTCCAATAATCCTAATTAGAAACTTTCCTTGTGTAATGAAAAGTTGGCCTGCGCTCCGTAAGAGTGATAAGCCTTTTTGCTCAGAGGATTTTTAGTCTATAAACAGGTTATAGGTTGCCAATAAAAAGAAAGCTGCAGGAAGAGTTGTTGGGCATCTTGTTTCCTTTAAGCAATTCAGAAGAAAGTATCTTACCTCTAAGTTTAAGAAAATATGTCTATAGCAGGAGAGATCTCTCTGGGAAAAAGAGGTTCAGACGGTGGGACTGTGTATTTGGCCCTCTGTCTCCTGAGTTTATTTGTCACTAATTGACTAATCTCACTTGGGCACCTTCTAGGTGCTAGGCATTTTGCTATGGAGATTGTGAGGGGACAGATGGCTCCTGAGTCCATGAAAGCAGAGAGCTTTGAGGTGAATGTATTGACGGTGGCATAGGTCACAAGAGTTGACAGCGTTGACACAGAGAGAGAGAGACAGAGACAGAGACAGAGACAGACAGACATAGGCACACAGAGAGAAGGGCACACACACACACACACACACACACTATGCTTACTCTTGCCAGCTCTGCTGTGATGGGGCAATGTAGAGAGGGTTCTGAGAACATCCAACAGACATAACCCCGAAGTAGGCAATCTACTATGATGACATCAGCAAAGTCAGCAAAAAATGGTAGAGAATATTGCAGGCAAAGAGAACATAGAGCTGTGTAAGGATGCTTCGGCTTATAAGTTGCGATTCTAGTAAAACTATAAATGATGGCCTGCAGTATACTCTGAAAGCAAGGGAACCACCTGAGAGTTTATACGGGGCACACAGAAAGATTCTTGGCAGGAGGGATGACTAGAGTTGGGCAATGGAGAGGCCCAGTTAAAACACACACATCACACCCTTCTGAGCAGACAATGGATGAGGTCATGGGCAGAATGGTGGCCTTAGAAGTAAAGGCAGATGTTCAGGAAGTCAGATCCATGGCACTAGGTGACTAATTAGTTAAGTGGGGAGGAACCACAATGGCAATTCAAGCAATGGGCAATTGAGAATGCAGCAACTGAACTTGGGAGGCAGGACAGGTTGGGTGGAGGTGGTAACTTCAGTTTGAGCGTCATTGAGCTGAAGGTTTTGCTGACATCTGAGTGGAGATGCTGGCTGTGTGGGTCCAGGTGGAGCACAGCAGAGAGTTTCCAGGTTGGGAGTTGAGTCATCCTCATAAAGATGAATGAGGCACTCTACAAGTAATTAGTGTGACTATTCCTTTTCCAGGAGCTGCTGAGGCCTAGAACTGAATCTAATCTTTCTAGCCCTCTTTGATTCCAGAAGAAGTGGAGATGGGGATGAGAGACAGCTTTTCCCCAGTCTAAGTAGTCTGTTCTAGGGGCACAGCCACAGACATAGGGCTGTATAGTTATGTTCCCATAGGCGTGTGTGTTTGCTTTTTGTTTTGTTTATTTTGTTTGGCATACTATTTGGTATTTAAACAGCCTTTGATCATAGGAAGATGATAGGAACTGCTACATTGTTTGTTTGCCCTGGCTATCTTGGAATTCTCTATGTAGGCCAGGCTGGCCTTGAACACTCACAGTAATCCATCTGCCTCTACCTTCCAAGTGCTGGAATTAAAGGCATGCACCATCACATCTGGCTCCCATCTCAAATTTAATTTAACACTCACATTTTCCTTGGGGTTGGTTGGTTAGAAGCATATGAAGAAACTCTTCATCCTACACATTCAGTCTCTAAGAAACATGAGGTCGAGGTAGAGGATGATAGGAATTGAAGGCACACACTTCTATGGCAAAGTGATAATGCTTGTTGTTGGCTGGGTCTTGTTGTTGATGCTTATGGGGTTTTTGTTTGTTTGAATTGATATGGGTTTTTTTGTTTTGGGTCAGATTCTCACACTGTAGCCCAGGCTGGCTAAGGATTCCATGGTACCCCAGGTTGGGCTTGAAGTCCCATAGTTTCTTCTGCTTCAAGCTTCCAAGTGCAGGGATTATGGGCATTAGCAACCATGTATTTATTTTGTTTTTCTACTTTTCTTGACAAGGACAAAAGGCATTTCCTGTTTAAAAGCCTCAGTTGGCTATATGTTTTCTGTGTCCTTGTAAAAGGAAAATGAGGTGGGTAGAATGGTAGGATTTGACAAGGTAGTCCTGTTTCCTCATGCGAAACAAGAGAAGGGGCAAGACGAAGAGGGAGAGTTACTTCCATTGAGCATTTAATCTGCTAACATCACTGAAGTGGGTGTCTGTGGACTTGAAGGGTGTGCTGCATACAGCCTGTGCTAATAATCAAAAAAATAAAGAAGATTCATTCATTGTTCTTATACAATCTGATCCGCTCTGAATTTACCTACTGCAGACTTTCATGTGATGAACTGTTTTCATTTACATGAAAACCTATACATATTTTAGGTTGAAATCTGTGAAGACATTACATGACTTAATATCCAGGGTTATACATATTGGAGAACATCTCTAGAACCGTAAAACTAAATTCCAAGTCAAATAACTATTTGATTAGATTACATGGGAACCTCTAGTCCATGCTCTTGATGGTGTAGACTTGTTTTCTTTTTAAACTTTGGCTTGAACCAGGTGAGCCGTGGCAAGAGTTCCAAGATGAGCAAGCATTTGATGGGTATTAGATAGCTTCTGGAAAATGACACAGTCATCATTTTGGTTTCTGAGGAGGTCACCATAGCACTGGAGGCTAAAATAGATCATCTGGTGACATTTTAGCTAGGAAAACAAACACTTATTCATTTCTGTAAAATGTTATTCCAGAGCTTTCTTTAGGCAAATCACAGCTCCAGGGATGGTGCTTTCAGTAAGATCTGTTTTGTGTCAGAAATGAGAGTAAGATCGGAAGTTGTTTGCTTTTCTGTCGCAGTGATTAAAGACCCAGACCAAAAACAGCTCAGGGGGGGGAGGGGGGAGAAAGGGCTTACACTTTGAGGTCACCATCCATCACGGAAGAAAGTCGGGGCAGGAACCCAAGCAGAACCCATAGAGAAGTGCTGCCTGCCAGCTCACTTACTGGTTCAGGCCTAGCTAGCTTCCTTATACACCTTGGCGACCTGCCCAGAGATAGGGCTGCCTACAGAGGATCCTTCAGTGGGCTCATGTCATTGCCAGTCAGAAAGTCTCTCACAGATAGGAGCACAGGTCAGCCTCATAGAGGCAGTTCCTCAATTGTGGCTCCCTCTTCTCAAGTGACTCTAGGCTGTGTCAAGTTGATTCTCTCTCTCTCTCTCTCTCTCTCTCTCTCTCTCTCTCTCTCTCTCTCTCTCTCTCGTGAAGTTTTGTTTTAAAGGAAGTTTAGTCTGAAGCCTAACACTGTGTGAGCAACATATATTGGGGCGCCTACTGCCTTCTAAATGTTTTGTACCCCACTTTTCCTGTCTTGGATATTTATGTCACTCTTCATAACAATGTCTCATTTTTATAAAGCCTGAGGTATCTCAAAAACTATATTTTTATTTAGAATCTTAGTTCAATAGAGCATTGTGCTAAAGAGGCCAGGGCCATGGGTGTTGGTCCTGTGCCAATCAACTATTACAATGAAAAGAAATTTCCCTCTTTTCTATAGCTTCAGGGATTGTTTTAGAACTTACTGATAATACTTGGCGTCCCTTTTCAAAGTATGAATGGTACTTCATGGCCCATTAGCTGTGCTGGGAAAAGCAAAGTGGTGTCAGTTGGGTACAGTGGTGCCACATAAGGTCTGTGTTTTCTCCCATGTGAAGGAAGGGCACTTTAAAGACTTCTGTATGGAGTGGTTCTACCAGAGCTGAGCACACGTTTCCACAACAGAACCATGTCATACAAGTTCCTGGTGGGCTATAGCCATTCCTTTGCATATACCCCAGGCCTGTGTCCTCAACAGACGGACATTGTCAGCATTCTGGCCACTCCAGCACTAGACACCAGGAATTGCCCAGGGTTTATGACATTTCTTGTCATTTCTTTGATCTGATTTATTGCCCTTCGAAGTTTTAATAAGGACATCTTGTGGGTTCTGTCTGGTGACTGGGGGCTCTGATCATTCATGCGTTGAACTTTTAAGTAAGTTGGGAAGGTTGGCACGGCCTTATTTTCATAATGGATAGTGAGTTCTTGACATTTACAGTGGTATGTTCCGTTTGTGCTAAAATAAATGCATTTGTGTTTAGAAATAGTATGACAGGTTTCCCTCCCTATCAAACTAAAAGTAGAGGGTTGTTTGTTTGTTTGCTTTTCTTGCATTCAAAATGAGATGCTGAAAAACTGCTTACCCAGATTCCTCAGATGTGTGTGAACTGGTCCACCCGATCCAGCCTGACCCTGGCAGTGATCTGCCAGCTGGAGAAAGCAAGAGTCACTTCCCCTCTCTGTCCCTCCCGTTGGTCACACCTGTCGATTTGCTAAACCAAGAGGTTCCTGTTGGGCTGTTGTTTACCACAGTTTGCAGTCCGGTTGCTTTCCTTGGAGACCTGATTTGCATAGCTCTCCCAGGTGAGGAGCTAGATCCCCGGTGTCCCTCGCTGCACTTAACATGTGGAAATGAGTCAGTGGAAAGTCACTTACTCATCCTGACCTACTTCTTTCTGTCTCTTGCGTCGAAGGTGTGCTTAATTCTCAAAAGCAATCTGTCCCCCTTCCAAAGCCCCGTGCTCTGTGGTTGGGTCAACACTCGAGCCCAGAGATTGTTTGTGGAAGACGTGTGGTTCTCTACATTGTTCTAGAAATCATACTGCTTTAACTCTAACCCATTTTCAAGTGAGCCCCTGGGAGTCGGGAGAATCTGGCTTTGGATAGTTCTCAGAACAGCCACTTCTTCCTAAGGAAGAGTCGATGGGAACTTTGATCAATTTAAGAAGGGAGGGACCAGGAAGGGTCAAAGTCCATTATATCAAACACTATCATCCCCACATTCAGGAAACAAAACAAAACCCTCTTCCCACCCTTATTTTTATTTGCTTATTTCTTCAAACTTTCAAGTGTGCAGTTAAGCCACGTATTGTCTCCGGTGCTACTCCATCAACAAAAGGGTGCTTCCTAACAGGGGCCTTACAGTCTCTCCTGGGACAGCAACGAGGAGACGTTCTATAGCAAGAGTGTCTTGAAACGCCATTTTGAGTTTGTGGGAGGGCAGAGGACTCCACGGCAAGACCAGCATCGACTGGTCACCGCTTCCTTAGCTTTGCTTTTTTTTTTTTTTTTTTTTTTTTTTTAAGATCAAAGTTCTGTCCATCTCAATCAGAGTTGAGTCCATGTGATCACGTGAGTCGACATGGGAATAGTGATTTGCCTTCTTTGAGAAGAACAGAGTTTGAATCTAGAAAAAAAAAGAAAATGATGTGTGTGACACATTTCAAACAGAAACATACGGCCATGTTCAGAGTAACTCCAGACAGCTAGCTGCTTGAATTTATAGTCGTTTATGTTGTGTGTAACATTACGCAGACAGCAGCATATTAGAAGTGATAGTTTCCTTGGTATACATATGCAAGATCAGTTGCTAGCTTGGAATAATCAGTAAATATTTTTGCCCTAGTCTAACTGTCCTTACAAAGACTTTCAGCTTAAGGATGAGTAGTCTTGCTAGAAGTAAATATATGGGAGTGAATGAAACCCCCATCTGAAGAGTGGAATAGTATTCTTTTGAAACACCAGCTCACTCTTGGCAGCTAATTAGTTCTTACTGTGCACAACTCACCCTTAAAAAGAAGTAGCAACCCCTGCTGACTTGATAGTGCTGTTTAAAAGGTGGCAACCACCAATATTAAAGTGACAGAGAAGAATTCCAGTATCAGCGACTGCTAGCCTTGTAAGTGTTCCTTTATCTGGATCCTGATGTCTCTGGGTCTCTCTACCACCCCTTCCAGGATTGTTACAGATACTTCTCCTTTCTGAGGAGGCTGTAAATGAAAACTCAGGGTCAGGCTGAGCCACCTCCAAGGAGGTAGTACATTGCAACACGGACATGGTTTATGGGTTTGGAAATGTTCTGTGCTTTCCGACCAAGAGACAGGGGCCTCTCTGGTCAAAGTCAGAAGTGGAGGGGCGGCCTTCAGTGAGGCAGGGTGGTGCTGTGGAAGTAGTGAGGTGTAGAACTATGATGATCTAGTTTTTGCAACAAAAAGAAACTGATGAACCTGGGCTCTGCTGTGGGAAGTCAGCCTTTGATAAAATAAATTGATTTCAGAGAAAAGCAACCAGTTTATTGTCACACAATACTGTGTTATGAGCTCATATCTGCATTTGATGTCCATATAGAGATGCATGTATGTTCCACAGTGACATTTCCCTCTAAGTATGTAGCCCTGCTCATCTATTTGGTCTTCATTGAGGGAGGCCCTTGACGGCAGCTTTTCCTTCATAGCAGATCTCATTTCAAGCATGAGATTAGAATATAAGCCAGTTGGCTAGTGACTTAAGTATGAAGTGCCTTATCTGGCTTCCTACAATCTCTTCAATTGAAAGAGCCCTCCTAAATAGGCCTAGGGCTTTTGTTGTGGTGGCCTCAGAAGCCATACCCAGAGAATTCAGAGCTGTGCCTTAGATTTTATGCAGATGTAGGTGCTGAAAGCCAGCATGCCATTTCCGGGCCTTGAACTCCAAACATGATTCAAGCACATGCTCTCTGTCACCACAGAAGCACGGCATTTCAGCAGCCCTTGGAAAAGGCTCAGGCGGGAAGTGGATGGGGCCCATGCCAAGGACACTGCATGGGGTGCATGCCAAGGATACTGCAGGCGCTGGGGTGGGTGGAAGTTGCAGGGCTAGGATTCCAAAACCTCAAGGTTTTGCCATTCATTTTTTGATGCAAGATTCCTAATTTATGGCTTTTGCCGCGAAATCTATAGCCCTGAGTTTTGCAGTGAGAGCTGGGTGGCCTTCTGAAATGTGGATGCTGTAGGGACAGACAATGCACAGTCCACATTACAGCCCCAGGCCTGGAGCTTTGTCTCTCCTTACCATGGGAGAATGTGAGTTTAGTTACATCCCATATTGTAGCTTCGACTCTGTTCGTTTTCTGTAAATTGAATGTGAGACACTTTTTATTCTAGTGCAGTATGGTAATCACGACCCAAATATAAATTCAGTAATTAAGGCTCCAAACGGATGAATATATTTAACAATAAAACTGGGAAAAGATGACGTCTATAGAGTTCTTCATTTTACAGTAGCAGGTTAACTGGAGCACTGGAGCAATCACATATGAAGTGTGAACATTCTAAAGGGTTAGTGTTTTCATTGTGAATGCCCTCACATAAGACGGGTTAATTTGTAAAGCACAAACAAAAATCCATTGGAAGGTCTGTTGGCTCTGAGTGAAGCCTAAAAGTCACCCACATTCAAACTCTGTAACCCACTTTGTGTGTGTGTGTGTGTGTGTGTGTGTGTGTGTGTGTGTGTGTTTGTGTGTGTGTGTGTGTGTGTGTGTGTATGTGTGTTGGGGCAGGGGTGGCGGGAGCTGTTGTCTTCTTTGGCTTTGGGGTTCTTTTGTTTTTAATTTTGAATAATGGAGACATTTTTTCCTTTTGGCTTCATTCTCTCTGGAGTCCAGTCTGGCTGTTTCTCTCCACATATCATTAATAACTGTTAGAATGGGCCTGTCTCAGCTCCGATTCCCACCTCTGTAACTATGCAGGCGCATCTATTAGACTGTAACTAGAGGGTGCACACAGCTCCCTCCAGGACCGCACTGTAGGCTCACTTCCCTGTGTGGTTTCTGTCTTCAGATTTTAGGTCAGGTCCTCCAGGAGGATCGGCTTTGTCAAAATAAAATGACAGACATGGAGGGTTTCTTGGGCCGGGCCGTTAGTTCCCTCATATTTCCAGTAGCTGTTGAGTAAGTTAGGGCTCACTACTCAGCTAAAGGGAGATTGAGCCATTTTTTTTTTTTTTTCTGTAGCTACTTGATGTAGCCTTTATGGTGTGGTCAAGTGATATGGACCCCAGGAATTGCGACCTACTCAATGACCCCTACAGTCATCTGTAGCCCAAGCCTTCACGCAGTGACATAGCCTGTCTAAACTGGGATGTGGAGCTCCATGGTAATGATCATGGGCAGGCTCAGTGATAACTGGCACTTTCAAAATGAGTGTGACTCCTGTTCTTAGTCTGTGCCCTGCTCTACCCTCTCCAAGCCACACTCATGACCACAGGGCCTGCCATCTTCTGTGTCTTGGGACTCAGCATTAGAAAGTCTTGGTCACTCACACAGTCAACTGCACAGACAGACCTCTCTGCCTCCCCCTGTAGCTCCCACACCCTAGGAAAGCTGATGCTATCTTCTGGCTTGGCTGTTCTGCCCATTACCTTTCCTACAGCTGTAGCTCTGGGCAGGTTTCTCTCTCCTGAGGGAAGGACATAGGGCTTTGCCTTTGGGTTGCTTTCCAGTTGCTGTGTCTATTCCTGAAATCGAAACCCACTGAGGATTTTCCAAGGCCGAGGAACCTGGACATGAAGCACAAAGGCTTCCTGGAATATGAGAAGGAAAAAAATACTCTCATTCTCCTCCAGTGTACGGATGACCACAAATGAACAGCTTAGTAAATGAGCTAGTTACAGAACACATCGCTGTCCGTCTCTGTCTCTCTCCCTTTCTTCAGAGGAATTACAGCTAGCAATATTCAAAATAATGTCTTTCTTCTCTTATTAGACACACGTTTTCCAGATTAAGAGATTGTAATAATCATCAGACTTTTTGAAAACTAAAGCACATGTGTATCTATCTTCCTATTCCCATGTTCTCCGAAGTCTGTGTGTTTTAAACCGGCATGAGGTGATGCTTTGTAGTCTCTGTTTTCAGCCATGTTTTTCTGTGTGTTGTGATTCATAACCCTTGTTGTTGTAGCTTCTTCTCACAGAATTTGGAAGACTCCTTTTTTTTCTACCTGATCCTTTGCTCTATGCCATCTCAGAAAATAAGGGTAGAAAAAAGGGGAGTGTATATGAAAGGAGGTAGATGGGAAGCTGGTTTGTCTAGAAACAAAACCTGGAGGTGACCATTATTTCCAGGGAGGGAGCTGAGCATTCCAGAGGAACACTGGTCTGGGGAGAAGCAGACATGGGCTCTGCCTCTCATTCCTCAGGATTCTCAGGACACCAGCCCGAAAACCTCTAACTGGTCTTCTCTCCACAATTCTTGGTGCTGTCATCACTTAATTTTGGATAGTGAGTAATTCAGAGACAACTAGGTCTTTACTGTGGGGTAGTTTCTAGTTTTTATAACCACGTAGTCCATTTTGCATTACAAAGCCTTTGGTGGCCAGATTAACCATGCCCTATGCCAAAGAAGAGTCCTCGGCCTCCCTTTCATTCCTGTGTCTTCCCATTACGAAACAATATATAAAGATTACAGAAGCAGCTTTCCTCATTTCTGTATGAGCTGGTTAACCCTTCCTCTTAGATGAGGTCAGCATTAGTGTTTTCTGAGATAAGAATCGTGTCTTAGAAGTGGGGCATGAATCAAAGTTGTTTCTCTAAGAGGAAGTTCTGACAGTTGAAAAATGACTAATTTGTGAAGTAAGGCTGTGACCTCGTGGGCCAGGAGGATTGCAGGTGAGAGTTAGCTTTTATAATTAATTATTAATACACAAACATTAACTTTTGGTTCTCCTGAGGTTTAATGGAATCATCAAGTTTTAAAAGTTATGTTAAAGAAGATTAGACGTTGTGTTTAGTAATATATTTAAGGCACAGTTTTCCTGGGAACCTCTGCAACACCCTCACCACACCCTTTTTCATCTCTCAATGTTAAAAAACTTTCTCTTTAGCCAGGCTGTGATGGCACACGCCTTTAATCCCAGCACTTGGGAGGCAGAGGCAGGTGGATCTCTATGAGTTTTAGGATAGGCTCCAAAGCTACAAAAGGAAACCCTGTCTTGAAAAACAAACAAACTAAAAAGTTCTTCATTAATCATCTCTCCTTTCTGTAATACTTCAAAAAGTGTCTTACCCTAAAACAGGAACAGTGAAATCTCTCTCTACTTTAGATGACTTTCCTTGATTTATTTTCTTTTGTCTTTGGTCACTTTTTAAAACAGTATCTATGAAAACTGGGTTAGACCAATTTTTGTTTTATTCATCTATTTTTCCCCCTCCTGTTACACAAAGTCTCCTAACCAAACAATGGAGCCCTTTTAAAATGCAGGGAAATGTCTCCCTCCCCAGATTTCCGGATTACAAATTCAGGAGCTGATCTCTCAGATCCTGGTACCAGCCCTCCTCAGCCTCAGGCAAGACACCCTTCAAAAAAATGGTCGGGGATTTTTGGTGAAGTAACAAAAGCTACGCACATGACTGAAGAACAAGTTGAGCTAAAACAACAGCACTCGGTTGGTGGCTATGTTGTGGAGGTAGATGGGAGTCAGCTCTGCCCTACAGGGCTGCTGATCGCCATTGTTACTGTGTGAAAGTCAGAATTGCCTGGTGCTGACTACTCATCTGCTCCCCTTTCCTGCATTTAAAAATTACTATTTTTCTTTCAGTATTTCTAAAGATTGAACCCAGGCCCTTGCCCATTCCAAGGCAAGTGTCCTATTACTGAGCTATATCCTCTAGCCCAAATATTGAATCTTTTACATACAAAAAAAAAAAAAACTGCTAAAGTGCTTGTAATTCACTTTTCAGTAAAGTTAGATTTCTTTAATTGTTTCTGCTGGGGTTGAATGTGTGGCCACACGCTTGCTAGGTCAACACCCGGCCTTTGACTGCATCCCCAATATTCTTTTTAGCCTTTTATTTTGAGACATTATCTCACTAGACTGCCCAGGCTAACCCTGAACTTAGAGCTCAGCCAGGCCTTGAAGCTTTCATGGTATAGTAGAGTAACTGAGAGTACAGGCCTATGCCATCAGGCCTGGCTAAGAAATGATGTTATGTCATTTGATACATACAGCATCAAATATTTGTTGTACTGTTCACGAGGCAGAATTATACTTACTTACATTCTTGTCCCATAGTGTAAGAAACAAGACCTTTACTCTGTAATAGTAAATTCAAGAGATTGGCAGAAGTAAAACAGTTTTGAATGTACAATTCTGCAGAGAGGGATACTGGCATAAGGAAAAAGCAGAAATGGCTGGTGTGGCGTTTTGGTTTGTGGGATTGATTAAGGCAGTGGTCTCTAAAGTCCCCGGTAGTGAGAAATTCCAGCCTCTTTTTCCCATAGGGTGGTACTCCCCAGAATTACAGGCTTTGCACTATCGGTTCATGCTGCAAACCTTTATCTGATCGTTGGGCTGGAGCTTGCCTCCCTTTCCTTGGGCCCAGTCACAGAGCAGGATGACCGCAACTTTCCAACTCAGAGTTGTGAGACGGGGAAGCGCCAGCTGCCAGCTGGTGAGAAGGGCCCGAGTCGCCTGCTTATCTGACTCTTCAATGAGTTCCAAGCACACCTCATGCTGAAGATAGACCAGAACAACTTACTGCTTACCTTAACATGTCATTTTCCATGTTCATAAACGTGGCTTCTTAGTGTAACTGGCAATCATTGTCACTGTTTCTGAAGACCAGGCCTGTGAAGAGAGACCCTCAATTTAAGGACACAGAAAATGCTTTTTGTTACATGAATGTGCCCTACTATTTTATGATTATACTGTGAATGAAAATATGGTGCTACCACAAAGTCCAAGGAACGGCTTACCTGGTAGATCTTGAGAGGTTTCATTTTCAAGATGGCTTTAGCAATCTTGTTTTCATATGCATTTTGATCTTCCAGTAGGATTTAAGGTTGATTTAGGAAAATAATGGGCAAAAATAGGCAGGGGCAGATTTCACATTCATTTTCTTCATGGGATCAAGGGCTTGTTCTCATTTTGTTGGGGAATCATAATTCCAGGCTTGGCATCGTGGCACACAGTTTAATTTCACTTCAGTGGGTTATTCAAGATCCCTTTCATTATGGAAACCGTACATGGTAGGACACCCACCACTCTACATCGTTGACTTTCAACTTAGACTGTTTCCATGGCGAGGTCAGGATTCCATAACTTTTCATAAACAGGAATCCAGGGACACAATGAACAGGAACTTCTCTGAGTCACTGCAGGGAATACAGAGTGAGTTTAGGTTGGGTGTCTGCTGAACACAGTGAAGAGGCGGAGTCAGTCTGTTTTTCTGAGCTCAAGGTCCTTACTAATAAGGACCAAATCTGACAGTAGGGATGAATGAGGTCAGCTCATTACACACAAGGCTGGGCCTCGGAGAACAGGTGGCCATGCCTGTAAGAGACCAGGCAGATATCTGAAGGGGACTGCACCAGAAGTTAACTTTTCCTTAGTAACTCAAGCACACTGTCTCATGTGAATTCCTCCCAACCTTTATCCGAATCACAGGATTTTTTATACAAATTCTTCACATCCATGCTCCCTCAGAGTAGCGGCAAGAATTGGGGAAGATAAGAGATGGAAGGAATTACATCTTGTATGTATGTATGTATGTATGTATGATTGGTTTATATGTATTTATATGTTGAATTTGAGACATATTAAGCTGAAGCTCACAGTCCCCCATGCCTCTACCTCCAAGTACTGGGATCCCAGGTGTATGCCATCATTCCCAGCCAGAGTGCCACCTTGAAAGAATATACAAGGAAAGGTTGGAGAACTTGGGTAAGGCTGTAAGAGTTGTAAAGACATAGATTTTATATTGTTTACTTATTTAATTTCGACCTACATTCTGTATGAATACTTTACCACTACAAAACCTCACCACATTTAGTATAGTTAGTGTAAGTTACGCTATGCTTCTGGTCTCTTTATTGCAAATTTATTTATGAATGTGGCCGTTAATCTTTTCTCGAAAGCCAGTGCATAGATGGATACTTTGTGTAGTTCGGCACATTGGACTCACCTGTAACCCCAACAACACTCAAGAGGCCAAGGCAGGAGGATCTTTAGTTTATGGCCAGCCTGGGCTACATAGCAAGGTCCTATATCAAAAAGGAAAGGGGTTAGTAATCACAAACTGGATTTCTGTGTTCTCTTGAATATTCAGAGTTAGTTATCTGGAAATGAAGAAGCAAACAAGCCATTCTAAAGAGAATGAGATCCAGAAGTGTAGATTTGGTTACTCCCTCAGAAGCAGTGGGACAAGGAGTCTGGCACACGCTGTGTAAACACAGTTGTCTCCCTGGTTGTGTCTAGACCAGCTGGTTTGGGCAGGGAAAAGGATGACCCATGTGTTGAGTCATCTACCTGTGGACCTGTGGAAATGTACTGTGGAGGCATGAGTACCCAATGGTGCACAGTCCTGTTGTGTGTCCACCATGGGCCTGAAAACACGTGCAACCTGGGACAACAAGCACCCTGCTTGGTGACAGTGGAGTGTCTGTCTCGTGCTGATGGTCAGGCTTACTACTTCTTAGAAAGCATGGACCGATGTGATCCTCAGTAGCTTGGTCCACCTCCTGTAACTGATCTTCATGCTTTAGGCTCAAGACTGATTGATTTGATGTTTCTTGGATTCAGAGTTACTGAGGACACATGATTTATGTCCCAGCAGAATGCCGGCATATTCATTTATAAGAGCAGACATCATTGGTATTAACCTTAGGCTCATCAAAGTATTCCTTCTCCTATAGAGACAAGGAGCAAAGACAGCTCAAAACACAGGCTCAAGAGACAAACCTGGAGCATAGATGCCCATTCGCTGTGTGGTCTTGGACAGGTTTTGGACGTTCTCAGTTCTTCAGTTTTTGTATTTATAAAGTTGTGAATGAAAATAAGTCCAATGTATAGGATGCTCCAGAAAATGAAGTCTTTGGAGTATACTGAGTACTCAGTCAGTGTAAAGTTGTTTTTATTATTGTTCTTGCTGTCCATCTGCAGGGAGAGGGTCTCTGTGGACTTGCTCAAGGTTTCTTGGAGGTGTATGGTAACAGAAAAAGATGTTAGGTGCCTTGAACGGGTCAAGGCTTTGGGCTAAGCTGGGCTGATACTCATGGTTTGGACAGTTGGTCTGAAACAGGGGTGCAAACGCTCCCTCTACCTACATTCTGACAGTTGGAAGCCTTTGGCCAGTTCTTGGGTGGATTCTCCACACTAGTGCTTCTGAACCTTTTGTTTTTCTGTTTCTTTAAGCAGCCTCTTTGTACTTATATTCTGCCTATAACCGAGTTAATATTTACATTTACTAAAGCATTGCTGCCCCGGAGTTGACCTTTTTAGTTCTTACATAATTCATTGTTTTGATTCAGAAAGGTAATTCTGTGGGCCAAGGTACACTTCTTGTTCCAAGATCCTTGAAGGAAAAACGTGAGTGTAAAATTCAAAGTAGGAAAGCATAGATATACGAGAGACTATGTACAAGAGAGAAAGGCCAAATGCTTAATTTATTTATTCTCCCTCTCTCTCTCTCAGTGTGTGTGTGTGTGTGTGTGTGTGTGTGTGTGTGTGTGTGTGTGTGTGTGTGTGTGTGTGTTTTGAGATAGGCTCACTAAGTAGCCCAGGCTGGCATGGCTTATAAATACCTTATTTTTTATAGCTAATATTTATAAGGCACTTGATATAATTTCTTTATATGTATTATTTTTATTTAGTCTCTGTGTTAGTTGATACTGTTTCTTCTTCTTCCTTCT
This sequence comes from Peromyscus eremicus, assembly GCF_949786415.1. Lineage (NCBI taxonomy): Eukaryota > Metazoa > Chordata > Mammalia > Rodentia > Cricetidae > Peromyscus > Peromyscus eremicus. The sequence continues at coordinate 49,927,064 of NC_081427.1, forward strand.
CCTCCTCTTCTTCTTCTCCTTTGAGATAGAATCTTATCCTGTAGCCCAGGCTGACCTCAGACCAACAGTAATCTTGCCTCAGCCTTTGTGAGCTACCATACCCAGCTGAGAGTTGATAACCGTATCACCATTCTACAGATCCATAGGGGATGAGGTTTCAAAGGACTTAGAATTAGCAAATATCTGCTGGTTGTAAACCTTGTTTTGTGAATTTCTTCTTCTAAGAACTCCATTATGTCAAAAATAGAGCTCTGTCTTGGGCCCCTGTGAAAACAGAATTGTACATTTTACATGTGAAGGCACCAAATGTGCCCCTGTGTCTGAGGCCCCCCAGTTATAGGAGCCATGTGGCTTTTTTCTTGGGCTGTGTTTGACACTAATGGGTAGCACTATCTTCTTACATCACTGGTCCTCTTTCAGACCCCCGGATTCTTTTGCTGGGCTTGCAATTGACAGCCCGGAGGAGCATCCATCACCCAGGCTGAATAAGGAGCAGTTTGCAGGCCAGCCTCTTGGGCTATCTCACCAGCCCTCCTGTCTTCAGCAACAGAATGGCTTCCTCATGGCCACTTCCTTCTTGGCAAAGGAAAAGAATGACTAAGAAAACATCATTGGATTCAAATGAGAAAAAGGAAAGACAGCTGTCAAGTTAATTAAGAGCAAACATTCCCTTGACCCCTTGTTTTTATTGTTGTTTGTTTGTTTTCTGTGCGCTCACCAAGGTGAGGCATTCTTCTCCCCTTAGGGTGCCGCTTCCCTTTCATGTTGCAAACAAGTGGGAAGGCAGAAGCATGGGGCAAGCACACAACTCACTTTAATACCCATTTGGCAGTTTGCCTGCTGCCTCTCCATTTAGGAAACGTTTTTTCTCCTGCTTCTGCCCATTATCACAGCTTTGACATTCATGTCATTAACAGAATGTCATTTTGCAAGATACTGAATTAGGAGCAGCCAGCAACAAAACCCACTGAACAGAAGCGACCCAGCCGGCGGCGCGGTGTGCTGCCACGTGACTTTGCCTGGCAGAAGGAACCAAGGGGAGCTATGATAGGGCCTTGGCGTGTTTGTGTTTGTGTTCCAATGGCAGCAGCACATGGAAGCAGGGACAGTTCACTGGTGGGCAGAGCGTTATGCCAAACTGCTAGAGAAAAGCAAAATGCCTTTGAGCTAGCTGGGACGTGTTAAGCCTCCAGGCTGTTCATTCTGGGTTGGAGTAAGCTTCTGCTGAGTGCCATGCAAAAGCCCTTCCGTGATTCCAGAACTAAAGTCCTCTCCTTTCAGTGGTTAGTCCCAGGAACCACAGAGAATGTTTTTTATCTGGAGAAGTGGTATTTAGTTGTTCATCTAAAGAATATTAATGGGCTAAAAATTGAATAGCTCTAGTGACAACAGAGGAACTGGGTATTTGTTTATAGTACAGGAATTGAACCTAAGGCCTCATATATCCTGGACATGCGCTCTGCTTCTGAGCTATATTCTCAGCCTGAAATTTAATTTCCATGTGAAGAAGGCTAGGATGGATTAAATCAGTATTATGCTACTTGATCTGTCACACACACACACACACACACACACACACACACACACACACACATGAATTACATGTATTATATGTATTATATTTATGAATTACATATATATGAAATGCACATATATTTATTTGAATAGCGACTATATATGTAATATAATAAAAATTTGAATATGAGAACACCTTCCAAGGTAGCTCTCTAATGTTAATGACCATTTCTTAAAACCAGTATAAGTAAAACTAAGGAGTAGTGCACGCTTTTAATTCCAGCACTGGTGGATCTCTGAGTTCCAGGTCAGCCTCATCTACAGAGCCAGTTCCAGGACAGCCAGGGCTACCCAGAGAAACCCTGTCTCAAAGAAACAAAAACATAGATGACAAACAGCAGGAGAAGATTAATGAAGGAAGACTGGAACATTAAACTATTGGAGCTATTATGTTTTTTTTTTAACCTACTACTTTCTAAAGTTTAATTTTTCCAAGATTTATCTTATCATGTCTATTTTACTAATTGGGATAATTCAGTGCTACTAAACTGACTATAGTCATTTTTATATTAAGACTTGGATGGGCTTTTCTGCTACTTAGGAAAAGATACATTACATTGTGAGACTGATATTCCCATATTGTGTACAAAACATGGAGTTAAAAAACAAAACAAAACTGGGTATGGTACATACACCTGGAATCCCAGTACTTGGGAGGGTGAGGCAGAAGGATTGGGAGTTTGAGGCCAGCTCTTCTCCCTGCAATACACACAGGCTGGGAAATGGTGAGAAGTGGTAATTAACAATGCCTCTAGTTTTCCTCAATTCCCAGTGTGTCCATAGAGTTCTTTTCGGTGCCTGACAGGTACCAAAAGCGTGGGTGTTTGTCCCCTAGCAATTGAATCCTGACCTTTCCTCTAGTTAGAAAACTGGCTCTTCTAGGTCCGCTGCTCCCTCAACTCTAACTCCTTGTCACTTTGATGGCCCTGAGGCCAGTAGGCCTAGCCAGGTGATAGCATCTCTTTATCTTGGCAGAAAGGATTAGACCTTCAGAGTCTGGAATGAGCCCTTGCAACCTTTGGGCAACAGTCAACCCTCAGAGCAGTTTCCCAAGATGCAAGACAAGTCCTCCAGCTCTTGTAACAGAGACAATAATTATCCGCCTTTGTAGTCCCCTCTTCCCACCCTCCACCCCAACACTCCTGATTTGATGTCTTTCATCTTTACATTACATCATAACCTTCATCCAAAAGTCTGGTCAATCATTGACTCTCCTAGCCTTTAAAGACCCCTACGTAAATAGGTGCCTGACCTAATGATATGAGTCCTCCCCCTGGAGAGGGCATGCAGACTAGATAGGTACCTCTTATGATGCCTGCTACAAATACACTGCACTGAAAATCTGAAGGGTGTTGAGACTTAGGCCTGCTCACTTTCATGACTCTTACACCTACCATTGAATCTGCCCAGCTCTAAATCCATTATATCATTCACATTCCTACTTGATATTGGTACTGTGCTGACCCTCTCTCATAATTAATCTGCGGACTCCATTGTAATGCTTCTTAGAATGATGGGTGTTCCAGTAAGAGGCCTCCAGATTTGTGTGTTTTTAGTCGCATGCTTAGCCTGGCTCCATCCAGTAGGAATGTACATTGCATCAGTTTGGTATTATACATTCAACTGGTACTTCAAGTTAAATTAAAAACTTCTTCAAGGCAGGAACTGTATTTAACGACTCCCTCAAAATACCTCATAGCCAGGCATGGTAGTGCATGTGTTTAATGAGGCAGACATCTACCCAGGAGGCAGAGGCAGGCAGATCTCTGTGAGTTTTAGACTTGGTCTAAATAGCAAGTTCCAGGCCAGCCAAGGCTACAGAGTAACACCCTGTCTCGAACAAAACAAAAAAATAGTCAGTGTACCTTTGGCTGAAGTATAGCTGAGAGACCACATGTTAAACTGCATACCAGGGCTGGATCCAGTCCACAGCACTTCCACCAACCCACACTTTTATATGTCTCTATTTAAATCATTTTTATTTTCTCTGTTTTCATAGATATCCAGAGGGATTTGGTATTATAAAAAAATATGATCTTTATCCCCAGGGAATCATTTCTCAAATTTAAGCACCATGTTGAATTCCAGGTTCTAATGTTTAATGGAGACAGGGTCCCAGAGGGATACTATGTTTACCATGTTACATTACAGTAACTGTGATTACTGTAATAAGTGGCAGCTACCGTCAATCACATGGTAATAATGTGACCTCATAGCTCATCATGTCAGCCATATCACAGTAGCTGTACTGGCCTGTCCATCTTTGAAATAGCTATAAAATGGAAAGTAATTTAGAGGATATAAACTTTTATAAATTTTTACTTTTATTATTATTATTATTATTATTAGAGGGTACATAACATGGCACACATATGGAAGTCAGAAACTTTGTGAAACTGATCCGCTCTGTTTACCTTTATGTGAGTTCCAGAAACTGAACTCCGTGTAGGAGGCTTGCATTGTTGGGCAGCAAGGGTCTTTACCCACTGAGCATCTCTCACTGGTCCTAGAAGATATAAACTTTAAAAAGTACATTTCTGTCAAGTAAATCATTAAGAGATTATGAAGGAAATCCTATTAACCATTGGATATCTTACAATGCACAATATATTATATGCTACAAAGGATTCTAGTGTTTGTTATGAAAATATGTTTAAGAGCTGATTGGTAGGTAATTCATCTCATACTTCAGATTGCCACACCTGCCTGTTTATACCTCTTTTCTGTGTTCTGCCCTAGAACACCAGTATCAATGGGACAGTCGTATGCTTGAGGCCATAGGAAGGGTTTTCCTTTTCTTCCTTGCAGTATTTTATATGTAGAAAAGACACATTCCACAGATGCTTGTTTCATTGGATAGTGCCTTCCTAATATCTGTATGTTCATCTGTCTCTCTTTTCCTTGGGGAAGACAAAGAATTGGGCCCAACCTCAGGTTGCGCTTATCTTAATGAATTAGTTTTTCCAAGAAGCACTGAATATGGTCATATACATATGTGTGTGTGTGTGTGTGTGTGTGTGTGTGTGTGTATCTATATCTATCTATCTATAGATATACATATATATGCATACATATATATGTATAATTTTTTCCTCAGAACTTTTGAAATCTTAAACACTCAGACTTTCTTATAGCTGTTGGACTCTGTTTACACTTTTTGCTCATAAATGAAGACAGTGTGATTTGTGCCTCTAGGAAGAATGTCTCTGATAATGGAGAAGCTTAGTTCATGTTTCAAGCTGGTCAGTAGGGACATCTTCCTCATAACTTTTCATGGTGCTAGTGTTAAAAAAAAAAAAAAGCCTAAAGCCCCCGGGTTGGTCCTGTCACAGCATCCACACTGGCCATCTCTCCAGCATCCTGGAGGCAGGGGCTGATATATAGTGCCCTCATTGAATCTGGGGAGATCTTGCTCAGTTTTTGTTTTTGTTTTTTTAAGATTTACTTGTTAATTTTATGTGTATGAGTACTCTACACTGTATGTATGCTTGCAGACCAGAAGAGGGCATCAGATCCCACTACAGATGATTGTGAGCCACCGTGTGATTGCTAGGAATTGAACTTAGGACCTCTGGAAGAACAGCCAGTGCTCTTAACCACTGAGCCATCTCTCCAGCCCCATCTTGCTCAGTTTTAAAAAGGGAAATGTTGTATTTTAAACCAGAGTCATGAGACATGGCGTGTCTCCAGGATGCACATCGACCTTGCTTCCTGACTGCTCACCCTGCTTCCTACTTCAACTGTTTCAGCTTAGCATCTAGAATGATTTTCTTCAAATATCAGATTACGGTCAGAAACTTCAACGGTTTCCCTTTCTCTGACGGAATTCAGACGCCCTATGCTCCTGTGGTGTGCAACCCTGGTCTCCGCATGGTTTTCCTTCTACTGTCCAGCGGTCTAGGCTACTCCTCTGCTCACCCCCGTCTTGGCACGCTGGCACGCCTCTGTTCCTGGAACCCACTTGCCCCAGGGCCTTTGCTTATTCTGAGTGCTTACTCTCTCACCTCCTGGTCTTACCAACCCCCACCTCCCCAGTGAGGCCTTTCCCGAACAGCTGTTTAAAATCCTGACTTCTCAAACCTGCTCTCCTCCCCCCAGTTTCTGCATTGTTTCTCCTCCACCATCATTCCACATGTGATGAATGTTACTGTATATTTATTGTGTGCGTTATTTACTTCCAGTCTAGAAGGAAGCCATGGATTTGTCCAGAACAGTGTCAACCTAAATATATCCACACACTTGGCAAATAGTTTCTTGAGTGAATTAACAAAAACCTAAGAAGAGGCTTGTTTTGATGAGCCGTAGGGAAGACCTCAGCAGGTAGATTATCTCAAAATGAGTGACAGCCCGAGGAAGGGATCATAGAAGCTTGCTTTCTGCTTCCTTTAGGCAGGAATCATGCTTCCTCGGCCAGCTACTCCATGTGACTTTGTTCTATTGAATTTAAAGTGCTGGAGACATCAACTGGGGATGCCCAGAAACGGGATTGCTTGGTCCTCAGGAAACAGACAAAGTGTTTAGGAGAGAAGTCAGCAGGAAGAAGGGAGAGATAGGGTGTATGTGTGTGTGTGGTGGGGAGCAATACCAGGACATGGGGAAAGTGTCCAAAGATTTTAAGGAACACTGTCTTGGTTTTGCACAATATTTTTCCTTCAAATACATTCTTAAGAATTTTGCAATCAGATTTTCAAAAGCACGGAGTCCTACATACTCAGTGTTGCAAGGAGAAGAATGAAATGTCCACAGTCTGTAATTTTAGTGCATTTAAGAATCCTAAAATTTTCTTCAAATGGATAATCTAAAAAATAAATGAATTAGACCCATATTTATGTTGCCATGGTTAAAGCCCAAAATTACAATGTTGAGTAGAAAAAAAGTATGTTACAAAATATATAGAGTGCATATTGCATGCTAAGCTATAGCTTATCCCAAAGTTAAAAACAGGACTGTCATATGAAGTGAACATATTCAAAGATGTTTATTTAACTTATCAATTAATTAGAGCAATGGTGACATACTGAGACACACACAAATGAGTTTTTTAAATGGACATATGTGTGTGTGCATCCAGAAACTATAAATGAACTTGCTTATAGATGTGAAACCGCTTTCTGTCTTATAGGACATTGAATGTCTGAGGTCATCTTTATATGGAGGGGGTCACTTGGACTTCAATAGACTCATCCAGGGACAGGAACGATTGTATTGCTTTAACTGCAATGGCATTTTACTCTAGCACAGCCAGCAGGAAGATTGAGATGTGTAGGTCTTTAAAGGAACCTGTTCATTCCCTTTGTGTGCAATTCCAAATCTTTATCAGTGTTTTTTCCCCCTGATATAGGAAAGCAATAGTAAAAATGTAAAAACATAAGTTAATTCTGTTAATGATATATATATAATTTATTTATATTTATACATATATGTTGCAGTATTAAAAATGAATGGAAGCTAGGGATGTAAGTCAGTTTGTAGAGTACTGACACATTGCGCAGGAAGCCCTGGGTTTGGTTCCCAGCAACACATTAAACCAGAAGTGGTGTTTCGAACCTGTCCTCTCAGCATTTCATACTTGAGAGGTAGAGAGAGGGTCAGAAATTCAAGGCCAGTTTGGGGACATGAGGCCAAAGATGTTTAGGAAGAGGAAAATTCTCTTTTTAAAAAGGATTTGAAACCGATACAACAAATACTACCATTATTCATCCCAGAGTGGTTGGAACTACTGGATTCTTTTCTCTCTTATAAAAAACACTTCTTGGATCTAGAAACTAGTTTCTTACAGTTTCTCTCACGTGGGCAAACCCCTTGATTTTGAAAGTATGGAAGCGGAAGCCTCTCTTGTGTATACAGCAGCATTTATCTGGCAGTTCATTAGACCGTGTTCGCCTCCTGGTGATGGCCGGCCGGTCTGCACCCCCTCAGCCTTCCTCTGTGTTGAAGAAAGATTCAGATGCTCAGATTCAACGGTTGTGTGAGGAAATAGCGAACAGATGTTCCCGAATAGTTCAGCTTTGGTCTGTAATTGCTCTCCTGTGCGAATTTATCAAAATCTTCATCAAGGTAAAGCAATAAGCAGGAGCCAACTTCTCTGCTCTCTTCCTGGTGGTCAGTGACAGGTTGTACTCAGTGTTGACCTTTCCAATCAGCTGCAGATGAAGAAATTACAGCCAGTGGGGGTTTGTCTGCTCAGTTTCTTACCATGATCAGACACGTTAAGAATTCATGCATGTCTCAATGTAAATGTAATTTAAAATTAAACTATATTTTTAGCTACTTGGAATAATTGAAAAAAAGCCGAGGCCTGCCAGGCTTTCAGAGACCTGGTAGGTGAGGAGTAATAGGTTCTTCTACCAGGAGACATCCATCTACCAGGTGACCCCATCCAGGTGCCAAACATTCACTGAGCCCCCAAGCCTTTCTGAGGGAAACCTGAGCTTAGAGACAATTTAGGCAGAAATGGGGTGTGGGTGCTCTGGACCAAAATTGTCTTCCTTTCCCAACATCAGCCAGATAACCAGATGTCCATATCCTCACAGAGTCTGGTGTGACTTAGATAATGAAACCTGTGCACATTTTCTTTGTCATCCAAACAAGTGGACGACCTCCGAGCAGCCATTAGGATACAGAAAAGCTTTGTGATCAGTCTTGGCGATGGCAGTGAGCAGAGGTGGTACCCTGTTCAATCTTCATGTCATATACCAGCACCAAAATCATGCAGCCCATCCCAGGGCTCCCTTGTATTTATTGGCCTCACATCAGTCCAAAGATTGCCCTCCACTACTATCCAAAAGAATAATGCCCTTTCTTAGACACGGGTTTCTGTCTTGCTTGTGTGCCTCCCAGTCTTCAGTGGATCTTTTCAGGGAGGAGCCAGGGGGTGAGTAATCAGTGCTGACTGTGGGTGATCTGCCCCTGTCCTAATCCAGCTTAACTCTGCCTTTGTCTCAAGTTGTATGCGGCTGTCTTCTTGCTAAATCCTGGCTTTACAAGGGAGGAATACTGGTTGCTGTTGTGTGCCTAGAACAAGGACAGTCACCCCCTAAAACCTGTTGGGTAGACAGAGCATACTGTGTGTGGATGAGTAAGTTTCCTTTTGGGTTGCTTCCACTGGAGATCTGCAGTGAAGGTACTTTGGCGGGGTAAACACTGGTTAGACTATTAGATAGGAACTTGAGTAGGGTGGGAAGAGGGATTTATCTTAGAGTCAGATAGGAAGAATGCATTTCAGGGTGGAGTATGAGTGTGTAAGTCTCTTCAGGGTTTTTTTTTGTTTTGTGTTTTGTTTTTTGTTTTTGTTTTGTTTTGTTTTTGACCTGTGCCCATGAAGATCCAAACTAGAGAAAACATTTTACAAGGTCCAGTTTTGGGATCAGGATGAATTATGAGAGATTTGTGTGAAGTGGCATTACTGTTGGACTTGGTTGGGCATCCCTGTTCTTCCCATGGATGACTGCCTGGGGAGAACTGAGAGGAACTTAAGTCACTCTGATGAAAGGGAAGGAGCTGTGTGTGTGGAGAGAGGCAAACACAATACGTTCCAGATATTTCACAATTCAATGTACAATAAAATGCCCCTTTGCCTTAAAGAATCTTAGCAATAAATTCACTGTGAGGCCAAAATCCTATGTCCTAAATATAGAGATTTGTCTCGTGTACCTGTGGGGCTCTGTAGTGACCTGTATTTCCTCACTCTGGTTTTACCACATCGAAGCAGCTTACGTTTGAAGGCTTCCTCTTGGATTGTTGAGAGAGTTCAGAAAGTTCCCAGTGCGTTACAATTTTAATAATATCTCCAGCTTCCTGTGGAAGGCGTCAAAGGTTATGGACACTTAAATTACGTTGTGTGCCATGAGATAGGCTTCTCATGATTTCAATAAAACCCACGTTCACAGGATTTACTTACATGTTGCTTTTTAAAGATTATTTAAATCACCCTTTTAGTCCTTGCTAATAGACTTTAAATAACTGATGTAATCGTGAGGGTTTTTTATTTTACTTTTCCATTTTGCTTTCTGTAATAGTAATATACAGATTAGTCTACATTGGTTCTTAGGAAAACTCATTTTTAAGTTTTCTTTACAAAGTAACCCTTCTTAATTTTAGTTTTAGGGCAGTCATATTAATGAGTGACATTAATATTAATTAATATTGATATCCATAAGTAACATATTTACTAGGTTACTGTTTGTGTTGACACACATTTCTCATTCATTTTATTTACATATAGGAACACTAATAATTAAATATGCTGAGAAAGTATTTATAAATTACAGATTAAATATTAAATGTAAAAATGCAAATGCCTATTTTTGTAATAACTAATCTGAATTTTAGCTAATTTGCTCAAGTAAGTGTGCTGAAATTTCCAGGATATAAATTTATCATTTCTAATTTCTTTGATGAACATTGACAAACTAGTATATTTAATGGTCCTTTCCTGAAGTGAAAGGAGGCATTAATTTGAATTAACACTAAATGTATTCTGCAGTATCTTTTAAAAACAATCAGACTATCTGACTTAATGATTATGAATTTAATAGCTTGAGAATATAGTTCTTGATAGATGAGTTGATAATATCGTAGTCTACCTTCCTAATTAACTATCAGGGGTTTATCATTATTCAACAGCTTCTTTAAGGCTAAGTAAACATGATGTTAATTAAACTCACAGATAATGCTAGGGGATGTTGATTGCTGCACAAGGAGAAGAAAACCATGCAGCCTGACCTTAAGAAATGCTAAGTATGGGAATGTTGGCAATAATAACACACAGCAAACATCAAGTGAACCAACTCCCCAGTCAGTGTTACTGAGAGAGATTGGTACAGGTTTGAAATGTGTTTTTTTGAAGATTAGGAAATAACCCTTTCAAATAGTCTGTTTTATTTTTCTATTGCTGAAGATTTGAATCTAGGGTTCTCTTACAGGCTAGACAAGCACCTGATTACTGAACTATTTCCCAAGCCCTTTTTGTATTTTTTTTTTTTTCTCTTTATTTGAGAAAGAGTCTCACTGCGTCGCACATGCCAGTCTTGAACTTGCTCTGGGCTCCAGGTCAGCCTCATGTTTGTGATCTTTTGGCTTTAGTCTTCTGCATAGCTGGGATGTCACCAGCATCACCAGACCTGGTTGAAGATATTTTATATGAACCCTGAGGTGTCAGATCCTTCATCTCTTTTAGAGGCTTTCAGAAACCTGGCCTCACAGGGGCCTCATGTGAATTAAGACTCTGCTGGGGAAGGAAGGTGGTGCCTGTGTAGACTCAGAGTACCCTGAACACTTCTGCTAAGTACAGTCAAGTCTTACGAAGGGGAACGTTGTGCCCGTGTGGACTCGAGTGCCCTGAGCACTTTTTGGTGAAGTTGAGGAGGTGTCACTTTGGATTCATTACTCTTTCTGGATACTGCCCTGGTCAAGGAGAATAAATGGGCTAGTGTATATTGAAAGAAAGCAAACAAATGCAAGAAAATATCCACCTCACCATCACCGGGGTTTGTTTTTGCTATAGTCTTTGATGTTGTGCATGTTACTTTGAAATCCAACTATTCATCTGATAACTCTCTTCTGATAGAAATGGGGAAAAGTAGGTGCCTTGTATCCATATACATTAATCCATTTACTGGATGTTCAAGTTCCAGCCAGTAGCTAAGTATGCTAATGAGAAGATGCCATCAGTGTGGTTTTAAAACACTGGAGTGCATTTTTCTGTTTTCAAACATGTACCTTATAAGGAATTTGAATGTATTATACAAGATGAAAAATGAGTGAGTGGTGAGCTACATTTATCGTAGGTATCGACTGCTTTATTGACAGAAGACACAAATATGAAATTTGTCTAAATAATTAGATTTTTAATTAGTGCATCATTGTAAGATGAATGGCATTCCGCTTCATTGCATAGGATTTTATATTAGAAATTTCGTGTCGACAGAGATGCTACCTGCGGTTTGCTAATCCGAATCCTTAATTTATCACTCTGTGTGTGCCATGGCACATACTTGTGGATGCAGACATGAGCTGAGAGAAGACATTTGATTATGGCTCTGCTGTGGTGATGAATGTTGATGGCTCTATGCCGTATGCATACATTACGGTTCTTCACGTTCAGGGGATAGGTTTCAATCACATGTGAGTGAGCCGACAATCATTCTCCGTGCTGTTGGCAACGGCATGAGGAGGTCCTGGAAGGTGTGCATCATCTGTGTCAGCTTTGAACATGCTCAGATCTGATTGGTGGTTTTCTTCACCTGGTTTTCCTTTCCTTTGACAGTTGCCGAACAAGCAACCGGAAAAGTCTGATAGGCAATGGACAGTCACCAGCGTTGCCTAGACCACACTCGCCTCTCTCTGCTCACGCAGGTAACTGATGACTCGGTCCGGAGTCTTGTCTTGTTTCTTTGGTTATCTTTAAAAAAGCAACCCAGGGCTTTTTGAGACCTACACGTGTCTTTTATATCTCCCTAGGTTTTCTCAATTATTTTACTACTCAGTCGTTCTTTCTGAGACAGCAGGCTGGAATTCCTTTGTATATCAAGCTCTTTGTCATTAAGTTTTCTCTGTTGCTAAAATTTGTGACGCTGTCAGACCTGTACATCCCTTAGCAATATCATGAGGGGTTGTAAACATGACAGTATGAGGGAGAAAAGTGTCAGGAAGATTCAGCCTGGTCCCCCCAAAACTGAGCTTCATGTGTGGACTGAAATGGCTAGTCGTTGTCAGTCCAGTGGTCCTCAGCCTTCCTAATGCTGGGACCCTTGAGGACAGTTCCTCATACTGTGGTGACCCCCGGGCATACAGTTATTTTCATTGCTACTTCATGACTGTCATTTTGCTACTGTTCAGAATCATCATGTAGCCGGGCGGTGGTGGCGGCGGCGCACGCCTTTAATCCCAGCACTCGGGTGGCAGAAGCAGGAGGATCTCTGTGAGTTCGAGGCCAGCCTGGTCTACAAAGCGAGTTCCAGGAAAGGCGCAAAGCTACACAGAGAAACCCTGTCTCAAAAAAAAAAAAACAAAAAAAAACCCCCAAAAAACAAAAAACAAAACAAAACAAAAAACCCATCATGTAAATATCTGATATGCAGGATAGCTGATATACGACCCCCAAAGGGTCTCGACCCACTGGTTGAGAACCGCTGCTCTAGACCACGACGATGCAGGAGAGGCCGGAGGTCTCAAGTCCTTATAGAATTGTAAGGAAGGTGGAAGCGTACCTCTAAAACCATTCAGTGAAAACTGATTTCTGTGCTTTTTATCTCAAACCTGTCTAAAGTGGTGCCATGAGAAGAAGGCTAATTCTAATCAAAAAGTCAGGACAAGTTTGAAGAAACCACAGGTGAAGGTGTTGAAGATGGCTAGGATTTTGGCAGGTCAGATAGCAAAGAGATAAAAGAGGATTCTCAGGAGGTAGCTAGCATTTAGAATGGTCATGCTTGATGCATACTAAACAAACAGGAAAAGTGGGCACCTTGTGCCGACACCTAGTAACTGATTTCTACTTAATGCACTTTTAAGATATAGAAATGGCTCAGTATGCTTGTGAGAAGATGCCATTAACTGTTATTTTAATACACCGATCCATTTCTGTTAATCTGGCACATACACTTAATGAGGAAAGAAATTAGTACGCAAGATGAAAAATGAATGCTTGGTGAGTCACAGAAGGATGGAAAAGCAGGTGAATGTTGAGGATTGGAAAGGCTTTGGGCTTTGACTGGTTTTTTAGGTTGTAGATCTGGGCTGTAGGAGTATGTTCAGGGTGGGTTCCTGAGTGAGGTAGTAACCCTGTTTCCACGGCACCCGGTGGAAATTCTAATTTGATATGGATGGGGCCTCAGAGGATCTTGGTTTCAAGACTAAATGTCTGGCTGTCCGGCAGGCAGTCCTTGGTGACAGAGGTCTTTGCAGTGCAAGATGAAGCTGCCTCTGTGGGTAGAGGAAGAGAAACGCAGGCAGATACTCCTTTGGAATGACTTTTTTCCCATAATTATTACTAGAACTAGAAGATGTCAAAGGGTCTGTGGGCAGTAATGGTGCTTGCCACCAAGCCTGATAATGTGGGCTTGACTCCTGGAGCACACATGGTAGAAGGAGAGAGCCACTTGTCACTATTTGCCCTCTGACCTCCAAAAATGCTTGGTTGCACCCATGTGCTGTGCACATGCATGCACGAACACACTAAATAAATAAATGTAAAAATTGAAAACCACTTTAAAGGTGACGAAGTGAAAAGAAAAAGAAAATTGTTAAATTATGATATAGTAAAATGACTGGTGTCCAGAAATGTCTCGTCCAGACGGAACTCTAGAGAAGGGGCTTGTACCCAGGGAAGCCGTTAAACTCCAGCAGTGGCATCCTTCATCATTGCTCAACATCTCAAGCAGCCGCAGCCTAAAGTTTAATCAGTTGGGAAATGAGTAAATGAACTATGATCCAGTCACACGGAGAAAACAGATTAACTAGCCCTGCACATGTCTACATGGATGAAACTCAAATATAGTATTGGGCAACAAAAGCAAATTGCAAAAGAACATTGCTTAACCATTCAACCATTCACATGAAATTAATGTGATGCTATGGGTATTGTTTTGTTTAGGAATATATAACACATACATATACATACATATATATGATGTGTAATATGTAACAGTTGTATTCTATATATAGTATATATATACATATATAAGCTTATACATATGTAAGCTTATAGTGACAGATGAGAGAAATAAGATATATATTTTTAGTTGAAAAATACATTTTTTTCTGTACAGTAATTAGGGTTTCCCTTCCCTCATCTCCTCCTAGATCCTCCCCACCCTTTCAACTCCATGTGTAGCTTTCTCTCTCTCTCTCTCTCTCTCTCTCTCTCTCTCTCTCTCTCTCTCTCTCTCTCTCAAATAAGCAGGCAAATAAAGAAACAAACAAACCAGAATAAACAAACAAAAAGGAAGAAAGGAAGAAAAAGTATGAGAAGTGCACACACACACACACACACACACACACACACACACACCCCATAAAGTCACAAAATCAGAAACCATAGTACACAAGCGAAAGACTAGTAAGGCTAAAAAAGATGACCAAACAAAGCAAAATGAGACGAAAAAATTTTCCAAAAATACTATTGAATTGATTTTGTGTACTGCTGGGCATAGGGCCTGCCCTTAACGTGCGGTTTGTATACCCAGCGAGACCTCACTGGAGAAACTGATTTTTCCTGTGTCGGTAGATGTCAGTTTGAGATAGCCTGTTGGTTATGAGTGGGAGATGGTGTCCACGTCTCCCTTCCAGTGCTGCGACTGGAGCTGGTGAGGACGTGCGCAGGCCCTGTGCATGCAGCCAGTCTCCTGGTGTAGGCCTCCATCCCTTCTGACTTCCACCATCCTTCTGCCTCCTCTTCCACACAGTTCTCTGAGCTCTGAGGGGAGGGGTCTGATGAAGACCGCCCATTTGGTACTGAAGGTTTCACTTGGTGGAGAGGCGTCTAGTTGGAGGTTGGTCTCTGCCACTATTTGGTGACTCCCTTTAGAGGAAAAGAGACAATTTTAAGGACCGGTTTTATGATGGTTACTTTAGAGAGCTGTGAGGGAGACATGTAAGAAGAAAGAGGGTGAGGCAGTTGGCAGTTTACATATTTCCAAAGCTATGTAGTGAGTGAGTATGCGATTATTTAAATTATGCCTGTTCATAATTGTGATGCTTTTCCTTTTGTGAGACAGGATCTCACTAGGTGGGACTGGCTGGCCCGAAACCTGCTTTACAGACCAGGCTGGCCTTGAACTCTCAGAGATCTACCTGCTTCTGTCTCCAGAGTGCTGGAATTAAAAGTGTGTGCCACAAAACCAGCTGGATTTTAACGTTTTTGTTACATGATTGGTGTTAATAGTTGAAGCCTCCAGAGGGTCAGGCAAGGGCAGATCCCCCGGGGCCTGGAATTGGGTGCAGTAACCATTCTTTTCCTCTAGCATCCACCCTAGGGCCTGGTAGTCAGTCTCACTAGGTGCTGGGTGAATGATAGCTCCCGTTTCTTAAGTATAACTCAACAGTGATTGTGAGTGTGTGATCTTCCTCCTCTTTGTGGTGTTTGGGTCTCATTTCCGGACCTTTCGGTGTCTGCTGATTAGTCTTTTATTGCTTTGATTTTCTGTAGCTCTGGTAGTGAGAAGAGAGGATATGTGGTTACGACTTTAATGGTCCTTTGTTTTGTTTTCCTATATTGCCTTAGCTTGAATTTTTTTTCGCCTCAGCATTGTTTTTAGAGTATGATCTGAGGGGTTTGAGCAGGGAGAGGTGTGTTGCTCAGGGTCTGAGTGTTTTTCTTTGTTATAGAGCCAACAGGTTGCTACTCAGAGGCAGTAGACATCTGTCAGATGTTTTGCGAGAAGTGGCATTTGTTGCAATCTGCCAGATCCCTATTTCTGTGTAGTAAAAAAGGGGAAGATGTAAATGAATAGAAGGCCAGTCCTGGCGTCTTGCTAGTGTGTGCCTTGCTACCTCCCATGGCTTACCTCTTCTCTCCTGGTACCTGTGTTGGTCCAGGGTGCTTGGTGAGGGGGGCTGGCTAGAAGCCACCATGAAAACAATAGAAAGAAAACCTGCCATCTCTCGGGTGATATTAACCTATCATCCAGACCCCCCCACACACAATTGTTTTTCTAAGGGAGGGAAATGTGGGCTGACCGACCACTGGCGCCTGCATCTTACGTACACACCCAGTGCTGATTATCTGCATTCATGATTTGTGTCAGGAGTGTTCAGCAGGAGAGAAGCATTCATATGATGTTCCAAGGAACCAGAGGACAGTCATTTATTAAACAAAAGAGAAAAAGTAGAAAAATGCCAGGCTCCCAGTTCTAGGAAGACTCAAAGCATTCAGTGTCATTCAGAACACCCAATGGAAGACACTCGTGTATGTTTCCTGAAATGAAAGATTATGTGTAATAAGAAAAGTGAAAAGAAAAATAAGTGTGGAATGTATGTTCCTCTGTAAGTAATTGCCCTCCTGATGGCTTTAATGTACAAAGAGCTGGTATAGATGGGTAGTGAGTGGTGCACGGGCTGATAGAAAATGGTGTAAATAGCCTTTCATGGGGGAGGAGGAGACCAAAAAAAAATTTTTTTTGACGGGTAATGTCACTGCCATCCTGAAACAAACTTGAGCCAAGAGAGTGAGATGGTGATATTTACCTAAGTAGGCTACAGCTTTTCATTTGTTAAATCCAATCACAACAGTAAAGATGGGAAGAAAACAATCCAGCTTTCCTGCTGCAAGTGTTGATGTGAATCAGTACAGTTGTTATGTTAGTTGTTTGTGGTTTTGTTTAAAATGTGACATGTGTCCACCCTTTGACCCAATAAATCTATAGATGGGAATATTTCTTATCTATATTCCCCTAGGACAGTAAGAAATTATACATGTTAGCATTGCTTATGACTAATAAGCAGAAAGGTAAGTTGTTATTAGTTTTCTGTTTAACCTATCATCCGGTGATGAGATGGTATATAAGCAGGTCTATAAGCCAGGAGATACTGTAATAAAGGAAAAAAGATACCCAAAGAAGTGGGAAAAAATTGCATGTTGTAATTTCATCTGTGTGTGCATTTTAGTGTATATGTGCCCATGTGTACACTCTTGTATATCCATGCATATTCATATGGAATCCATGAAAAGAGAGAAATTGTGAGCAGTGTTTATTTGCAGGGAATAAGGAGGTTAGGAAATTAGCATATATTAATTTATAATAATAATTTAAAAAAGCTTTAAAACTAAACCAAAAAGGAAATCAAATACCTGCACTCATTTTCTGTTGCCATGTAACAGATCACCAAAAAATTCACTTGCTCCAAACAGGATGCATTTCTTAATCTTGTGGTTTTGTGGAGACAGCTGTCTGGGCAGGCTTGCCTATGCTCAGGGTATTATAAAACCAAAATCAGGTGTTGGTTGGGCAGGGCTGTGACCTGAAGTCTGGGAAAGTGCCCACTTCAAGCTCGTACAGGTTGCAGTCAGATTTAGATCGCGGTTGTCTCCAAGGTGGCTTTCCGCTAGGACCTGCCCTTCTCAACTGTGGAGCCAGCCACGGCCCATCCAGTCAAATCTGCCTTCTCTTTCTATCAACCACAGAAAATTCTTTCCTTGTAGAGGGCCCATCCAGATAATCTCTGTATTTTAGGGTCAGCTGATTTGGGGCTTCAATTACAACTGCAAAATCCCTCAGGAGTGGTACCAGCCTATGTTCACATCTGATTGGATAACGAAGGGATAGAAATCTTGAGGAGACCGTCTTGAAAATTCAGCCTATTACAACATCTCTTCCATTTACATTTTAATTCAAATGTGTAACACATGGACCCGGAGAGTGGCTCTTAACCCTCAGACTAGATGGAGGCAAATAGGAGAGACCCAGGACCCTGGCTTTTGACATACCGGGGTGATAGATCTACCCCTGGTGGCCAAAATACTTATTCCTTTGTCTCTTCTGTTTGTTTTAGTGAATTTGCCAGTGGCTGTAATTCACTTATACGAGAGTTTCTGGAGGAAAGAAAGGGTTATCTCTTTCTAATTGGGCAGCTCGAAGAATTGTTAGTACTATAACCGCCATAATTGTGTGAGAATGGAACCCTGAGCCTCACAGGAGCTAGACTGGCGCCTTCCAACTGTAATCCATTTCCAGCCCTCCAAGCATTCCTAAGGCCAGGGAATATTCCTAAAGTCTCAATTAAATTATAAATATGTCATGACATTTTATATATGTACTTTTTTTTAAAGATTTATTTTATTTATTATGTACACAGTATTCTGTCTGCATGTATCCCTGCAGGCCAGAAGAGGGCACCAGAGCTCATTACAGATGGTTGTGAGCCACCATGTGGGTGCTGGGAATTGAACTCAAGACCTCTGGAAGAACAGTCAGTGTTCTTAACCTCTGAGCCATCTCTCCAGCCCTTATATATGTACTTTTATGTGTGGAATATGTACATATATGTTGTTTATGAAGGGGTATCATTTTCAAAGATCAGTCCCCCCTATATCAGTCAGCTGTGTTTGCCAGACACCACTTTAGAGTTGTAACTGACATAAAAGAGTGAGAGTCAGAGAAAGTGTACCATCAGCAAGCAGGGGTAGACGTGAAACCTCCTGACTCCGTGTATCCCATGTGGCTCACTCTGGACATTTTGACGTGCATACCTTGAATACTGTCCCTTCCACGCTCCTGAAATCGGGGTGAGAAAACCTCTTAAGACATTATGTAAAGACCTCAAGTTAAGATTTTCATTGTTGCAGAAAAACCACAAAGGCTTTCCTCGTTTGGGCTTGTTTTTTATATCTCCTTTTGATCCATACATGAAAATCGGCCTCTTCCTTCCGTGGTTCAGCTCTGATTCGGGCTTTATCGCTTCTCACTCTGACCACACAAGTCCTTCATCAGATGTTACACTAAATGGCTAAAGTGAGGCCGTGGTTATGGAGACAGACGTGCTGCTGCAAACTCACTCCTCTGACACGGAGGTTAAGGATGGGACGCGTGACTTCCAAGATAGGCCAGGACAGAGAGGATAAAGGAAGAATTCGGCGTGCCAGAGCGGTCTCTTAGACCATCACTGTGTTGTAATAACCACTGCCACCCTCGATGCCAGCAACAAACTTCGTATTAATCTGCTGCCCCCAAACCTGGAAGATGGGTAGTTAGAGACTTAGTAGAATATTAAATCTAGGCCTTCAATGGCAACCAAATACTTGGCAGCCCTCCCCTTTTCCTTATATGTATTTTGTTTTCTTCTGGTTTTTCGAGACAGGGTTTTTCTGTGTAGCCCTGGCTGTCCTGGAACTTGCTCTGTACACCAGGCTGGTCTTGAACTCAGAGATCCACCTGTGTCTACCTCCTGAGTGCTGGGATTAAAGGCATGAGGCACCACTGTCTGGCTTTTATGTGTACTTTTTATCTGTGGTCTCTATTTTTAACTTTTTTTTTTTCATACTTTAATTAACTGTTACTCTCTGAGCAGACCTCCTGCATGCATCCTTGCAATCTTTTTTATTCAGCTGGTGAAATGACTCAGTGGGCAAGGGTTCCTGCCACAAGCCTGACCACATAGGCTTGATCCCTGATCCCCACGTGGTAGAAGGAGAGACCCAAGTCCTAAAAATGGTCTTCTCCCTTCTATGTCTGTGCACATACAATAAATAAGTAAAATAAATGTAAATGTTTAAAAATAAAATTTTCTTCTTACTGATTTGTAAGAAATGAGACAGCAATACTATCCTTTGTAGTCTCATCAATGTTTTCTTCAGTTTGCCGTTTGTCTTTTTCCACGGTGCTTTTGACTACTAGAAATTGTCTCATTCCCTAATTTCAGTTTTTAATTTCCCAATCTGTTAAGTTTTTTAAAATTTTTCTTGGCTTCTTCCATTTTTGTTATTACGTACATTTTTTTTTTTTAAAAAATGAAGTCTCATGTATTCATGTAGCACAGGCTGGCTTGAAACTCACTATGTAGCTGAGGCTGTCCCTGAGCTCCTGATCCCTCTGCCTTCACTTTCTACTTGCTATTACAGCCATGTGCCAGCACACCCACTGCTTATTCATACTCAATGCTTATTCACACCCACTGCTTATTCACACTCACTGCCTCCCTCCCTCTGTATGCTAGATAAAGTCTCAGTCTGTCAGTCTTACAGAACAAGGTGATAGTCTTCCCAAGTGATGAGCAGGTTTTTTGATCACAAGAGAGTTTTTCTTATTCTCTGCTGGACTTGATGGGTTAGCCCAGGAGGAAGGGAAGATTGAATTAGGCATTGAAGCAATTCTTCTCTCTCTCTGTTCCCCAGCCTTCTGGGGGTGGCTGTCCACACAGCTTCCCGGTGCCTGATGGTTTCCACGCAGCACACAGAGGGGAGGCTAGTACTTGTAAATGATAGTCCGCTGGGGAGAAAGACTTGGTCAGTAAAGGTGGATGCACATCGGGTACCAGTGGAGAGAAGATGCTAACAGGGACATAGCCTGGAAGGCTGCGATACCTGCCTTCCCTCTATTTTGTGACTCTCTCAAAGGCCCACAGCAGGGTTTCTGGGCATGAAATATTATTTACCAAACTTTTTGAACCTGTTTTCTAGATCCTTATTAAAGTGTTCACTCAGCAAGGCAGTGACCTCCTTTGGCTGTGTAGAAGTGCTTTGCCGTGACAAACGCTGGGGTGCCTGTGCCCCTGTGCATTTGGGGAAAAGGCAGTGTGAGATCCCGTGCCCTCAGAGGCAAATTGATTATCACTCATGATAAGAAGACGGTTTCTTGGTGCCCTATATAGCCGCTTTTTAAAAAAAATAATCTGCATTTAATTCTTTGGCTCCAGAAGGGTATTTATTTATGTATTTATGCTATCTGTGTATGAGTGTGGGCACATTCATTCCATGGTGTACTTGTGGAAATCAGAGGACTGTTAGAGAGTTGGTGTTCTACTTCACCTTTGTGTGGGTCCTTGGGATCAAATTCAAGTAGTCAGGCTCACACTGCAAATGCTTTTATCCACTGAGCCATCTCCGAAACCCTCCAGAGACATTTGTAATATGTTCGTCCATTGTTATTAAATTGTAAAACTCAGTCTCCAGTCCAGGGTACCTTGAAGTCCTCCTTATACAGTTTCCCTAAATGTTGGTTAAAATAGGCAGATTATATGATTTTGCCAGTTGGTTCTCATTTTTTAATTTATTTTTTGTTTTATAAGTGTTGGCCTTCATACATGTATGTGCACTGTGAGTGTATGCCTAGTTCCCTAAGAGGCCAGAAGAGGGCATCAGACCCCCTAGATCAAGAAGTACCAATGTTTGTGAGTCACAATGAGTGCAGGGGAACTTAACCCAGGTCCCCTAAGAGCAGCAGGTGCTCTCAGTCTCTAAACCTCTCCAGTTGATTCTCTTAATTAAGGTATTAGGGGACGACTTTGGACTTGTCTGATATTATTAAACATTCAGCAGGCCCCCAAAGAAGACTCCTTAATTTGGTTCTTATCTGAAGGTTGTATTTTTTTAGAATGAAACCCTTCTTCAAAGATTTCATAAATCCATTTCTCTGACTTATGGAAAATGCCACCTTTCTAGTCCATGCTGTCCTCATAGTTTTTTGTTTTGTTTTGTTAATCGTTAGCCTTTGTGAAATGGCATTCGTTGGCTTGAGCCATGACACATCTTGCACTTCCTGCTTAAGGAAAAAAAATGATAAAATCAGATGGACTGACGTCAGTCAGTCTGTTTTCCCTGTTTTTTATATATATATATATATATATATTTCTTTGTGTTGAATCACTACTTGGGTGTACAAACCAACACCAACATTTTTTTTGCTGATTCCTTTAGGCAGGTCCATCTGCCCTGTGACCTGCATTTGTCATTTTGGTCCTTGGAGCAAACTGCAATGTTTACTTGGAATCTACCCCTGATAATAATTTAATGGGTAACATTTTTCAGATTCCCTTAATCTGAGTACAGGAATAAAATGTGACTGTGATGGCCTTTGTTTCGGCTTTTATTTCTCTCCTAAATTATAAATTAAAGCTGTGTGAAGGTGACTGCTTACTGTTTGTTTTCAGCTTTCCTATGCCATCAGATATGGTTTATTGGTTTGTGTTAAAAGCCTAAGACTCTGGGCAGCCACTTGAGGAGACTTTTTTCTCTCGTCTGTCAGCTCTTCTTTCTGTTTGGTGGTAGTCATTGTTGGTTTTGTTTTTGTTTTTGTTTTTTTTTTAAATCAGAATTTCAGTCTCTGTCTCTCCCTCCCTCCCTGCCCTCCCCCGACCTCTGTGTGTGTGTGTGTGTGTGTGTGTGTGTGTGTGTGTGTGTGTGTGTGTCTTACATGCAGGGATGTGTTTATCAGCTGTGACCCGTCTTTAAGTTTGCTTGCTGAAGCCCCAGTTGGGTCTTAATTACATACTTTTCAAGTTAGAATTGACAGTCCTCGGTGAAAGAGGGGGAGAGGGAGCTGATCAGAGAGGTGGCTGCCAGATGTCTTGCTGAGTGCATGAAGGGGTATAAAAGTGGTTCCCATGATGAAGGAAGCAAGGAAACAGACTGGAGGTAATAAGTAAGCATTTGGTTTGCTCATACTGAGTTGAAAGGCCCGCGAGACATCTAAGTGTTGTGTAGATCTGTGCCTGAGAGTCTGAGTCTTTGCCATGGGCATCGGCTTGGAAGTCATTTTCTTAGATGCTAGGGAAAACCTTGAGAGGCCAGGAAATCACTGAAAGGAGAGAGTTGGAAATGAGAAAACAGAACCTGGCTGGGCCTCCAGGGCAGAGGTCCTGAGAGACAACCGGCCACGGGGCGGCTGAAAGACAGGGAACCAAAGGAAAATGTAGTGATACCAAATCTAAGAGAAGGCAGGGAAAGGAGGTGAAGAAAACTGGATCAGGTCAGGCGCTTCTAGATGTTTTCTGAACAAACAGCTGCATGTATAAAAATGCTTGCAGCTTCTTTTAAAGTCTTAAGATCCAAACATGTTGCCTTTGCCCTGATATAAGGTGGAATCTGGCTTCCTCCCCAACAGGGTGTCCTCCTAGACGTTGACTTCCACACCAAGCCCCACATAGCACCCTAGCTTAAATATTTAATTTTTTGTTTGGTTTTTTGAGACGGGGTTTGTCTGTGTTGCTCTGGTTGTCCTGGTACTCATTTTGAAAGAGGTTTTAGCAAGCTTTCCCTTTGTTTACAGTGTTAACGTCTTACCCGTGTTAAAAGGCTATTGCCTTTCAAAGGCTTTAATAATTGAGTTGCTAAGGTGATACCCAGCTCCTCCCTCCCAAACCCAAAGAGAGAGGTCAGACAGGGCAAGGCAGCACTTCCCTTAATGATATCTCAGACTGTATTTTTATAAATTTTAGTGGGGAAGGGTTCTTTTTTCTTTTTTTGAGACAGAGTCTTACTATATAGATGTATAGTGCAAGCTGACTTGGAGCTCACTCTGTATAGCACAGGCTGACTTTGAACTCATGATGGTCCTCTTGCTTCAGCCTCTAGGTACTAAGTTTAGGCCTGCATCAGCAGGCCAAGCTTAGGGAAGAATTCTTCAAAATGCCCAGTTTGGGCAAGGGAGATGGCTTAGCAGGTCAAAGCCCTCGCTTGCCTCACAAGCCCGGGAAATGCCACTGTGGTGTGCCTTTGCAACCCCAGAAATCTTCCTGCAAGTACAAGGCCAAAACAAAAGAAAGCTCCTGAGCAAGTTAGCCAGAGTGTCAGTGCAGGGACAGACGAGAAACCCCGCCTCCCCAAAGTGGAAGGCAAAAAACCGGACTCACCGAAAGTTGTCCTCTGACCTCCATGCAAACACTGTGGCATGCACTTACACACACACACACACACACACACACACACACACACACACACTCACACCACATGGGCGTGGACAGGGACGGAGGAAGGGAGGGGGAGAGACAAGAGAACAAATTTTTTTTTTAAAGGTCACTTTTCTTGAAAGAATAGAATGTTTTTAATTTCAAATTTTGTAGAATATTATTATAATTGGAAATTAAGATGATCTAGTAAGTGACCATAATGGATTAAATTCAGCACATTTAGTAATATAGAAGACAGACATGATTATATCTTGTAAATCCCTGCAAGTTGAGATAGTCAAATTGGGGAAAATAAGCTCTTCTGCTCTACCAGTGTGTCATGAGACACTGATAGGGCTGCGTCTCTTCTACATGATAAACGATACACTCCCAATCCCTGCTGGACGGTCTTTCTCCTCACTCCCACTGTCTTCAGACATAATGGCTGCAGAGCTGAAAGCTTTGCAGCTGTCACAGTGACTCTCTGTGGCTTTGGCGCTGGGGTTCCTACCTCACCCTCCTCTGAACCTCAAGTCCTCCCAGAAGTTGAGTCAGGAATCGGCAGCTGTATGCAAATGCAGACTGTCTTCAGTAAGGCCATTAGTCGGGTGAGAATCTGTGGACATGTGTCACCATCCACCTAACTGTTCCATAGAGATCAAGTTCATAGAGATCAAAGAACCTGGAGACCCCAATTATTGAGGGGCATGGCCAGCTGTCTTTACTCTCTTTCCAGAAGGCTACATGCTCAGGCCAACCAAAGTGCCCACAGCTGTACTTGCTGTACCCCCTGTGAAAACGTGTGAAAATCTGTACTTTAAATTCAAGTGCATGTGTTAACAAACCCTTTTCGTTTTCTGGCATATTAAAGTATCATATACAGCAATGTCATCTCTGACTTTGAACTCCCTCACTCTGGCATAATTACAATTCCAGCTTTAAAGATGCTTTAAGGCAGGTTTTTGCGTTTACCACAGCGGCATGTGAATACCACTCTACAAAAGCCATGTAAATTGCAGGCTTTTCAAGGTCTCAGCTTTTATGTTTGGAGTAACACTGGGTAATTACAGAGCTGGTGATGAAGCGCTCAAGTATCTAAGCTCTGAGGTGGGAACCATGTGCAGTTTAGAGGTCAAGTGTGGGCAGGAGGAGCCAGACACACCCCTCCATGGGAGCTGGGAGCAGGCTTTGGCTTCCCTCGACTGGAGAGGAAACAGGTGAAGAAAGCTGTAAAGTTTCAGAAGGAAGAATTAGCCTTTGCTTGAAAAATACCTGAAACATTTAGGTATTTTTCAATGAACTTTTAAAAGAACCCCTTTTTTGTTTCTAAAAGCTGTCCATGCTCATTGTAGAAAATTAACAAAATTTGTGAAAATATACAGAGTATAAAACTCAGCAAAAGACTTAATTACCACTCAAATCAACTAAACATTTGGGGCATATACTGAAATACATATATTTTTGTATATATACCTATTATTTACAACATATATGTATATATAACATATGTATAATACACATATTAAACATATAAGTGTGAGATCATAAATACAATTTTGTATCTATATTGTTATTTTTGGAGTATTTTTTCATATCATTAAATCTCCTTAAGACTCCATTCTATGAATGTGCCATAACAGTTCAACTCTTTCCAGAAATTTTGTTCCTCTAGATAGCGTAATACATAAATGTTTATGATCAGCAGCTAACTAGTTTGTTGCCTTGATCTAGGAAGCTGTCATTGGAAGTGCTAGCCTTGGCAATGCTACCAGTGGGTAAATATACTTGCTGCCAAGTTTTACAACCTGAGTTTGATCCTTGGGACCTGCAAGTTCTCCTCTGACATCCACAGCGTGCCCTGGCTAGTGGTCCCCTCCGCCCCAAAATAAATACAAATGTAATAAAAGAGTAAAAACCATAAACTTATAACCTTTTATTATCTTGTACTTGTGACACTGGGGCTGTCATTACTGTCCTGAATTTTTGAGGCTCTAAAAGCTAGAGATTGTCTTCATAGGAAATGTTCCTTGAACCTTGCTGCAAATAACGTTTAAGAAATGTCAGGAATTTGTTACAGGAACACCAAAATAACTTGCCACCCACCTGAGCACCTCCTAAGTGTGTTCTCTGTAACTAAAGCAGTAGCTGCTTGTCCTAAACTTCCAGGAATTGGGTGCCTAGTGACATCAGAGTGTCCCGGCGTTGTTGGAGGAGTGAATTAGTGTTTCATGAGGCTGCAGGGCTGTCTTCCTCCCAGGCACTGAGGACTGCACCAGCCAGTAGAAGCCTCCCGTTTCCCTGTAACTAAAGTGGGTTCCTACCAGATGTCCTCTCACTCGAGGATCACTGGCCACTGCCAGTGGACTAAGGACGGAGGTGACAGATGGTGGACCTGGGGTAAGGACCCTGCATCTTTGTCCATCCCTTCATGTATCAGCAATACTATACTGGGTCTGTCATACAGGCTCTCCCGAAGGCCTCTTCATCTACTCATTGGGAATAGGGAAGCTCACCCTTGCATCTCACTGTGTAAAGGTGACTGCTCTAAAAGTATTATGAAACACAGCAGAATGAGGTCGGAAGGCACTTCTGAAGGATTACCATGATCCACTTGGATTTGTGACCCAGAAACATACGTAAGCCTGAGGCAAATCGGAGCAGGTTTGTGGGAGTCTGCAGTTGTCAGCGGGATGCGGTCCCCATGTGCTGGTTTCTGGAGGGGCACTCATGCAGTCATCTGTGATAGTTTCATGTTTTCATACTACCTTTGGTGGTGCTTTGGCCTGTGTATGTGCTGTGGCCGAGGGCTGATTGGGAACTGGTGGCGTTAAAAGGTTTAGCTCCACTGGGCACAACCTCCCTAGTTTCTCACAGGCTACCTTGTGCTAGAGTCTGGCCTTGCTTTCCCTTACCCCACATTTGTTTTCACTCAGAGAGGCTCAGTCTGTCAGATTTTTGTACTTATCTTTTGCCTGAGCTCAAGAGTTGGTTACACACACACACACACACACACACACACACACACACACACACACAAACACGTTTGAAAACCAGGTTCTAGAAAAGGCCTGCTTAGAGTTGGAGCCAGGACCGAACCATGTTCCCCAGGTTTCTGCCTTTTGCACTGGAAGGCCCTGGATGTGCTCTGAGGATGCTTTCCCGAGGAGAGCTCAGGAGATGGCCACGGAAGCGTTCCTTCACTGGCCGCCATCTCCTTTTGTGTGTTCCGTCCTCCTCTCAAAGAACTGCAAGTGAGGTGGGGACAGCAGACTTCACGTCTCCAGAAAGAGACACACAAGATTATATTTGATGCTATCTGTGACTTTATAATAGTTATGAGGATAGCATTATTTTTTTTTTTATAAATGAGCTCTCTTTTTTATGACATGTAAAAGATGAGTCAAGAGATGAACAGGGTAAAGCTGGTCATCTCCCTGAATGACTAACCAACTCCAGGATGGTCTTAGGGTATGGCGTCTACCTAGGAAACCATGGGTTGAAAAGAGAAAATTCCTGTTCTAAGGAAGATGAAGAATCCTCTCCTGGCAACATCCTCCCAGCTGGTGGACAACCTCCCATATAGATGCACCTAAGGATTTCTCTAGAGAACTGACATTCTGAAGTGCTTCAACTGTTCAGGCATTAGATATTGTGAACATACAACCTCACATTTATGGACTAGGCTTACTTTCCCCCTTGGATATAAAAATGATATATTAATATTCTTAGAGTCTTTATCATGGTCTTCCCACAATCAAATATGATTTTGAATTCTCTCTTGTCTTCAGATTTAGCCTTAATTTGTTTTTCTATTAAATAAGGATTATTTACATTTTTCTAATATTGTTTAAAATATTCTTCTAAACTGCATTTTCACTTTCAATAGTTTTAAATCAGCTTTATTATTAAAAAAAAACTTGAAAATAAATAAAAAAACACACACCAAAATGAACCAGGCCAAAATTCTATACAATTTCATGAATTTATGTACAGTTAGAATTGGCATTTGAAATGGAAGCTGGGAAGCTTCACATTGAATTTTACCCTTTCAGAAAAAAAAATTTACACTTTCAACATCAAATGTATTTTATACACTTATCCACCACCAATAACTTTGTAAAACTTTGTAAAACACTCTGTGTTCTTAGCATTGATTTATGTTAGCTTTGTGTTCTTTATTGAAGACATGATTTTTGCATTTTAGGGTCTGCTGACAATTGACACTCTCAACTTCTAAAATAAAAAGAAAGTTGGGCATGGTGCTGCACACCTTTATTGCCAGCACTCGGGAGGCAGAGGCAGGCAGTTCTCCGAGTTTGAGGCCAGCCTGATCTACAGAGTGAGTTCCAGGACAACCAGTTCCAAAGAACTCATAGTGTGTTGTTCCCATTCAACTCGTGATTTAAGTAAAATAAGTGACCAGATGTACTTTGTAAACATTTTAAGGTAGTAATTTTCCAGGAGGAAAAGCAGCAGTGATTTCCTCATATGTCATAAATGAAAATTAAAAAAAAATACTTGCACAGGACAGAGTAGGAAAATTACGGACTTACTACATTTTGAAAGATAAATGTTAAAATTTAGTGGAACAGTATAGGAATAACTGGGCTCTATTTCAAGAACGTTGGTTAATTATGAACAATATTAAAACAAAGCAATGGCCAAATGCTTGTCTAAGTAGATGTTTCAAAAGCATCTGATAAAATTCTACATCTATTTATATTAAAAATCCTTAGAAAATGAGAAGGAATGGAGAATATCATAATCCAATAAGCCATCTCATTTAGACTAATGATCATTATCTTATTCTAGTGAAATACTAGAAGCGTTTCATTAAAATCTCTCATTAATGGCTAACTTTATTCTAGAAGCTCTTCACAGTCAAGTGATACATAAAATTGAAATGAAATATTTAAGTCCAAAACTGTTAAATTTTATTATGTTTATGTGGTATGAATAATCTAGATAATCTAAGAGAACTAAGTGAATGTCTTAAACTTGGAAATGGATGAGGTCAACTATTATAAGACAGATATGCAGAAATTATGTTATAATATATAACCAGTTCAAAATAATTATAAAAGAAATGAATGAATTCTTGACAACACTTCCTATTCTTTCCCATACCTTCTACCACCCCCCACCAAGAGCAGGAAGTATGGACCATAAAACTTTGAAGGAGCCTTGAAAGGGATTGTTGTGAATAAAAAAAAAAAACAGAAGTGTGTTTGAAAACCGAATTATCTTGAATAATGGAAAGATATGTTGTTCTCATAGAAGAAAAGGCTAAATGTTGTGAGACTTCCCATCAGAGTTTCATGAGCATGTGTGTGTGTGTGTGTGTGTGTGTGTGTGTGTGTGTGTGTGTGTGTTTGTCTTACTCTATTTCCACCACTGAAAATATAAAATGGAGTCTTCAGTTGAAGAAGAGGCAGAATGTGATAGAGCTTAGAGTGTACAGGAATACCAGAGTGAGTACTGGAGGCTATGCAACCTGGAAAAACACCCAGATCACGAGATTGCAGTGTGCAGAGGGAGTCACAGATATTGCTGCTCAGGGTTCTGGGTTTTAGAAACTCTGACACTGAGGTTCGACAAGAGGGAAACTTCTACCACCCTTCTGCCACCGAAGCAGATTCCATTGGTAGACCCTCATACTGGCTTCTGTGAATCCAGAGTCAAGTTTAGACTTAGCCGGACACAGCTGTGCCTATCTTCTAACCACAAGAACATCTGGAAGAGTGGGTGGTGCCGTCAACCGCAGGCAAGACAGGCCACAAGCAAGCTGGGGGAACTCCTCCAACAGGAGGAAGCTGCTAGAACATAGTAGGTATCCATGATAACCGTGCTTACGGAGATACCTTGACAACACTCACTCCAGGGTACACTTGGGAAACTTGAGTAGAGAGAGTTAGCCAAATAAACTCAGTGCGTCTGCCCTGACTTGCCTGAAATGCACAGATACCACAAAATGACAATACCCCAAGGGATTGTTCAGATGTAACATGAACAGTGACAGGAATGGATGATGATGTGGGAACAGCAACCTCAGAACCACTGAGAAAGAAGTAGCAGTGTCCCCAGGATCATTTGTCGATTAAGATGAGGAGGAATATTTAAAGTGAGCTGCCTACACACTACGTACTAAAACAACTTTCATGTAACTTGAATTTACCCCAGAATATAAAAATTAATATATAAACATTTAACAACGATAATCCTTTACTATGTAATATAAATTATAAAGTTGCATCCTTTCTCCTGCATGAGAGAAATAATTCCAGAGCATGATCAAGTAGAGAAGAAAAAAAACCCTGGAAGGAAAGATTGACTGTGTTAATATATTAAGAATTTAGGGGCTAGAGCAGTGGTTTTCAACCTTCCTAATGCTGTGACCATTTAATATAGTTCCTCATGTTGTGGTAACGCCCCCAACCATAAAATTATTTTCATTGCTACTTCATACCTGTAATTTTGCTACTATTATAAATCATAATATAGATATCTTTGTTTTCCAATGGTCTTAGGAGACACCGTTAAAGGGTTGTTCTGACCCCAATGGCGTTACAAACCCACAGGTTGAGAACAACTGGCCTTGAGAGATGACTCAGCATTTAAGAGTGCATACTGCTATTGCAGAGGACCCCAGTTCAATTCCCAGAACCCAAGTTAGTGCCTTGCAGCCACCAGTAACTTCAGCTGCAGGGGATCTGGAGCTTCTGGTCTCCATGGTTACTGGCACTCATGTTCACAGTGACCCATCACACATATCTGCATACGTATAATTTAAAGAATAAAACATACATCTTAACTAAGAATTAGAATGCTGTAAGTTTAAGAACACCACAAATCAATTCAGAGCGTTAACCCGAGGGTGGGAAGACATTGCTGGTAACTTCTAAGACTCTTTAAAACGAAGGTAGGGAAAACACCCGTGCCCCACGAAGTAAATGCACAGAGGGCCTGTGCAGGGAGCCCAGAGAAGAGCAAAGAGAAACAGGACATGGAAACAACAGGTGAGCAAATGAACAGTTTAGTCTCACTAATCAAATAAATGCAAGTCCAAATGATGAGACAGCATTCTCGCTTGCAAATATGAAAAGATAAACGTGGTAATACTCACTTTTAGTGACAGTAGAGTGAAATGGATTTTTTTTCATGCATTGATATAAATTGGGTCATTCCACAGAGAACCATGACCTAATCCTAAAATGAGTTCATATCACTTAAACTATTATTTGCATTTTAGGAAGTATGATAGAAGGAGATGATACTGAAGTACTAAAAAACGCACATTTCAGGGTCTTGGTTACAGCATTATTTATAATAGTACAAAGCTAAAGCTAACCTAAGCATCAAACAGTAAGAGGAGGATTAATTTGTTGTCCTGTACAGTAGGACAGTATGTACCTGTGTAAATTCATCACTTGGGGCTGAGGATGTAGCTCAGGGGTAGAAAGTGCCCTTAGCATGTGTTAAGTCCTGGACTAAATCCATATCACCAAGAAAAAAATTTGAGAAAAAGCTTATGGCGTGTAGGAGAATTGTAATTGCATCCTAGTCATAAAAAGCAGAACACAAAAAATATGGCTTATAACCCAATTTAAATATGTTTGTCTATGCATATTTACACTATCAAAAATAGGTTAATGAAAAATATCACAAAAATATGTTAAAAGGATAAGTTTTTCACTTTTGTTAGTTAATGCATTTTTCCAAGTCTCCCACCATGATTGTGTGTTACCTTTCGTATCACATTTTAAAAGGTTCTTTTAAAAGTGAGCAGTTCCTTCATACCGGTTTTAAATGTTTTAGCAGAAAAATCCCATGTGAGCTCGCTCCTCCTCTCGCCATCTGCCTCCTGTTTAACAGTTAAACAGTTTTATGGGAGGCATTTCCCAGGACCAGTAACAGTGCTGAGCTTCCTCCTCAGTTCCATTTCGATTTAGTCAGCCCCATGGTGGTGATGGAGAGATGCCAGGGGCTTCCTCCTAACGTCCACTCTTAGCACGCATCTGCTACAGCATAGTGCAGTGTCTCACCCAGGCCTGGAGTGGGGTTGATGACATCCATGGCTGAGTAAAATTGTCTTTTTGTTTTATGCAAGTTACTCGCTCTTGAAAGCATCACAAAAGGAATGAAACCATTTCCTTCTTTATTTTTATCTTTATAGTCACAAAGGTTCTAAAAATTTCCTTCAATTAATGCTGTATGCATGTATTGGAATATCACATGGAATATTAATATATACATATATAAAATTTTAATCTGAAGGCAGTAGCCCCAGCACTTGAGAAGTGGGGGCAGGAAGATTTCTAGTGTGAGGCTAGTGAAGGTACATAGAAAAATCATGTCATTCAGTAAATGCACACATGTATTCAGGTATTTATATATGTTACTCAAAAATAAAATGCTTGAACATTCCTGATTAAGCTTGTCCTTTGTGAAGATTACGAGCTTGTAAATCCTCTGAACTAAAGGAGCAAGGTTGAGATTTCATTTTTCAGCAGGTGGGTATCATAAAATGTAAAAGCTAACCCTTCACTTAGGAATTATCCAGTTTACAGCTGATCGCACATTTTTAATACAGGGTTTTAAAGTCATGCCATGATATTATTAACTAATAGAACATTTGAAGTGTCTTATTTTGAAATTGCAGCTTAATTAATAGCCAAATGTAGATGTTGTTATTCATTATCTTTATTATCTGTCTTTGAAAAATAGTCATCGAGTCCTTTTCAAACACCCTGGGAAGCTAGTTCAGATTGAACGTTGCTGTAGATTAATTGGTGGTGGCGTGCCGCTGGGGCTTCACACCTGATGTCTTAGTGTTCTCCTGTAAGAGATCCACCATCACCTCCCTGTGGACAAGTCCATTGACTTCACACACACACACACACACACACACCTGGTGTCCTACTGTATGAGATCCACCATCACCTCCCTGTGAACAGATCCATTGACCACACACACACACACACACACACACACACACACACCCCTAGTGTCCTACTGTATGAGATTCACCATCACCTTCCTGTGAACAAATCCATTGACTTCACACACACACACACACACACACACACACACACACACACACACTGTCCTATTGTATGAGATCCACCATCACCTCCCTGTGAACAGATCCATTGACCACACACACACACACACACACACACACACACACACCCCTAGTGTCCTACTGTATGAGATCCACCATCACCTCCCTGTGAACAAATCCATTGACTTCACACACAAACACACACACACACACACACACACACACACACACACATCCCTGGTGTCCTACTGTATGAGATCAACCATCACATCCCTGTGAACAAATCCATTGACTACACACAGACACACACACACACACACACACACACACACACACACACACCCCTCCCTCTCAGCCTGCACAGTCAACCATGGGAACTTTTTCTTTGCCCACACTGTATCTCCATGCTGCCACCTTTCTGTTCCCTTCCCAGTGGAACTGTCAGAATCCCTTGAGTCACGTGCCCTGTCAATATATGTTCTCATGCGTGGGTGTGCACCGATCTTCCCCATAGCTTAGTCTTTAGCTGAGACCTTTCTCCTCAACACAGATGCTTGTTGCTGTTTCCTGGCACTCTCCATCCGTGCGCCACCAGCATCTCAGCTCTAAGGGTTGCCCAACACCAAATTTGTCACCAAGCCTGTCTATTCTGTTTCTCTCACTTTTTCAACAGAGTCTCAGGTAGCCCAGGCTGACCTTGAACTCCCGATTCCTCTGCCTTCGTCTACCAAGCACTAGGATTACTACCTCTTACTACGTCCTTCCTACCTGTAAAGTATGTTTTAGACCCAGACTCCCTGTCCCGAGCCAAAGCCACTGTTGCGGGACATGTGGAAGAAATAAAAACTGGGATTCCTCTTCTGCGTGTTCTCATTTCCTATGCTCCACCTACATTGACCCTCTCTCCTACACTGAAGCCACTTTAGGACCCAAACCAAACCTAACCAGGAACTTTAGTACGTCTTAACGAAAGCAAAGCACTCATGAGTGTGACACACAGCAGAATGGTTCCCATAGGGGTCCTCAGGACAGCGGCTGCAGCAGGGGCTAGCTACTTAAAAATCTAGATTGCCTAAGTTCCACCCCAGAAGCTAGGACAGGGGTCCGAGGGTGCCCGTCTATCTGGGTGGCTGTGCTGCATTGGCAGTGAGAGGATTCCTGCATGGTGAGGCCTAAAGCCTGGCATACATCAGAATCAACAGTGGAGCTTAAAGACCCAGGCCCCAGACCAATTAAACGAGAAACTTCAGGTGTCTGACCTGGCATCCATGTGTATCTTTTAAAAAGCTCTCTAGAGATTGATTGTAAGGCTGGAGGACAACTTAAGCTGTAAAATTTACCTTTTTCTTAAAGCAGAATCTGAAGCAGCTATCCGAAACTTGAATGCACACCGAAGTCACCTGGGAAGCCTTAAAAAATGACTAATGGTCACACTCGCCTCCTCCCCATTCTCACTTAATTGGTTCGCAGTACGGCTTGGGCTTTGGGGTATCCCAGTTTCCCCAGGCTATTTTAATGCGAAGCCAAGGTTAAGATCACCGTTCAAAGGCTAAGATTCCGGAGGTCTAGTGTACCTAAGAACCACCTGGAGTACTTGATGAAATAGCTTCAGCCAGGTGAAGAATCACCTGGAATTTGGCCCCAAGGACCTATCCAGCTGGCCCCAGTCTTTATCCATCATCTTCTCCTCACCCTCCCTTGCCTTAATGTTCTGCAATGTGACATCCAACCACTTCACATTCCCCAGTTCATCCTGCTGGAATCTGAGGGAAAGCTGGAGATTCCACAGTCACTATGTCCCTTCATTAACCATTTGGGAAGAGGTAACTTGGGCTACTACCCTAGTCCTTATACCAGGTAACCTTCATAGAGATTTTTAAGTAGTTTTCTTGAGTGTTTGTGACAGGGTCTTGCTATGTAGCCCTGGCCAGCCTGGAACTCACTATGTAGACCCCGCTTCCGGCTGCCTATCTCCCAGGTGCTGGGAATAACAGCATGTACCACCATGCCTGGCTTTTTTTTTTTAAATGTGTTTTTATAGGAACCATAAAAATATAAGGAGACAGCATGGATGCATTTAGGAAGTAATTTTCAAATAAGGAAAGTCTTTCCAAGTGATGTTCAAAACCTAATAGTCATAAAGAAAGAATGCATAAGCTTGGTAAGGTTTTCTCCAGGGAAGTTATCATGAACACACGAAAGAGCAAGAGAAATGAGAAATACAGCTTCAGTGATGGACAGAATTGCTTCAATGTGGGAAACCCTGAGAAGAAGTAAGAGCTCCAGCAGAATAAAGAATGGACCAGGTCGGTCGGGTGGTGGTGGTGCACACCTTTAATCCCAGCACTCGGGAGGCAGAGGCAGGCGGATCTTTGTGAGTTCGAGGCTAGCCTGGTCTACAGAGCGAGATCCAGGAAAGGTACAAAGCTACACAGAGAAACCCTGTCTCGAAAAACCAAAAAAAAAAAAAAAAAAAAAAAGAAAGAAAGAAAGAAGAGGAACGGGGCTATAGAGACCAAAGTGGACGGCTCACCTACCAGTGACCCAGTATTTCTGCTTCTAAGAACTTAGCTCTGGGATATAGTCACATAAACATTCAGCAGATACTCAATCATCAAAACATCAAAGTCAGTGCAGATATCCACTAATAGACTGTGGTATGTGTCTACTATAATTTTCTTTGCTATTAAAAAATGATAGGCTAAAGATTTAGTAGTTTTAACCCAAAAAGCTATTGCTAGGTTACTAAAATCAGCCATTAGTATAGAACCTTCAAGTTATAAACACATAAAGCATTATACATGACACTACACTCCTTTTTCATGGAGATATTTCATGATAGCACATACATATGTATTTCTGGTCAGTGCATATTCTCTGGAAAGAGGCTGTATCTGAATAATAGAGGAATGGCTAGGACCAAAGCCTAGAAAAGAGCCTGAGGTGTGTGAATGAGAGGTTGGGCTGGGAGACTGGTTTAGGGGATTCTGGGTTCCATTCCTAGAACCATATTTTTTTTAAAAAAATATATTTGAGTGAATCAAAGAATAAGTGTCAGAGGTTGTGAGACATTTTATAAAAAAACAATCTTTTTGTTTAACTACTTGAATTATTTGCATTTTCTTTGCTGTGTGCATGGAGTTGCTTTCATAGTATGATTCAAACCTATAGAAATGTTGCTTTTGTGACTGTCCTTTTGCTTGCCCAGTCGTCTGTCCCCCCCCCCCCCCCCCGTGGCCCTTACCTTTCAACTTCTTTTCTTACCACTCTCCTTCAGGGCCCAGAAGGAAGGCCATACCTGGGAGGTGACCCAAGAGCCTCCCTTTAGAATTCAGGGCTTTGCACTGCTTGCCAAGAACAGTCAATCATGTTCTCTTGGGTTGTCTTTCCTGGCCAGTGTGGGAGAGTCCTGGGGTCAGTGTTTGCCACATTACAGCCTCAAAGTTGAAAATGTAGCAGTATTTCCATTGGCTTATCCTGCAGCCATAGATATGGGTCATTTCTTTTTAATTTAGAAATCATTTCATTAACATTCATTCTTTATATGGCAAGTTTTATAATGACATTTTCACTCAGTTATATCATGTATTGTGACCTCACTGGCTCTCCGTCATCCTCTCATCCCCATGACAGGCCCCTTCCCTTTTCCAAATTGTCCACTCCCACCTTTATGTCTCCTCACACATGTAATATATGTCCTACATATGACATAAAACATGCAATATTTATTTTTTGGAGCCCTACATATTTTGCTGATCAGAATAATTTCTATTTCTCTCCATTTTCTGTCAAATTATATAATTTTTCTTCTTTATGACTAAATAGAACTCCACTGTATGTATAACCATATTTGTGTGTGTGTGTGTGTGCATCACATGTGTGCAAGTGTCCACAGAGTACAGGGGTCTTTGCACCCCCTGGGACTGGAGTTACAGGCAGTTCTGAGCCATGTGATACGGATGCTGGGAACTGAACCTGGGTCCTCTGCAAGAGCAGTAAAACCGCTGAGCCATTTTTCCACCCCCAGCCATATTTTCCTTATCCACTCATCAGTGAACATGAAGGCGGAGTCCATATCTTGGCTACTATAAACTACTCTGACAATAAGTAGATATGCAGGTATCTCCGTTGTGTGCTGACTTAGACTCCTATGGGTGTATTCCAGGTGGAATAGAGCCAGGCCATATGTAGTTCTACTTTAGTTTTATGAGGAACCTCCATACTGATTTTCACAGTGGATGGAGTAATTTACATTCACACCAGTAGTCTATCATTGCCCCTCCTGGCCTCATCCTTGCCAACATTTGTTGTTTATTTTCTTAATGACACCCATTATGACTGAGCGAGATAGAATCATGGTGTACTTTCAATTTGCATTTCCATGATAGCTAAGGATATTGAACACTTGTTCATATGTTTTATTGATCCAAACATGGGCCATTTTTGGTCTCTTCATTATTTTCAGAATACAAAGCTCTGGCTTAAACCTTGTCTCCAGAGTTGTTAGCATTCCATTTGCCCACTGTCTCTGCCAGTATCACTTCAAGGGAGCATTGGGAACCATTGGTCTTTGGCTCTCTGAATTTAGCAGTGTCCATATTAGATTGACTCCTGATAAAAGCTGTCAGCTCATTTAGATGCCAAAATATGCACCTTGTGTGTTCTTTTCATTCAAAGGTTCGTCAGGATTCTAGTATGCCTTTTATTTTTTATTTTGAGATTATAATTACATTTCCCCCCTTTTCTCCCTCCCCACTCTCCTTCATGGCTTTCAAATTCATGCCCTCCCCCTACTACTTGTTATTGCCTATATACATTCCCAACTATAACCTTCTCAGTTCCTACAGTGTGACTTGTATGTATGTCTCAGGGCTTGCCATTTCGCGTTGGACAACCAGTTGATCTGCTCTTCTCCAGGGGAAGATCACCTCTATCACTCCTAGCTTCTCGGTAGCCTAGAGTCCTTTCTACAGGGTTGAGACCTTGCATACTTTACGCCATCCACTTTGGCATGTGCATTGGGTGTTGTCCTTGTCCAGTTCACATTTGGGCAGCCACATGGGTGAGAATTCATGGGTGTAGCTTCTGACATTACTAGGAGACACGGTCCCAAGCAAACTCTCTTCTCTGGTTCTTCAAGTCAGTCTCCTCTTCGGCAGTGCTCCCTGACTAGCTTTCATGGTACCAGAAGGCACTAGGCAGGTTTCCAGAAGAGGGAAGCAACCAGAGTCCTGCCCAACCCTGCTGTCTACGAACCACATCAAAGACCAGCATAGCAGGAGAACTCTAAGGGTGCAGTAGTGGTATGCACAAGTTGGCAGTAACCAACAGCTCTCTAATTGGACTTAAGAACTGCTCCACAAGAGGGAAATGGTACCTGGTTACTGGAAACAGAGCTAACTCCTCGATGCTAGTGGAGTCATGATTATCGGTAGTCACAACTTCTTCCCTGGCTTGTTACATGGAACAATACCCGAAAG
The DNA here is from genome assembly GCF_949786415.1 of Peromyscus eremicus. Classification (NCBI taxonomy): domain Eukaryota; kingdom Metazoa; phylum Chordata; class Mammalia; order Rodentia; family Cricetidae; genus Peromyscus; species Peromyscus eremicus. Next base: position 49,965,497 of record NC_081427.1, read on the forward strand.
GCTCAACATGTAATTACTATCCGTGAATTCGTAAGATAGTGCTCTCGGAAGATTTGTATCTGTGCATAAAGAGCCTCACAGCTGTGTATGTTTGGAAACCCAGCTCCCTGTACCACACTCATCAATTATTTTAAAGTGCTTTACTGAAACCATCATGGGCAAACAGTAACGTACGGAACATAACAAAATATGGAGCTAAATGGGCATATTCCTATGGGGCATATTTTCTACAAGAAATGATTTGATTATTAGATTAAGTGACCTTAGTTTGGCTTCTGATAGTTGTTTGTTGAAACCAAGCTGAATGGATGGTTTTAGCTGTCTTAATAAGTGTAATTTTTAATATCACATAGCTAAAGGAATAGGCCATGGAAGATGAGAAACATGAACTGGGCACATTTGAAGTCAAATGTTGCTCATGAATTGTTGGGCTCTGTTTATAATGAAAAATGGTTGGACTAAAATGATTAAAGTCAATAGTAAAAATACAAACAACATGGCTAGTCAACATTTTTTTTCTCCCTATGTTTTGCTTTTGAAAATATTCTAGGTCTTAACCCAGGAACATATGAATTACACACAGTTTAAATGAGTTAATTCACTCATGTAGGGCAAATGACCTTGTTTTAGAGCAGCGGTTCTCAACCTTCCTAATGCTGCGACCCTTCAATACAGTTCTTCATGTTGTGGTGACACCCAGCATAAAATTATTTTGTTGCTACTTCATTTTATGACTGTAATGAATCATAATGTAAACATCTAGTATGCAGGGTATCTGATATGTGATCCCTGTGAAAGGGTCATTCTAACCCCCAGCATGTCCCGGCCCATAGGTTAGGAGCTGCTGTTTTAGAGGAAGGAAGAAATTAGAGACATGTGTGGGCATGTGTAGAAAAGAACTGCAATTGCATATATGTGGGATAGATCCCCTTCCTCGCAGCTTTGCTTTTGGTGGCTTCAGTTATCCATGGTGAACTTTAAATATTAAATTGAAATATAAGCTTTAAGTATGAAATATTAACTGGAAATCTCAGAGGTAAACTGTCTATAACTTCTTCACTGGCCCTTGGAGGGGTGTGATAAAACTGCTGCTGTTCTGCCATAGCCTTCCTGAGACATCAATATGTACATCCTGTCCATTAATCTCTTACTAGTCGTGTCCCTTGGCAGATGTCTGAAGCATCTCAGGGAATATGTTAAGTATCCTTTCTTTTCCTGAATTAAGGCCCCAGTCTAGATAAGCCAAAGAAAAGCTGAAAAGTGTCTCTAAGTGAGAAGGCAAAAGTTCTCTGGTTAGTAAGGAAACAACAGCAGAAAAGCCCTACACTACAGTAGATGTGATTGTGTTTATGTTAGTCATCTTTTTCTGTTAGTTATCTTTCTTCGACTGTGGCAAAATACCTGGGAAGATCACTGTAAAGGAGGGATGTTTTGTCTGGTCTCAACATTGCAGAGATGTCAGGCCGTGGTCACTGGACCTCATCACCAAGGGCAGCATCCTGGCAGAATCATGGCAGAAGTATATGGCAGAGGAAAGCTACTCAATTCATGGTGGAATGATGACAGAGAAGAAGAAGAGAGGGAGGGGGAGGAAGGGAGAGAGAGAGGGAGAATATGAATGAGAGACGGGGACAACAACAACGTATTCCCTTCAAAGTCACACCTCAAATGACCTACTGTTGGTAATAGGCCCTAACTCTGAATAGCCCACTAATCTATGAACTCATCAATGAATGAATCTACTGATTAGATCCAGGCCTTTATGATCCAGTCATTTCTGAGGAGTGCTACCAGTTCGGAACTATGTCTTTAACACATGAATCTTTTTCAGGGATGCTTCATATGTCAACCATAACATCAGTAATCTCTTCTGGTACCTAACATATTTCAAACTATAACATAATGAATGTATGAATAGGAAAAAAAAAACATAGCATCTATAGTATTGGTTCTATTTGTCGTTTCCAGAACCCATTGGGAACTTGGGATCCTTTATTATACAGGAACACTGCCCTATCTTATTAACCCAAGAGAGCCCCATGTGGGCAAGTGGGATTGAAGTGCTGACATGGCAAGATAGTGTTTGTTTGTGTTGATAGGGAAGGTATTTCAGGTCGAACGGCCCTTTTGAGAATACTTAGAGGTCAGAGGGAGCACAATATGTAAAAGGGGCATTGAGTTAATATACCCAGGAGTAGGAAAGTGAGTTTCAGAGGGAAGTGGGTAAAGGAACAGAAATCTAAGTGTGTCCTTGTTAAGAACTCCAAAGGACAAGTGACCTGCAGGACATGAACAGAGCCTAAGGTATGCTTCTCAAGCCCAGCTATCTACTACAGTCTTCTTGTTCAAAGGGAGTGCAGCAAGGTCTGGACATAGCCTTTTTAAGGCTTCTCTGTTGGTTTTAGTATGCAGCCTGCATTGAGAACCCTTCCTTCATTGATCTAAGGGAACACAAAGGAGATGTGTGAGAAACATGCGGAAGGAGGAAGAGGCTCCTTGCCTGGGGATTTCCAGGATCAGTGTGATTTCTAAGAACTGACACTAAGAATTCTGACTTATTAGGCTCCCAGCTCATTCCATATTATTTTATTATGAAGGAATAGGTTAGTGAAAAATTTTCAGCCCAAACAATAATTATTTCAAAGAACAACCCTGGCACATATCTTGCTGTGTTAGATAACATTCCTACCCATTGGATTCCACAGGATCGTTTAGAATTTGTTAAATAGGACCAGCTTCGCTTTAGTATTCATTCTTTAACTAAAAGGAGCTAAAAGGAAAAGGTCTATAATAAGAATCACCTTTACAGTACATTTAGGAAGTCATATGGATGTACAGCCTTTCATTAAAATGCCTCTGTTGTGGCTAGAAATTACTTAGCAGTAGAAGCAAACAGCCTAAGAACCAATTTCCTGATAACATCCCCCCTCTTCTAGGATAAAAGGGAAGTTCTTTGTATCTAATTATGTTAAGGAATTGAAATCCCTTCCTGTCAGATAGGAAAAATAATAACATGCACACACTGCTGTATTCTTTAACTCAGTTTTACCCAGATTCAGGGGCTAATTAGTTATCTAAGATTAATAGCACTAATCAAGTTCCATGTAATTGCATGGAAGCTAGGGATATCTGTTACAGTGGCTGTGTTCTGGCCTCCCCTTCCTGGACCTTACAAACACAACTCAGGAACTTTAAACAAAGGGTGAAAGCCATCTCTCTGCCTGAGCTCAAAAGACAAATTGCTGTAGAGCAGAGGAAAACATGCAGCTCCCAATCAACTTCCTTCATCACTCTTACTGTTCACCGGTCTTTACTTGGGATCACCTTGAGATGTGACATCAATTCGGAGTAAGAAGGAAGGGTCAATGAAAAGGTAAAACATTCTCAAGAACCCATTACAGCACATCTCCAAGGGATGCGTGTCAGTGCCACCGCATTTCAAATACAGGACACACATTCCAGAGAAATGGCTTCATGGAACAGAGACAATAGACATCTGTGCGTCTCATGACACAGGAGTTGACCTCTTACTGGGTCGCTCTTCTATTCCCCACATGTCTTCCACCCTGCAACCTCATCACTCACTCCTTAGAAAACATTCCATATCTGAGTATCATGAGTGTTGTGAAACAGCATGTTTACTATAATTTACCGTCATTGAGAGATTTTTTTTTTTAAGAAGTAATTTTGGTGCATTTAAAGGCTTTGGTTTAGGTAAATGTCTTCTTCAAATAAGTAAAGCTCCAGAATGGGTTTTGCAAGATGAGCTAGAATGGGTAGTGTGTATTCATGCTTCTGTCAGTAGGTTGTTGGCTATCACGTCTTGTTCACCTGTTATCTGTTCTCTCAGGGAGCTCAGTGCACTGTGCACAATTAAGAACTTGAAACTAACTGAATTTGAAAACGAAAGCAATGTGTTTCAAGTTCACTATGTTAGACACTGAGAATTCAAAGCATATCCTCTGTGCATCTGTGTATTTATCCAGACCTTATCATCGGCCCTTAGGACTGTAAATGCGTGAGAATAAGACAGAGGTGGAGTAGAATATGCAAATCATTGTGTTCCCTTCAGTAGACACGACTACAGCTATTGCTTGAATAGGTAATAGTTTACCCTATGAAAGTTTTCTTTTGTAGATACCTTTCTGTCAACTGGTTTGAGTGTCTGAAAACAAATCGGAGACATTAAGTCATTAGGCATTAAGTAACCTGAAATGGAGAAAAGTTATTGGTTCTCGGGTGTAATAAGAAAACGCTAACATTGTTATTAAACATTTAGGTGACACTAAAGCTCTTGTTAGCTTTGAAAGCAATGTTACCATTGAGAACTGTGGTCTATAGTTGCGTGCATATGAATACGAGCGCATTTAAATGAATTTCCAGGTATCTGAAGTGTTGCCTCTGTAGGTCAATCAATGAGACAGAAATTGTCCAAACAAAGCAAAAAGTCTACAAAAATATTATCGAGTTCATTTTGTGTTGGTCAGCTACTCCCAGGCATTGGCCTGCCCTGTGGTTAGTATAACCACTGAGACTCCATTGGAGAGAAGTATTGGTGAAATTATTAAGGCCACTCCACGTAGTTAAAAGGGAGGTTTATTTTGTGGGGTAACTTATAAGTGAAGGGATGGTTTACAGGGTCTGGGAAAGGTGTAGTGCAGTCCAGCGGTGTTCTCTGGAGAACTCTGCTTGGTCTACCTCCAGCGTCCAGGGTCCAGAAACCAAGAGAGCCCACGCATCCGGATCTCGGGTCTTTAGCATCCCCTCTCAGCCATGCCTTGTAGGCATGACAGTTACCGAAGCGTCAATGGGGGTTGGAACTTCCAGGTCAAAGCTGGAATGGCTACCCACTACAGAGAAGTGATTTTTTTTTTTTTTTTTTTTTTTTTTTTGCCAGCAAGTATTTGCAGGTGCTTCTTGATTAGTGGTGGGAACTCGTGTCCACTTCCCATTCTCAGTGCTGGGACCCTGTCTGGCTTGTACCAGTGCCAGCCTTGTGCACGCTGCCACAGTCTTTTTGAGTTTGTATGTGCATCAGTTATGTCTGGAAGAAACTGTTTGCTTAGAGTTACCCGTTGCCTCTGGCTTTTAAAATCTCTCCCCCCTGCTTTCCCACATAGATCCCTGAGCCTTGAGGGGAGGGATTTGATGGAGTCATCCCATTGAGGTCCAAGCGCTCCAAAGTCTCTCAGTCTCTGCACATTGTCTAATTGTAGGTCTCGCGTTAGTTCCCATCTCGTGCAAGAAGAAGCTTCTGATGATGACTGAGGCGCTGATCCGTGGTCAGATGTGAAACAAGCCATTCTTGGTTGCTCCCTTCCCAGCTCTATTGAATCCCACTTTGCAACATCCAAACTATTGTCTTTCCCTTCTCTGTCCTAACAGCTTCCTAACAGATCTCCCTGCTCTTGCCCCAGCCTGCTTGCAGGCCACAGAAAAGCTAGAAATATCTTTATCATATCCTTCCCTTCCGTGAAGTAGAAGATAAATAAACGTTTCTTGCCTGACTTGGTCAAGCAGTGGGTAGAGGTTCTGGCTATCTTGGGCTAAGGCAGAGAAAGCCCATATTATAAGAAAACCTTAATGCATTGTGAGTAATCTGCTCTTGAGTTGAACACCCAAGTATATTGGTGTCCTTTATTCACTGGCCTGCAGTGAGCACCGTACAGTTTGGCCAGAGACACCACCACTGTCAGCTAATCAAAGATAGTCCTTGGTTATTTAGGGCCTAAACAGCTGCCCAGGTTTAATTAATATTCCACAATTATATCTGGAGAAGAGCCAGTTTCGGAGACAGGTGTCTAAGTGACAGGAAGAGCTCTGACTTTCCTTCACACGTCACCTGTTTCAGTCCAGTGGGATCCACTCAAAGTTCACTGGCAACTCGAACTATGATTTCACATGCCTTGTTCTGTTGGAGGTTTCTGTGTAAATCTTACCAGTGCCCACTGTGCTGGCATTCGTCTTGCAAGGAGGTCCTAGATTTGGTTCTGTGCAATCTGTCCTTAAGGTTGTGAAGCAGTGGCCATGTGTTGCGGAGGGCCCTTGAAGCCTTCAGAGAACACCACACTGATTGTTACGGCGCGAAACGTCACAGCTCATTTAAGGGGATCATCAAGTAATGAGAATTGAGGATTCAAATGGGGGGCTTACTCTTTGATCCACCAGGAGTTTCAAATGGCAGTGGTCATTAATTCTTGGATTCCCTCTGTTCCTATAGAAAATTGAGGCATCAGAAACTGTCATTTTGTGAACGGATAGCTATTAAAAGCACATTAATAATCTATAGTGGGTAAAGCATATGCCTTTTAAAAAGATTTGCAGCTTGCTTCTCTGTGGTGAAGACACAGGACTTCTCCAGCCTAATTACAAAGCAATCAAACAATTTAATTAATCTGGAAATCGCTTTCTTCACAATAACTGCCTCTAAAATGAGGCACCCTGTGTAGTGCCGTTAGGTAAAGCATGGCTCCGACACACTGCACGCATCCTAGCTGTGCCTCTCTGCCTTTGGGGGATCTTGGTGTTAATTACCTACCCAATGCCTGACCACTGCTAAGGCTTACTTCATCCGGTCAGGGCGTCAGCGGGGATACTGGCAGTCCGTAAAGTGTCCGAGCACTCAAACATCCAAGAGCCGGCAAATCCCCGGAGCAGCAGGATGTGAGTTACAGGCGAGGGCTGCACATATGGGCAGAGAATTAACTGGCACTAGTGTCTGGTCGGGAGTCTCTCAGGTATTGCTTTGCAGATGGGTGGATGAATTCAGAGAGCCGGGCTGTGAGGAGTGAAGGTCCATGTGTAGGACTCCATCCTTCTCTCTCTTCACAGCCAGCGCCCGCCATTCATGTGTTCAGCGGAGAGGACTTCCTAGAGCATAGATGGCGTGAATTCTAACCCGACTACCCCAAATCTGCAGCATCGAGGGCACTGTCTAACAAAATAGTATTGCTAAATCTTGGGAGACCAAAAAGAAGTCCGTTTTTATTTCAAATAAAAATAAAACCTTTCACGATTGACTTCTATAACTCTAATATGCTAATCTTATCATTTCTCCCCAAGGAAAATTGAAATTTTGTTCAGTACAGGACATATACATCTATACAGTGCTTATTTACTTTTTCCTATGTTAGTGCCAGAACTGTACCTACCTCTCAAGACTCTCTATTAGTGGGTTATTCTGCCATGTCATGCCACTGATCTATCCACAGTGGCGACATCAGTCACTCTCTGTATTTTCTCTTTTTCCGGGCTTGTTTCTAACACATCACCAATCACTCTTAATTTGCCTGCAGAAATTCTTTCTCTTGACCTTGTATGTGCTGGTCTAGCTCTGTCTCTTTTGGTCCATCCAAGCACCTCTAAAGTCTCCCACTACCTAATACCAATAAATATAGTTCAAAGGGCATTGGCTGTACCTCTCTGTATTTTCTTCACCTAGAGAGCTTGTCTCTGGGACTGCTTTAATATGTACAGTGTTTCTGACTGAGTTGTTTCTGGTTCTCTGAAGTCCCCATCTACCATCTTCCCTGAAGCTTGCTGAACTGCCCTGCACTTGAGTCCCTCCCTGTCCTCTGATATCTTATGGCACTTTATAGAATTTTAGTGATAGTACAGTTGCAGCAGCATCCCAATTCTTTCTATACAACCCCCATTTCCACCTAGCAAACCTTGTCAGTGTTGTCAGACGTGGATGGATTCTGTGTACAGCGGGGGTAAAACATTACACCACTTACTGATGTTCCTGTCGCCTTAGTTTGTTGAAGTTTCACTCTGTGATGCTCACACATTGACAAAAATGCCTGACAATTCCTCTCCGAACAGTCTAGTTCTTAAGTGACCCATGACTTCTGTGAATGTTACATACATTTCAGTTCAGCTTTTCAGCCCACATTAAGAAAATAGATCTGCAGAATTAGGAAGATATGCAGATGGTCCTTGAGGTTGAAGATAAAAAGAACCCAGGCTTTGGGTTTATGGCAGTGAAAGGTGAGGAAAGAAAATGAAGTTTCAGTCCTACCTGGAAAGGCAGCGTAGGATGTGAGGCCAAGTCTAGGGCTGGTTAGTGGAAGCTTTGGTATTGGCAGCTTTGATTTCTTTGAAGGGCAGGTTTACTCAGCCTTCTGTGTCTGTCTGTCTTTCTCTGTTTGTCCTCAAGCTGGAAGATCACCATGTGCTATAAAATGTTTCATAAAATGGTACCTGGCTTCCTAGGGGTCAGTCATTTTAAGTTCATTCCTCAGATCTTACCCCTCCCCCGTTTTGTAAAAATGGGTTCTTTGTTTTCACTCACCACGTTTGGACCCCCAGCTTTAGTGTTTTCTGCACAGAGAAGACAGGCTAGGGATTGGTCTTATTTGATTCTTGTGGATGAGTCAGAAAGAATTGTTGTCAGAATGTCTTGGCTTCAAGTAAGCAATTGGTTTTGTTACAGCTAATAATTTACTGGTAGTTTGTTCTCCATGGTGTACAAGCAACATGAATATAGTCCCCAAACTTCAAAAAAAAAAAAGCAGAGAAAAATAACCCCTATACAATGATTCCAAGCATTAGATTATCCCCCTTAGGAGGCAAGGGCTTTTAGCCATCTTGAAGTTATTGAGCTCTTTTACGGAATGCAGAGAGTGATACACAGGCTAAATTAGAGTGGGAACATGAATGCTGTTGAGAGAAATCAAAATAAGTTCATTTGCTGTGTAGATAAACAGACAAAATGAATCCTGGATTACTGGACAGCAAAAGCAAAATCCATTCCTCCAGGGGCCCCTGGGAACAGCAGATGCAAAGACATGATAAATTTCCCCGTGGCAGGGGAACCGCTCCTTGCTTGGCTCTCTATAAAGAAACGGCTTCTCAGCGCTTCCCCCATTGAATGGCTTTGATTGTGCTGTCATAAAGTTAATAGCATCTGTTGAAGACAACACTATAAAATTTGCAACCTTAAGTTAATTGAAAAATTTCAGTGGAGATGTAGCCAGTCAAAGAAGTCCTCAAGGTAACACTAAACCTGCCTCCTTGAGGTGTTCCGCTGTTCTTTTAGCACACTAATAACAAATTGTTTACCTTTCCAACTGGGTGTGACGTGATTGAAAGTGGAAGTCGGTATTCCTTACAGCTGGCTACAGTGGTTGGTCACTCATCACGGAGGAGCCAGTGATATGGCCATGGTTTTGCTGTTGGGGGATGGAGGGTGTCTCTCCCCGATCTATTTTTCCACTTTTCAGGAAATTATAGAGCTACTTTGCAGGCTTTTCTCACCTCCTTACAGAAACCAGCTCCATTCCCAAGTGGTCCTCAGACAATGCTGGGCATCTAATTAAACATGCAGGGGGAAGCAGCATGGTCTGGAGTGTCCTGAACTTGCCCCCGCCAGCTGCCTGCCAAGCTTTGTCAATGATCAGCAGCAGGTTGAGCCGGCTAATGGCGAAAGTAACAAGCCCCAGGGGTGCTGCCCTCCTTCCTGTGAGCAATCAGTGCTCTTCTCAGCCTGTGGAGGACTTGAGAGACAAGGGCTGCCATCTCCTTGTGGCCAGGGCTTTTAGTGTCCGCCTGGCCAGTCACATTCCAGCTGCTTAGAGAGACAGAGATTGCTGAAGAAAATATTGACAAGGGGTAATCCTGCTAGGTTCTTCCAGCAATGCTAAAATAGAGTCTGGGACATTTTAGACAGAGGTCCAGATGGCTGGATTCTCCCTCCTATTTTATGACTAGTTTTGACACATCCATCATTTGAATGTATACTTTGGAATCCAAGCCCTTTATTTTCAAGACTTTTTTGTTTTCCATACTGAGGCTGCCTCCCCCAAATAAAAAGCACCTCTAATAAAAGCATGAGCTCACCATCCAAGTGTTAGCATCTGAAGGCACAATACAAAACATATATGCACTCATTATTCTACAGACTGAAATGCTTAGGTTATTAAAGATTCAGAGGGCTGGGTGAGAGTGCTGAATGGATGTATTCGTATGTCTTGCCCACTTGGAAAGCTGTACTGGGACTCAGTGCCGTCCCACCCCCACCCCCACCCCACCCCACCTCTCCTGCTTCCCAGATCCCTGCTGGAGGCAAAGCTAAAACATTATTAGAGGAAATGACATTTTGTAGAACTGTAAAGAAGCTGATTACTGAGAAGATTCTGGATGTGGATAATGGTACAAAAACAAAATGAGGTTGTTCATTTCTCCTTTTCTCTCCACAGGAAATAGCCCTCAAGACAGTCCAAGGAATTTCTCCCCCAGTGCCTCAGCCCATTTCTCATTTGCGCGGAGGTAAGGCCTGCACATGAGTGGGGCAATAAAGTGGTTCCCAGGGAATCCCCTTTCTACCCTCTCCCCCACAACACTCGTCCCCACGACCCTTCCAGGGTTCTGTCTTGGGGGATCCTTTTCATTCTCACATAAAACCTTCTCCAACCAAAGGACCTTGTTAGATAGAACATACCTGCTTTAACAGTTGTCTTGAAGACTTCTGCCGTGTGTTACAGTTGGAGGGTACCTCTTGGGCCTTTGCTAAATGTGAGCCCCAGTGAAGATGTGGAGATGCTTCTCTGTGTTTTCTTCCATCTGGAGAGCATGCCTTGTGCACGATTCAGCCTTAACAGATTTTTACTGAAATTCTTGAGTTGTTGCTATACAGACTCTATTTATCTATGTCCTGGTACAAGCTTTTGTTGTTATCCTATGTTGTATATTTTGTAAAAATGAGACTCTGATTACAAGATATGAATTTGGGAGCATTAACCAGCAATTAAATTAAATGACAGATCTTGGATAAAGCAATGTTTGGATCGTTAGGAGGTTTTCTGTGTTCTTTTCTTTTTTTTTTTGGTGGGGGGGAGTTAAGACAGGGTTTCTCTGTGTAGCCCTGGCTATCCTATAACTTGCTCTGTAGACCAGGCTGGCCTCAAACTCAGAGATCTACCTGCTTCTGCTTCCCGAGTGGTGTGGGGATAAAAGGTGTGCACCACCTCGCCCAGCACTCTTTTCCCATTATTATTGTATTTAGAATTAGGGAGCAAATGTTCAAGAGCTATGCCTCTGCTCTTGGGGAACTGAGTTAAGAGGAAATGTTCTTACTTAGAAGTATCTAAAAAACAAGCTTTCCGAGACTGGTCCCCCTGCTGCGGCCTCAGGCATCTCTTCTGGATTCTGAAGCAACGTTTCTCTCGGTCAGACATCCTGTCTTCACTTTCCCTTCACCCCTTCACATGTGTGTCTTGCCTCCTCCACACAGGAAAGAGAATGCAAAATGCCCCTTCAGGTCTCTAAATATTCAGAATAAATTTAGTTTATGGTCTGGATGTCCCATTTATTTGTACGAATTTCTCAGAGACTTAATTATACCCTAAAGTGAATTCATATAGTATTTACATTATTACACATCATATAGGTATATCTTTTAAAATACATTTGTTCTTCCACACATTACTAATGAGCAGTGTGCACACTTGTCAGCATGTGATACATTTTATATTCTGAAATCCTAAGAAAAAGATTTTCCGAACTCTCTGTTATAATTAAGATTCCAGCAGCGTTTTCAGAATTCTATATGATTAAGATTCTACTCCAGGTCCCAACCCAAGAAGAAATGTTTGTTCTTTCATTACCATAGTCATTTCCTATCATATGCTCAAGGCCTCTGTGAATCCCACTGTGGAGAGGGTACAAGAATGATTAAGACACCATCTCAAGGAGCTTGCTGGGACCCACACCTGGATCTTCTTTAAGATCCAACTTTTTTTGTTTTTAATTAAGATTTTCTTTTACCTATTATACTACAAGAGAAATCCAAAAGCTAACTGGCCCTCAAAAGTCTATCTGCCCAGTGACTATTAATTCATGATGGTTCACTATTGCAAGTGGGGAAGAACGCTATGAAGTCAATAAACAAGCGCCCTCTGTACTCTAAAATGGAGGGTGGGTGCATCCAATTACCCCGAGCAATAAGTAAATGCAAATCTCACTGCAGTGTGTATTAAAACATGACAGAAGCCACAGTCTCTTAATCCTGCCAGATTTATAAAAATGAAGAGCATCTAATAATTAAGTGGGAGACCGAAGGACAGATGAATCTGGCTTCTGTGCTATTAAAAAAAAATGCACACACACACCCCAAGCATGTTAATTTTTGACAAATGCACCATAAACCGTGACAGGAGATTACCACTGGAGACCTCCAGTTCGTGTCGCATGATCTACCAGCTGGGACTCCTTCCACACTCTTCAAAAAGTATTAATTTCGATTAGGATATGAGTGATCACTGTCTTCCACTTTTATTCAGGTAAACAGGGCCTGTGTTCATCATGAGAATTCAGACCTAACGTCTGCCCACTCCTGCTGTTGAGAGACAGTTTTCACTCAGGAGATGTAGACCTTCTGCCTGGGGTCTCTATTGCCTCCCACTGGCTGGGTGTCACTGACCTTTAAGAAGTAACACCGGTTTGAGATTTTCACATTCATTGCTTTATAATTTAGCCCCATAGAGGATATGTGGCCCTGTCTTTGAAATCATTCTGGGGTGAAGACACAAAGGGTAGGCTTACTAATCCTCTCTGACCTTACTGGTTCAACCTTCTTCCTGTTACAGCCCTGGTAACATAATAGTTCAATTAGAGACTGTAAAGTAAGATGACACACACTGTTGCTTTAGAATACAGAGCCGAGAATAAACCTATCAAGGCAGTTTTTAACATGAAAGAGAAAAATAATCATCACAGTATTGTGTTTTATTTGGAAAAAGAAAATATTACACACACACACACACACACACACACACACACACACACACAATCTGTTTTGTTCAAGACAGGGTGTCTCCATGTATCCCTGATTGCCCTGGAACTCACTCTGTAGCCCAGGCTGGCCTTGAACTCACAGAGATCCACCTGCCTCTGCCTCCTGAGTACTGGGATTGAAGGTCTGTGCCACCACCGCCTGGCTCATACTGTTAATAATAGTATATGTAAAACCTAATCTGAAAATCCAAGATCCAAAATATCCCAAAATCCAAAACCCTTAAATTTAATTTTATTGTCTGTTTCTCTCACTCTCTGTGTATATCTCTGTCTCTGTCTTTGTCTCTGTCTCTCTGTGTGTGTGTGTGTGTGTACACACGTGTTCACTTACGAGTGTGCCACAGCATGTATGGCTTCTAGGGATCATACTTAGGTGTTCAGGTTTGCATGGCAAATGCTTCTATTTACTAAGCCATCTCATTGGTCTCTGTATCTGAAACTTACTGAAAAACTTATTGAAATGTTCTGAGTAGCAATGGGATGCTTAGAAAAGCCTCAGGGTTAGGATTAAGGATGTCCACCCAATTTGGAAATACCTTAAAAGAAAAAAATCAAAAATTCTAAACCTAAAATGTTTCTGGTCCAAAGAACCATGGAGGAAGGAATCTCAGTCCATAGAATCTAGGGCCTGTCTAGCTGTGGATTGCTTAACATTCTCATTGAATGTAAGATGGAGGTAATAATGTCATCTGTTTGATGAAGAACTGGGGCATTGGCACATTATAAATTGCCTTTGCTTTCACTAGCAATGTGGTTCCCTTCAGTCTGTGTCTTCATAGTCTCCTAGTTGCCCAGTTCTTCTTTATCTGGATAAACCTCAGAACATATTTCTACAAGCAAATTAGTAAAAAAAGTTTGCCTCTGACTTCAGGTCTTCAGACCTTTGAAGACCAGTGACTGACTAGGGTGACCTCCCGTTAGTCTTAGAATTCTTTCTGGAGCGTATTTTAATTGGTGATTGTGGAGTTTAATTTGACCCAACATTATCTAGACTAGTGTATTGCCCCAGATGACTATAATTACTAAACATATTAATATATTTTCTCTTTACACAGTTAAATTGTCGGGCTGGTATCCGAGCAATCCACTCTTTCTTTATTGTGCACTACCTGAATCTAAGTGTTTGTGAGTTGACCCCTCACCGCCACACACACCCCAGTCTCTTGTGTCCTGTGTTCTCATCAGATGTTTCCCTCTCTTCTATCACTTGATGTAACACTGAGATTTCCACCCACTAAGAAAAGATTCTTTTCAAAAGAGCCTTGTTGATTTGGGAAGATGAGGATGTTGTCTTTGGATGTTGCTTCATTGGGAACTACTGAACAGAAAAGCCAGCATGGTTAGTCAGGTCTAAATTGTGCCTGTGTGATAGCTTCCTTGGAAAGGGGGCACTTTCTCCCCCAGTACTGCATAGAGCGTATATAGTAACTTCTGGTGTGCGGTTGTCATGGCAATGAAAATGCAATGGTCCTTTTGCTCCATTTGAGTAAACAGACACAGGCAACTTGGGGGAACTTTATGAGACATGAATTATTTCTGGTCCGTGGCTGTACCAAGAACTGAGCACATTCTTGTTTAAACATCTTCCTAGTTGTGTGTTTTCTGGACTAAGCAAATGTAATTTATGCTTCAGAACTAATAAGAACATGTCTCCTCTTGGAACTGCTCATCCATCTGAAATATGTCTGTGGATACCTGAGGGAAAGGGGAGTTAATGAATCACAAAACAAAACCATGGTGGGGGGAATTTTGTCCCTCATTCTTTCCAGAGACTAGTTTCTGATAATTGCTATTAAATGGACTGAATAATTATTTTAAAATCATATCCTTTTCTCTCTTAAATTAAAAGTGGTTAAAATATAAAATCTAGGCATTGGTTTTTAAAGATTTTAATAGGTAGCTGAATATAAGATCTGCCTATGTCCCATTTAACTGGTGGTTGTATCTTTTATGTACATACTATAATTATTTTCCTCAGAAATATTCAACATTTTCATTTGTATAAAAGTATTCTTAAATAAATATATGTTTTAATCTCCCCAGCTCCCTTTCTCCAGTACTATTTATAAACATCTCATTTTGCTTCTTCTTCTTTTTTAAATACTTGATTCAATTGTACTCCAATCATGGCCACAGAAATGACAGGTAAACTTCACTGAAATCTTAGTATTGTAGTCACTCTGTGATGTGTTCACTCGACCGCCATCTTGTTTCTGTGGACCATTTGCATTTACTGGAGGTAGCATCCATGGTAGCCTATAAGACTTTCTGTTGACTATGAGGCTACAGTGGCAGTTTTCCATTTCAGCATCTAATTGAGATTTCTCAGACTCAAGTCTGATGCTATGGAATTCCCTGACTTCAACTTCCTGTGAATGTGTCTATGTCAGACTTTGTCTACACTGTTGTCTTTCACTTGGTAAATCAACAAAATTGTGAATTACAGAACATCTCTATATGATCCTGTATCTAAGAATGGAGTAGTGCTGCTTTTTAATAAAATGTTTTTCCTGTTTTGCCCCTTGGAAGATTTGCATGTATTTGTTTTTCCAATAGTTTATGATACAGTATGATCTTACTTGAAATTTTGAATAAAGTTCTAGAATAACAGAAATCCCTGAAAATTTGCTCTATGGCAGCCCCTTACCCTACCAGCAGTATTGCCACTAATAACTACTACATCAGTTCATTTTAGACCCCTGTGGTGACCCTGACTCATACCTACAGTCCAACTCAAAAAGCCACCATTTAGTCACCGTTCAAGGAGGAAAGCCATTCTCTTTAAGGAGCCTGATAGTTTGGTCTCTGAGACTGGAGCAGGAGACTTTGCTTAGGGTTAGTTTCCATTAGGAGTAGAGAATTTTTCCTCCAGCCCTTTGGGTGACTTGCCAGAGTCTGCTACATGCTCAGACCCTCTGCAGGTGGCCTTTGCTCCAACACTTTATGAAGCCAGGTCATGTCAGAAAGCAGTAAGTTTCCAAAACCTGAGCTTCAAGCTTTCTGTCGGTAAAGTTATTTGCCACTTGAAAGTGTGAAGTAACCAGGAGCCCAGGGCTCCCTCCAGCCCTGTTTACCAGAAGGAAAGCTATACCCTTAGAAGTAAGAGGTGCAAAGTCTGCTGGAGGCCCTGCGCCTGCCCCAGGGTCTTACACCCTGATGGAGTCCATTCCCTTGTGAAGATGATTGGCCGATTGTCAGTTTCCTCATAGAACATGTCCCCTCCCCTGTGTCTGCTTACATTGCATTGAATCTGCTGAGTGTGACCACTGTAATTATCCCTGGTATTCATTTTGTCAAAGTGTATTAGTGAGAGATCAATACTATGGATCCACCCATTCACTTTCTACTTGTTTGGGTGTATTGATTCCATTTAAATAAAAAGGCAACCTGCTGTATAATGTTTGTTTACCCTAACCCTGGCCAAGCATCCCCATATCCTCATAGACTATGTTTATGTTATTTGTTTGATTAAAGATACCCTAGTTCCCTGGGGTTCTCTGGGGTTCCCTGGTATCAGTACTCCACGGTGTGCCTCACTGAACTAACTCTCTTTGTCCTACAGGACGGACGGGCGTCGCTGGTCTCTGGCTTCTCTCCCCTCCTCAGGCTATGGGACAAATACACCAAGCTCCACGGTCTCTGTAAGTGCCTGTTTTTCTTTTCATCTCAAAACAACAGAACTGATCTGCAGTCTGTGCTTTCCTCTGAGTTTTTCACATTCCTACCTCTCTATATAAGCTGTGTGTCAAATGATGGGCTAACACATATAAACAGGGCACACTGTTGCTACAAGCTTCCGAACTATGGGGCATACGTTGCTCAAGGCCCAGGATGACAAGTTTGGAGGGGCGTGAGAGCCTTCATTTTAATGCCATTTGGTGTAGTTTGGAGGAAACAACACAATCTGGTTTTACTGCTTGCATCCCATGCCAGTTGTGTTCGTGCTGAAGGTGCCATTAAACTTAGATGGACTTGATCTTCTTGTGTATGCTTCAGATGGAAGCTTGTTTTGTTTTCTCGGTCCTTCACAGGATGTCCCCCCCACCCTCCCACACACAAAGTCATTGATTCGTCCGTGCCCTAACAACTCTTAAAAAGGCAGGTAAAGTACTTAGTAAACCCATGGAAAAGGGTAGAGAAATAGGAGACTCTCGCCTGAAACAACAACATTTCAAACCCAGGCCTTGCAATTACTGGATACTGTTCAGTAGATAAGATACAAGCATTTCTAGCTTGAGTTAAGAGAGTGTCTGTAACTGCAGGGCTTTGGGAACCAGGTGGTCATTTAGAAAGGCCCAGGAGGTCACACAGAAGTCTATGAATGCCTAATAAGGTGTTCTAAACGCCCTGTATCCACCAGCTCAAACTGTGGACCTGCATCTATAGAAGCATTTCTGATTCAGTTCCTGCCTCATTTTGTCAAAATCCCCAGCTTATTGTTTAGGAATTCCACCCACAGCATTGTGCTAGGGGCACAACGGCTGACTAATGCTCAAATTATGAGGAACTAAAACTCGTTGGATAAACTAACGAGTATCCCCCCCTGTCCTACATTTGTGTTTCCAGGAGCCCGCGTGTAGCGTGGGATTTCTGGGGCACCTCTAAAACCAAATTGTTAACATCTGTTGTGCTCACTGTACATCTCTTTAGAGTAGTGCACTGCAGACAGGTCATTTATTTTCCTGTCTTCTTTCTCACTTGGTTGTGCTAGGTGAGTTTCCTGTCCATTTGGATCATTTTTTTTTTTTTTTTTGAGCACACCCCTAACAGTTCTCAGTAGGTTCCGTGGCACACCAGCTTTAGATCAGTAAAATCCTGGGTGTTATCAGTGGATAAAATTGTTACTAAGTACCAGTGAGGTTTGCCTTGACTACTATGGCAGCAGCCATCACTGGCTATGTGAAAATGTGGAACCATACTGCAAAAATGCATGATAAAACCGACTCCGCAAGAGCAATTTGAAACGTTTTAAGTGCTGTCTCTCTCTAGACCCTTGGGTGCCTTTAATTATAGCCAGGCCACGAGTAAACAGAGTGCTGATTCTTTGCTCTGTGACTTCCTTATCCACACTCCCATTAAGTTTTAGCTTTTATTAAATTATAATCACTTAATAATAAGAGCTAAACTTCATGGTTTTTGACTGGAGGTGCCTTTATTTTCAACCTTATCGCCTTGCATTGCCTTCAGTCGGTGTTAATGACAGTTCAGGTGACAGATCTCTCTTCTGCATGAAAAATGGGAGAGCACAAGATGCACCTTCTTTTTCTAATAATCGCATATCATTTTCTTAAAGTGAATGAGGAAAGGGTGAGAGTACATTGAATCAGACCATTGGATCTAAATAATGTTTTTAATGATGTTTTTATAAGTGTTATAAAAATAGGCACTGGTCTGGCTCCCTAAAACGTTTGGGCTCATTGCATGCTGGCAATATAGTCCGGGATATTGCTGCTGTTTTTTCCCCCTCGTTTTATGGATCAGAAATCTAAAGCAGAGAAAATATTTGAGGGGCTGTTTTCCCATCCCTTTATTTTATCCATGCAAATATAGCAAGTGGTCTAGACCCTAATGTCATGGTTCTTTTTAGGCCATGTGAGTGGCATTTCTTTAGCTTTGTGGGTGAGCTACATGATTACTAATGTCTCTAAAGTTAACATATCTAAAAGAAACCCTGAGACCATTTTTACACACACACACACACACACAGCATTTCTAATAGCTTTCTCTTACACATTTATGATTTATGCATTGATGGAGGTGGTAGGCAAATTATAGGTCTCAAATTCCCATTTCTTCCCTTCAAAATGAAATTTTAGTTTCCATAATTTCTCTTTTTGCCAAAAGCAGGGACTTTTGGGTCTGGACTGTGCACACTGTTGTATAGGTCAGCCAGCTCTTCTCTTTGTCCATTTATAGAATGGACAATGGAAAGCTGCAAAGCTTCTGTTTAGGTTTCTGTCCTTGTCCTTCAAATATCAGACACAATTGTGTTGCCCGGCGACCCAAGAGTTTCTCCTTTCCTACTCCTAATCTGAGTCACTTGTAAAATTCTCATTAACTATTATTAGTCATTTAGCCAATCAAAAATGTCCTTTTTTCCCCCTGGTTTTTCGAGACAGGGTTTCTCTGTGTAGTTTCACGCCTTTCCTGGAACTCACTCTGTAGCCCAGGCTGGCCTTGAACTCACAGAGATCCACCTGCCTCTGCCTCCCGAGCGTGGGGATTAAAGGCATGCGCCACCACTGTCCAGCTCTAAAATGTACTTTTTAAAAAAGAAAAAAATATTGGTTATATACAGATAAAGCTAGAAGCCTTTTCAAACACAATTTAAAAGTTCACAAATAATTGTGTTGTTAGCTCCAGACCCACTCATGTTGAAATGTAAATGTTATTATATCTTTTGGCTATTATAGAGACTTCAAAATTGCCAAGTGTTAAAAATGTTATATTCCAAAGTTGGACAGATTTTGTCATATACAGTTAGTCTGTTCTCACAGAGAACATTTAGTATTATCAGTCCTTTTAGTGTGAAATTTTGCAGTGAGAATTAGTTTGTGGAACTTCTGTAAGGTAATATTCACATCATAATTTTTAATTTTGAAATAAGCAATATGGAATTGCAGTAGTGGGGAGATATTCCTCCACATATTTCTCACCAGATAAATTATTTTCCAATGAGGGAAGGAATGGAAATAAGAATTTAAATACCCATAAATATGAGGTATGGCTGTTAAATCATATTACTTTTAATAATAACATGTAGGAATTTATGCATGCATATAAGGACTATCCTTTGCAACATGGTTATCTTGAGAGATGAGATGTTTGAATGATATCATTATGTAGAAAATGTTTTTGAAGTCTAATTGCTTGGAGAAGGAGCAGCAGTTTTTAGTGTAAATCTTCATTCTTTGAGAGTGGATTTGGTTTATGGTGTGGTCAAAAGTCATATGCAAGCTAGTGAGATAATGAGACACACTACCCCCACACTTGAAGAAATAGGAAGTAATGAGACTGAGTATATTGGAAAACTCCCATATTGTCTTGAAATTCTTCTCAAAGTGCTGATCCAAGGAGGCTTTGCTCAACAGGGATATCTTTGCAGTATGCACATGAGAGCCAGATGTGGTGCTGCTCATTTGTAGTTCCAGCTGCTTCCGAGGCTGAGGCAGGAGGATCACTCGAAACCAGGGAAGCCAGCCTAGGTGACACAGCAAGAGACTGCCTGAAACACACACACACACTCACACACACACACACACACACACACACACACACACACACACACACACACCCGCACACGCACAGAAGTGAGGCTGCAGGGATGGCCCTTGTTCCTGAGGATCCCACTAGTACCGTGGCAACTCCTCCAAGGCCCCTTCTCTGAGGTTTTTGGTATTAGTCCCATGCAGGTACCATCCTTCATCTCTCACAGAAACCTTGCATTTGAAAATCAACTTTCACTTTTAGAAAGACAATATGATCGCTGTCCCTTAGAAAGATAGTATGATTGCTGTCCCATACACAGTAGCCCGTCAGCCACAGAAGCAGCAAGTCATAATCCAGGATATTAGTATTTCCGTAGCAACCCGAGTCAACATTCACACTAAGTGGACTGAATATTCTACATAATCCTCTCTCAGCTCAGACGGTACTTTGCCACCCAAAGTGATTGCTGTAAACTTATATATAAAATGGGTTTGTAGACAGAAATAAGTATGGACGTGGATTTACCTGTGAAGAGACAGATAAGGAGTGTGCGTGTGTGTATGTGTGTTTGTGTTGGGTTTGGGCTTTTCCGGTGCTAGAGATCAGGTGTGGGGCCTGGAGTAAGTGAAGTGAGTTTTCTACCATTGAGCTGTGTCCTCAGCCCTCTGTATACATTTCTCCCATTTTTCTATTTGCTAATTTATCTTTGCCGTTACTACCTCTTCTTCTTTCCTGCTCGATGTTTATGATTCTTTGCCAGATTTTCTGAATTGATTTAGTTCATGTGTTTTATTTCCTTTTTTCATAGTGGAAGTATTTTAGGAGTGCCTGTTTACCCCGAATATAGCTTTGGTTTATCTCATAATTCTTTCTAGTGTTCTCATTTTTATGGTTTATAAAATAATCTCATTACATTATAAAAATCCCTTGTCTATCTTACTGTGTACTTAGCAAGGCATTTTATAATTTCAAGGTGTAGGGATATTTCCAGCTCTGGCCATTAATTTCCAAGGCCACTGCACTACAGTGCTTGGGTGTTTACGAAGGCTGTTCTCTTGTAAGGACAGTTTTTTTATTTTTGTTTCTGTGTTTGTTTTTAAACTCGGCTTGAACGGACATTTTCAAATAACTAGTAGCTTTCAAAAAATGAGCTTATTCTAGATTGTTAGATTATTATTATAACCCAAAGTTAGGTTGTTTAAAAATCACTTGTAGCTGGGTGGTGGTGGAGCACACCTTTAATCCCAGCACTCAGGAGGCAGAGCCAGGCAGATCTCTGTGAGTTCAAGGCCAGCCTGGGCTACAGAGTGAGTTCCAGGAAAGGCGCAAAGCTACACAGAAAAACCCTGTCTTGAAAAACCAAAGTAAATAAATAAATAAATAAATAAATAAATAAATAAATAAAAAAAAATAAAAATCCCTTGTTTTTAGCTGCTTGCCTTCTCTAACCCATTCCAGATGTCGAGGGATGGTTTTTAAGGAGTGAATCTACAGCAAGGGGTAAAAGCTTCAGGACTGCCTAAGCTGTTCATTAGAGGAGGGACATTTTCACCCCCATAACCACCCACACCCCCCAAATCAGTAAAGAAAAGAAATACTCCAGATCCAAATAAAAAAGTAGTATCACTCCGAATAACGTCCACTTCTCTGACCCTCCCTCCAGTTCCCTGCCCTTCCCTTGTGCTCACAGCACACCCGGAGGGCATTTGTGTCAGAGAACAGCGTGCGTTTGTTGAGGGGGGTTTCATTACCTTACTTATGGTCTCACAGCATATAATCATGTTATTTACTTACAAGTCAGAGTGTTGGCTGGGAACAGCAGCAGGAGTCTCTTCAGCAAGAGCTAATCCATCATGGCCGTCTCACTCCAGGGTTTGCCTCCTTCCCTAGGCTTTTGTAGCTCTTGTCCATCTCACAGGTTTGGTTTTTTTTTTTACCCAGAAAGGAAACTGTCGTTGGAAAGCTGCAGGCAGATGGGGGACATCTAGAAGGCATGTTGAACTCTCAAAGAGAAGTCACTTGGTGCCTCTAGGTTATAGTTGCTGTCATGGAACCACCGTAAAATGGTAGCATTGCCCAATGTTGACGCTCCGACTCATCTCCAGAATTTTTTCTGGAGGTAGTCTCCTAACTTGACTCCAATTTCTTTCAGTCATCCTGTTCCTCCCAGGAGAAGCTGCACCAGTTGCCATACCAGCCAACACCAGATGAACTACACTTCCTGTCCAAACATTTTTGCACCACCGAAAGCATCGCCACTGAGAACCGCTGCAGGAACACGCCCATGCGGCCCCGCTCCCGAAGTCTCAGGTGGGTAGACCTGGCCTAAACTGGGATTTACTGGACTTGTTTGTTTTTAACCATTTCTCCAGTTTGTATGTGTGTTCACTGATTTGTGAATTGTCACAAACACAAGTGTGGTATTCCATCGATAGGTGACATTAATTACCATAGAAAGGCATTATATTTCTTTGAAGTTTTCACAATCTGCTTATTGCTGCAAAAGCCTTAGGAACTATCTATAAAAAAAAAAAAAAAGGCTAGCCATGGAAAGTTCAAGGTCAACTGATGTTGGTACAAAGAACAATGCATATTATCATCTGAAGTGGGAGAAGTTTGTTGAAAAGGGAGGAGAGAATAGACGGAAAGATATTTTCTCCAGATTCTATATTATAAAACCCATCTTAAGTCTTCTTATTCTGTATTCCCATCTAAGTCTTACTTTCTCCAGGATGATGAACACATTCTTAGGACCTGGTGGTTTCTGAGTTTTGTGCTTGTCAAATGCAGTCCTCTGAGTATTGAATAGGGCTGGTTTCCTGCCTTGCTTTGAATTATAAGTTTCACAGTTATGTCTCCAGGTGGTAGTATCTCCAACCAGGAGGCCTGTTCAGGATATTTATGAAAGTGCTGTGGGAATTCTCACTGGTGGAAGGAAAGCGGGGAAGCAGGTGGGCAGAAGTAGAAGTCACAGTATGGTACAGACCCATCAGCTTCAGCCCACCTTGGGCTGGGATCCCTGTAGACGAAGTGGCCCTCCATTTGTATCCTTGCTCCAGCTTTCCAGTCATTGGCCCTGTCACCCTGGGGAGTTCCTTCCTACAACTGAGGCTATCCTCGGAGAGAGATAGCCAGCTCTAGACTTCTGCTGATGGCACACCCAGCAGCTAGGCAACAGGTCTTTCTTAGAAGATGGAATCAGGCATTGGGTCTCCTTGTCAACAACATGAAATCTTGATGGGCCAGAATTGACATATGTTAATCTGTTAAAGTTTTATTGTTTAAAAAAATTAGCTTGCTAGGTACTTAGTTCAGCATGGAGGTTTACTAAGAAGGGGTTTCCCTCTGTATCTTTCCTCTTCATATAGTATCATAAACTAGTACCAAAGTAACCCACACTGGATAATGGCGGGGTATGTGAAATTATTTTGAGATCTAGAATAAAACAAAACAAAATTTTGCCATTGTATCTAAGAGTCACCGTAGTTTATTGCAGGGGTTTCACTTTTCATTTTCTTGAAGAAGTGCCCATGGCATCTAGCCTAATCTATATCTATCCAAGAATATAGGTGCCCCCAAACTGTGCAACCCTCTTGCCAGAAAGGACACAGAGCGGCAAACATGCAGAACACAGCAGTTGTGTGCTTCTGTTTTCTTATTGTACCTAATGCCTACCTGAGCATCCCAAATAAATATCTGTTAGAGTAGAAAATGGATTTCACCACAACACCTGTGCCACGGAAGCCCCTCCGCCTCTCTGGTGGTCTGTGGCAGAGCGCAGGTGTATGAAGGAAGTGTGAAATTGCACTATTAAATGGGTCTCGGATGTTGTCGTTGGTAGCCACCCCATTTTGTTTGATACTTTGGCAATTCATTGACTGGTTGCCGCAACTACACAAGCTCATGCCATGTGTCTGACACAATCCCACGGCAAGGCCATCTTCTGACTGAGTACCGGGACTGCAATTCTTCTGTGACGTTGCACTCCTTGAGCCTGTGTCTGAATCCTATTCATGGGGTCTGTGTGTTTTCAGGGATGTGTGTATATGTGTGTGCTAATGATGGATCTTGTAATTTATTATCTGAGACGGCTACTCTTCATATGAGGGTTGCATAGTACTTTCCGACGCAACTGACCGTTTTTATAAATAAAAGGCTTATGTTCATCTCATGCTGTGGCAGGTTTAAAAGGGTAATTTGCTTTGCTTGCAGCCCTGGACGTTCCCCCGCCTGCTGTGACCATGAAATAATTATGATGAACCATGTCTACAAAGAAAGGTTCCCAAAGGTAAATGGATGGAATTGAAGATGCCTGGCATCTCAGTGATTGGGCCACATAGGCTTAGCCTCTGTAAGGTGGTTTTTGTTACACAAGTGAGGTCCAGCCCAGGAATGACTGGAATTAAACAGCACCACAGCCTCCTTAGAGAAAGAGAAAACAATAAATAAATGTGACTCGAATACCTGCTGAGAACACAGCACTCTGTGTAATGAATGTTGCCGGTGTGTACCCACAGCAGGGGCCCTGGCCAGTGCAGGAAGAGGCTCTGCCTTCAGAGGCCCTACATCCTTTCCACTCTTTGGACTCAAGTTCCTCATCTACTTCGCAATTGTCAAGAGCACATGATTTTTCTCTCAGAAGCCATAGCTCGCTGTGTCCCGAACACTGTTTTCCTTTTTAAACTTCCTTTTGTTTTCCCATCTCCCATGCTAAACCTATTACCGTAGAAGTAGAGATAGGCTGGCGTGTTCTATGGCTCACCTGGTAAAAGGAATTATAGAATTAAGCCAGAGTGCAGTGTGTGGAGGCTTGTTGCCAGGCCCCTTGGTTACCAGTAGCACTTCTCTGAGGGACCCCTTCACTCACCTCAGTTCCATGCCTTCTCCCCCACGTGGCTCTGCATGACGGGGCAGAGGCCACCTCGCCACAGCATTTGGACCGTCACCACTGCTTTTGTTACTAGAAGCATGAGAACAAAGGGAGATCTAAGGGTTCATAAACAAGGAGCAGAGTACTTATTATTTGTAATGAACCTAACACTGACGGCATTGATTAGCACCGTTTTACCTATTTATCACATGTCGCTTGCCCACCAGGAAAGCACATATTGACTCTGCCTAGTTAATGAGGTTCAATGTTGAGAGGAGAGCAGGGGGAAGAGGGAATCTCCCTGCCTCTGTAGCTCTTGTAAACCAGGAATATTGATTAGCCAGTAGGCAATCACAGGGAAGAAAATGAAGGTTGGCAAGGAAATTGTAGATCTGTTTTGTAAGGGGTATCCCCTTGGCCATGCGCTAAGGGTACAGTGTTTGCAGTTAGGGAGAAAGTTGCTATGTGTATACTTCTGGCACACTGAAACCTTGCCAAGAAAACAAACTTTTGGCTCGTACTGAGGCACTCTGGCATAATCCTGAGTTTTGAATAACAACTAAAGAAATACTTCATGTTTTTGATAACCCATCTGAAGGAGCCTAGGAGCATAGCCCTCCACAAACACCCTTAGAGTTATTTCAAGTTTACATGGGTGGCTTACATTCAATGAGACATCAGAAAAGGGCCAGAAACACACCTTTTCATTTGATACCTCAAATGTTAATAATCTACATTCTACACAGTATCTCTCGCTTCTTCATCTCCCCTTCTCTTGGTCTTCTAGAGCAGTGTTAGCGTCCTAGTGGAAGGCGCAGGAATTTTCTGTCTCTCCCGCCCCACGTGTACACACTTTCCTGTAGTATCATTGTCCTCGCCAGAGTGCTGCATTTGTCAGTGGTTGACGAGGTTCAGAGAGGCAGCCTGAATACCAACAGCCAACATTAATACTCATGCTTAGTGTTGTTGAGTCAGTGAGCTGAAACTAATACATAATGACATGTGTGCACCATGATCATATCATGCCAAAATGAAGTTTCTTTTTTCGTGTGTGTGTGTGTGTGTGTGTGTGTGTGTGTGTGTGTGCATGTGTGTGTTGTTGTTGTTGTTGTTAGAAATTGGGTACAGGGTCTCATTCATGCTAGCCAAGTGCTGTACCAGTGAGCTATACCTCAGCCCCCAAATGAGGCTTCTATCAAATGTAGTTCTCAGGATCCTATTTAATGACTCAGAGAGGTCTGGGAAAGGAAAGAGTGCTCTGTGCATGGTCTGCGTATGTCGCCTTGTGTTACACCTGTGTGTGTGTCTCCTCCAAACAGGCTACGGCTCAGATGGAAGAACGTCTAAGGGAAATCATCACCAGCTACTCCCCCGACAATGTGCTCCCCCTGGCAGATGGCGTGCTTAGCTTCACTCACCATCAGATCATTGAGCTGGCTCGCGACTGTTTAGATAAATCCCGCCAGGGTCTCATCACGTCACGATACTTTCTTGAACTACAACACAAGTTAGATAAGTTACTACAGGAGGTAAGAACAAGGCGCCATGCACATAGTTTTCCTTCTGATTTGTTCTGCGTTTCTCTTGGCAAAATATTTTCTTGTGAAACCATTTGCTTCTAAGTAATTAGCTAAATGATGGCGTTCCCATTCCAGGAGAGTGTGCAGAGTGAGAAGGGGGAGGGACACACACACACACACACACACACACACACACACACACACACACAGAGGCACACACATCAAGTGTGCAAGCAAACCTAAACCGATTGCTACTTGTTATGAGTTGGTTCTGGCCATTATGTGTCGTAATAGAAAGTTAATGTAATCACCTTTACAGCGACCTTGGGACCCAACTATCTACGACTCTAGGATAAGTGGATTGTGAAGGATTTTTAAGCAGTGACTCCCCGCCCTCCCCCTGCCCCAACTTTACCTATAAAATTATAAATTGCCCGAGTGTATGTATGTTACTTGATGGAGCTATCTAATTTTAATATCTCAAAAAGCTAAATGGAAAATGGCTGGCTTTTACTAGGCTGTGTGTCCTATTAATTAACCTGCTTGTGGTATTGGATAGTAAATGGCAACTTCTATTTTCCTGAGTATCAGTTCTTCTTCTAACAAAATATCCAATTTCCAAAATGACAGATAAACACAGGATCCCATCTGTCTAACACTCTCATGCCTGGCTCCTGATAACACCTAGGACGGGAAGGGAATGTGTATGGTAGAATAGAATTAGTGTATGATACAGCTCTTCTGACTGAAATTGATTGGCCGCAGCCTACACGGGAAACCTATTTAACCTATATGTGGATTTATAGTATTTATGTGTCTCATAGGGCATAAATTATATCCCTGTAAATGTAATCATGGTGGGTTTTTCCCCCCTCTGAATGAATATGTAACTAATCCTCCTAAACTGGAGGAAAAATACTAACATCGTACTTTTAAGAAATCCATCTGTCCTTTCCCCTACATGACTGAGTTCTGGCAGGATAAGAAGGTGCCTCTCTGGCTGGCAGCTGCCATCTCCCTTCCCTTTCTCATCCAAGCCTCCCGACAGCATTTTCTCCATGGTTCCCATTTCTCACACATCACTAGTAAAGCAGTGCTCCTTAGATTGTCAGGGAGGGCGAACGTACAGCTTGTGGGTTTGGTGGTTACTAATTTACCATTTGACATAGACCAAGTCTGCTACCAATGAAAGTGGAAAGGAACGTGCGTGGCAATGGCCATGCTGGGAAAACTTGCTAAGGCTTGGTTGCACTGCCCACCACACCCTTACGCACTGAGGCACTGAAAGTAGTGCATGGACCGGCCCTTGTTCATGGACTGCACTTCATCTGGAACACAAGGACTCTGCAAAGCCATGCATTTTTTTTTTCATACCTACAATGGTATACAACATGTAGAGGTTCCCAAATATTTTGTCCCGTGAGTGGCTTCTGAACACATCCCGTGATACTCACCCATGTCCTGCCGATGGGAGTCCGTTTTCAGTTTCCTGGAGCAGGCTCATTTTACTGCAGTGCCTACACTCCTCTGTTTCTGTCCCTTAACTGTGTGACTTTGATCTTTGCCCCTCTCCATCCATTTCTTCCCTGTTTCTTACAAGGATTTCCTTTCCAGCTCACGTTTTCGATGAGCGAGTTTTCTCCAATCTCATTGTGTTCCCCTGCTTCTCCTCCCACTGCTGGTGATCTTGTTGTCTGTCTCAAAGAATGGTAGTCCTTTGGGCTTTAGTGGCTTTCAGTGCATATCTCAGAGCAGCAGCTTGTGGTCAAACCTGAGATTCCTGTGTCTATCTGCCTCTCGGATGGCTTTGTACTTGGGTAGCCTTCGGAGCCGTGCTGGGTAACCCCGACATACCTCAGGTAGACTTAGCACCTTCTTAACTGGCGCTGTGAATCCTGAGGGCTTTGCCTCTGTCCTGGTTAAGGTGTGTACTGCCGTGAAGAGTCACCATGACAACAACTCTTATAAAGTAAAACATTTCATTGAGGTGGTGGCTTACAGTGTCAGGGGTTCAGTCCCTTATAGGGTCACCCAGGCTAGCATCATCAGGACCACCTCAGTCCTGTGTTTTTTCACTCCTTCTAGGCAGTTCCCGAAGGAGGTAGATTTGGTACCCAGAGTTACTTATATGAAAATCTCCCCCTCTATCTTTGTTGATGTATGGCAGACATGGCAGATTGTTTCCTGGCAATTAAAAATAAACCTTAGCATTTCAAGGATCTTCTGAGTGGGTGGAATGACAGATGAGAAAGGTTGATTTTTAGAGAAATTTCTCCCTGAGCCGGAGAAGCACGTATACCAGTGGCCTAAAGGTCATTGTTGGGAAGGAGAAAGAATGTTTTCTTAGGCTTCCTCACAGACCCACTTTCTTTCAATCATTTCCAACGATCCAGTCTCCCTTTAGAGGCACACTGCCAGTATCTGCCCAGAGCCTGGAGCAAACCTGTCTGAGGAGCATGCCCATTCTAGGGAGAGCAGAGCCGTGGGAACACGCTGCTGTTTCTCTTGGCGAGCCATTGTCCATTCCCAGATGTGATGTGATGCTCTGGGCCCAGCAAGCCTGTCTCCTCACCACATTTCCATTGTCAATCTTTTGAGTAACCCCAGGCACAGATCCTCCTATGGTTTGAACAGCTTGATTTAACAGATGCCTTTTAAAGTCCCAGGGTCGAGGTCAATTTCAGATGAATGCTTTTATGTCTGCAGTCTCTCTTTCACTGAGGTGTATTTAGCCAAAGAAGACAAAACACAAAGGAAACCCTAACTCTCAAATCTGGGTCACAGTCTTTTTCAATGGTGGCCAACACTTACAATACAGACTCAGGGACTCCACTAGTGTCTTTGGAACGTGCCGCAAGAGAGCAGGAAGCCACTTCCTTCTCACGCTGTGCCACTACACTGTGTTGCTTTAGCAAAGCCTGTCTTCCTGCACCAGTTTGTAAATAAAATGTCATTTGAGCTAATAGAACTCATATGTCTTGGAGGAAGACATAGCTGATAATTGTTAGAAGTTGGGACGTGTCCTCATGTATATGGTCTTTGAAATGAAATTTTTGCCATTTGAGTTGACCATTTCCCCTTTGTGGGGAGAGACAACAAAGTGTACCTCCATATTTTAGATTTTCATTATATTTGTGAATTCATAAAAACAATTATGATAGCAACATCCAGCTCAAAGTGTCACAAAGAAGTTAGCCTTTTTTTTGTTTTTTCAATTTCTCTTTGGAGATTTATGTTTAGCTAATGATGAACTACAAAAAGAATATAAGTCATATTTCTTAGCATTAATGGCATTTTCCAAAATTTCTTTTTCTTGCAAAACAAATGTTAGAAAGAAATTTTTTTTTTTTTTGGTTTTTCAAGACAGGGTTTCTCTGTGTAGCTTTTACACCTCTCCTGAAACTCACTCTGAAGCCCAGGCTGGCCTTGAACTCATAGAGATCCACCTGGCTCTGCCTCCCGAGTACTGGGATTAAAGGCATGAGCCACGACCACCCGGCTAGAAAGAAAATTTAAAGTTAGCTTATGTGTGAGGGGTGGGCTATTTTTTTTTCTAAAGATGTAGAACATATTCAACAATTATTTCCTCATTTTTCTTTTCAAGCAAGCTGTGTGTTGGGACATTAGCTTAAATACAGTGGACATGTTATAATCATTTTTCATAATTTTGTCTATAAGCTCTTCTGAAGGTGGGGCTTGTCATTGATGAACACCCCTAAGAATAATAAAAAAAAATGTTTCTTAATGTTTCTGAAATTATAACCTATGGCACCAGCAATGCATTGATTTTTTTCCTAAATCCTTAGAAAAGTGTATCATAAAACCTTAAAAATTATGAAAGCCTTAAAAAAAGAACATGAATAGTTTCCATTCAAATTTTTATCCTATTACAGTCTTAATATTGTATTGTCAGATTTCTTCAAGTAAATATTAAAAATGTCAGTGACTAATAACAAGTTGAGCCTTGCTGTTGGAATATTTACTGTGGTTAGGCAACATGTAAAATAAAATTTAACACACTCTTAAGCCAATCAGTGTTGCTGAGCTAAGTGCCTGGGTGCTATTTATTCTGTGAGTATCACTGAATCTGCGTGCATATCAGAATATGAACAATATCTGGTTAACACATGCAGTGGCACCGCACACGTTCCACATGATGAAATAACTAACTCTCAGGCTAATCATACCATGTGCACGAACCACACGTCATGAGTGTGTTAGACGCCCATGTGAGATACCCAGGATAACAAAAGCAGTCCATCTCTACCCTAGACGTGCACATCTACAATGTTTCATCGGCCGAGTCCAAGTTCTTGTCCAGCTGCTGCAGCTGGCATCCTGTTCTTAGTGGATCATAAGGTTAATGCCTCCTTCATTCATGGCTCATGTTAACAGTCCTTATCCTTACATTAGATTTCTAAGACATAATAAATCAGAGTTTTGCCATTAAACTTTAGCTAATAGAGCTATTTTGTAGATGTCTGATAGTGTCCATTTATGTTAGAGATAATGCCTGTTAAGAGTGTTTTCTAAGTCACTTAATTTCTGATTTAAAAAAAAAATTACCTCATTAGCATGCTTTGCTGATTTTCTTTTCCATTTAGTGGAGCCTCTGTATCATCTTTCTGTTCATTGCTTTTTCATAGGCTCATGATCGCTCCGAGAGTGGAGAACTGGCATTTATTAAACAGCTAGTCCGAAAGATCTTAATTGTTATTGCCCGCCCTGCTCGGCTCTTGGAGTGCCTGGTAAGTTGCCTGTAGATGCGACTATATTATTTATGGTTAACTGTGGAAAGTAGCGACCAGCAGAAGGCTCCAGTTTCATTTCACTTCAACCACAGGTGCTAAATAGAAAGAGTCAGGAGGGACTCCACCATGTGAATGCTTATGATAGCGTCCATATGTGGCCTGTCTTCCCTGATTTTGAGAAGGAAGTCTGGCACTGGTGCCACTGTTAAACAGTAGTCATATCGTATTCTGGTCAAACCTGAAGGATGATCATGCAATAATATGCTTGACCTTATTCCAGCATGATAACCTTACGCCACAGCTCATTTAAAATGCTTACTATGCCTCATGTTTCTGGAGTTGCTAAGTTGGAGACAGAGGGCAGTCGGGGATATGGTGACCTGTGGCTGCAGTTACTGTTTTTAAAATGTGCTGTGTTAGAAATCCATGCTAGTTGACAACCCATTGGAAAGACTATATAGCAAGGCATCATCCAGATCTGGAGGGAGAGCTGCTTTAGTGTTTGTATCTTTTTGGTCAATGATCATTTTCTTTTTCTTTTTTTTTTTCTGATACTTTGAGATTTCAGTCAAAATTGTAAATAAAGTTGGTGCTTTGAGTGTAAGAATTCTTTCAGGGCCTATTAATTGAGTATGAAAATTCACTTTTAACTTCTGCTGACTACTAATGTCCCTCCGTGTGTAACAGCTTTCGGCATCAACTCATGATACATGTATAGTCGCAGGTGCTTTGGTTTCGTCCTCACTTTAATTAGCATTCATAATGTTTTATGAAATGGAAATATTCACAGCCCCATAAATACATCCGAGTGGCTGATGAGACACAGCAGGGGAGACTTTGGGGAGAAAGTGCACCAACCTGGGCATGGTGGCACACACCTCAGTAGTCTCAGTTACTCAGGAGACAGAGGTGGAAGGTTGGACCTCTGAAGTTGAGGAATCTGAGGCTAGCCTAGGCAACACACTGAGAGCTCAGCTCAGAAAAGAGCACCAGTAAACCCTTTGTCTGTCAGTGGGCTCCTGATCTCTGGTAGGACACATTACCTTCGAAGTTACATCACAAAGAGACTGGAAAACTGGAAGTACTCATTTCCTTTAGGTTACCAGTCATAAATATGCATCCTCTTGGACTAGGACTAGGCTGCAGATACGCAGTGAGAATGTTGCGCTGTGTGAAGGCCTTTGCCTCCTTTCTTCATATATAACGTTCGGCCATGTCAGCGTTGTTGTGAATAAGATGTGTGTAATAAAACCTCCAACCTTTTTGAAATGTTATTCTGTGCTTGTCATCTGCCAGGAATTTGATCCTGAAGAATTTTACTACCTACTGGAAGCCGCAGAAGGCCATGCCAAAGAGGGCCAGGGAATCAAAACTGACATTCCCAGGTACATCATCAGTCAGCTGGGGCTCAATAAGGACCCTTTGGAAGGTGAGTGCTGGTCGAGTTGCCCTACCTTCTCTCTGATCATGGCATCTAGAACTTCATAATGAGCCTTTACTTTTCCTGTGTTGGAGATCTCTATGAAAAAGCCCCTTCTGGGGAGACCAGTTAGTATTTGAAAGAAAGTAGTTGAGTACGAAGGAGGAAATGAATGTGCCCAAAGCGCGGCAGCTAGAGAACGGGGCTGGCCTTGCTGGACTAGAGGCCTGCAGTCACAAGAGTGCGTGATGTCTGCTGAAGCACTTGGATTCCATCTTTCCTGAGTCCTTCTTTTGCAAAGCTCAGTGGGGTCCCTCTGGAGAGCACTTTTAATTTTCAAAGTGTTGCTAAAAATCATCGCTCATTTAAAATTGACATTTAAATTTAATTTAGGAGTAATGCAGCTACAGTGGATGACTTTAAATTGAGAGCAGCTATGGTAGGTACATTTTTAGCTTACTTGTTTCAAGTAAGCATAAAAAATAGTAATACATACAAGAGAGCCAGGGGTCAAAAGGGTGCTTCTTTTAAAGCTCGTTAGAGGATGCATGGTTGGTTCACATGAAGAAAGATATAATTCTATTAAATATAGGAAATAAGAAACATCCTCTAGTAATTTTTCAAACTATCTAATATTGGTATCCCTCCCATCCTTTTCTGGCTTGCTGATATATTATTGTTATATATAACACTTGATTTTTGTTACGTACAACACTTAGTCTGCATACCAGCCCAAAAGACTCACAAACAATCATTGACACCCTCATTCCAAAGCGTCTTCCTGATTCATTAAATTGAATTTGCAGACAGTGTTTAACCTACTCAGTTGTTTGTGATAGGGGTAAATGTTGATGCAGAGATTTTTTTTTTCTTCTGCTTCCTGCCCTGCTCTTTCCTTTTCTCCCTGGTCTGTCTGCTCTTGTGGACATTGTATCTTTGCCTCTAGTGAAATGATGCATGCATTCCTGGGAGATAATGCCAGATAAATTCACACTGTACTGAAAACAATACCACAAACAGATTCATCACTTACAGAGACTGGTGGCTGCCTTTCTGAAAAGTTCCCTGGGGAGAGATTTTTCTCCCATGGCTTTTAAATTACCATCTTTACCTTTTTGAATCATGAGTCTTCAGAAATGGTTTAAATCAATGAAATAAAAAGGGCAGATGTTTAATGGTATTTAGATGAGTTTTAAAAAATCTCTTCAGGCATTACAAAATGATGGCTTAGCTTCCCGCCTCAAAAGCTGACTCTTGGCTCCAGCCCATTACTACCCACTGCTTAGAAATAATATGGATTTCCCAGATAATAGTTATTTAGCTGAAATTCTATTTAAAACAGAACCATCTTTTAATTTGTTTTTTTTTATGAAAATAATTGGAGAGGGGAGGCTGTCAAAGCATGTTAGAGTGACTCTTCACGCCGGTATAGTTAAGGTGCATCGGCCCATGACTTGTCAACCAGTGAGCCCTGTACGGCTCTCTTCTCTGGCAGTCGATGTCACTGTAGGCAGAACTTCGGCACATGAATAATGCGATGTCCTCTTATGTATGTGAATAGATTTTTTTTTAATAGTAGTGATCTTTGACACATTTGAGTTGTGTAAAATTATCACTAGGAATTTTTCTTTACTCCTGATAATTTTCTTGATTCATTCTGAGAATGGCTTTTCAATATACATATTTTAATACTTAAAATGTGATGTCTCCAGGTAATTTGATTACAAACCCGGAGATACTTCTGCTTCCCTTTCTTGATAACCTTAAAACAGACAAACTGAAGACCGTCCTTTGGTATGCAGGAGTGGAATCTAGGCTGAGCTGTGACCTTCTCTGTGCAAATCCAGAAGCCACTTTGTTTTTTTTTTGTTTTGTTTTTTGTTTTTTTTTTTCCGAGACAGGGTTTCTCTGTGTAGTTTTGCACCTTTCCTGGGACTCACTTGGTAGCCCAGGCTGGCCTTGAACTCACAGAGATCCGCCTGGCTCTGCCTCCCGAGTGCTGGGATTAAAGGCGTGCGCCACCACCGCCTGGCCCAGAAGCCACTTTGTGTCTCCATAAAATTAAATAAGTAATAGCCGGGGAGGAGTCCCCATTCATAGGTGCAGTCTGTGTGACGGGACAGCACAGTCCCAAGTATCAAATAGAACTCCCTACAGCTGCTTTTGCTACACAGTATCAGATCTTGTCCAACCACACACCCCTCCGTTTGTCCAGGCCTCTGGATCTAAGGTGCTGGTCACACTGAGGTCCGAGTCATTTCTATGACACTATGAAAGCATTTGTTCTCAGCCCAGTTTTTCTCAGCAATGTCCTCTGTATCTCAAGTGGGGAAGTTAGTGCCAGTGTCCAGCCATTTCAGAATCTGGAGTTTGTACATTTTTACCTAAAGACGGCACTCCCGTGTGGTTTTGCTTCCTCTCTCTTGTGAATAATCACCGCTCCCAAAAGACAGTTGTGCTTGTGAGAACACAAACATGAAATTAAGACCCAGGGAGCAATTTTAAATGCTTACAAAACGGCTACGGACGGTAACTTTTTGGTAACACATTCAATTTTGAAAAATTAAAAATGCTTTTGGAGAAAATCCTTTAAAATTCCCTATTAATAAAACGTGTCATAAAGACAGTATAAAGATGAGCATTAAATGAATTAGGCTTTCTCATTTGCTTATATAAACTCAAGGATGTTCTCCAAGCCATAGGCTGAGCCTCAGTTAGACATGAGATGCCTTTGTTACTTTTAACTAGACCACCAGGGAAGGACTTAAGCTGGTGTCAGGCTTGTGGCATCCAGCCCATAGTTGACAGCTCTGAACAATGTAATTAATAAATAACAACCAACACTGAATGCGCACTTAATTCTTGTCAGTGAATATGCTAAGAGCTGTACACGCATTTTGGCACACATAGTACTCACAAAAGCGCTATGACATAGTATTAGTCACGTCTCTCAGAAGAACCTGGAGTTACAAAGTCGCTCAGCGAGGAAGTGACGGCCCAAGTATTTTCGTCCCCATCCTCCGGTCCCCGCCACCATAACTGCCTCTGGAGAATTGCACACTCTTCATGTCCCTGCAACTGAGAATCACTTCCAAACTGCAGCCAATGCATCTCTGCTATGTGTCAAGCCCTGGGAAGGCTTGCCTCTCTTGTGTTATAGACAAAGCTGCTAGCTCACCCAAGGCTTTGCAAGCTAGACTGCATGCATGAACCAGTGGCTGCTGCTCACTGGCACAGAGGCCCAGCTTCCCATGTTCCCAGGTCTGGCTATTCATGAAATTGGAGATCCAGAGAAAGTGTCAAGAGAACACGTTCAAAATGTCAGCTGCCATTCTTGACTTTGGGGCTATAATATGTGCATATTGGTGTATAAACTGTAATCTTCTTTCTCTCTTTTTAAGTAATGAGAACTTATTTCTCTTCTGTTTTGGCTTTGTCTTCTTATAGAATTTCAATATTTTTTCTTTTTCCTTTTTTTTTTTTTTTTATTTTTAAACTCAGAAATGGCTCAGTTGGGGAATTATGATAGCGGGACAGCAGAAACACCAGAGACAGATGAGTCACTGAGTGTGAGTATTTTGCCTGATAAAATACGATGCCAGTTCTTCTGTTTCTTAGCATCTGGAGATTTTTGACTGTGTTAATTACTTTATTCCATAAATGTTTATTGTCTTTTTGTGGGCAAGGCATGAGGCATACAATTTTAGTGCCTCATTCCTAAGAGAAGCAGAAATGTACAAAACGATATCATGTACACCAAAATAGCAACTCTGAGCATGAAGAACATCTATGAAGAAAAGATGACCATGAGCTGGTAGATCATTTCAAAAATAGATTTTTCTGAGTTGGCCAGTCCCAGAAGACTTTCCAAGGGTGTGGCCATTGAGTTGAAATGGGAAAATGAGCAGGACATAAAGGGACAGAGGAACACTCCAGATGCAAGGTGTGTCTGAGGGCTAGAAGCGTAGAAGCCTCCAGAGCCGGAGAGCTTGAAGGAAACTAGTCAGTAGGATCCTGCTCACATTTATCAGGTT
Source organism: Peromyscus eremicus (assembly GCF_949786415.1). NCBI lineage: Eukaryota > Metazoa > Chordata > Mammalia > Rodentia > Cricetidae > Peromyscus > Peromyscus eremicus. Next base: position 50,002,096 of record NC_081427.1, read on the forward strand.
GCCTTCTTTTTAAGGGCAGTGGAAAGCCACCGAACAATGGAGGAGACTGACTATGAGAGAGGAGGGAGTAATCAGGGAGATGGCCTCGTCATAGTCATGGCTTGACAGCAGATAGGATAAGGGAGCAGCTGGGTGGCCACAGGGATGTCTGTTAAGAGGCAGCTTCACTGGTACTGGTGAGAGGTCCTGCTGACTGGGGACATTCTCCTAAGAAGTGAGTACCATTAGAGAAGCCAGGATGAAGCCAAGTGGTTAGGAACGCCGGAGCCTGTTCTGTAGTCTGGGGTTTGAGAACCTAGACTCTAGATCCAGATTGCCTAGATTTGAAAACTAACTCTACCTCTTACACAGTGTGCATACTAGTCAGGGAAGGGGTTCTCTGAGCCTCAGTTTCTCCATCTGGATAAAAGCTAAATAAAATGTTTCATGTACAGTGGTTAGGGAAGTGTCCCCTAGTCAAGTGCTAATCGACAGTCACTGTGCTAACTTCATTATCACAACTGTTGTCGTTGAGATGTGTTGAAACTGCAGTTCCTTTGGAATATCCACGAACCGGTAAACTAGGGATGGTAATCTGCAATACTCAGGTTCTTGAAGGGAGAGTTTCCAGGAGAAGTCGGAGTGAGTTCGTCATCAGGGATGTGAAGGAAGAGTTCATGAGACAAGGGCCTGTGCAGAGCAATCAAGTGGTCCCTGAGATGAAGCCATGGAAGTAATGAAGTAATGATAAGATTCAGGTCCTACAGCCAGAGGCCAAGGGGAAGTGGAAGAGATAGGTAGCCGTGTGAACTGAGAAGGTCAAGTAGCTCTAAGGCCAGGGACTGGTTGTGTTTCCCCAGTAGAGATGGTAGGATGAGGGAAGAACCAAAGTAGAGAAGAAGGCAAGGCGCTGGTTTGCAAGCCTTCCAAAGATGAGACAAACAGTGGGCATAGGGATGGCTGTCCTGACAGGAGAGACCTGTGCATACCTCAGCATCATGGGGTCTCCCTACATGATGGAGAGGGAATTCTGGACTCTGTGGAGGGAGCAAAGCAGCTGATGAGGTGAATGGGCACAAGAGACTGTTACTCACAGCAATAAGGTTATTCCTGTTCATTAAGCTAAACTTCTTAGAGAGCTATCATTTAGAATCGTGATATGTAGGACATAGTAAGATTTCTGGTATAGAAGCATCCTACTTCTAAGAAATTCGTCACCTACATCTGTACGGTTGCCTCAGAATGAAAAAGATATGCCCTGGTCAGGAGTGGAGAGTCCATATTCTCCCCCAACACCGGTGACAGTTGTGCTGGCCTAATTCTGTCCTGACTGAAATCAGAGGGAAGGGTTGGCATTTTAGACTTAAGTATTAAAATGTCGGACCACTTATTCTCCTGTCAACACGGGCTTGCTTAAATGCAGCTGATAGGAACCGGCTAGGAGGAGCATCTCAGGGCTACTGGGGCTACAAGATCCTTGGAGCTGGTCCCAGATCCTCACACCACGCCTCTGCAGGTTAAACAGCGCATTATGGTCATTGTCTCCAAATTGGAACTGTGTTTTAACCATTCACATTCTGTTCCCCAGAGCTCAAATACTTCCCTGAGACTTCGAAGGAAACCCCGCGAGAGTGATTTTGAAACAATTAAATTGATCAGCAATGGAGCCTATGGGTGAGTTATCAAAGCAGTGCTCTCCAGCATATTGTAACACACCTGAGTACAGCATTTGGTTTTCACTCTTACCTTATGCCAAGTAGATACTGTTCAGGGACTGGCATTTTAGAAGGCTGCGTCTTCCCCCTTGGGTGTAACATGAAGCCAGAATTACTTCTGAAGACCCAATCAAAGACACAGTTGGTGACCCTGAGCTTATTTTAGAAGATCAGGAAGATTTTATGAAGTAGAAGAAAAATGTTCTATGTTCCTGTTTCTATGACTAAATCTGAGCTTGGGGTTGAAAGGCATTTGGCTCTTGGTTGAGATCATATATATTATATATTGTGTGAAACACACCACACACATGTGACTTCATACACTAGCATGTTTATTAAATTGAATGAAACACTATAATCTAACTAATCTTACTAGCATTCCTTTCTTAATCCATTTTATTCCTGAAGGAAGAGAGTTATGCTCTAGATTCATACAAATGTCTTCAAAGAACACGTTTTCAGTCTCTAGTGGGCACTAAATTCCGTCACTTTTCTGTTTTTTCCATTTCTTAGTATCTCTTTTCGTAATGGATAAAATGGGTTTTCTTTTCTCAAAAATTTTGAGACAAGGTCTCAGGTAGCCCAGGTTGACCTTGAACTTACTGTGTAGCCGAGAATGACCTTGAATTCCTGATCCTTCTGCTTCTACCTTCTGAGTGCCAGGATTAGAGTCCTGTGTCACTACAGGTTTTTCAAGTTTAATTTAATTTTATTTTTTGGTGTTTTATCTGTTGACATGCACTGCACACATACACAGTACACTTCAGTACCCTGTTACACAGTAGTATTTCAATATCTATGTAATGGTGACATCAGAGTTAGTGTTTTCATTTCTTTAAACATTTCTTGTTTCTTTGTGCTGCCTGGGAACCGTTGAGATCCTCTTGTTGAATTCCTTGATCCATTTCTATAGACCAGGAGTTCTCAACCCATGAGTGGTGACCCATTGGGGATCGAATGACCCTTTCACAGGGGTTGAAGATCAGACGTCTTGCCTATCAGATATTTACATTATGATTCGTAATAGTAGCAAAACTGCAGTTATAAAGTAGCAACGAAATACTTTTATGGTTGGGGTCACCACAACATGAAGAACTGTATTAAAGGATGGCGGACTTAGGGAGGTTGAGAACCACTGCTGTAGACATAGTTTCCTTCCCGGGGTGTAGAGTAAATAGTCACAATTGTAAATTGTAAATTGCAAATTCTGGGTTACCAATAAGTAGTGTGAAAGGACAATTAACATGCAAACTATGACCTAATCCATTTTAGATTGCCCAAGAATTCTGTCTTAATTATTAATCCCAATTCCATCTGTATACAGAGAGTAATAAATAATCCCCGAGACATTTATTGCCATTTATCCACATAGGAGCAGATGAGACAGTGATTTTTGATGTGCCACAAGGGATGTTTCTCCTTACTGGTTTTTCACTTCTAATATTTTCCACTCCATTAACTTAGCAAAGAACTTAAATATTTGTGAGCCCTCTCTATGCCTCACTGGCTTTCAGGATTTTGTCAAATAGCATGTTTCCTGATGCGGCCCATAAATGCTTTTACATGTTATCTTTTAGCAATATTTGCTTTCCTCATTGAAAGTTTTTTAGCATGCAGTTATTCATGCCTTTTGTTTATTACCACTTGTTTTGTGGGTTTTTATTCTTCTTCTTGCGATGACCCCAGGCATTCTTAATAGGAAGAAGCCAGCAGGTTGATCTCACAGGCACAGGGTTAGAGCACTGTTCAGCTCTTTTTCAGCAGTGGAATGAATTCTGGAGTAAGATGTTCTAGGAATCAACACTTTTGTAAATCTTGGGCATATATCTTAGCAGTATTTGGAGTTCTAATTGGTTGAGTAAACTCATTTGTAGTGCAATTAAACCAGTGTCTAGTAGATGAGGTATATCACACTTTGGGGAATGGTCGGGAATATACAAGAAGTTAAACAAGCTGTGAATTAGTAAACACCCAGGATGCAGGCCAAGTCATTAATGGGCTCACAAGCTGCCTGTCGGAGCCTCTGCTGATCAGCCAGAACCATTTTCCCCTTTTCTCTTCTCAGATGTAATATCTCATTACATTTCTGACAGATTTCCTTTCTATCTGAATTATTTTTAATTTACAATTGGAATGGAGCTACCCCTGTCAGTTCAACCAGCCATGATGCTGTCTTCAGGCTAGCTGAACAAATAGACCCTTAGATGGGTAGAGGATCTGGGCTCTTCCCACTGTCTTGAGTATCGGTGTAACAGGGTATCACTACTTACATCAGTGGCTCAGAGAAACACAGACTCTGTGTCTCCGCAAATGGCTGCTGGTGCTAGGAGCTAACCCTCTCGTTAGAAAAGCGTGGTAAGACACAGCACTGTGTCCTGTTATGCTTGCTGACCATACATGTAATAATGCCAGTTTGGTCTCTGGCTAGAAATGAGACTTTTCATGGTACTCTTAGACTGAGGCTAGTAAAGCCATCATTGTCCTGGCCTCTTTGTGTTCTCTGCTTACTAGCCTGGTGTGGTAGTTGATACTGTTTCCACATGTCTGTGAAAGAGGACCTCAGATACACAGGGCCTCTGGTTCCAGGCAGAGTTCTCCTCTCCTTCCAAGCATCCTTTGATTAAAACTTTCTGTTATCCCAGTAGAGGACTAAAGATGTAACTTCTTCTATTGAATATTGGTTGGATTTTTAAGCCATAACCTCAAATGTTTTTAAAGAGATTTTTTTTTTCCTCTTTGGATTATGTGGGTCAACATGGGGTCTCCCGTAGTCCAGGCTGGCCGCAAATTTGCTCTGTAGACCAAATTTGCTTTGAACCCCTCCTGATCTTCTTATTACAGGTATGTACCACTACACACAGCTAAAAGAATAACTTTGGCCAGGCGGTGGCAATACACACCTTTAATCCCAGCACTCGGGAGGCAGAGCCAGGCAGATCTCCATGAGTTTGAGGCCAGCCTGGTCTACAGAGCAAGATCCAGGACAGGCACCAAAACTACACTGAGAAACACTGTCTCGAAAAACAAACAAACAAAAGAATAATGTTGACTAAGTTAAAATGCTTGAAAGTTGCAACATTTCTCCCCCTATTTTACTTTTCTCTTTGACCTTGATACACACTATTCTCTCACCCCTCAAGGGCTCAGAGACATTACCGAGTAAGACCCGTGAGGGCAGGCTGACACACACCCATTCACACACGCTGTGATCACCTTTCCTTTCTGTACTCCATTGACACTCCCCCGCTCCCACCTATAGATCTGCTGGCTCACATCCGTGCACTGGGCTTTCAGAGTCTCATAACTGCATATGCACTAGAACCACGCTTCTAATGGGGCAGGGGTTCGCTGGGCTTCGGAAGCCCTTCCACGTGCCTTCCTTTACTTGTCTTCCATAGGCAAAGAGACACCGGCTCCTGGAGGGCAAGGGTCTCCAGCTGCCTTTCCACCACGTCATGTCCCATTCTTGGGCTTCCCTGTGCAGGAAGAGACAGAATAGCCTTCTCCAGTAAAGCAATGCTGGGGGCCAGGAAACAAAGACATAGGGAGCCTTAGCAGACAGTGCAGTGCTGGGTCATTAGGACATTCATAATGCATTCAACGGTGTTCCTTGTCCATCAGCTGGTCACTTCTCAATGCCTTTCTCTCTGCTGATGTAAATAGATCTAGAACATTGTCATAGAGCAAAAGATGAAAGATGTATGTGGCAGATAGCAGTTACTAACAAATATGTTTTAGCATGAAGAGTAATATGCCAAAAGCAAAATAGAAATGTAAGAACATAAACTGGAGACTCACGATGTCGCGCGGTGGTAGATCTCTTGCCTAAAATGTTCAAGGCCCCGTGTTCAGTGCCCAGCATTGCAGAAATGACCAACAAGCCCTCACCCACAAAGCTTTTAGCAACAGCAAATACTAATGAAGAAATCTAGTCCTTCAGCAGCTTGATCAGCACTTGGTTGAAAAGCAAAGTGTGATAGTTTCAGTGTGAAATTCAGAATACAGGTCTGAGGGGCCTCAGCACTGAACTTACTGTGAAATATTGAAGGAAAAGCTAGGAGGCGAGTTACAATCCAGTTGACTTTTAAGACGAGGCAAGCAATTATAAAAAGGTATCATTTTCATGTTAATATTTTGAGTTCTTGATTGTATTTAAAAATAGATCCCTCATTTCAGAAATCCATTTTAATAACAATTGTTTACCAATGTGTATCATATTTGGGAGTTGGCCAAGTTATTATCTGTACTCCTTTGTGACTGTCTCCATATCCTGTCATCACTATAATGATTAGACACAGCTTCCAATATCTGCAGACTTTTTATTGTATCCCAACCAGTCATTTTAAAAAGGAAAACACAATAAAAGCTTATCACCAGATATAGAACTATCTACTAGCTGGTTAATGAATTTAATAATAGAAAATCTTTCGACAAACGTGTATGGTAAACATTTAAGTTTAACCTACATATGTATATTGTCTTTAGGTTTGAGGCCTTTGAAGACAGTTGATACGAGCCATACTTACAATGCATGGTTTCTGCTTCCCAAGCTCAAAGGTGAAGCTAAAATTTGGAGCAGTCTGAATGTTGGCCTCTGAGTGTCTTGTCGGCCTTTGGAAGGTTCACTCCCACTAAATTTTATTGAGTCACCTGCATCCACTGAAACCTTCCAAAAACACTTTTTAGCAACAGAGCTTCTCATTGTCACGGTTACATTTCATCTTAGTTACTTAGTTACTGGTTACTTTTGGTACATTTCATCTTAGTTACTTAGTTACTAGTTACTTTTCTCTTTACTGCCATCAAAGACATAAGGCACCACCTAAGGGAGGAAGGATTTGTCCCTGCTCCTGAGAGGCTCAGTCCATCATGGCAGGGGAGGTATGGGGAACTGGAACTCCTTCCATATTGGTGGCAGTTTGCAGCACACGTTACATCTTGCTGAAATCAGCAAGCAGACACCACCCCCCACCCACCCAGCCACCCTCTTTTCCCCCTGCTAGCTAGGTCTTTCCAAAGGCTCCATAACCTCCCCGCACACCGCCACCTTCAGGGGGCCAGGTGTCCAAACACTTGAATCTGGGGGGAAACATTGACCATTCAAATCATAACAATTGGTTTAACTATTTATCTGCATTAGTTAATCCTTTGAAACAGAGTCTTATGTAGCCCAGATTGGCCTTCAATTTGCTACGTAACCAAGGATGACTGTGAAGGTCTGATCTTGGAGCTTCTTCCCATGTGCTTGAATTGATTTTGATATCAACTCTAATCAACAGAACAGGTGAAGGAATCAATGCAGCCTATAGGAGCCCAGCATCGAGGCCTCCCATAGAAGACCCCTGACGTAGCGTGTACAGGATATCTTAGCATGTACAATACGTCCAACTGGCTGACTCTCATGTGGTGTTGTTTTACAGTGAGAAGCAAAGTGCCAGGCCACTCAGCGAGTTATTTTGAGGGGTGTCATGAAGAGACCTTCCTTTGTACTATATAGTGAATGAAAAACTAGAAAACCAAATAAATGAAGACAGGGAACAAAAGCCGAAGAGAAAGAGAGAGAATGTGTGACGTTGTGAACAAAGAAAAGGCAGGGACATGATGGAAATATAAAAACAGGTTGGAAAGAAAAGGCAATCCCTAGTTGAACACTTTAGTGAAAACATCAATGTGGATTCAATCAGATTTGACTATCCTGAGTCTTATGCCAGTGCCCTGAGCTAGTAGTTCAGTAGGGAACGAACTGTCTCCTCTGTCTTCTTTGCAGCCAGTCTTTCATTGTTCAGAGATACTGAGCTGACTAGTGGGAAACACATCTAAGTTCACATAACTCCTTATTTTAGAAGGCCCATCAATTTTATATATATTTACCATGATCCGTGGCTTTTTAGATAAATTACTACTTATTTGATCAATGCCTTTTATTGGTTGAAGTATTAAGGCCACTCCACGTAGTTAAAAGGGAGGTTTATTTTGTGGGGTAACTTACAAGTAAAGGGATAGGTTTCAGGGTCTGGGAAGGGTGTAGTGCAGTCCAACAGTGTTCTCTGGAGAACTCTGCTCGGTCTACCTCCAGTGTCCAGGATCCAGGAACCAAGAGAGCCAGCACATCTGGATTTCGGGACTTAACGGCTCCTCTTTCGGCCCCGCCTTATAGGCGTGACAGTTACCAGACGCCTCAATGGGGGGTAGTACTTCCAGGACAAAGCTGGAACAGCTACCCACTACAGCCTTTGGTCTTAGAACAACATATACAACCTGTTACAGGCTGAATGGCCCTTTAAGGGATCACTTATTTGATCATCGCCTGCTTGGAAGCTCAAACCTGCCTTTCTATGAAAACAAGTGCAATGACTTGTGAGGAAGGGGCCATCGCAGGCCTGTTTCCTGCTGCTCATTTCCTATTGGGGATTTTAGGACTCCCGCCCCTAAGGACTGCTTTCTCCAGGTCGTCCCAGGCCTTAGGGGCCTCACTGTCCTTCTAGAGAGTATCTGGGCAAGGCCATAGCAGAGACTGAGTGTGGCCTAGTTTGGTCATTTTATACTATAGAAGTGCTTCATAGCTTGGCCAGGGGGTTGGGGGACCAGACATACAGCTCCATGGCTGTCCCTCACCTGTTATGTTGGGACATGTACTTGCTGCTGGAGTTCATAGAGGGCGTGCGTGTGGAGGCCGCAGTGAGGAAATAATGTACCCTTTGTTGCTGAACAATCTCATACATCCTCATACACACTTCTTCATTTATCTGGAGATTCCATGGGAAGTAATTACTCTCAATTGGAAACTTGAGACTCTAAGAAGCTGTGGTCCTCTTCTCAGATCCCAAGGGTATCATTTAGAAAATTATTGCTTTAGTCGGTCTGGAAAACGTGCCTAACATATGTCTAACGCTCAGAAGGATGTAGCTCGTGATCCGTATGCAGTTTTGTTAATTCTTCCCAGTTCTGATTTATATATCGGATTTTGTTTTGTTTGTGGAAGAACGGAAAGCATCAGCTAGCTCTTGGGAAATAGCTCACTCTGGGGACTTTCTGCCCCCTTTTTGGGGCACCAAAGGCAAATGTGATACTTTATGCATGATCTTTACTAATAAGGTTTTTTAGAAACTCAATCTAGCCAAAGGACTTTGGCCTGGAATGGGATGTTTCTAAGTCACCAGCACAGCTGTGGGAACTTAGCTTGAGCTGTTATGAACCCCAAAAGCATGGGGCTTACATGGTTTGTATACCCCCCTGAGCATCCTTACCTTCTGTCTCCTATCCTCTGTTTCAGGGCGGTTTACTTTGTTCGGCATAAAGAATCCCGGCAGAGGTTTGCCATGAAGAAAATCAATAAACAGAACCTCATCCTTCGGAACCAGATCCAGCAGGCCTTCGTGGAACGTGACATCCTCACTTTCGCGGAAAACCCCTTTGTGGTCAGCATGTATTGCTCCTTTGAAACAAGGCGTCACCTATGCATGGTCATGGAGTATGTGGAAGGTAAATGGGTCTTGCGTGTACACACACACACACACGCACGCGCGCACGCACACACACACACACACACACACACACACACACACACGCACGCGCGCACGCGCACACACACACAGCACAGTGCCTACACCCAGACATTCTTGTAGCTGAAGCTGCATTTGTGCCGCAGAACAGCTATAGCCACCTAGGAACCAAAGCCAGCAATGAGATGCCCGAATTCCCAGTCATTATCTTCTGATAATTGCTTATAAAATGCCTGCTACCATAACAAAGGGGAAATTAGTGTTGTTTGGGAAAAGGTTGTTTTCTTTTTTAATAGCTTTTAATCCTAACTACCTCCCTTGAATTGGTCATTAAAGTTGGAATATAGGTGATAAGATTTTTTTTTCCTACTTCCTTTTATCACATATCATAAAACGGGTTCATTGTAATTAGTCTTCTTAAAAAGTGAATTTAAAATATATCCTTTTTAGCCTATGGTAGGGAATTAAAAATCCAGTCTTCTCGATCTTCACCCCAGCCCACCCCCTTTTTCTTTTTAAGCAGACAGTCTTCTTTATAGCCAAGCAGGTCTCAAACTTTAATTTTTCTGTCTCAGTCTCTGGAATGCTTGGGTTATCAGCATGTCCGACCTACCATGCCCAGCCTCCTCCTCAACAGTTTGTGGTGTGCATTTTAAATGTTCAAAGAAATCTTATTTCTTTCTCCATTAAATTTCTGAGACTTTCTATCCAGCATCATCACTGTTGACATAAAGTTAGTAAAATAAATAGGTCAGCAGACGCGCGAACCCTCTTCTCTGAGTGTGGTTTAGGCTCTTTTCTTTATTTGGAGAGAATGCCTTCACTGTAAATCTCCAAGAAACAGTAGAGATTTTTACTTAAACCCTTCCTGTTTTGCAGATAAGTGGATTGGCAGCCAAGAAAGGGAGCCTTAGTGGGTCCTGAGGGGTCGATAGAGCCCCACACAGTGTGCCTGAGCTCTGTCCATTGTTCTTTCCACCACACCCGGTAGTTTGTTTCTGAACTATTGTGTGGTTATTCTTATAGTGACTCGTTATCACATTGGTATGTGTGAGGCTGTGTCCTCATTCCTTTACATAGAATGAACCTCAAATAATCCTATAAAGCAGTGGTTCTCAACCTTCCTCATGCTGTGACTCTTTAATACAGTTCTTCCTGTTGTGGTGACCCTTCAACCATAAAATTACCTTATTGCCACTTCCTAACTATAATTTTGCTACTGTTATGAATCATAATGTAAGTATCTGATACGCAGGATATCTGATATGCAACCTCGGTGAAGGGGTGGTTTGACCCGCAAAGGGGTCGTGACCCACAGGTTGAGAACCTCTGCTATAAAGGCTGACATGTCTAACTTGATATTGCATTGAAGTAACCAAGACCAGCAAGCTGATTCACCTAAGAGCTCTCAGCTGCTCAGAGCCAGTAGAATTCCACCTCTGTAATCTAATTCTAGCATCTGTGTTTTATACTGCTACATTATAAATTAGTACTATCATCCTGAATTATGCTCAGAGGTTCTTCAAAACACAGTTCACTTCAGAGTCAAGCTGCTTTCTTCACTCCACAGCTTAATTAGGAACATGACGACTTAACAGGGCCTCCACTTAAGAACGTGACTCTTCTGCTTTGAAGTTCCATGATCCGCACTGCTAGTGTTCACTAATTCTGCTCGACACTGTTCTGACTGAGTTTGTTTCCTGTGTCTTACAGGGGGAGACTGTGCAACCCTAATGAAAAACATGGGTCCTCTCCCAGTTGATATGGCCAGGATGTACTTCGCTGAGACAGTCTTGGCCTTGGAGTATCTACATAATTATGGAATTGTACACAGGGATTTGAAGCCAGACAAGTATGCACATTGATGAAACAAATGCCTTCTTTTCCATAATACTGAACATTTTCCTCTGTCTGAAATGTTTTTACGGCTATTTGCACATTTCAAAAATTCTCCTTAATATAAAAAAATGAGTTATTTTAATAGTAACTAAATGGTAATTTTTATACATTTTTTGAAAGACTACAGTGCTTACAATGAGAACTTATGAGAAACAGAGAAAAGCGACTCTAAATAAAGCTAGAGTTAATTTCCTTTTTATCATGTAAACCTTTGAACAGTGACATAGAATGGTGTTGTTTTCTGGAGCATTTGCTATTTGGCACCATACTGAGATGAACTTTACCTTTCCCGTGGTCATATCCATGATGCTATATTCTATTTCACTCATACTTCGTTAGTTTGGAGTTTATTGTAGCCTCAGATTTAAGATGCAGCTAGAATTTTTCCCAAGCTGTTCATCTTGATATCATGTATGGGATATTCCATGCTTTCTTCACTAGTGAGAGATGCTGCTAAGTGTGTCGAAAAGTGACAGTCTAAGTTCCTACACATCAGAAAACTTGGAAAACCCAGGGAAACAGAAGAACAATTTCATATACAACTATTAGAATCTAGGCATAACTACTGCTAGTTTGTTTGAGATATGACCTTTCTACATATCCATGGCTGTCCTGGAACTCACTATGTGCACCAGGCTGTCCCCAAACTCACAGAGATCCACCTGCCTCTGCTCCCCGAGTGCTGGGATTAAAGGCGTGCGCCTCCGCTGCCACCACCACCCGGCCCTCCTGCTGGTAGTTCTTTAAAACTCCTCTATCACTTTAACATTTCAGTTGATAGAATGCTATTTTTTTTTTACTTACAACGAAATATTTTAGTATATTCAAATGTAAATTCTTTGCATGAAATAATAAATCCAAGCTCATGCTTAGTAAGTTCAAATCAAAGCTGGAAGTTGAAATATGAAACACTATGTTTTTCTGTCCAGATTCTTTTTATCTGTGTCTCATTTTATTCATGAATGGATTACTTGCCTGAATTCCTGGTGTATGTTATAGGACTGTTGGATTATTTCTTCTCTGTTTTCTTATTCTGAAAATGGAAAGGTGGATCGGTGGTTAAGAGAGCTGCTTTTACAGAGGACCTGAGTTTGGTTCCCAGCACCCTCATTATATGACTCACCCTCACCTTTGTCTCTAGCTTTACGGGCTCTCATGCCCTCTTTTGGACTCCACAGGCACCCTTATTCACATACCACCACCCATACACACATGTATACACATAACTTTAAGAATAAAATAAATCTGAGATCAGTCACAGTCAGGGTGGTTATGGCCATAGACTGAAATAAATATGACTATGGAAAGGAATCAGCATCCCATACCTAAGTTTTTAGAGTCTCTTAGTGTTGCAGAAATGATAATATTGTACATGACTGCTCCAAACAAAGACAGTGGAGCCTTAGCTTTGGCCCCGAGTTCCGAATCATACTCCGCTCTCAAATGCCAGTACTCTATGGCTTTGCACAACTCCCTCTCTTCCCAGGCTTCATTTTGCAGTGTGGTTGATGTATTACAAACTGAAGGGGGAAGAGGGAGACCTGAAACAGCCGCATTTGCTTTCAAGTGATTGTTGTGCTCTTTGTCCTTCTGTCCCTAGCCTGTTGGTCACCTCCATGGGGCACATAAAGCTGACCGACTTTGGGTTATCTAAGGTGGGACTGATGAGCATGACTACCAATCTCTATGAAGGTCATATTGAGAAGGACGCCCGAGAGTTCCTAGATAAACAGGTACGCTTGGAGGCGGCGCTCTCTGTGGAGAGATAGAAAGCTCACCGAAGGCAGCCAGTGAATTCTGAATCCACCTGTGTAGGCCAGCTCCACATTAGTGCTGGTGTTTGGATGTCTGTGTAAGCCTTGCATTTAATAAAGTGCAAACTGCTCCCATTTGTCTCCCAGGGCCTCTCTGAACTGTCCGCTCCCCTCACATTCCTCCCCTAGCATTAAGGTCTATTAGCAAGATGAACGGTCTAATTGCACACGAGCGAGAGGGTGAGAGAGACAAATGGAAAACTGTTTTTGTAAGGAATTCAGGAGTCTCAATAGAGTACTCGTGAAACTCATGATGCATTGCACAATCTCAGCTGCTCAAATCCGAGCTATGGCCCATTTCCTTTTAAGCATGCCTCATTACCATGTTCCCACAATCTGTTCATTGTGAAGTTACTTAAGGTAAACCGATCTCAACTGGCATGCCTTCCTGATATAGCCACAGTGAGAATCAGTTTGATTATATAAATAATCCAACTACCTTTAATAGTGACAGATTAAACATGTACTATTACTTCTCAAAAACTCCAGTTTTTACTATTGTATAAAGCTACACACAGGTTAGGTTTGCAGTTTGAAACTAAGCATAATAAATGTAAGTTCTTTGTTATTATACTGTCTTGAGGTCTCTGTCCATGTCTTTCCTTGTAGGTGAGCAGGTGTATTTGAGGCAGAATAATTGTTTAGTCATCTTGTTCATTTTAATTCATGTCTAATACTTCAGTTATTCTAATATTGCAATTTCATTTCAGGTCTGTGGTACACCTGAATACATTGCCCCTGAGGTGATTCTGAGACAGGGCTATGGGAAGCCGGTGGACTGGTGGGCCATGGGCATTATCCTCTATGAATTTCTGGTTGGATGTGTGCCTTTCTTTGGGGACACTCCGGAAGAGCTGTTTGGACAAGTCATCAGTGGTAAGTATCATCCAGAGTTATCTTTAAGCCACTATTGGGAAACAGCTACTTAACGTAAATCTGTTGTATGTCACAAAAATGTTAACCTTTATCAAACATTTGAGCCAACAAATTAAAAGAACTCACTTATCGTAACATACAACCGACTCTCGCGTATTCTCAAGAGAGTGATATGTGCTGAAATGGAACTGAGGAAGTTTTGTTAACATGGAGTTTAGAAATGGGCTCGTGGTGTGTCCAACTTTCAATTGTCTACTTTTTCCAAAAGAAATTGGTATGGGACTTATAAATGCTTTCATTGTTAGCTGGTCCTACATTTTCATAATAGGAAAGTTGCACCAGGGAAGAAAAGGTTAATGTGGGTAACATTTACATAAATGGGAAAAATGGCTAATGGCACAATGAAGAAATTAACAAAAATGTAATAAACCCTAAAACAAATGTCTACCAAATAATAAATAATGAGAATGGGAAGGCAGTAAATTGAATCCGCAGATTGCTAATGCTTTCATTGGTAGTTGTGATGTGTAATGTTATTTCTATAGCAGCTGTTCATCTTTCATTTAAAATTCAATAACCTTTAGATCTTAACCTGCAAGCTGACCCTAACTATTGTCATGCAGCATGTGGCACACCTAAATGATAATTAATTAGGGGCCACTGCTCCCCTCCCTGCTGATGTTATAGATTCCCCCGATGCATGGATGACAGAAAAGGCTTCTCTACCTGAAAGGTTGTCAGGCCTCTCCGAAATCCCCATCGGCCACCTCTGCTCCATCCTGGACTGCACTTCTGCCAGCCAGCAATGGAAATAGGGGGAAATTTATGTCACTCATGAAGAGCCCCTAATCGTACTATTCTTTTCTGACGTTGGCTTTGCAAGCCAGGCATATTTGTAAACTTTAACAAAGTAGGTGTGTTGAATTGCCTGCAGTGTCAGAGCCCTTTCTACAATATCTGAGCTGTTTATGGATTTATAACTAGGCTGTTTTCTGACAGACCAAGGCCCTGAATGGCAAGGGGAATCAACTCTTTAATTAACACAAGCAGCAAGGGCTGGCTTTGTTCGTGATGCCTCACGGCTCTGATGCATATTCATGTTGTATTTTCCAAATCAGATTTCAACTGCAGCAGAGGAAGCTAGAGGCAGGCACACACAAAAATAACTCATGTTTTTATTGCATTTCCATACGCACGAGCACGCATACCTATCTCCAGGCAAACTCTTTTAGAGCAAGAACGTAGTCTAATATCTTGGACAGATTTTTAAATACTCCCATTACTACAATTTCCTTGGGTTTTTCTCTTCCTCAGCCTTAACATTTTGGACTTTACCTTTATCTCTAGAAATAATTACTTTTTATAAAATAGCCTTTTACTCCTTGGAACTAAAGAACTGGGTGGCCAGGACCAAATTCTCTGTTTAGGCTAGTGAAAAAAACTCTTACACTTGGATGGTCCCCAGTGGGTCGGCCCTTGACATGCAGCTGTTCCGTTTCTGTCTTGTTAAATCCTCCTAATGGGCAGAAGGAGTGACTTGTTAGGAGACATTTCTATCATTGGAAAAAGGGAATAATAGGTTCTATTTTGCTGAAATAGTCTAATCTTAACCTTGAAGGAAACGGTGCTGTTTGTGCCTTGTAAAATAATACTGTCCAAACTCGGCCATGTAGAAGTCAACTGAAGATCTTAAAAGGTAGGTTTGGGTTCAGTGTTTCCAGGATGGAGCCCAGGATTCTGCATTTCTAACAGTCCTCCTGGGGATGTCCGGGCTGTGGGGAACTAGACTGCCCTTTGAGTGATAAAAGCTATAGACAACTTTTCTTTCTTTCAGATGAAATCAATTGGCCTGAAAAGGATGAGGCCCCTCCCCCAGATGCCCAGGATCTGATTACCTTGCTTCTCAGGCAGAATCCACTGGAGAGGCTGGGAACAGGTTAGAGAGCGTGTGTGTTGCTTTTGCCAATATACAAGAAATAATGTTCTCTGGAGCAATCTGAGGCTTTTTGCTAATGTTTTCTGTGCGGGCAACATCTGTTAGTTGATGTAGGACATAGCTACAACACATTAGAGCAATATACTTTGGTGTGTGTGTGTGTGTGTGTGTGTGTGTGTGTGTGTGTGTGTGAGAGAGAGAGAGAGAGAGAGAGAGAGAGAGAGAGAGAGAGATTTGCAACAGCATATACACTAGAATGGGTAGGTCGTGTTCATTTTTGTGTTTTGCAAAGCTGAAGCTCTTAATTTGTTTCAGTAAATGTATCACCAGGGCATGTGCCAATCTTCTCCTGAAACACGTGCAACATAAATCATTGGAAACAGAAAGTCAGATATGTAGTGCTCTTTTGGTTATGTTTATAGCATACATTCCATGAGGATTTGACCCAGCAGACTTCTTTGTAATAGGTCATCAGTTCTCCACCTGATTACTAGAAATGAGGGCCTGAGGCTGAGCCATGCTGTCCTGTGGTGGTGCTCAGCACCATGACCCAAGAAAGGGGATTGATTAAACCATTGCCTTGGAAGATAGACAGGATGGTTCATTTGTTTCTTGCTGATATTGTCCCCCTAGCTTTACAGCCAGAAGTTACGTGCTTCTTCCCCCTCCCCGCTCCCCCTCGATATTCTGGATAGACATACTTAGACATATCATGGGATAGCATCAAGTCTGCCTAGGTGAATTTGTCCTAGTGAGACAAAAATGTTAAATGTAAATGCATATACTCTAGACAGTAACTAGTGGCTTTATCAGTGAAAATTGTTGGTTTGATGGGGTCATTTATTCTGAAGTTTCATTCTATTCCATTATAATAGAAATATCAGTAAAGACTGAAGCAATCATTTCCTCCCCCATTTTCCCCATGACAGTCACTTGTGATGGTTCCATATATTTCCCATATTCTCCACATTGAGCCACGGATTCCTCTGGATCTGTTCTTGTTTACGTGTGGACTGCTGAAGGCCAGGCCCAGTGGCACAAGCCTGTAATCACAGCATTTGGGATGTGGTGGCAAAAGGATCAGGAGATCAAGATCATCCTTGGCTACATGGTGCATTCAGGGCCAGCCTGGGCTACATGAGACCCTGTTTCATTAAAAAAAAAAAAAAAAAAAGACCACTCATTACATTACACTAGAGCTTTAATGATAATTCATTAAATCAAGGGCCAGAAAACTATGGCCTGTAGGTCAAATCTGTCCAGTTCCTTGTTTTCTATAAATAATTTTTTTTAAGCAGAAACACAAACACAGCAATGTCTTTTCATGAGACTTATCATCTGTGACTGCTTTCATGCTACAACAGAGCTGGATAGTCATGACAAACTATATAGCCCACGTAGACTAAATATGGACTGTTCTGCCTTTTCCACGGAAATTTTGCAGACCCCTTGTTGGAGAACTCAGGAAGGCTTAGATCTGGACTGACCTTGGAAATAACTATTGAGCTGAACTGCCTGCTGGGGTCGCATGTCCCTTACTGCCCCTTTCAGGGAATGAGTGTGCTTTACCCTGGGAAGGCCTTGAAGATCTAGGTTGAGGGTGCAAACTGGGGCAAGGTGGCTAGCATCCCAATCTTGGCTGTGTGGCCAGGAGCGGGTTTTCTTCACTCCTGCTCCCTCAAGGCATCATTGTGAGGTATGAGGATGTCACCCAGGAGTAGTTCTTAGAGCCAGATGTGACGCTTCTGGTACTGCATTCAGTCTTCCACTTGGGTAGGGGCCATGGCGTGGCGGTGGTGTGACTACCTTGGAGCCCACTGTGTTCCTTGAAATGAGTTTATTTCTTCCCGTCCCATCTGCTTTGCCACTTGTCCGAACTGTCAAACAGACTCCTCATTTCTCTCCTCCTGTGACCTGCCCCCAGATAGATCTGTGTTATGGTTCACGAGATAAGAGAAGCTGTCAAAGAAATGGGGTCACGACCGCGTAGGGGGCAGATTCTTAAGGGGAGGTTTTCACTCGGTTTTGCCAACTCTGAGAACCAGCTGCTTTTCAAGATTGCCCTGTGATAGCGCAGATACCTATTTAGATTCCCCCATTCAACTGACCCAGAAGAAGGGCTTTTATGAACTGACTGAAAAAATGCATTTGAATGGGTACACCCCTCCAAAGGAGGCTCAACAGCCCCCTCCTCTGCAGTCCCCAAGGGCCAGTTTGGAGGTTTTCCACTTGATAGTCTGCCCTCCGCCTTCTCTAAGAATACTAGGATCTTTGATTAGGCTTGACTTAACAAGACAGGCCAGAGTCTGCGGCCAGCAGGTCCTTGCGTATATATCATATGCTGCAGGTTATCTCTCTGCACATTTTCTCATTGACTGCTACTGTCAGCCTCTGACAGTTTGAAGAGCCAATTCCCTAGGAGAAACCCAAAAGAGACATTTAAAGGTCCTACTCAAGCTCTTAGAACAGCCAGGAAGTGATTGCCAAACCGCCAGGGCTGATGTGATGGGTCCCAGTAGGGCCTTGAGAATGATGTTGCGGATCCTGCAGGCCTGCCATGCTGCTTCCAATGACAGCATCTTGTGTTCAACGAATATTTAGCAGGCAAAATAATGCACCATGAAAATGTGTGAATGCACATTTGCCTGAGACACTGGAGAGGCCAAGAGAAAAAAAAAAGGCTGTAAAGAGCATAATGAATGTTTAAGAAGCTTCCAGGAAAGAAGAGGAACTCAAGGGAGTGCTGGAGTGCCAAACTAGAACTTGCAGTGTAAGATCTTGTGCTACGCTGGAACTATACATACTCTTGAACTTGGAGAGAGCTGAGTGGCAGCCTGGCTCGCTGGCTGACCTTAGAGCCATTCAGATATGACTGCCAACTGTAGATCAGCTGTGAGCTCTTAGGGCTGTCTCTTTCTTCTCATCAGCCTCAGTTTCCCAGTTCCCTAGGGGTATGAAAATGGGCATATTGAACGTCTCAGGATTATCGCGGGGACTAAATACAATGATGTTCATGTCGGGGTCTAGTACATGGAACTAGCTGGTTACCAGAAGATCAAGACAGCCTCTTCCCCTCCATCTCCCTCCTTCCAGCATGCCTGAACAATCTGCACGTAGTTCACAATGCTGTCCCCTATGCCTTTGCCAGCAGTTAAGCCCAGAGATCATCTCCCCGTGTTTATTCTGTGTTAATCTTTTCTTCATCCCTCTATGAGTACACGAGAAACAGGGCCTACTGATAACTGCCTCTTGCTGGTAAGGCAGAAAGGTCAGTGTGAAGAAATTGGGAGCTACATCCTCTGTGGCTGTGACCCCTTGGGGAAAACCCCCTTGTCATTGTCCAGAGAAAGGAAGGAGAGTTCCATAGAGAAGTAGATGGGGGCAGTATCATCTGGAAGTGCCATCCGATTCTTAGAAGAATTGCTTCAATGGGTATAAATAGCCCAGAATTTCAGAGCAGTGTCATGGACGGGGCCCTGTGAGCAGCAGCCGCTTTGATAGTTATGGTCATGGAGCCATGACTGGGCTAAGCATCCTGGGATGCCTCTCATGGACCACTCATCAGGACTTGGCACTGGATCTCAGTATCAGCACCATGGAGAGGCAGTGGAATGGGGAAATGTGCAATCCCTCTTGGCCTTTGTGCTTTGCTCCTCCAAATAAAGGAACGCTAGAAGAAAAATGACCCCAATAGGTTTTTTAAGAGGACATTCATTGGGAGCTGAAAGGGAAGCAGGGCTCAGTGGACTGGAATGGGATGCGGGGGTGCCATAGAACGGGCTTGCCAACTGGCTCAGCTACCCAGCCTAGGCAACAGTGGGCACATTTCACACTAACGCAGGAGAAAGAGTGAAGCGGGGAGCATCTAAAACATGGGATCCCTGTGTAGAGGTGACACTGTGGCCCCGCGTCTGGGCCTGCGTAGTTTTAGGCAGACCTAGGTGCAGCCTTCTTATTCTTCTTGTCTGGAGGAGCTAGCCCATGCTAGCTCTGTTGCTTTTCTTTAGTTTCTCCATCTAAAACTGGGGTTGATAAAGGCCAACCCTATCTAGGGGTATTTTCCGTGATTTGAGTAGATGAAACACAATAACTACAGCATTGACAGCAGAACTGTCAGGACAAGATGTCACCTCAGGGGTCCCTACAGAAGCTCAGTGCCTAGATGGATGTGGAGCCCTCTCTTGAACTGCAGCCAAGAATTCCAGGATAAGATAGCATGCAGCAAAGTTGGGGCTCACTAAGAAACGAACAATGCCCACTCAAAGGCAGAACCAGGGTGCAGGCATTAAGAAAAAGGGATACAAGTGTTCTAACAATAGCTATGTGATTTTGTGGCTCAGCAAGTTACAGGCTCAAAGGCTATAATTTATAACCAGATTCAAAAGATTAAGTAAAGTTCTAAAACTATGAGCGGGTTTGCTTATTTTTTTTTTCTATAAGAATTACCTTTTATGAATAAAATTACAGGGTGGCTTATTAGAGGCATTATTTGGGTTTAGGGATGAGAGAGGGGTACAATAAGGTTCAAACCATAGGGTGCAAGTATTTAAGACGTGCATTTGGGCCTTAAGCATGATTTGTTAGCTGCTATAACACTTTATTTTTTTTTTCTTTTTTGAGCTATATCTGGCAAAGGAAGTATTTCTCTTTGCAGGGAGTCTTTAACAGAAATTTGGGTTTTGTCAGTCAAATGGAAATTTTTGACCCTCAGCCAGTAAGAAACATAAACCAGACACTGGGGGTTGAGGGACTCTTCCTTTCTCACCCCCGCTTCATTTTCCCTGTCTTTCTACCTACCTCAGTACTCAGCACAAAACGGACCTGCAGATTGGTGGTGCTGTGGTTTCTCAGTTTAGAACTGAACTGGAAGCTGAGAAAAGTACCTGCAGAGAATCTTGGAAGAGTCTTATCCTTGTGCTTCATAAAAAACCAGTCGGTTGGCCCCTCTTGGCACGATTTACCTTTTTTCTTTCCCCTCCATCCCAGTGTTTTCAGAACACCTGAAAGGTGCACAGAGCAGTGTCTCTGGACCACAGATAGCATTCTTGCCCCAGCCAACATCTTCCACCTCCCTTGCGTTTCCCATTCTGACCCTTTTGTACCCACGGGAGACAGGATGAGAGGCATGGGTGACAATCACTGAGAAAAGTGTCTACATCCTCCCCTAAGAGAAAGCTGGACAGAGGCAGATTGGACAGACTCTGTGCTGGTCTTTTTTGTTTGTTTGTTTTTTGTTTTTTTGTTTTGTTTTTGTTTTTCGAGACAGGGTTTCTCTGTGTAGCTTTGCGCCTTTCCTGGGACTCGCTTGGTAGCCCAGGCTGGCCTCGAACTCACAGAGATCCGCCTGGCTCTGCCTCCCGAGTGCTGGGATTAAAGGCGTGCGCCACCACCGCCCGGCTGTGCTGGTCTTTTGAGAGCTTTCTTCATGGTGCTTTTTCAGGCTCCTATCTTCGTTACCTATAATGTGTGTGCTAGGGTAGGGCAGGGTCCTGCTCTTACCATGTGACCCTCTTCTCTTTTAATGGGATGCTACATTTTTGATGAGCCTTGCCCTTCAAAGCCACTGTCTAAAATCATCAAATAAATAAAAACCTCTCAACAAATTGTGCTGTTACAATTATCTGGAAAACAGAAGGCTCAACTTTAGCCATTGTGACTGATTTCTGTTAGCTAAATTATAAATCTGTCAGTTCCTTATTCAAAGATCTAAACCACAGAATCTAATTCCTACCTATGTTAATGAGCAATCTGATAAAACTGAAAAGTAACCATTAAATAATATTTAGGAAAAATTCATCACTGTTAACCTTCTCTCCAGGAAAAAAAATAAATCTTGCTGTAAGCACATTTTTGCACCTTGTTAGAATTTTCTGGGTTTGTAGTGAGCCATTCTGCTTTGGGCCAACATGCATCCATGTCCCCAGGTTCAGTATAATGTGATTTTAAGTGGCCATGTCATTAACCTTTGAAAAATGGAAGAAGTCGTAGAAAACTAACAGAGAAACGCTGTGCTACAGCAACCGCTGTTAGCAAAATCAGATTTCCTGCTGATAAATTATAGGAATTTTTTTCCCCAAGTTTTGGTTGTAGAAGTGGGTGGAAAGTATGGATTCCATGGCTTCTTCATTTCTCTGCTAATAAATACTTTAAGTGCTTTGTAAGACTTGGGGCTTCCTTTGGCTCGGAGGATGGGTCGGCCGCTCACGTCTGCCTTGCTTTGCTCCCTCCCAGGTGGTGCCTATGAAGTGAAGCAGCATCGGTTCTTCCGTTCCTTGGATTGGAACAGTTTGCTGAGACAGAAGGCAGAATTTATTCCCCAACTGGAATCGGAGGATGACACAAGTTATTTTGATAGTATGTGCATCATCTGACATCCTTTGGCCTTTACTCGCTTTAAAAACATTTCACCTCCAACTTCGAGCTTGCCGATCTCATACCCACAAATTCTAGAAAGCACAGTGCTTTGCTCTAGATACGCATAGTGAAGTTGTCTCGGTTAAAAACTGAAACTCTCTGAGTAACCCAGACTGTTACATTCCTCTGCAGCTCGGTCAGAGAAGTATCATCACATGGAGACGGAGGAGGAAGAGGACACCAATGATGAGGACTTCACCGTGGAGATCCGGCAGTTTTCCTCCTGTTCACACAGGTTTTCAAAAGTGAGTGAGGCGGGGCATCAGCAGGCAGAAGAATCTGGGAAGGTCTCCAGTAGCTGGTGTCCAGCCCAGCTGGACTGGACCATAAAAACATCTACCCTTTGTGGGGTGTGAGGTCTCCAGCACTTAAAACTCCTGGTCAGTTTGGGAAAATGGCCTCATTTTCTTGAGGACCAGGAGTTTCTACCCTGTAGACATATCCGTTTGTCTCTGGAGATTAGGGCCTGACTTTGGGAGTTTGTTGTTACTGTTTGCTTTGTTGTGTGTCTCTAGAAATTAAGGCCTGACTTTGGGAGTTTGTTGTTACTGTTTGCTTCATTTTGGGGCAAAGACTCGAAAAGATGGCCATCTTTTCATGATGGTTGTCACCTGACAGACGTGCTGACTGTGACCGTTGTCATCTGATGAACTTTCTTGCCTGCCCTAAGAGCTAGGCTGTGGAGGCCTCACCCCACTTCCTCTGTCCTACAAGAAAGAGCAAAGGCTTCGTTCGTGGTGTGGGGAGATCTCCCGCAGTGTGACACAGAGCGTGACACAGGAGTAACGCTCAGCTCTAGGCATGAGCCAGGGCACCTGGAGACAGTTGACTGTGGGATGAGAAAGTATTTGGAGCAGTAATTAATAAAGACTGTCAGTTATTTTGAAAAGGCAGTAGGAAGCCACTCTAGGATTTTAGGAATGGCAGAAGATAATAAAATTGATTCTTAAGAAAATGCCTTTCTAGCCGGGCGTTGGTGGTGCACGCCTTTAATCCCAGCACTCGGGAGGCAGAGCCAGGCGGATCTCTGTGAGTTCGAGGCCAGCCAGGGCTACCAAGTGAGTTCCAGAAAAAGGCGCAAAGCTACACAGAGAAACCCTGTCTCAAAAAACCAAAAAAAAAAAAAAAAAAAAAAAAAAATGCCTTTCTATAAATTCAGGTAAGATTTAAAAACAAATAAAACTGATGTTTTCGGGTAGGGTGGGAGCCCAGGAAAGATGGAAATAAACCCAGAGGGCACCCTTCCACCCTTCTGCTGTTTTCAGTTGCTACACATTTGTGGTTGCCATGGCATTTCGCATGATTGTTATTTAGGAATTCTATAGCAATTTGTGATTTTAAAGTGCTCTGTACATTTTCCTAAGTGATTACCCAGAATGCATCTGCAAGTCAGCCGTTTATAGGAACAACACAGGGGTAGGGATTTCCCTGGAGACTTGTGGCGAGTGTGTCCTGAAGCAAGTTGAACTACCATTGGATGGGTACCTACAGCGTAACCCATCGTCCAGCCTCTCAGAACCCACCTTAACAGTTTGCTTCTTTACTTTGGAAGGTATTTTATTTTCCCCAGCTCCCATTCTTTAACCTGATGCTTTTCTAACTCTACAGATCGTGGTAGGGCCAAGGCCCATTTCCATGAGAACAGTGGATAGCTGTAGGGTAACAATTGGGTGTGCTTGCCTTACCGGGCTCTCCATACTCCCAGTTTCCTGTGAGAGAGTGGAGATTCAGAAATGGACTAAAAGAGACCAGTTTGCCTGAGTTCTGGCCTCTCGCACCAGCAGCTGCCTGCCTGACTCACAGGCCAAGCCGTAGGCCTGGTGGTACCCTTTCTCCTTCCACAGAACCCACACCACTCCAAGTACTGACACAGACTGTCACTTACTCTTTGACTCACACTCAATTTCAATTTGTTTTTCTCCTTTCTGCTCTGGACTGGTGGCCATCAGATGCTTTTTGTCTTTGTTGTTTTCTCTTTCTGGTTACTTTTTGAGCATGAAACCAGCCTCTCCGATTTTTCTTTGCAGATACAGAGTCCATGAGATATGGTGAAAATGGGGTTATCTCTTGTGGCATGTGCACAGCATCGCCAGGGTTCCCACATGCATGTTTCCCCAGTTCACACTAATTGCATACTCGGGGGCGGCTGGGGGTGTTTTTTCCCTGAGACTTTGGCTCTTTCTGATAGGCTCTATTTAGATGTGATTTGTAGGCAATGTGCTGTGGATATCGCTCTGTATGCTGAAAATATGCTGCTCTGATTGGTTGATAAATAAAGCTGTTTGGCCAATGGTGAGACAGAATAGGGTTAGGCAGGACATTCTAACTAGAGAGGATGAAGGAAAAAGGCAGAACAGAGAGGATGCTGCCAGCTGCCACCATGAGAAGCAAGATGTAAAGGTACCGGTAAGCCACAAGCCACGTGGCAAAGTATAGATTGATAGAAATGGGTTATTTTAAGATGTAAGATCTAGCTAACAAGAAGCCTGAGCCATTAGGCCATTCCATTTTAATTAATAATATAAGCCTCTGTGTGTTTATTTGGGTCTGAGCAGCTGCGGACCCTGGGTGGGACTGGAGAAAACTCCAGCTAACAGCAGTGGTCATTTGCCTCCCAGGTTTTCAGCAGTATAGACCGAATAACTCCGAATTCAGGAGAGGACAAAGAAGACACAGAGGACAAAACCAAAAGCACAACTCTGCCATCGACGGAGACGCTCAGCTGGAGCTCCGAATACTCAGAAGTGTACGTGAGATGCCTCCCAAGAGCCCTCCTAAGCGGTGGCTACTAATGCAGTGCACCCCAGACCCGCCTCCAGAGTTCCCAGTACAGTAGACCTCAGACTGCTGCTGAAAGCATGTATTCCTCTTGTGTCCCCTGCTTGAGCTGACACCGGGTACCATATCGTCAGAACCATTGCCCTAGGCATGCACTGCTTTACCAGGTTTTTTGAAACATGGTTTCTCTGTGTAGTTTTGGTGCCTGTCCTGGATCTCACTCTATAGACCAGGCTGGCCTCGAACTCACAGAGATCCGCCTGCCTCTGCCTCCCGAGTGCTGGGATTAAAGGCATGCACCACCACCGCCCGGCTCACCAGGTTTCTTCAAGCCTTTGCCTTTAATGATTTCCTGGGGTGTATGTGTGACTTGTTCTTGTTTTTCATTAAGGCAACAGTTATCGACCTCCAACTCTTCAGATACTGAAAGCAACAGATGCAAACTCAGTTCCGGCCTGCTTCCCAAACTGGCTATCTCAACAGAGGGAGACCACGATGACGCTGCCCCATGCTCTGGAGACCCCAGAGAGGAGCCAGAAAAACCAGTCCTCCCTCCTGAGGAGTGTCCCCAGGAGGAGCCCGAGGTCACCACTCCTGCCAGCACCATCAGCAGTTCTACACTGTCAGGTAAGTGGTGGCCATGGCCACTCTGCTCGGGTGCCATGCTGGGAAGGGGCCGTAAGCACGCCTACCCAACCAGACCATCAGGATGAGTGTCTCTCTCCTCCTAGACTTCTGGCCCCTCTTCTTTAGGGACAAACTCCTAAGAACTCGGGTCGGCTGCCTCAGCTGTGTCCTCTGTGCCCAGCCATGCAGCAGGCGGACTTGGCGGCACTTACACTGCCAGCTTCAGTGGGGTCCTCTGGTGGCAGGCCGAACCTGCCAAAGGAGCGTGTTCGTGGCTGCTGATAAAATAGCACAGCGTGTAGCACAAATCCAACTTAGAATGAGGTCCATTGTCACACAGACCAACCATCACAGTTCACTTTGAAAAATGGCTCCAGTCATCTCTAAGATGAAGTTCGAAGCCAGCTTTCCCTCCAGCACTGAGCTCCATGGTAGCGTCTTTGAAGGAGTCAGATCCTGTTACTGGGTCGTGTTGTACCAGACACACCTTGTTGTCCCAGTCCCTGACCACTAACCTCACACTGACTGTAGCAAAGTGCTTAGACTGTGGGGTTCACAGGACACCTGTGAGGGGAGTGAGGAATCCCACTGTGTCTCCCCTGGTGTCAGATTGCATCTGAAACACCACCTGTGTGTAGTTGATGCTTCTCAGTCTCGGGCAAATGGAGTCCGACATCCCTGAAGCATCTCTGCTTGCTGGGGTGAAGTCCAGTGTCTGGGCTGCTCTCTGACAGCACTTGTGTCCCTTTGTGTGAAATGAGCCTCCTGTCAACAGGAGCATTGTCTTCAGAAGCATTTACAGCCCTTAATATCTCATTACCTGGCTCTTAACGGAGGAGGTGTTTTCCTTATAGGACCAGACTTCAACTTACTTCCCTCAAACATGCCATTTAGGTACGTTTATGACAGCATTTGGTTTATTAAGGCTGTCTAACAGCAAGCACATCCTTCTGCAAAGTAGGGTGGGTTTATGCTTTAAAAAAAAAAGTAAGAGATGGCTCTGACTTACAGTTGCTGTAATGAACATTTTCATTATGCCATATTTAATATGCTATACTAATAAGCATAAATGATTCCAAGAGTTTCCATCAAAATTTTTAAACTGAATGTTCATAGTGAAAGGTTGTTTTTTTTAAAATCATATTTCTAAAAATCTTTCAGGCTAGATTTCAGTCTCCCTAAAATGTTTGGATCTGTGGATCATACATGCTTATAGTTGACCTGAGAAACTAATACTGGGTTTTCTTTTTCTCTTTTTACACTTCAATTCTGTTTCCATGCTGGTTAACCCCATTTAGTCTTAACTATGAAGCCAAGATAATATCATTGTAAAAATAGTATAGGTACATCTTTTATTCTAAGGTTCCTGGCCATACTTACCTTTCTCTTCGTATCAAATGTAGGGGCTCAGTATTTTATATTCCTGGTTATAGGGGTCTCTGTCTGGTTCTCTGTTGCCTTACCCTGAATATAAAGTATACTCACCTCCATTTAAAAGTTCTTATTTACCATATCTCCGTATCCTGAGCCTCCTCACTATCAGAAAGGTAGCAGGTGAAGGGGAGAGGAAGAGTAATGTCTAAGCACTTGATGGATTACTTTCATAATTAAAAATATCTGCTGAGGTCCTGCCATGCGTTGTGATTAATAGTGTCAACCCACCTTTTCTCACCCTGTCTCCCCCGTACACACACTAAAAATAATCAAAGACCTTGGGGGCTGCACAGAAGAGAAGGATGAGCGTTGATTTGCTTACAGCCAAGGGTAATTAAGGAACCTGAGAAGCGTGGCTGCAGTAAAATCAAATTTGTGGAATTTTATATTGCTCCACCATCAAAAAGAAGGAACCCTTGACATTTAGAGAACATTAAGGTGACATTACTTGCCATTGGCAGAAAGAGGCACTTGCTTATGCACAGTGCTGTAAAATGAGGTTGGGGAAGGAAGCGGGAGGGATGGGAAAAGGAGATAGTGTGCATCCATGCTGACATTTGGGAAAGCACACGTTGGTGTCTGTTTCACTTTTCTCCTTGACTACATTGTTCTTGAACCCTGGAGAAGTCACGGTTGTGAAATGAGAGCTGAGGTGCGCCCATGCTCCCAACAAATTATTCATTGTGAAGAGAGTCAGCCCTTTGTTTGCATTTCTACATGTCACTCCTCCCACCTGAACCCACTCAGAAAGGAAGTGACTCATCTGAAGCTCAGCTTCAGTGTAGAGGGGAGAAGTTTCTGGCTGGTGAAATAGTTTTCATCAGGTCCTCCAAGCAACAGATTTCTTTGAGGGAGCAGACTAGCTGCACTAGTTAGATGAGAAGGTGTTGCCCAAGAAGGGAAAGGTTGTTGATATCTGCATTAAGTTTCCCTTATTCCGTTGGCCCAGTGGGTGTTATTGTAGAAGTCCAGGAAACTTTCCTGTTTGCACAGCACAGTGGATGGCCATAAAGCATGCCGTAGCCACATCTACCAGTATCACATGCTGGGCTGCCCCTTAGACAGACCCAAAAGGTGTATGACACACGAGTGGGGCGTGTGTCATGTAGGCCAACTCTTTTCCACACAGAGAATCCTGTGTGGCCAGCATTTTAAGATGAGCTGGCTATTCATTCAGAAAATCCTTTGCAATGGTATCACATACCATACATGCTTTATAGATCTATGACAGTAGCATTAATGAGTTTGTGCACAGGAGGCCTAGAATATAGAATTTTATGTTGTATCTCAAAAGCATAGAATTTGAGATATTTATGAGATCTGGACAGAAAAAAAAAAGTATCATCAGTGATTTTTAAACCAGAAGATGTTTGAATAAAGAAAAGTAATACAGACAGACTGCTCAGTTTGTCTCTGAGGGACGAATCATGTTTCTCTACCTGAGAATTGCCTTACTCTCAGCCTCTGTGATTATCCATCTCACCACACTCCTACGTGTTTCTATTCTTAGGGAAAGTCCTAATGTTTTAACTTAGAAGTAACCCCACTGTACGTTAGGGGTTAGTAAACTGACAGAGAAAGGTGTGTCTTAGAGGAGATGGAGGGGGATGTTCGGGGACCTGCACAAGTCACAGTCTAGATTGAAAGCTGGGAAGATAGAGTTTGCTGCTAAGTGATGTGGTGAGTGGCATCTTGTATCTTGTCCTTTGAAACTTACAAAGAGCTTGGAGTGAAAACAGGCATGGAAGGAACTGATTCTTTCTGTGACTTACATACCTGGGCCCACGGTATCTTGGGAAGTTGAGAGGACCCTAGGGGCACAGACATGGCCTATGCGGTGATTAAATGGTGTCCCTATATCCAGATGATTAGCAGCAGTCCTGATAATCACTAGTAGCAGTCTGAGGGGAAGGTCGGTGGGTTTATAAGAAGACCTCCTTGAAGGCCCATGGGAGGACACTCTCCGAGGGTTCTGAAATGAGAGATTGTAGGAAGTATTCTCCTGGTTAAATGCAATCATTAAGAACGTACCTAACCGTGTACAGGAGAATGAAGCCTCAATAGATAGCACCTCCATCCTCCATAGCATCGTTCTCAAGCCCGTTGCTTTTCACATTCAGCCTGGCACATTTGCCCAGGAGCCAGGGTGGAAGTATCCAGTGTTGGGCCGTCCTTTTCTCTCTGTTCCCGTCTCCACCTCTCCTATCCTAACTTTCCCTGAATGTGTTTATTCCTTCTTCTTTGTACAGTTGGCAGTTTTTCAGAGCACTTGGATCAGATAAATGGGCGAAGCGAGTGTGTGGACAGTACAGATAACACCTCAAAGCCATCCAGTGAACCCACCTCTCACATGGCTCGGCAGCGATTAGAAAGCACAGAGAAAAAGAAAATTTCGGGCAAAGTCACAAAGTCCCTCTCTGCCAGTGCTCTGTCCCTCATGATCCCAGGAGGTAGACAGACATCAACTCGCATGAAACTGTGTGATTTGTGCATGCGCTCCTCTCGCTCCTCCCCCAGCCCGGAATGCTGATTGAAATGCAAGATTGCATGAGGCAATCACGGGTGGGACCCGCAGGACAGTTCTCCAGGGCCTTTGCCTAACACGCCAGTGAATTTCCCCTCCAGGACCCCCGGGCACCCAGAGAGCATGTGCATATCTGTCTCAGTTTCTGTTCTGTTTCTGGGGATGAGACGAGAGCTGTTTCCTTCCCACGAAGGCGGATTTCATTTGTTTTTCTTAAAGTCCCTTTCCTCCCCCACCAGCTAAATAATGAATTTCCCTCCCTGGGATAGCTCTTCTGTAGACCACATACTGTGTGTGTACTCTCCAGAGCTGTTTCCAGCTCAGGTGTTGGAAAGCTAGGTGTGCTTTACATCATCTAATTAATAAGGAAACAGACACAGAATAGAAGCTTCGCGTTTCTGGAGATGGCAGAGAATTTCTTCACAGGAAGCACTAAAATAAGATGTTTTCCCAATCTTGTGGACTGAGCTTTGCTTTGTCCAGCTAGTAGGCAAATTAATCTCTGCCCTGTTTTGGGAAACCGGACTTAATTGTGCTTTTGTTGGATTGCGGTGTTTTCCTATGACTTGGTTTGGCATAGATGAAATATACACAGTGGTGGTCATGACATCACTCAGTGAGAGACAGAGTAGAACTATTAACCGAATTCTTCTATAGGTGATATGTATTGGGAAGAACACAAACTAGGTATCAAAGAGATTACTTTTTTACATTTCATATTTGTACAAAAATTGATATAAACAAATGTTCTTAAAAGCATAGTGCAAATTCCTTTGCTAGGAAACATTCCATTGAGCCCAATAGGGCAGACTCCTAGCTCTGTCGTCAGTCTGGCCATGCATCTTTCAAAAGTGGCCCCACTGTCCATATGCAACAAGGAAGGGCAGTTCACTGCAGTCTAGTCCATCTGTACAAGCAGGTGAAGTCGCCTGCATGTTGGAAAAAGAGGGAAGTAACACCATTTGTAGAGGAACGGAAGACCACCATGTAGTTAAGAAGAGGGATCCTGGCCTTTCCACAGTTGGAGTTTTGAGTGTCTGCTCTGGTCTCCACTCACCTATCATGAAGGTCCCCATCCACCAATGGCCTCTTTTTATCTGGCCTTTGGATTAGACAGACAAGTATCAGTAAAGAGACTCTATGTGGCACATGAAGTCAGAGTCAAAGAACAAACACTTACAGTCATACACTTAGCTTTACTCTTGTTTGGATTTAGAGCACATCGACTACGGACCTTACTGGGACCACATTAGGTCTTGCTGTGTCCCTCTGAGTCTCCAGCAGCACCTTTTTGCCTTGTTCTAACCAAGTTCACATTTAACCTCAGCACGCTCTGTAGATGGTTATGTCTTCTCAGAACACACACACACACACACACACACACACACACACACACACACACACACGCGCGCACAGTTCCATGACTAGTTAAGATCCACACGCATTCACATAGAACAGTGAGCTTGCATCTTATTTGCTCTGGCTGCTATAATACCTTATGTTCAGATAAGTTATAGAGAGTAGAATCTCTTGTTCATGGCTGTACAGGCAGAAATGCCCAGTCAAGGCCTCTGGTGTCTTGTTCTACATACATGGCATCTCCTAAAGGCTCTCAGGCCTCTTCCAGAAACACACTAACCCCATCACCAGAGGCAGAGTCCTTATGATCTAATTATTTTCCAAATACCATTACCTTGGGGGTTAGCTTTCAGTTTCAGTCTTGGAGAATAGAAATACTCAAAAACAGAGGTTTGCTTCTGAAATGGAGTAGAGATGGCATTTGGGGATATGAGCTGATTTGCTCCCAGCATGTTTCTGACCTTCCTTATCCTTGAAGAAACACTATTCTTTGAAGCTACTGTGTGAAGGGGAGCAGTTGTAACCGTAGTCATTCTTTTATGGCTAAGTTTCTCAATTGAAATGTGTTAATAAGTACTAGCTCAGTAACATTGCAAAAAGCAGCTGGTAATTGATCCCTGTTTCCTGCCGTGTGTTTGGAGAATCACATTAGATTGTTTAGTATAAGATTTGGAGAAGAGTACATCTCATTGTACACATAGTCTGCTCTGGTAAAGATACACTATAAATACATGCATCTATAAACGATTTATTTCACTGAAATAATTTAAAGACACCACAACCAGCAAACTCCGTGTAGAAAAACTAAAAATTCTTAATTTTAGAGTATTGATTGAAACATTAAACAAGAAAAACTCTTTTGATGTTCCCTCAATAGGCTTGAGTTTCTCATCCAAGCTAGTTACTGATATAAGCATTTTTTTTATGCATTAGTCTTTTACCATTAGAAACAAGGGATTTGCTTCAGGACCACTCTTTGTTTTCCTGAGTGTGGTGGGGAAGGTGGCTGTGCCCTGGATGCACTTTGACTCTGGCTTCTTTGTGGCAGATATGTTTGCTGTGTCTCCATTGGGAAGTCCAATGTCTCCACACTCCCTGTCTTCGGACCCTTCCTCCTCACGGGATTCCTCTCCCAGCCGAGACTCTTCAGCAGCATCCGCCAGTCCCCACCAGCCCATTGTGATCCACAGTTCAGGGAAGAACTATGGATTTACCATCCGTGCCATCCGCGTGTACGTGGGAGACAGTGACATCTACACCGTGCACCACATTGTCTGGGTGAGAGCAGAGCTTCGTTCTTGCCAGTTTTCCTTTCCGACCGGCCTAGAGTGGGCAACTGTTGACCAAAGCATAGTGGATGCTGACGTGTTTCCTGTTTCTGTGGCCTGTGGGACCCATTGTCTTTTCCTTTTAGCATTCTTTTCTCTATTTCTATCTTTTCTTTTTCTTTTCTTTTTTTTTTTTTTTCCTTTTCAAGACAAGATTTCTTTGTTTAATAGCCCTGGATGTCCTGGAACTCACTCTGTAGACCAGGCTGGCCTCAAACTCACGGTGCTGGGATTAAAGTTGTGCACCACCACCACCCGGCTCTTTTCTTTATTTCTATGGTAGAATTAGGAATATCCCCAACTAGTCAGTTTTCCTAACTCTGCCCATTCTTATGTACCAATCTGGTGAACATAAAAACAATCTTCTTCATATCCCTTTATTGTCCTTTTAAAAAAGGGGTTTATTTTATTTTTAATTACATGTATGTCTGAGTGCAAATGCCCACAGAGGCCAGAGGCATTTGATACCCCAGAGCTGGAGGTTAAGAGGCAGTTGTGAACCATCTACCATGGGTTCTGGGAACTGAATTCAGATCCCCTGCAAGTGTGGTACCCTTAACTGTGGGGCCATCTCTCCAGCCCCTGTCCTTTACATTTCTTTTTTTTTTTCTTTTCTTTTTTCTAGCTTTGTTTTTCAAAAATCACATTCTTGCTCACTTGAGACTGTTTTAAAGAAACATGGGAATTATCCTGTTTTACAACAATATTGGAACAGGGGCCATGCCTTTTTGAGTTCCTATTAGGAGCATGGGATCATTCACACGGTGACAGAATATCCTGACAGAAGAAACAGTAGGTGTTGGGTTGTCATGTGTTTGCTTACAAATATGTCCTCTCCTCTTGGACTGTAGAATGTAGAAGAAGGGAGTCCTGCCTGCCACGCGGGACTAAAGGCTGGGGATCTGATCACACACATCAACGGAGAGCCGGTCCATGGACTCGTCCACACTGAAGTCATCGAGCTTCTGTTGAAGGTACTGTTTTTTCCTGTGTCCTGGCCATGGAGAGTCAGTAGGTAGCCCTCAGGAGTCAGCACTGTGAGATCAGGTTCTCTGTGGCATGGCCCCACGGTCCGTCTCACCAGGGGAAGGGACATAGTACTCAGAAGTCTGATACGAGCCACAGCTGTTATGAGCTCTCTGGTTTCGTGCTGTGAAAAGGCGCCCTTGAACCTGCACTCTTACTACCCATATTTGCTTCCACTACCCGTCTTCCAGTCTTACACGAATTCTCTGTTTATAGTCACCTAGTAGATTCCATGTGGGACCCGCCAGTCCTGAGGGTGAACCTCAGAAGATGTTGCTCTAGTACAGGAGGAAACGGTGCTGTCTGACCGTGAAGGCAGCTCTAAAGGTTTTGTTTAAGAGCTGGCACTCCTTTTAAAGACAGAACTTTCGACGTATTTACATGTGCTCTAAATGATGAGTAGAAGAATGGCCCTAGCAGTTTCGAGGCTCCTCCCCATCTCATGCACATGTCTAAGTTCAATTTCCATGGGGGGTCAGTTCTTACTTAAAAGGAGCATCGAGTGGAGCCTGTGGCATCAGATCCCAGAGAGCAGGAATACAAACAGAGAGTGGTGTGCACATTCATCCTCTGTGATGGTCTTCTGCGAGTCTTGATTCGCTACCCGCTAACTCCGAAATGCAAAGTCAAAGATATAAAATTAGCTGAACTTGAATTTGATTTTTAAATTTTCTCAGGAAAAGGCTGCTTTATCTGAGATGAGAATCTCAGTCCCTTCCTTACACATTTTTTTGGGGCAACCTCTTACTTCGTGACCAGCCAGAGAGATTTGAGCGTCAAAAAACCCATTAGGGAGATAGAGGATGAATGTGTACAACTGTAAACCCCTATGCACGGTTTAAATAACATTTGAGACCTCATAAATATTGTTGATACAGGGACTAAGGGATGTTCTTTGCTGTCAGAGAGTACAAGACATGTATATGAGAAAAACAACTAAATTACCCCAGGCTGGGGAATAGAGAGGAACATTGTGATTCTGGAGAGAATGTTCTAGGAGGAAGGAGAGGCATACCAGGGGAGATGTAGAACGTGAAGGCAGAAGAGTGGGTGTGCAAGGCTTTCAAAGACAGACACATTTAAATGCCTTTCCTCCTCCCTTCCCTGTCCACCTCCAGGCTCACACTATCTAGAGTCTGCTCCAGGCTCCAGAAGCAATAGTCTCTGCATCCTAAGGTCCAGGGTGAGCTAGTAGATAGAAATCTGTTAGTGCTCTTGATTAACTCACAGTATTAATTAAAACATTGGCCTTGGGTTTAGGGGCCAGTAAGTTTATGGTTAAAAGGAGGATGCTGCGGTTCATTTTATGTCCAAACGTGCCCACGGGAAGACAGGACCACATAGCTACTTCTGGTCCAAGTATTTCAGTTCGATGCAACAATCCTTCCTTTTAAGTTCTCCAGCAAGGGCGGGATAACATTCCCCATTAAGCATCCCAGAGATGGGAGGCTGCACGGAACTGCTGACTTTGGGATCCTGGTTGTGAAAGCCACCTGAAGCTGTCTTAGACCACCTAGGACAAAGTCAAGAGGAAACACAGGTTACTGAGTCTCCATAGCCTCTTCACCCACAGTCTTTGATCCTGTGGTCCCGTCTTGTGATGAGAGCCTGGGATGACGGTCAAGCGTTTGTCTCCTAGATCCAGAGTGTGAGTCTTTCAGTTTTGTGGAGACTGTTGAGAGTGGCAGACAAAGCAGCTCACTATCTCCAAGGTTCTTTGGCCCTGGAGAATAATTCTCTCAGTTGCCATCCCATCCAACCGGTGCCTTAGAGCAGTGATTTTTTTTTAAGCAAAAGGAATTTAAATTAGTTTGCTTTCCATAAAGACCATGATCAAAAGCTACTTGGGGTGAAAGGGTTTTTTTCAGCTTAGAGAGCTTACAGTCCATCATGAGATGTAAGGGCGGGAACCTATAAGCAGGGTCTGCAACTGAGGCCATGGAGGAACACTGACTTGTGCTTCAGGGCTTCCTCAGCCTTCATTTGTATATGCCCCAAGACCCTCTGCCCACGGGTGGCACTGCCCCACCAGGCTCTGCTCCCCATCATCATTCAGTAACCAAGAAAATCTTCCACAGACCTATCTGATGGGGGCATTTCCTCAGTTGAGGGTTCTTCTTCCTAGATTGCCCTGGTTTTTGTCAGATTGATAAGGAAACAAATTAATCAGCATAGTAACATATAACATACACACACCTTGCATTCTTCATAACAGTGGTATGCTATGTGCAAAATAGCTCCTACCTCAGCCTGTGTTTATTTCATAGCATACAGATGTTTATGGAAGAATAAAAAAATAAGCCGAATTGATTTTGTATCTTAAGATGATTCTGAATTTCCAAATCTCTCTTCTTGCTTCTGTGAAATTGGATATGTAGCCCCTCCACCAAAGGCTTTTGGAAATGTCTTTACCAAATCAGCTGGTCCCCTGTGTGAAATTTTACTTCACCTAGTGTCTATGGTCACCTTCTACAGCCTACAGCTCCATCACTGGGTACAGTCACTGTGGACCGCCGAAGGAACGCAAGCTTGCTGGAGTGTACCGTGCCTTGGCATCCTCTGAAGCCATAGCATGCTCTGTCACCCATCCAGGCAGTAGAGCCTGCCTCTGTTCATAAAGGAAGCACTCAAGAGCAGTAACTAGTGTAATGAAACAAAGGGGATACAAGGGATTTAATTACCGTCCCAGTGAACTGTGTAATCATGCAGCTTTCTTCCAAATTTAACCAGCAATTCTTGAACAAAGAGCGTAAAGTGACTAGTCTCGGCAATGGGCTTCTGTGTGCAATGGCTGGCTTCACGTCAGGGTGGCAGCTCTGTTGGATTCTTGGCTGCCATTGCCATGATCCTTTATATGTACTAAGTATTTACAGCATC
Organism: Peromyscus eremicus; assembly: GCF_949786415.1. Taxonomy (NCBI): domain Eukaryota; kingdom Metazoa; phylum Chordata; class Mammalia; order Rodentia; family Cricetidae; genus Peromyscus; species Peromyscus eremicus. The sequence goes on from NC_081427.1 coordinate 50,038,184, forward strand.
TTGTGGCAGCCTTACAGAAAGATCACTCATAGGGCTGTGTAGAATCACAAGAACTATGTATATTTTTGGAGAGGACACAGAGAGCATTTTCTACATTCCACTGCTGCACGTTTGGTCTCATTTTCTCTTACAGCTTCAAAGGAGACCTACTGTGGAAGCTCCAGCTTACATGTATGGGGAGGCTGATCCAACAGCCGTCAGCAGAGTAGACTGATGGGATAGGATAGGTGGATGATCATGGCCTCCGCTCAGTTCCCTTGTACCTTCCCTTCCAGAAGAACTCGATCACAGGATAGCTTCAATCTTTCTAAAAGAAGGTCATGGTCTTGCTTTACCCTCCAGTCATAGATGGAGACCACACTGTCCTAGTTCCAGCCCTTGCCCAAATGATAACATGTCCGGCTTACCCTCTGCAATTAGGAAACGTGCCATTTGGCCAGATTGCTTTGTTTAAATTCCTGATGCATCGGAGAATCTCTAGGCCTCGCCACCACGTGGTTCAGTAACTTCATTTCCAGGAACTCTAGGGAGCTCCTCAATTATGGAGTTGGGACAACCAAATAGCATGACCGTCCCGTATTTGTTAAGACACTGACATAGCCAGAGCTTTGGGCTAAAGAATGAGTCATGTAAAAACAGAAGCAACACAGCAAAATAGGTAACAGGGAGCTGAGGTTATAGTTCAGTTGGTAAAGTACTTCCCTTGAGAGCATGGGGACTTGAGTTTGAGCCTCTAGAACAGTGGTTCTCAACCTTCCCTAATGCTGCCACCCTCCGACCATAGAATTATTCTGTTGCTACTCCATAACTATAATTTTGCTACTGTTATGAATATTAATGTAACTATCTGATATGCAAGGTATCTGTGACCCCCAAATGGGTCACGGCCCACAGGTTGAGAACCATTGATCTAGAGCCATGGTGAAACATCTGGGTACAGTGGCACTTGTGATCTCACCACTGGGGAAGCAGAGACAGAAAGAGCTCTGGTTTTGTGGGCCAGCCAGGTTAGCCTCGTTAGTGAATTTCCAGATCTTGTATCAAAAAACAAGGTAGACAGTAGCTGAGAAAAACCATCCAAGGTATCCTCTGACCTTACATGTTACACACACACGATCCTACACGATCCTACACAGCATTAGCACACATACAACATACATAGCTAATGAAGCACAAGTACCTGGCCCCCACCAGGCTCTGCTGTGTTTTAGACACACTCATGTCATCCTTGTTTATTCTCTTGAGGTAGATGATATAAAAAGAAGTGTCCCCATTTTCCAGACACAAAAACCAAAGTAGAGAGACATGAACAAGGCAGCCACCCCCATCTGCTCGGAGGATGGGTTCTATCCAGGCAGTGTGACTCAGGGGCTGCGCTTTCAACGTCTACCGCACACTGCTCCAACACATGCATCTAATTACTAGTACCTCACAGTCTAGTGCTCACAGCAGGAAGCAGTGGCAACACCAGCCTTGAATCAAAGCGGGAAACATAAGGAACAGACTGTAAACATGGCAGAAGCTCAGAAGAAAGAAAGATGGCTCTCTACCAGCATGCACGGAAAGAGCCTGTAAGAACTGGGGGTCAGTCTGTGCAGGCCTTGAAAGAGGGTCAGAGATTTAGTGCATGGACAAATAGATTCGGGATAGTCCAGGCTCCGTGAGTAGATGTGCAGATGTGAAGTGGGTGGGTGGGTCTCAAGTCTTCAGTACACAGTGAGCCTAGTGGGATGAATGAAGCCTTGGTTCATAGGGATGAGGTGTTGCAAGCATGCTGGAGCTAGGATGGAGGAGAAGAGTCAGGGCCCCAGACACAAAGGATGATGCAGGAAGATCCTGCCCCCCAGCTGAGCTCTACCAGGAACATCAGATAGAAACAGTGGTCCTCAGTGAATAATTACCCTAAGGCCAATGAGTAAACTGACAAAGCCAGACGGAGACCTTGATAGCCTGACATCAGCTACTGTACTCAGTTCAGCCAACTTCAAATCATTTCCCTCCCACTGGGCACTATGCGCAAAAAAGAGTTTCAGGTAAAAGTGAATGAACTGGACATGTAGCAGTTTGCTTTCTTTCTTTCTGTTGTTGTTATTGTTTTTTCAAAGCTTTCACTGTCTCTAAGAGGTTCCTCATTCATCAGGTTGCGGTAGCTCATACAGCTCTTGCTGTAGCTAGGTGGATCCACCAGGTGGCAGGCTTCACAAATAGCACCCATTTTTTTTTTCATTTACCATTTCTCCTGATGTTTCTAATATTTGCATGATGTATCTTGTGTATTTCTTATTAGAGGGGCTGTCTGTGCTGTATGCACATCAGTCAAATGAATTGCTTTTTGAAAAGTTATATGTGGAAACAAAGAAAAAGTAGGTTTAGTTATTGTCAAAGGAGGTGTTTATTCAGAACTTGCAACGTGCTGAGTCAGCAAGCCGTGCACCTCTCTATTTTCTAATGAGAAATATTCATGTTTATCTTATACAATTTTATCATGCTTCTGTCTCCATTTCTCAGTGACCTAGTACTCTGAGCATGCCCCACATGTCATGTGACTGTTTTGCCACCACCGCTAGGATAAACACAAGCCATGCTCTACACTGGAGAGTAGTGGGGACCAGGCACCTGCTGCCCACATGGAGCAGGGTGGGAAGGAGGAGCACTTGGGGATGGGGGACACAGTAGCCAGGCTTTGGCTGTTCCACTTACCACGATGACGCTGAGAACAAGAATCTTGGGGTCCTTGGAACTGTTGTCATTATCTACTATCCTAGGGTGACAGTCCCTTCTCAACTCATGAGTGGTGACCCAACCCTTGGGTATAAAAATAGAGATATGTGGAAATGGCTTAAAACCTAAATTGTGTTTTTAAGACACCAGATGGCACTGTTAGACTCTTACAAAGATATAAAAGTCCCTGCCACAAGTTTGAGGCCAACTTGGGCTACATTGTGAGTTCTGGGCCAGCCTGGACTACAGTGTGAGACTCCGCTTTAAAAAAAAAAAAAAACCCAATGCTGAAATGCACTTGAATACAGGCCCAGTGGCTCATGGGGTAAGACAGCCCTAGTGATCATAACACCAGTGAAAGATACTTCCCAGCTGCTTTATTTCCCTTTCATCCATCATGAAAGTCTGATGTCGTCATAGGTTCATTCAGTATATGAAGACCTCCTTCCAAAAATCTCCAATAGTGAATTTTCCATTTCAAAAACTAGAAGGCCAATCTCTACCATTAAAGTAAATGTAAACTTTGAAAAGTTTTGCATTTGCATGTAAGACACATAACATCTTTCTGTGGGAATTCAAACTCCATCTGCCTAAAATATTTTCTGCAAATCTATTATTAGGTGTGAGATTATATTTCTAAAATGATATGTAAAGAACTATGAAGGCAATAATAAAATGCCTGCCGTCTTTTCAATACTAGACTGAAGCATGAACAAAGCGGTCTGTAAGGCAATGGTTCTCAACCTGTGGGTTGCAACCCCCAGGGTCACCTAGCCCTTTCACAGGGTCACATATCAGATATTTACATTACGATTCATAACAGTAGCAAAATTACAGTTATGAAGTAACAACGAAATAATTTTCCGGCTGGGGGCCACCATGACGTGAGGGACTGTATTAAAAGGTCACAGCATTAGGAAGGTTGAGAACCACTGCCCTAAAGAAATATAAATAACTAATGGACCATCAACTCATAGCACTAAAAACCAGAAAAGAGTAACAGTGGAGAGATACCAGCAGGCAACCGATACAAAGCATGTCCTTAGAGAATATTTAATGATGAGAGGTTTTCAGACATGTGAAATGGAAAACAGAAAGCTACAAATCCAACATGAAAATAGTTTATAAGATGTGCATAGATTTATCATGCCCAAAGAGAGACTAGGATGGGCTAGGAATGACAGCTTTGTTGTTTAATGACAGAGTGCTTATTCTGCATGCACCGAGGCCCTAGGTCTGATTCCCGCCCTTCCTCCTCAAAAACAATTAAAACCCAGCAGGAAATAGATTGAAATATTACCAATGGTAGCTCAGTGGAGATTTCAGTGGTTTTTTAAAATTTTTTTCTTTTAATTTTTGCTTTATAATTTTCTTCCTATAATAGCATAGGATATTTCCCAATCAGGGGGAAAGATGGTAGATTCTTGGTGAAGCAGAGATTTGCTTTCCCAGTCTCCTATTCCCACAGCACTTGTCTTCCCATGGTTTGGTGTGGCTTAGAGCTTAGCTGTCAGCATCTTCCTGGCAAGGACCTTTTAAAAAGCCCTTGTTCTTGGACTGTTTCTCCCTTCGAGTTTATCACAGCCACCTCTGACTTTGAAATAATGTGGTTATCCTCTGGCTATGATGACATTCAAGGAGACTGTAGGAAGCAGAGCCTCTGCCCACCAGACCTGGCATCCCTATACTTAGCTTCAGGACTCTGTGCTCACCTTCATCCCTCGGGCCTGCCTAGCAAGCCCCAAGATGAAGAGAAAGGACACAGAGACCCACCAGGAATCATGTCGCTGCGCCTGCCCTGGTTAAAGAGAGCCTTCCCCATGGCCTGGCACATACATCCCAGCTCTGCAAGCTGCCAGGCTTTATGACAATAAGAAAAGGAACCTTCTAACATCATTACAAATAAAAGTCTCATTCAGTTTTGTCGCCCTATGATTTCTAGGTCAAAGAAAAACATGAAACAGAGAAAGGAGGAAAATATATCAAGCAAGACCAGACAGCTACTGGGCACATTGCTATAATACATATGGATGAAGATAGCTGTTATTTATAGAGTCCTTTCCATGTGTCACACTCGGTGTTAAAGGCTTTGCAAACTCTCACTCCTCTGCTGAGCTCCAGGAGATGGCGGGTTCTGCTGGTAGCTAGTACATGTAGGGCAAGCAGCCGGCTAATATTTAGAGCTTGGATTTGACTCAGATATGTGGACTATGTGGACTCCCACCACAGCCACTCACTAAAGAGACTTGTCACTTTGCCTTCCACCCCATTTGGGTTGTCAGGACTTTGCTGACTGTGACATTATTTGGCAATGGAAGGCCCCGTTACACAACGCACTTATCTTGTTGCTTGTCTTTGAATCTCTTAGTTCTGATCTTGCTTCTTCACAGCACTTCTTTTTAATACTGCCTCATCTCTTTCTTTATAGAGTGGGAATAAGGTGTCAATCACCACCACCCCGTTTGAAAACACATCCATCAAAACAGGACCCGCCAGAAGGAACAGTTACAAGAGCCGGATGGTGAGAAGGAGCAAGAAGTCGAAAAAGAAGGAAAGTCTAGAAAGGTCAGTTGGGTCAGCATTCTTGAAAGGTTCATAGCCACCTGTGCTGGATAAACCGTATTCCTTATCAAGTATGCATAAGAAAGGTAGTTCTCTATGAGAAATGGTAGACCACAGTTCACAGTAGACATTAAAGTTTAATGCATTCCATGTATAGCAGAAAGAATTACTGGCCCTCACTGTAAAAAGTTTGCTGTTTTCTTTAGCATGTGTGGACACCATGAAAAGTCCTTTCCTGGTTGTACTAGCCAGGGGTCTCTAGACTCTAGGCTAACAGAACTTACAGAATGAACCTAGAAAGGGGATTTATTAGAATGACTTACAGGCTGCAGTCCAGCTTATCCAACAATGACTGGCTGTGATTGGAAAGTCCAAGAATCCAGTAGTTCCTTAGTCCACAAGGCTGGAAATTTGTCTCAGCTGGTCTTCAGTATATGCTGGAATCTCAAAAGAACCAGGCTTCAATGTCAGTGAAGGAATGGACGTGCTAGCAAGGTGAGAACCAGCAGGCAAAGAGCAAAAGCTTCCTTCTTCTGTGTCCTTCTATAGGCTTCCAGCAGATGGTGTGGCCCAGATTAAAGGCCTATCTTCCTAACTCAAAGATCCAGATTAGAAGTGGATTCAAATTAAGCAAAAAAAAAAAAAAAAAAAAAGGAAAGAAAGAAAGAAAGAAAAAGAAAAACCTCACAGGTTTGCCCTCCATTTTTGGGTTTAAGTTCCAGATGTGGTCAAGTTGACAATCAAGAATAGCCATCACCCTGGTTTTAAAAATATATATATTTATTGGTTTGTGTGTCTGTACATAGGCACACACATAGCACAGTGCATCAGAGGGCAACTTTTGGGGAGCCAGTTCTCTCCTCCCACCATAGGCTCAAGGGATTGTTGGCCGCAGCTGGTCATGTTGTGGGGCGAGCACCGTTACCTGCTGAGCCATCTCCTCAGCTCGGCTGTATTTTTATTTCCCTTTGTTTTGTCATTGGTTGTTTGCTTAAGCCTTTAGATGTCATTTCAGGAGAGTTGGATTTGATACACTTGACCAGCAGGCAGTTTTGTACATGGAATCTGCAGTTAAAATGTCCTTTATGTGATTAAGGAGGCCTTTTTTTTTTTTTTTTTTTTTTTTGCTTGTCTGTTTTTTAAGGTCATATATCACAAAATAACTGCATCTTTAAACCTTTCAAATAAGTCTGGGAATAACAGAGCTTTGTCTAACTGAAATCTAATGAAGTGACGCACAGTGGCGGATAGGCAAGTGTGGGAAGTTCTACACACAGACTAAAGATTGTGTGAATCTGTGCGCTGGGAAGGGTTGTTTCTTTCCGGTCTGGGTATGGCTCCTTTGAGCTGCCGTAGTCATGATCCTTTGTTCACTTGAACCTGAGAGTCTCATCACGTTGTTTCTTTCCGGTCTGGGTATGGCTCCTTTGAGCTGCCGTAGTCATGATCCTTTGTTCACTTGAACCTGAGAGTCTCATCACGCTAAGACTTCTGGATAGAAATGTAAAAGAAATGAGCTAATGAAAGTGCTTTATTAATGCCAGGAAAAACAGTTACATGTGCAGGAGCCATTTAAGTAATCAAATTGGAGGGGGGGGGGTGTTTGGGATATTTTTGCTTTAGATATCTTAGGGCCAGTAGGAGAGGGACAGCATAGAGTGTCAGAAGATAGAAGTGACTTTAGAAGTCTAATGCTAATTCTATGGTGATGTTTTGGGGTTCTTTTGCTTAAGTGCTGGGGATTGGGCCTAGGCCTCATGCACATAGGCAAATGTTCCACCACTGAGCAACATCCTCGACTTTCTTTTTTATTTTTGGTCATTGTTTTGTTTTGAGACAGAGTCCCAGTTTCCCAGGCTGTCCTTAAATTGACTCTGTAGCTTTGTATTCACACTGTACCCTAGACAGGCCTTGAATTTGGGATCCTCCTGCCCCAGCCTTCCAATGCACTGGGATTGCAGGCCGACACTTCCTGACTCAGCTTCTCATTTTCCATGGTTGTATATCAACAGATACGCCCCGGGCCTAGAAAAACTAAAATAACCATGTAAGCATATGAGTTACGAGAGTTCTATACACTATAGAGACGGAAGTAGAAACAGGTAAGAGAGTCGAAGGTGGTCCCTCCAGAGACAGGAGAAAGTGGGGTGCTTCTTCACAAGTTTATAGCTGACTTCTTTTTTATGTATATGGGTGTTCTGCCTGCATGGATGTCTGTGCACCATGCGCTTGCCAGGTACCCACAGAGGCCAGAAGACGGTGTCAGATTCCCTGGAACTGAAGGTAGAGATGGTCGAGACCCACCATGCGGGTGCTGAAAATCAAACCTGGGTCCTCTGGAAGAGCAGCCAGTGTTCCTAACTGCTGAGCCATCTCTCTAGCCCCTTATCTGTCGTTTGCTCCCAAATGCACTTAATTTTCCTTTCAGACAGGTTCTAGGATCACTCTGGGTTTTTTGAGGGGGGGGGGCCTTCATATTTCCATTTTCTTCAGGTTACACAGGAAAAATGTTTTAATGTTTAGCATTGTAACAACTACCAGGGCTGTCCTAGGCCCCTTTGGAAAAAGAACCATGTACAGTTACTGCACTGATAAGCCATGAGCATTTCATACATTTTTCTTATAATGAACTCTTTTAACACTGAATGCACATTTGTATCTGTTGCCCACTGATACGACAGCCTCGGCTTCTCCTCGCTCCATGCCTCCCATGTAAAGACACAGCATATATTGTGTTGGGCATATTTACAAGTCCCCAGTGGAAAAAGCCCAGCCAATAGTCCTTCACAAATGAACAACGCTGCTCAAAACCTCCTACCTTAAACTAAGTCTACACCCAAGACAACAGTCACGGGGAGAAAAGCGCTCATCTTGAGTCATGCCAGTACAAGGCGTGAGCGTACTCAGAGTGAAGGATTTTCCTATTTCATAACGGTCTTACTTTACTATTTCTTGCTGTTTGGAATTAAGAGATCCTTCCTGCATACTGTCGGTCTCCTCAGCCGCGAGGAGGTTGTCAGTAACAGAAGTGGCATTTTGTGGGTCGGCTGTCATGTCACTGTGTGACGGTGGTGGGACTGAAGACGTGGCGGTCACGAGGGTTGTTGTTGGACGTACATTCTGACCCCATGCTCCCGTCTCCGCTCAGGAGGAGATCTCTCTTCAAGAAGTTAGCCAAGCAGCCTTCTCCTCTACTCCACACCAGCCGGAGTTTTTCCTGCTTGAACCGATCCCTGTCATCTGGAGAGAGCCTCCCGGGTTCCCCTACTCACAGCTTGTCCCCACGATCTCCAACACCCAGCTATCGCTCAACCCCAGATTTCCCATCGGGTGAGTAGATCTAGCCTAGACAGCCTTAGAGAGTGGAAAGGAAAGGACATCTTCCTTATGTCCTGGAAGACATAAGCCAGGCAAGGATGATGAAAACAGGCTGAATTTGGCATGTGACAGACAGCACTCAGGACACAATTGGGGACCGTTCTGACTATTAGAATAAAGTGGGTAATAGGGCTGTGGGGAGGCCTATGTGAGATGCCGTCCCTGAACTTCTGAGACAGAAGTGTGGGAAGAAAAGGAAAAACATCTAGTTTCTCACAGTCCCATGTTTTCTACCCACAGGTACAAATTCTTCCCAGAGCAGCTCACCAAGTTCAAGCGCCCCCAATTCTCCAGCAGGTTCAGGGCACATCCGGCCCAGCACCCTCCATGGCCTGGCCCCCAAACTCAGTGGCCAGCGATACCGCTCTGGAAGGCGGAAGTCAGCTGGCAGCATCCCACTCTCCCCTCTGGCCAGGACACCCTCTCCAACCCCCCAGCCTACCTCCCCTCAGCGTTCACCATCCCCGCTGTTGGGACACTCACTGGGCAACGCCAAGATCACCCAGGCCTTTCCTAGCAAGATGCACTCTCCCCCTACAATCGTCAGACACATCGTGAGGCCCAAGAGTGCAGAGCCGCCCCGCTCCCCGCTGCTGAAGCGGGTACAGTCTGAGGAAAAGCTGTCACCCTCGTATGGCAGCGACAAGAAGCACCTGTGTTCCCGCAAGCACAGCCTGGAGGTGACGCAAGAGGAGGTACAGAGGGAGCAGTGCCAGCGGGATGTGACATTGCAGAGCCTGGAGGAGAATGTATGTGATGCGCCTTCCCTCAGTCGAGCCAGGCCAGTGGAACAAGGCTGTCTGAAACGCCCTGTATCACGGAAGCTGGGCAGGCAGGAGTCTGTGGACGACCTGGACCGGGACAAGCTGAAGGCCAAGGTCATAGGGAAGAAACCGGAGGAGAAACATGAATCCCACCAGAAACCTCACAGCCTCGGTGGTGATTCAGAAAACTATGCTCTCTTCAGACTGGAGGAGAGAGAGAAGAAAGTGTACCCCAAGGGGTTGGAAAGGTCAGGTCATTTTGAGAACACACCATCAGAGTCTCCTTCTGGGGGCAGCCTGCTGAAGGACACACTTCACAAGCAGGCCAGCGTGCGGGCCATTGAAGGGGCGACCTCAGACGGGGCACCGTGCAGCCTGGCCCCTGGGGAGCACAGCCAGTCTCTAAGTGACTTTAAACGGGCCTCGGCTTCTAGCACCCTCCAGGATAGTATGTATCACATCCCTGACAGGCCCACTCCTGGAAAGGGTGAATACACAGAGAAGGCCTCCCAGGCCAAAGAGCTCCTTCGAAGTGAGAAACCAGACAGCAAGCTGGCTAATATTGATTACCTCCGAAAGAAAATGTCCCTGGACGACAAAGATGACAGTCACTGTGCCATCCTGAAACCCAAGATGACATCTAGCGCCCATGAGGGCTTGCCAGGGAACCCTATTCGGCCCATGGCTGGACAGCAGGAGACCATGCCAGCCTCTGAGAGCCGGGCATTCATCAACAGTACCCACACATCTCAGATGAGTGCTGTTTCCTTTGTCCCTCTCAAAGCCTTAGCTGGCCGGGTAGAGAACGGAGGTGAGAAACCAGGCTTCATTGCTCCCGAGTCCCCCGTGAGGAAGAGTCCCTCTGAGTATAAGCTGGAGGGCAGGTCAGTGTCATGCCTGAAGCCAATTGAGGGCACACTGGACATTGCTCTCCTGTCTGGACCTCATGCCTCCAAAACAGAGTTGCCTTCCCCAGAGCCTGCACAGAGCCCCAGCCCAGGTGTCAACACGGGATCCTCGGGGCCACCCGCCCTTCCCAGTAGCAGTGGGAAAAAGAGTGACTCCACCAGCCTGAGAGAGCCTTCCTCCACCAGCTTGAAGGTGAGTAAATCTTACCTGCTGGAGCCTCGGTTCCTGCCTCCGAGCCGGGGTCTGCAGGACTCCCTTGCAGCTCCTGGGCCAGAACCAAAGTCAAAGCAGGACAGGAAGGTTATTCATCCTGCTACCAGGAACACAGCAGCTGTCACAGAGAGCCACCTCCAGCAGAAAGAGGGGAGTCCCACCAAACACCAAGACCGCTCTGGTGACACCAAGGTCCTCCCTGTCCCTGGGCAGCCCCTACACAATGTTGACCCAGCAAAGCTGGGTATACGTGCCCAGCTCCCACCGGAAGGGATCTCCTCAAAGGAGAAGCCATATCTGAAGGAACCATCTGAAAAGGTGAAGAGTGAGTGCTCTACCATGAGGGATGATGTACACAGAGACCCCCGTGTGAAGCTGTGTCCTGCAGAGACTGGGAAAGCTAGTGACAGTTCCAAAAGCCTCCCTTCTGGGGGAAAGACCCACCTTGATTTCTACATGCAGACCCAGACTATGGAGAAAACATGGGCATGTGCAAAAACCCACTACAGAGATGGCCAAGACGAGGTAAAGCCCCTGGCCAGGGAGGACTCCTTGCGCTCAGCTGGGCTTCTGTATGACAAGGAGGTAGGCAGGGCAAGAAAAGGCACAGAATCCAAACCTGAAGTTCCTGCTGCCAGGCACCCTCCTCAGCCACCAGGAACTGAGAGCGAGAGGCGCGAGAAGCTCTCCACCACCCCCTCTTTGCAGAAACAGACTCCCAGGGAGCCCGACAGGAAGGAACAGGCCCTGCAAAGGCCTGGAGGCAACGGCCCTCAACAACCCCTGACCACCAAAGAGCTGGCCAACCCAGCAGCTTGGCAGCATCCCAGTTCTCCAAGCCACACTTCGACCAAGGAGCTGGGGACCAACCCTGCTGCCGCCGCTGCTGCTGCTGCTGCCATAGAACTGAACACCAGCCTCCAGGACACTCCCCGATCTGCTGCTGCCACCACCGCCACCACCACCACCACTGCCACCGCCGGTGCTGGGCACAGTGACTGCCATAGTCCTAAGTCCCGGCCTGGCCCTGACCCCAGCCCTTCAAAGTCTAAGCACCCAGACAGGTCCCTCTCCTCACAGAAGCTGAGTGCCGGGTCTGCAAAAGGCAAAGAGACTGTTACTCAAGCCCTGGGCGGCGGCGGCTCCAGCAGAGAGGGGAAGGGTGGCAGCAAGGGTCCCTTGGACATGTACCCTGCCATCCTGGCCACCCAGGGCAAAGCGGTCGACGTGTTTGGGCAGGGAGAAGGTCGGGTCACTATCACACTCCACACTGAAGAGAGTCCTCTAGACGCGAAACTGAAAACCGCCAACGGAGGCTGTCCCCAAGAGACGCAGGAGAAGCATCCACCCAGACAAGGACATGCAGGGTGCAGTGACGCAGCAGACCAGAAACTTCTCACCGCTGGTGAAAAGCAAAGCCTGTCTCCAAAGCATCCCAAACCACCCACTGTGAAAGACTGCCCCACTCTGTGTAGACAGACAGACAAAAGCCCAAGTCAGCAAGCTTCCACGGGGGACAGGAAGTCAGATGGGAAGAAATGCACAGAAGCACTTTATGCTCCAGCCCCAGAGCCCTCTCAAAGGCCCGAGAGGCCAGCCGTGGGCATGGGGAAGGGCTTCTCAGAGTCCAAGGGGAAAGGGCCTGGTTCTCAGAAGCCACTGGCTGAAACAGGCAAGCCCAGCGGTATGAAACGGTCACCCTCTGCCACTGCACAGAGTTCTCTCCGCTCAGCTGGCCCCCCAGAAAAGTCTCTGAGCTATTCAGCCAGCTTTCCCGAGGCCCAACCTGCAGTACGAGAGGTCACCACCGCAGCCACCAGCAGCCCCTCATCGGCCAAGGCAATCGCGGGGACCTCAGAATCCCCAGCCCCCAGCAGCAGGGACCACAGGAAGTCCCAGTCTGGGGGAGATGGCCGAAGCCAAATGACAAAGAGTGACTCCCTGCCCTCCTTCCGCCTCTCCAACTCTGCCCTGGAGTCACACCCCCCAGATCCACAGGTGCCCAGCACAGCCGGCCACCGGGACAGGGCGCTGTCAGTAACTGCTACCACAGGAGAACCCAAAGGGAGGGAGCTTACCCAGCCTCCCCCAGCCAGGAAACAGAACGTGGGCAGGGAGGTGACCAGAGCACCCCCAGCCCAAAGCACAGACCGTTGTTCCCTCCCTCTCTCCTCGGAGAAGGACTTCGTGGTTCGGCAGAGGAGGAGCAAGGAGAGCTTGCGTAGCAGTCCTCACAAGAAGGCCTCCTAACATGCAGCCTTGGTGACAGACAGGGGCTGTGAGACCCCGCCTGAGCATACGTGTAACTGGGTCTTTGCCGCCTCACAAACCAGCACCGTATGGGAATGTCTTCCCAGCAGAGCTCGGAGGCTCACTGAGGAGGAGGAGGAAGAGGAGGAGGAGAGATGGAAAAAGGGAACTTTCTTCCAGATGCCTTCCCAATTGTAACCGGTAAAACTGTTGCCAGATAGTGTTTGTACAAAACCTGCCTTTCCAGCAGTGTATTGTTGGCGAGGAAGTCTCTCTGTACATACCTAGCGATGTGTTTGGTTCGGGATGTAGAGTGTGAACCTCGCTGCTGACCACCTTGTTGAATGAAGCTTTCCTAAATGAAGATACTTGTTTTACCACCTAACCATAATGTAGTAATGAAGCAAAGTGGTCGGAGCTGGGTATGTGTGAAAATAGAAACCCACCCATGATTGAGTATGTACACATCCACCTACGTGTTTTGGTCTGTGGTTTGAGACTAGTTCAAGGCTCCATTGGTATAGTTAAGGATGAAAGCAAGCCCTAGATACAGTAGATGGTGAGTTTTTGTGTGTATATTTAACCAGGATCTCTGATCGTAGATCGTACTGAGTCTGGCTACCTGTGTTTCTGAGCTGCTGCATTTGGACCCATCTACTAGGAGTGGCCAGGACAGGTGGAGAAAGGCATCTATTTGACAGTCCTTGTAGGGGACATTTTGACCCTAGGGTCCAAGTGGCCAATTGTCCTCGTCGCTGGGTTATATGTCTGCTCTTCACCTGAGGGCACACAGGGACTAGAAACACACTGCAGGTCAGCCCTTTCCTTCCCTCCTTCCCAAGCTCCCACCCTCAGGCCTTTATGCTGTGAGTCCAGGAAGCACATTTTATGGTCGGCGCTGTACCAGCCCTGTCCGTTGAGGAAACAGGAAAACCACTGGTTGTACACACATCTGCCAGTACTTAGATGGAGTGATATGCATTAGGCATCGGAAGAGGTTTTAAATTTGCTTTTGTTAAGGAAAAATGGGGGGTGGATTTTGGCATCATAGCATATATATTAAAGAATAATCAGGACATCAGATACATTTTAATACATAGCTGGGGCCTTATGTTGTAGATGAAGCTTGCTGTTTTTAGCAAGTTCCTGGGTTTCACATTCATTTCTGATGCATCGAGTAGCTCCATACATTTCATAACATGATCTCTTTATTTGTATGCAAAAAATTACTGTATTAATAAAGAGCAGCATTTTGTAACAAAGAGACTGGAGCTATTTGGTGCTTGAATGTGACCATCCTTTTTACTTTTGCTAAGCCTTATTTAAATTTTGTATACCATGAAATATGTAGAGTTTGTCAGATCATTTTAGTGCTGAGGGTTTTTCTGATTTGTTTCTGTTGTCGCAGTTTTTTGATGGCTTGTTTTGGACTGTAAGGTGCCACTTGCTGAAGTACGGACTAAGGCACAACACAGATACGTTTTTATAAGATGCTTGGGATCCATAGCAAGACTTAATTCTGTAAGAGGAAGAATAAAATTACAACTGAATAATGAATCTAGCACCAGACCCCTTGGGGGTGTCTTGGTATCTTTCCACCAGAAACTTGTTTATGTGAGCACACTCTGTGGATTGTAAATCACCTAGTCAGGCTGTAAGCACTCCAGACACAAAGGCATCATTGCATCACTGACTGCTTCGTTGCCGGTTGGTGGATGAAAAAAGAAAGGAAAAAGGAGTGTCTTCTTCACACCTGTCGCCCCACCCCCATACAGTTCTAGCCACTCCTCCCCCCATCACCACATTTGTGAAACTGTAGAACAAACAAATATTTTTTACAAGAATTCAATGGGTCTCAAAAAAAAAAAAATGGTCTCAAAGCTTATAATGCATATCTGGTTGGCAGATCTCATAGCCCAATCCTTCTCCACTCAGACATCAGGACAGGTCTGTCCAGGAGGTAGTTCATGGTTTACAGCCTTTGCTTTTTAACTGTCCGGTTTTTCTTTAAAGCACAACTAGCTGCTTGTTTACAAAGGATATTTTTATGTATATTTTGTATAGTGTATTATCATTTTGCCAAATACGTTTTTTGCATTTTGGATGAGTACAGAGGACGTAAGGTTGCTCACATGTGATACCCATCTGCTGTCGTGACTCTCCCCACCCAGCTGGTAGACTTCCTCCTGTGTTCTACTCGGTCGGTCTCTGTGTGGTTGTAAAATGTGCCCCCCGGTAGGACCCCCAGCTCTAGATTTGCCAGCTTCGATTTGTTAGGACCTGTGCAATAAAGTGTTTGCAGTCTCATTTTCTCCAAGAAATCCCCCCCCATGAATGTCATCATTGTTGTATATTGAACAAATATTTATACTTATGCAGTTGCATAACATTGAATAAAAATTTAGCATGAAAGATGACTGATACGTTTTAGATGTTCTTTTTTTCCATATGTACATATACATGCCACCTTCCAGCATATTACAGATGATCACTCAGGTTCTTCATGAATGCTTTCTGGTGAGTGGGATGGTTTGCCTGTTGTCTGTTTGCCCTACACAAATAGTTTGTTCTTAAAGGGAAATCCAGCTTATTCCTGCTTTGTTCTACCCCCAACCCTCTGTTTACAGAATATACCAGCATATACACCCCTGCTCACTACTTTCCCAGGAAAGAGGTCTCATCTCCCATGATGCCTCATGTTCTACAATCTCACTGTAACCATGGCCCCCAATTTCAGAAACCCCCTCTCCCTACTACCTCCCTTACGGGCCTCCAGAAGAATCTACACTGGATAGTTTTCCATCTTCCTTTCACCCTCACCACCAGGGTGCAGCTTGCACATCCTACCAACATTGGTTTGAGGGGCACCGGTGCTACTTGGCTAAGTGCAAAGACTACTTCCCAACATCATTTATGTGGACCATTCCCCACCCCTCGTGACCACTATCCCCCAACACTACTCCCTTTTAATTCAAATCAGACTACTTTCCATGCTTATTTCCCTACTCACACATGGGTACCCATGTCAACACACGTATACAAAAATCCAAACACACGCATTCCCATTCTCTTTAATGTTCCTTCCTTCCCTCAAACCATGTTGTGTTCCCCATCTTTCTCTAATCACATCCCAAGTTTCTACCTAAATTATTTCTCTTTGGTAAAACGAAACAGCAACAACAGCAAAAAACCTGTCCGACCAGTTTTAAAAAACGGTTATTCTATGCTGGTAGGCTATCAAAGTCTCTCCCCTAAGTGGCTCTGTAAGCTTCCTGAGTTTCCCTGGATCTTAATCTTTTGTTTTAGTTTGGCTTTTATTGTTGTGAAGAGACACCAATGACCATGACAACTCTTATAAAGGAAAACATTTACCTGGGGCTAGCTTACAGTTCAGAGATTTAGTCCATTATCATTATGGTGGGACAACGCAGATATGCAGGCAGACATGGTGCTGGAGAAGATGCTGAGAGTTTATCTTGATCAGCAAGCAGCAGGAGACTGTGTATCACACTAGGCCTAGCTTGAGCATATAAGACCTCAGAGCTGGTCCCTACAATGACACACTACCTCCAACAAGACCACACCTCTTAATAGTGCCATTCCCTATGGGCCAAGCGTTCAAACACGAGTCTATGGGGGATCATTTCTTTTCAAACCACCAAATTCCACTTCCTGACCCCCATAGGCCTGTAGCCATAACATAATGCAGAAATGCATTCAGTCCAACTTCAAAAGACCCCACAGTCTATAATAGTCTCAACCCTGTTCAAAAGTTCAAAGTCTCTTCTGAGACTCATGCAATCTCTTAACTGTAATCCCCTGTAAAATCAAAATAAAAAAGCAGATCATATATTTCCAACATATAATGGCATAGGATATATATTAATGTTCCAAAATGGAAGGAAGCATAGTAAAGATACTGGACCAAAGCAAGACTGAAAACCAGCTGGGCAAACGCCAAACTCTACATCTCCATGTCTAATGTCAAATCAGTCTTCAGATCTCCAACTCCTTTCAGCTTTGCCTGCAACATATTTCATTTTCTTTGGCTGGTTTCCCTCCCTATTAGTAGCTGCCCATGGCAGGTATCCCATAGCTCTGGCATCTCCAACATCTTGAGGTCTCCAAGACAATTCAGGTTTCATCTTCACAGCTTTATACAATGGCCTCTCTGGACCTCTGTGCAGGGACACCCATGCTACATGCCTGGCCTCAGCAGCTTTCCTTAGTAATGGAGGGAAATTCCATAACCTTTCTTTTGTGTCCTTGACTCTAAAGCCAGAACCTGATGGGGGATATTTTTCTATATGCTGTGAATATGTGTTGCTCTGATTGGTTGATAAATAAAGCCATTTGGCCTATGGCAAGGCAGCTTAGAGGCAGGCGGGAAATCCAAACAGTGACAGGAAGAAGGTGGAGAGAGATGCCAGCTGCCACCAAAGGAACAACATGCCAGCAAACTGGTAAGCCACAGACACGTGGCAACTTATAGATTAATAGAAATGGGTTAATTTAAGATTTAAGAGCTAGCTAGCAAGAAGCCTGAGCCATAGGCCATGGCCATTCAATTTGTAATTGATATAAGCCTCTGTGTGTTTACTTGGGTTTGAGTAGTTGCAGGACCAGGCAGGACACAGGAATTTTATAAGTGGCTATGGGACCTTGGTGCTGGGTAAGACCAGGAAAACTTCTAGCTACAAGAACCATGTGTCCAATGTGCCAAGTTCTGCTGCTTGCTGGGGATGAAACATAGCCCCCTTGTTCAATTACATCTTCACCAGATTTCTGTTTTCCATGGTTTCCTTCACTTCCTAAGCTTGGCTGTCCTGGAACTTACTCTGTAGACCAGACTGGCTTTCACCTCAGAGATCTGTATGCTTTTAGATGTGTATCACCACACCTGGAGCTAAGATGTTTCTTTAATTCCTTTTCACTTTCCTTTAATTCTTTTCAGAGTTGGAAGCTTAGCTGGGTGGGGCCTTGCCCTGAGGTCACCGCTTCCTTTATTCCATTTCTTAATATGTTTATCTCCTTGAACACTTAGCCCCATTCCACTTCCTGGTATCACCTTTCTCCTCAAATTGTACATTTTGTATTTTTTCTTGTTCAGCTTTCTCCTTTTTATTGTTGATGTGAATAAGAGTGACCACGAATGAGCACACAACAGAGTCAATACTAGGCTTTTTTGAGTTTTCCTTGGTTAATACAATTAATCCAAAACTCTTCACTTTAACTTCAGGCAGATGTCTTGGACAAGGGCAAAAAGTAGCCATATTCTTTACCAAAATATCACAAGAATGACCTCTAGGCAACATGCTAAAATTCTTCTCTGAAATCCCTTGAGCTAGGCCTCCACAGTTCAAATCACCCTCAGCACCACTGTCTTCTATGCTCCTACATTATGGCCCATTAAGCAGGGCTTACAGTATTCCACTGCTCGCCTAACCAAAACTCTCAAAGTCCAAATTCCTCCAAACAAAAGCACGGTCAGACCTATCACAGCAATACCCCAGTTCCTGATACCAACTTCTGCCTTAGTTAGGGTTTCTAGGCTGTGAAGAGACAGCACGACAGTGGCAATTTATAAGGGAAAACACTTAATTGTGGCTGGCTTACAGTTTCAAAGGTTTAGTCCATTATCATCATGGCAGGACATGGTGGCATGCAGGCAGACATGGTGCTGGAGAAGGAGCTGAGAGTCCTACGTCTTGATCTGCAGGCAGCAGGAGACTGTATCACACTAAGCCTAGTTTGAGCATATAAGACCTCAAAGCCAGCCCCTACAATGACACACGTCCTCCAACAAAGACAGACTTCCTCCACCAAGGCCACACTTCCTAATAGTGCTACTCCTATGAGCCAAGCATTCAAACACATGAGTCCATGGGGGCCATTCCTATTCAAACCACCACACCCTTCTGTTCTTCACAATGCCCTGGAAAAATATTTTTAAGCACACACACTTATGTTACAGCCTCTACTTTACATATTTAAAAAGCTCCCATAGTAGTTGAGCCCAGCTTCTTAAACATTCTCTCTTAGTCCATCTTTTAGGACATTTTATGTTGTTTTAAGAAAGCTCCTGGTACCTGGTACTTTATAAAAAGAGATTTATTTAGTTCAGAGTTCTAGAGCTGAAAGCCCAGAATTGGCTAGTCACATTCACTCAGCCTCTGGCCAGGGCTTCATGGCAGAAGCTCTCAAGATGATGGGAGCAATTGCAGAGAGATCATATAGCAAGATGGGAAGCCAGAGACTCAGGGGCCAGACTTGTTCATATATATATATATATATATATTTATAGCCATCCTTGTGAGAATAAACCAAAGCCCAAGAGAACTACATTAATTCCTTCCAAGGGTGGTATTCTCAGTGACCTAACTACCTTTCACCAGGCTTTACTTCAGTGCTGCCATGCTGGGGACTAAGCTTCCAGCATTTAATTACTTCCAACAGTAGCAGTGTACATAACCCCAACTATTAAGTATGCATCACTCAGGCACCCAGAAAAGCCTTTTCTGGCAGCCTATGGGATTCACTGCATTATACTGCAATTTTCTGTTTCTCCATGTATATGTTTGTGAGATCCAAGCTTCCTGTTCATCTGTCTTGCTTTTTTCTAACATATCCTTAACTGAACTGAAGAAATGTTAATAGTGCCTATTATTTGTGGCAACTTCACCACCAAGTATCACATTGTACACTAGGTGCAAATCTTACTCAATCTGCATGTCCTTGAGTTATATACTATTTCATTGTAGCCACTAGGAAACCAAGACCCAGAAGACAGAAGCAGCAGCCTCCCTCTGATGATTGGCAGGCCAAGGATTTGAACTCCTGCACTCTGACTGGGCAGGACACACTTGCCTTCTGCCTCCAGCCAGGTCTTCTTCCACCCTCTCTTCTACAAAGTCATAACATGAAAGGGGCCAGAATCACAACATAATTCTTCCTGCTGAGATGCATAGTTTTCACAGACAATTGTGGAAACGATCACTTTACTGGTACTTGATACCAACTATGAAGAAAAGCTTGGCCTCCCCATGAAGGACAAACCTAGAGAGGATATTAAGCACATGCATTTTCAGAACCAATAGCAGTCATAGCAACAGTCGTTACTCAACCAGTGAGTATATAACTCTATAGAGGAACAAGTGAAAGATTGAGGTTCCAGAGGTACCTACCCTGATCCAGACTGAGCAAAACTAAAGAGCTCAGTAAAAGGCAGACAGTGGACTGTCATGCTCCTGTGAGTCTAGCCACTGGGATGGAATTCCCTGTGTTATCTACACAGTACTAGTTGAGATTTTTAAAGATGTATTTATTTTTATTTTATGTATATGAATACATACACACACACACACACACACACACACACACACACACACACTTGTGCCCAGTTTGTATGCATGGTACCCATGGAGGCCAGACATGGGTAACAGGTCCCCTGGAAATGGAGGTAGCAGATTGAGCTACCATGTGGGTGCTGGGAACTGAACCCAGGTCCTTCTAGCAAGAGCAGCCAGTGCTCTTAACCACTGAGCCATCTCTCCAGCCCCCATTTTTTTTAATTTTAAAATGTAAAGTATAGTTAAATTGAAGTGATAGTATTTCTCTTAAACTGAGGACTACATCCTTTCTTGAGTCCAAGGCATTGTTCTTAGTGAATCTCTGATGATGAGGACATTAGCTTTCACAAATTATAAATTGTCTTTTGGTGTAGGAATGGAAATTGGCTAGGGACAGGAGTGTAAGAGTATTTTGCTTAGATAAATAAAAGAGGAGAAATCACTTCCAAAAAAACAAAAAACAAGCAAGCAAACAAAAAAGCTCACTAATCTACTCATGAGAGGTGGCAAAAATATTGGCCACCCAACTCTAGCATGCTCATGAGCCTCAAGGGAATCTTGCCTGTTCTGCCTCAGAAGGCTGGGTAGATGAAAATTCTGATAATTGAATAAGCTCTTCAGTGAGTCAAATGCTACTTACTATCTGTTTGACTACACCAAGGAGTTACCAGACCCACATGTCTATCTCCTCGGGTGTTCTGATGTACAGCCAAGGTAAAAGAGCAAAGACTACAAATTCCCCATCTATAGGTCAACATTGCTTGAATCACCTCCCCACTCCCTGAGAAATCACCAATAGAGTTTTAAGATATTTCCCATAGAACTGCTAGTACAATTACCTTGAGTTTAAGGACCCTTCCCATTCAAAGTGTGCCCGAGAATGCCTGTGTCCCAGAACTTCAAAGCAAGCTAGAAACAGATTTCAGGTCCCACTCCTGGCCCACTGCCTCTTCTACATTGTAACATAACAGCCCACTTGTTTGCCCATTAGAATTTGACATGCTCTGTTAGCATTGCTTTCCAGATTTCCTAGAAGATAGTTACTTTGGATCTTAATCAAACATACAGAGTCTGAGGATCCCATCTGAAAGCCACTGACTTAAAAATCTCCAGGCAGGGGCTGGAGAGATGACTCATCACTTAAGAGCACTGGATGCTCTTCCAGAAGAAATGTTCCGCTTCTCACCACACAGGTGGTGGCTCACAACCATCTGTAACTCCAGTCTCAGGGGTTCTGATGCCCTCTTGTGGCTTCCATGGGCACTGCCCACAAGTGGTGCACAGACATACATGCATGCATGTGCATAAAATACCCACACACATTAAATACATTTTTAAGCTTTTTTTTTTTATTCTCCACCAAGAAGCCTGGAAAACGGTTTGTAAACAGTGGATGGCAGGGGCAGGTGATTCTTCTAATTAGGGCATGGGCAATGCTGGCATAGAGTGTGTTAGCCATGTGTTCAAACTTACCTCCATGTAGTGGGTGACAATTACTGCCTTAGATCCTTTGGTGTAGGATACTCATGATTAGCAAGAAGGAAGCAATTTAAATGTTTGCTTACCTACTTCATATGCTTAGCAATGTCCCTTCAACTAGCATGTGCTTTTCCTATTTTCCAGGTGAGGAAATAGCCCCACACAGGCTGACAACCTTTCTCAACATTACCAAGTGGCCTATAATGCTGGGCTGCTCTTAATGAGCCAAATAAACCATTATTCTTTAACATAGAGAAACCATATAGTACTAAATTACACATTTTATAATTGGTGGAAAATCACAAGCAAAGGAAGTTAATTGTTTTCTGTAACAGGACTCCTTTATTAGTTCCAATTAATCAGCAACTTTCTACCTCGCATTTTTGGTTACCACACAAATGCAACATGAAGAAATTAGCTATGTCAACTACAAATACTTGCTTCCTTCAATACAGGTCAAATAGTAGGAACTTGATGGTAAAGTAATACTCAAAATATATTTCCCTCCTACTAGTTTGTGATATTTTATTTGTGCACTGCAATAAAGCTTATCTAGGGATCAGAGGAAAAAGCCAACCACTATATTAAACATAGAGGTCAGGCAGTGGTAGCACATGCCTTTAATCCTAGCATTAGGGAGGCAGAGATCCATCCAGATCTCTATGAGTTCAAGGCCACACTAGGAACAGAGCCAGGCATGGTGACACATGCCTTTAATCCTGGTACTAGTTAACCATAGAGGTCTGGAGGTCTGGATAGACAGATAGGCTCTGAGTTTTTTATTAATAAGATCATTTAGCAATTTGTCTTACACTAGTCAGTATGGTTAGTTCATTCCTCAAGACAATACATTTGTGTCCTTCCTTTCTACCCTCTGCTCTAGTTAATATTACACACACCTCAGACAATAAAACCTAGATGTGACCAAGGCTTTGGCAAACCTCTTATTTCATTTCTTTTCATATTTGAAAGCCAGTTACCCTAATTCAGGGTCAGATTCTCAAGAGTTCAGACACCTCAGATTCCTGACTACAATCATTAGCCCCTGTCCTCACATAGAAAACACTGCAGCATCTCACTGAATTCTGAAACCACAAATTACAAGAGGCCAGGTTACTTTCTCTTATCTGCAGTTGAGGATGGACTCTTTGTCTTGTTTACTGGTGTTTATTGACAAAGAAAACCACAACTGATTTGAATCAGGCGGGTTTTCAACTCCTGACGGAGATCAGACAACACTGGTAGGAAAATAGAAGGAAAGAGAAGCAGAGAAAGATTCATTGGTGCTGTGAGATAATGCTTTTGTACACTGGTTTAATAAAACGCTGATTGGCCAGTAGCCAGGCAGGAAGTATAGGCAGGATAAGCAGACAAGGAGAATTCTGGGAAGAAGAAGGCTAAGTCAGGAGACGCCAGCCTGCCATCCAGGGAGCAGCATGTAATGGCACACAGGTAAAGCCACTGAACACATGGAAACATATAGATTTAAAAAAATGGACTGAGTTTCAGTGTAAGAGCCAGTCAGGGGTAGGCCTGAGCTAATGGCTGAGCAGTTTTAACTAATATAAGCCTCTGTGTGTTTACTTGGGTCTGAGTGGCTGTGGACCGGGTGGGACAGAGAAAACCTTCAGTTACACATTGGCCACAACTTAGTCAATTGGTTATAGAATAAGTTGTTGTAGCTTAAGCAATTAGCTGGCTACAGGGCCTCTTTTACTAGCCAAGCTCAGCTACTATGATTAAACTATAGTGGTCTTGGCTCATTGGCTTCAGTTTTCAAGCCAAGTCTAAACCCATGCCCTCCCACAAATCCTATTCAGCAGTTCCTCTTTGGCTGTGTCCCTGCCATGTGCGAATCTGACCAGGATCTAGGCCAGTGCCTCCATTCTCAGGAGACATCATCTCTAGATGGTGGTGTCCTCATGAAGAACCATTTGAGATGTCCTTCCAGGCTAGAAACCAGTTAGACTCTGGAGGAACACAGTACTCAGGAAGAATGATAAAACCATTAGGACAGTCTCTGGGAGCATGCTTCCTTGTCAGGGTCTTTCAAAAGAATCAAAAGTAAGACAACCCAAGCTGGGCAGCGGTGGCGCACGCCTTCAATCCTAGCACTTGGGAGGCAGAGGCAGGCAGATCTCCGTGAGTTCAAGGCCAGCCTAGACTATAGAGTGAGTTCCAGGAAAGGCTCCAAAGCTACACAGAGAAACCCTGTCTCAACCCCTCCCTCCCAAAAAATAGTAAGACAACCCAAGAACAGGCCAGACGAGGAGTCTACCCATTTTACCCAGCCGGTTTAATTCTCTTGTAACTCAATCTCCCCAGTCTCACCGTGCTTATGCACAGGCAGCACAAATCACTGTGATACAGTCTCTTAGCCTCCCTGTTTGGCTAGTAAGTTATCTGGCACAGGGATAACGTAGATCTAGAGGTTGAATTGCTCAACTAGTCTTGTTGAGTTAGAAGCACAGGGACGCATAATTAAGCGAGTAACTGCCTCATTGTAATAGTCTTGTTCTGTATCTTGGGGAAAGGTGTCCATGTCTAAAGCCTCTGGGAAGCTTTTTCTTGTCAGTGTTACATGAAAGTGCCAACAGGCACACCATTCGCGGAGTCTAGGGACTCCCTGAAGGTGGAAGATACAGACTCAAAGCTCTGAGCTTTACTTCAACCTATGTTGTAAGGGCTTAAAATAGACACAACTCCCACCTCTCCCCAGCATTAGTAATTATTCTGAGCACTCCATGTTGGAGTGCAGAGCCTTTAGCAGTGGTAATTGAGGCTCAAAGACTGAGAAGCCTTGAAGGCCCCTCTGGGTTCACATTTAACATGGAATTTCTTTTCCAACAGGCCACTATAGGCAATCTGACTTGATCAATCTTGAGGCATTTACTTGAATTGCATATCTCACCTGTATTAGCACAACCTGGCTTAAAATGAAGGCAGACAAAACATTCCCTAGATCTCAGTCAACATCTCTTCTCCCTGATGTAGGATTGGCTCTCTTAGGAAGAGTTTCTCCACTAGTGTTATAGGAATTCTTTACCCTGTCCATGAATAAGACCTTCACACTGTCAGAAACCTATAGCAAGGTCCTTTCAGTGAGCTTACTTGGAGATAATAACACTTCAAGCCAGAGAAAACCACCACTTCAGAGATGATGTTGCTAGAGGTAGCTGTATGTGTTAGTGTCTTAGTTAGGGTTTCTATTGCAGTGAAGAGACACCATGACCACAGTGAAGAGACACCATGACCACAGCAACTCTTATAAGGAAAACATTTCATGGGAGGGGGGGCTTACTTAAAGTTTCAGAGACATGATGGCACGCAGGTAGATGTTGTGCTGGCTACATCTTGATCAGAAGGTAGCAGGAAGTCAACTGAGACACTGGGTACTTTCCTGAGCATAGAAAACCTCAAAGCCCATCCCCACAGTGACACACTTCCTTCAACAAGGCCATACCTACTCCAACAAAGCTACACCTCCTAATAGTGCCACTCCCTATGAGATTATGGGGGCCATTTACATTCAAACTGCTACAGTTAGTTACTTCTGTACCACTCTGATAGAGCACCATGACCAATGCAACTTATAGAAGGGAGAAGTCATTCAAACCACCACAATGTAGTCAGAGACCAGATGAGATTTCACTAGAAGAGTCACAGAATGGACAAGAAAACCCAGCATCTGTTCCAGTCTTTTAAAATCATTAATTAGGATTAGATCAGGAATATCAGGGTTTCTATTTGAGTTTCATATATTTTAAATTTATTTTTATTTATGTGTATGTGTATGAGTTTGCATGAACGTATGTGCAACACATGCCTCTAGGGAACCACAGAGAACACCAGGTCTCCCAGAGTTAGAGTTGCAGGCAGTTGTGAGCTAGCATGTAGGTGCTGAAAATTGAACCAATTTCCTTTCCAAGAGCAGTAAACGTTCTCAACACCCGAGCCACCGCTCCAGCTCCTCATTTTCTTGGGTGTTTGGGGGGGGGGGACACATTAACATATGAGCACAAATATATTTCAGTGACGTTCCAGGACCATTTAATTGAGTATGCTAAATTCTGTGGAAGTCAAGTAGGTCTAATTTCATCTCCATTTAATAGTTTCAAAAAAGTTCATGTAAAGACTTACTTTGTCGCCGGGCGGTGGTGGCGCACGCCTTTAATCCCAGCACTCGGGAGGCAGAGCCAGGCGGATCTCTGTGAGTTCGAGGCCAGCCTGGGCTACCAAGTGAGTCCCAGGAAAGGCGCAAAGCTACACAGAGAAACCCTGTCTCGAAAAACAAAAACAAAAAACAAAAACAAAAACAAAAAACAAAAACAAAAAAAAAAAAAAGAAAAGACTTACTTTGTCAAGTCCCAGAATAAAACTCTTCACGGAGTAAGAACATGAGTTACCAAATTACTGTCCTGCAGACCTGTACCTTTGATATGGATGCTCAAGTCTCAGAGGCACTTTAATTACTTTATAAGTTTAACCAGCTTGATCACAAAGCTTTTTCATAAGATTCACCTTCCACAAATTTACAACCTTACTATCCATTTCAATTATTTGTCCCAGAATGGTTTTCTTCCTCTTTCTTTGGAATCACCAGTTGATCTACTTTAGACCAACAAAATCACTTTTAAGAAAATAAGAACATGTCTTTCATACTTTTAAAAAGAGTTATTTTAAATTATGTGTATGTGTCTGTGTTGATATGAACATGTGACTGCAGGTGCCGATGAATACCAGAAGAGGGCACTGGATCCCCAGAGTTGGAGTTACAAGCAGTTGGGAGCTACCTGATGTGGGTGTTAGAATCCACCTGTGTCACTTTACTGTCAAAGAGCAGTAAGACCCCAACCACTGAGGCGTCACTCAAGCCCATCCATCCCCTGGATCTGACATAGAGATGATTGTGAAGCATATGACATGGGTGCTGGGAAATGAACTTGGGTCCCTTGTAACAGCAGCAAGTGCTCTTAACCAATGAACCATCTCTCCATCCCTAGCAGTGTAGAATTTCAAAATACTACCCCACACTTGACAAGAGATTGATGCTTACTTATTTTTGTCTTAACAATCTAATAATCTTCTAAACTAAATTATAGACTGAATGGATTTGAAAACTATTTAGAGAACATCCAATCCAACAGCCACAGAACACATTCTTATGCATACAAAAAAATATGAAGAAATAGACCATGTATCTGGGCTATAGATATGGTTCAGTGGCTAAGAACCTTTGTTTCTCTTCCATAGGACCCAAGTTCAGTTTCCAGCAACAACATTGGGTGGCTCACAAAGCACCTGTAACTCCCACTCAAGGGAATGTGACACCTTTTTCTGAGTTCAGTGGCACCTGCACACATGTGTTAAACATATACACTTAAACATTTTTAGTCAGTCTGAGACAGGGACTCATTATGTATCCCTGGTTGGCCTGCAACTCCCTATGTACATTAATCTGGCCTTGAACTCACGGGTTTTCACCTGCCTCCCCAGTACTTGGATTAAAGGTATGTCCCCCAACATCCAGGCAAACTGAATGTAGAAAAGTGAAACTAGATCCTTTTCCCTGCACAAAACTCAAATCCCAGTAGATCAAGGAGTGAAACATAAACCTTATACCCTGATTCTCATAGACAGAAAATAGGAAAAATGTTTGAACTCATAGGAACAGAAAAACATTTTTGAACAGGACCCCAATAACATGGACTTTAAGGCTCACAACTAACAGATGGGTCCTCATGAAACTGAACGTTTCTGTAGAGCAAAGGACACCAAGAGGCAGCACACAGGATGGGGTGAGGTCCTTACCAGCTATATAGATGGCATGGGGTCAAGGTTTTGAATATACAAAGAACTCATCATCTAAACAAGAAAGCAAAAATCCAATAAAAAACTGAGGCACGGGACACTATCCACCATGCCACTCTGAAACTATGTAGAGTCCTGAGACCCAGAAGGCCCAATAGGGAACAGCAGAGCTAATCCACCCACCTGCCTGTTTACCACACACCAGTACACAGCTCAGCCTGGAGAAGGCATGGTGGTGGTGTCCTGTGACCAGACCACATGTGGCCCCTCCCTCCAGACCAGTCTACCACCTCATCCACCAAGATGCACCAGAACTGCATGATATCTTGCACCCCTGACTCCTCAGCTGGGCCTCTATACCATACACCTTCATGTAAGGAAGACGTGGAATCCTGCCACCCTACCCAAAGGGAATGCTGTCCATTCCCACAGTGATCCCAGCCCCTGCCACCCAAAGACCACCTGTAGAAACCAAAGAACCCTCCACAGACTTCTGAAGATCAGCTGCAACAATCTTCTAAGCCTACAGAGGTTTGCTCCTGGCCTCAGAAGTTACAACCATCCCTATCTGATCTCAGACACTTCTGACCTCTCATTTGCATATTAATATAGAGTCACCCCAAGACTGAACCCAAGCCCCATTCAGCTGGTCCATAACCTGATGGAATGGGATATAACAGCAAACCAAGATCCAATCACCCTCCTAACAAAAGTTAGACCAGGTATCCATAGCAACAAACTCCACCAATGACCTAACTTCAGATGCTGAGGTCCCATCACAAAATACAAAGAAAACAAATAATCAAGATAATGTCTCCTCCAGAAATTAGCAACCCCCCCATCATAATGTTCCCTGAGAAAAACAATTTATCTGAATAGGTATTAAAAGTATGTCAAGGAATTGAAATATGACATGAATAAATTCCTGAATGAAAACTGTAAAAACAGTTAAATGAAATAATGAAAACATTCAAGATATGAAAATAGAATTTGGTAAAGAGACTCTCTGAAGAAAAGCTGAGCTAAAATACAATTATAAATGAAGAGACTTGGGAAATCAAACAAGCTCAGTGGAAAGCTGCACCAACAGACTGGATCAAATGGAAGAGAGCATACCAGGTCTCCAATACAAAGTAGAAGAAATGGATCACTCAGTTAAAAAACAAACAAACAAACAAATCCAACCAGGAATGGAACATGCAGGAACTCTGGAACACTATGAAAAGACCAATTCTGTGAGTCACAGACAAACAGAAGGTGAAGAAACTCAAGTCAAAAGTACAGAAAATACTTTCAACAAAATCATGGAAGAAAACTTCCCAAATCTAAGGAAATATATGTCTATCAAGGTGCAAGAGGCATACATAACACCAAATAGACAGGACCAGAAAAGAAATTCCCTATGTAGCAAAAATCAAAACACTAAATGTATTGAACAAAAAAGGATATTAAAAGCTTTGAGAGAAGGACCATGCCACATATAAAAGGCAGGTCTATTAGAATAACAACAAATTATAACTTTAAACAATTTTTAAATTTAGAGATATTTTGATCATTTTTCTTCCCCTCCCCCAAGTTCATCCAGATCCTCTCCTCCTCCCTCCCCACCCACATTTAAGTTCTTTCTAAAAAAAAAGAAAACCAAAACCCAAATACAACAACAAAATGCCTAAAACCCAAAAAATAAAACATAACATCATCCAAAAACAAAACACCAAACTCTAACGACATAACACTAACACACACACACACACACACACACACACACACACACACACATACACACAGAGAGAGAGAGAGAGAGAGAGAGAGAGAGAGAGAGAGAGAATATCTAAAAAACCACCACCAACAAATAATCTGCAGTCCATTATTTGTTGGTCAACTACCACTGAACATGAGATCTGCCCTGGAGTGGTTGATATGATATATCAGTGTCATTCCATTGGAGAAAACTGGTTTTCACTCTCCCAGAAGGTATAATGACAGTTCCTTTTACCTTTACTGTAGTGGCTAGATTTACATTCATTAATTCATACAGTTAAAAAATATATATAACAAAATAAAATATAATAAGATAAAACAAAAACTATGACATCAAAGCCAGATAAGACAGACCAACAGAAGGAAAAGAACCCAAGACAAGGCACAAGAGTCAGAGGCTCACTTGTTCACACTCAGAAATCCCATAAAAACACTAAATTGAAAGTCATAAGCACAGAAGACCTGGTACAGACTCATGCAGGCCTCGTGCATGCTGCTTCAGTCTCTGACTTCCAATGAGTTTTGCTCTTGTTGATTTGGAGGGATTTGTTTTCTTGGTGTCTTCCTTTCTCTCTGGCTCTTCTATTATTTCTCCCTCTCCTTCTGCAGGGGTCCCTGCTATGGGATAATGTTCTTGTACACTGTAAAGATTTGGGTCACATGAATTGGTTTAATAAAATGCTGATTGGCCAGTAGCCAGGCAGGAAGTATAGGTGGGGCGAGGAGACTAGGAGAATGCTGGGAAGGGGAAGGGCAGAATCAGGGGTTGCCAGCCAGACATAGAGGAACCAAGATGACAAGGCAGAACTGAGAAAAAGCACCAAGCCATGTGGCTAAACATAGATAAGTTAATTTAAGTGTAAGAGCTGGTCAGTAATAAGCCTGAGCTAAAGGCTGAGCAGTTATAATTAATATAAGTGTTTGTGTGGTAATTTGGGAAGTGGCTGCTGGGTATTTGGGAGTTGTTCGTGGAACAGAAATGTCCACCTACAGGTCCCTGAACACCTAAATTTTCAATGGAGACTTTTGAGAGCCATAAGAGCTTGAACTGATGTCCTACCAACTCTGAAAGACCACAGATGCCAACCTAGACATAGTATACCCAGCAAACAATATCAGTCATAATCAAAGGAGAAGAAACTTTCCATGAAAAAAAGCAAATTTAAGGAATTTTATGCCCACTCTAAGAAAACTCTGTTACAATAGCAAAATAACAGGAATCAACAGTGTTCAATAATAATTCTCAATATTAATAATCTCTATGATTTTCAGAGACACTGACCAATGCAGTAGCATTAAGGACCCAGATATATGTTTACACACCTACAGATAAGTGCTTTTTGATAAAGAGGCCAAAAATAAACAGTTGAGAAAAGACAGCATCTTCAACAAACAGGGCTGGTCAACCCGGATAGCTGCATGTAGAAGAAGTAAACTAGATCTTTATTTCTCATTCTGTACAAAAGTCAACAGCAACTGAATTAAGGACCTGGTACCCTGAATCTGACAGATGAGAAAGTAGGGAATATGCTTGAACAGGAAAGGGTTTTCTGAATAGGATGCCAGTATAGGCATTAAGAGCAACATTTGACAAATGAGACTACGTGAAACTAAATGATTTTGTACAGCAAAAGATACCATCATTCCATTGAAAAGGTAGCCTATAGAATAGTGGGGAAAACCCCTTTACCAGCTATATATCTTACAGAGGGATAGTATATAGATCATAGAAAGAGCAACAACAGAATCCCCCCCCACCAAAAAAAAGCAAACAAACAAAAAGAACACTATCGAATTTAAAATTATGGCATGGAACTTTTGAGAGTTCTCAAAGTACAAATGAATGGAAAACATTTTTTTAAAATGTTCATCATTCTTATCCATCAGGAAAACAAAAATTAAAACTACTTTGAGGGGCTGGAGAGAGGGTTCAGTGGTTAAGAGCACTTGCTCTTTCAGAGGACCTGGGTTCAATTCCCAGCACCCACATGATTGTTCAAAATGGTCTGTAACTCCAGTTTCAGAAGATCTGATGTTGTCTTCTGAACTCCATGGGCACCAGGTATACATGTGGTGCCTATACATAATACAGGCAGGCAAAATACTCATACACATAAAAACA
Source organism: Peromyscus eremicus (assembly GCF_949786415.1). NCBI lineage: Eukaryota > Metazoa > Chordata > Mammalia > Rodentia > Cricetidae > Peromyscus > Peromyscus eremicus. Next base: position 50,069,503 of record NC_081427.1, read on the forward strand.
AATATAATTTTAATTAAAAAAAACTACTTTGAGAATTCCTCTTCTGCAAGCTACAAGAATACGAAACAGAGATTCAAATATGATAAAGCTATACCTTGAAGGGTCAAGGAATCCTTCTAGAGGAAAGCCATATACCAAGGAATATTTGACGTTATTTGTTTTTTTAATATATCAGTTGTCTTCTGCTATGAATGTCTTGTGCGCTCATATACTACTAGGCCACAACAGCAAAGAGTATAAGCTTCTCAGACCTACTGCTGATCTGAACTAGGTAATACCCCTATAGAGTCAACACCTGTAAGGAGACAGGCAGATTGTAGATGCATAGCATTGTTTCTTGTGCAAATGAAGCTCAAACCATCCTTCCCCAGATAGGTCAAATGGCATTTCAGAGCAATTGACTCAGAACAAAAGAGGTTTTGTTTTTGTTTTTGTTTTTGCATAACCACGTGTAATAAAGACTGGGACAGTTTTCTTGGTCTGAGTGGCCTGGCCAGAGAGAAAGAAACAAGGCAGAGTTTTTGTAGAGAGTAAGGACTAGGTTAGGTCAGGAGAGTGGGAAAGGAAGAAGAGAGCATGGACGGAGAAACTGAGGACGAAGATGAGATGGAAAGCATAAGAGCCTAGTTAGGGCTATGAGAGGACAGGGATAGAAGGAACAGAGAGGAGCAATTCATAAGAATAGAAATAAAGCTGTGTAAATAGAATTTAATCTCAGAGGAATAAAGTAATCAGACAAAAGAGCATGGTATGCAAAGATTCTTTTCCCTCAGAATACCCCATGCCAGCCATAGCATCTGCCCCAGGACCCTGGGAGAAATCCTCTCAGGGCAGGCACCTGGGAAAATTACAATATCCCTCTTACTCCAATAAGGACAGCTAGGATAAAACAACACAAATGACAGCAAGTTTCAGCACAGATGTGGGGAAAGGGAAACACTTATTCGTGGTCCATGGGAGTGCTAACCAGGATAGCCTCTGTGGAAATGAATGAGGAGACTCCTCCACAAGTCAGATCTGCCACGTGATCCAGTTATGTCACTTGAGCATATACCCAACAGGTTCTGTATCTTATACAGAGATACTTGTTCATTCATGTTCCTTGCTGTTCTCATAGCCAAGACGGCAGAAATGCCTAGATGGCCATCAGCTGAAGAATGGATAATGAAAATGTGATATATTTATAGAATGGAATGTTATCCAACTGTTCAGAAAAACAGAATTATGAGATTCACAGGTAAATGGACGGATCTGGAAACAACCATCCTGAGTGAGACAGCCCAGATGTAGAAAAAAAAAAAAGATGTGTGTTTTCTCTCATATATGGATGTTAGCGCTCTCTCTCTCTCTCTCTCTCTCTCTCTCTCTCTCTCTCTCTCTCTCTGTGTGTGTGTGTGTGTGTGTGTGTGTGTTGTGTATGTGGTCTGTAGGTGTGTGTAGTAAGGGGTTGTATGAGAGGGGGAAATGGTGCAAATGAATGGAAATAGAATACAGTGTAGTAAGGGGGAAACGAGGAATAATGGAACAGGATTAAATGGGCTGGGGGATGGGAGGACAGGGTAGAGGAGTGGTATGGGTAGTGAAAACTAACACTAACAACTTTTGAAACTGTTGTATGGAAACCCACTACTGTAGAACCTTCCTAAAACATGTACATATATACATACAAATGTAGTTTAAGTGTGGTGCCCTATACCGGCATGGGCAGAAGTATGGGCGGCAGGCAACAACAATGCCTCCTCCAGACATCCAGACATGATAGATCACCAAATAAACAGCCCAATGCCAGGGGCCTCTTTTTGTGTTTTTGATCAATGAGATCTCACAGAACTCCCCCAAAGATTACGGGCTGTTGTTATTGCTCTTGGTTACCCTTCAGAACTGATGGTAAGACCATGGTCCTGAATCACAAAAGATGGAGAAATCAAACTAGTACAGACCTGGAACCTTCACCTCCACTAGCTAACTTTCATAGGGATAGAAAGTGCTATGAAGGCTACAGGGGGAGAAAAATGGCCAACAGTCATACTCCACTGTTAACCCTAGGAGCTATAATAAAAACTGGCCTGGCAAGATAGGCCCATTGGTATAATAGTGACATAAATGTTGTAGAAGTATTTGACTAACTTTCAGACTGGACTTAAGGCTCGTTACACAAGATGGAACTCATGCCTGATACCATTAACTGGTAAAAGTCTCGTGGCTTTCTAAGTTATAGGTCCTTGGGGGCAAACCTAATACTATTATTCTGCTAAATGGGCATAGCAATAAACTGTTTCATAAATTCTTATCTTTATAAATTAATGCATTTCCCAATCCTCATCAGAAAAGCTTCTTTTTATACTAGATACTCTGTATTTATACTTATACTCTGTATTAAATTATACAGAGTCCTACAACTGGTCAAATACAGAGGATAAAAAAATTGTGGACTGTTCATCTCCAATGACACATCTATATCATACCTCCTCCCCTGAAGGCTCAGAGACCATCTTAGAGGGGGCAGAAAGAGCCAGAGGTAGTGGATGTCTGCAGCAAAACAGTGTGTTTGCCTCCCATGGCAGGACTACTGCACACAAGAGCTGCAGGTTCAAGCCATACAGAATTCCATCAGAGTCAGGAAAAGATCATGAAATCACAACTATTTGTGACTGATGGCTGCTGGGAGAGGGGGAATCTGTTTTCTTCAATGATGGATGCCCGGAGGGGCTACTCTTTATCTAAAAGATGTATGGGTGTCTCTATACCCATGCGCATACAGGTAATGCTATGTGGACTCAGTGAGGTCTTTTTTTTTAAGTACACAAAGTTTGGAGGGGAAAGTGGTGGGGGAGGAAAGGGAAGTAGTTAGAAGAAAGGGAAAGGGGATCAATTTGATTAAAACACACCACATGCATGTATGCAATTCTCAAGCTATAAATAAGAATTTGTAAACATTAATAGACCATATATCAAGTCAAAAAAGGAAGTTTAACATGTTTAACATTTGAAATGATATCCTGCATAATTTCTGATTAGAGAGGAATGAAACTATACATCAATAGCAAGAGAAATTTTAAAAATTACCCAAGGACATGGAATACCCAGTGAACGTTATGGAACAATGGATTATGGAGGCAGTCAGAAGGGAAATTCAAAAACTCTTCAAATCAATCATTAGTTGAAACACAATCAATAACCCTTTGTTACCATTTTTTTTTTTTTTACCTCTTCGTAAGATTCATTTCCACCGAAAGCTTATGGAACAGCTGAGAATACTTGGCATCCACATTTTCCAGAAACATGCCTTTTGAAAGCCTAGAGATTTCCTCATAAAACAATTGTTTTCATGACTACAAGTAGACCTGAGGACACTGGCTTCTCTCTACTTTATGATTCCAAGATGTTCCACTGTCAGAACTTGTTCATTATCAACCACCAACAGACCAGCACATTGCATTATATTAAATACAGGGGCAGAAGAAAGAAATTTGTGAATTTAGTCTACTGATTCATCAGTTTGCAGGTACTAACACAGAGGATTGTGAAAGGACAGTCCTCTTTCCTTATAGCAGTTGACATAATTACTAATTTTCTGTATTCTATTATTTTATATAATATATATATATATATATATATATATATATATATATATATATATATCTTCCATGACACTCCATGATGGCGGAATTGTATTTATCCCAATTGTCATCTATTCCTGGTGCTAGTATAATGTGTTACATGGGCAATCAATTATCTGTTAGACGAATAGGTTCCATTATTCAATATTTTCCAGTTAGTCAGACACTTTACATATTTTCTTCCAGTGAAAACTGTAAATGGGCGTCTTTCCTTCAAAACAATTTCTAGTATTCTATTCCACTCAGAGGTAATCAGAGTATCTCCCAATGTTAGGGTCGAATTTATTCTGCCAGACTCCCTCCTTAAACACACAATAAAATCAGAATTAATAATGCTGATCTAGTATTCTGCTTTAGTATCTAATGCTTGAAAAAAAACCTTATCGTTCATAAATTTTCAGCATATAATTCACTATATCTAGACTCTAAGACTTCAAGAAGATTCTAGAAACTAGAAAAAGTTCCGTTCATAAATTTCTACCCATCTGCAGCCACATGAGTACCAAAGCAAAGGAGTTTCTAAGTTCTCCAGCATCTTTCCCTTTCTCTCTTTCTCCTTCCTTCTTTCCTTTCCTTTCCTTTCCCTTTTTTTCTTTTTTTTTTTTTTTCTTGTTGCTGTTGTTGTTTTGAGACAGGGTTTCTCTGTGTAGCCTTGGCTGTCCTGAAACTCACTCTGTAGACCAGGCTGGCCTTGAACTCACAGAGATCCACCTGCCTCTGCTTCCTGAGTGCTGGGATTAAAGGCGTGCACCACCACCACCCAGCTCAGTTCTCCAGTTTCTTAAAGACTGAGCCTCCAAAGGGACTCAGCTCTTAAAGTCCTCTGAAGATTAGCCTATCCCATGACAGGGAATGCCAATACAGCCAGACAGAACTTGTTAAAACCATCTCAAGGATCTTTCTAAGGGCCCCTTCATTGTTTTAAAAAACTAGCCCTCTCTGAGGATATTTTCTTTGCCTCTTCTCCATTTTACTCATTTTAGGAAGGGGTTGAGTCCCCCTTTTGGGACTGATCTCCGTCATTATTCCCTAAGGCTGTTGGTTGGAATCAGATTTCAAGGCCCACAGACCAACATCTGCGGAGATGAACACATACAGGAAGCCCACTTAGTGGATTCGGTCCGAGGTACACAGGGCTACATCTTTGTTCTTTCGCTGGGAAAGTATCGAGAAATGTGGTCTTCCCTCTCCTTCCATGCACAGAGAGGGTGATCCCTTTAAGAGTAGAAATGCCCCTTACACATGCAGAGTTCCTTCACTGAAGATAGGTCTAAAAGGATAACCAAACACTGGCAGCTTCACAAACCAGTCTTTGCTACAGTTGAGGTCAACACAAACCCTGTTAGTAGAAAGGGCAGGAAAGCGCCGGGCGGTGGTGGCGCATGCCTTTAATCCCAGCACTCGGGAGGCAGAGCCAGGCGGATCTCTCTGAGTTCTAGGTCAGCCTGGACTACCAAGTGAGTCCCAGGAAAGGCGCAAAGCTACACAGAAAAACCTTGTCTCGAAAAACCAAAAAAAAAAAAAAAAAAAAAAAGGCAGGAAAGCATCTCCCTTGCTGAACCAAGATGTCTTACATCATAGAGCTGCACAACGAAGCAGAGCTGGCTGATCTGAGGGTGCGACTCTACAACAGCTCTTTCCCCTTTATTTGGCCATTTAAAAGTTTCTATGTGCCAGCTGAACACGACCCTGAGGGCTGGAGGGGTATGGCTCAGTGGGAGAGATCTTTTTTAGCCTAAGAGAGGCTCTGGTTTCCATCCCCAACCATAGCAGCAGCATACACAATCTCATTATTTCTGTGATGTCTTTGATCCTTGTCTAAGCTACCCCACAAATAAACAATTCCATCTATATTAAAACTTCCTTGCTCTAGTCTCTACGTTCCTAAGACAGTTGTAGAAAACAAAGTAAAACATAAGAAATAGTAAAACAACCTTCACGTGTAAAAATCAAGCAAACAACAACAAACACTTCCTGGGAGTTCTCATACAATAAAATTAGCCAGAGTTCCAGACCCTGGACCTCTCCTACTACAAGCCCCACAGCAGTCTTACTGTCTTCCCATACACAAACTGACCCTTGGCACTCACCCCTAAGGTCATGTCTGTTATCATTCCTGACACCCTAACAGCTTCCAGAGTCCCAGAGCCGCCGCGCATGCGCTGTCAGCATTCAGGCAAAATGCTTAGTCACTCTTGGGCCTTACACCCTCCATAATCCATGCACAGCGTGGCCACTTAATCTATGCGCATGTGTGGCATGGCTACTCAAGCCCCTATACGCATGCACAGGTGATCCTTAAAAGCAGACTCCACCTGTTCCCTTCCCTTGGGCACATTTCCTTCCGGCAGGCCTGCCCACTCACCCTCCTTTCTCATGGTCCGTTCTCGGGTGCGATAAATAACAATGTCGTCTCTCACAGCATCAACCAACCTAGGATGATTCCATAACCTAGCCATTCTGCTGATCTAGGGAACTCAGTTCAATTTTCGTGTCTGAGCAAATGAGACTCTTGAGCTCTCCTCAGGGCCTATTCCTGTTCTAGTTGACACCAGTTTAGCATCTAGCTGACCCAGTCAGACACTGGAGATTCTTCAAGAGGACCTGGTCTTGTGCCAGGTGGATCTCTGTGAGTTCGAGGCCAGCCTGGGCTACCAAGTGAGTTCCAGGAAAGGCGCAAAGCTACACAGAGAAACCCTGTCTCGAAAAACCAAAAAAAGTTCCAACCCCAGTTTTGATTTTACAAAGTTTGTTCAACCAAGTTCAGGTAACACAAAACGCAAAGCCATGGAGCTTCAGAAGCCAAGAGAAAACATACCTTTTGACTCCCAGATAGAGAGCAAGGACTCAGTGGCCACAGTATGTCCAGCAGGGTCAAGTAGTGAAGACCCGGAGCTTCCCGGGTCTGTAGACTCCACTTCGGATCCACTGACTTTGTCAAGACTATTAAAAAGTTCTTCAACCAATCAGACGTAGATGAATCCGAGTGACACACACTCATTGGGCAGCTCCCAGGACAGGCTCTGAGAAGCCCCAGCAACAGAGCAGCAAGGGATTAAGGTCTAATTGATTACAGCCTAGTCAATTAGTCAGCCAGCTGGTTACAACTTAACTAGTCGGTTGTTTTCAGCCTAATTATCTGACTACAGGGCCTTGTGAAGCCAGCCGAAGTTCATTGACTATGATTAAACACAATATTGCTTTGGTGTGTTAGACTCATTGTGGGTTCTCAGCCCAAATCCTTGCAGCTTGCAAAATTTTATTTAATATCACGATATACTACTTTAGAGGTGAGCCCTGCAAAAAGTGGGGGAGGGGGAGCAGACTCTGTCTCAAGAGCCCAGTTCTCTGTGTAGTCAATGACATGTGGGTCCAGCCTACTCAGATGTGGGAAGAGGAAAGAGCTGTTGGCCATGGTACCCAGCTCTACAGAAAGTCTATTAATATGGTGAAGCCAGTGTTAGAACTATGCATCCTCTGTTTCATTAAGCTCTGCCTGGAGGTGGCTGTCAGCAGCAGGGAGGTGAAGGATGAAGATGTTTGCAGGGCCTGCTGCAAGCATGCTGCAGCTAGAATTTATGCATCAGCCTGGCTTTACCATATCCTTAAGCACCAACTTTTCTAAATAAATACCCTTGCCCCAGTGTTCTGTCACTTTGGAATATATTCGCTCTGCTAAGTGGTTCTGTGCTAAAGCAGTTTCCCCAAGCTGGAATATACCTCCTCCTGTTGGACCCCGGTGGTTCTTGTGAATGACCCACTGTGATGCATGTCCTTCCTCATTCCAGCAGTGGCCCTTGGCACAGCTATGGTGCCCTCTGTCTTTAGTAGGAAAGCAACAGAGTGATGCACAAAGGTTGGGTGCAATCATTGCATTTGAAAATACAAATATTAATAAAAATGGTGTCTTTCAGCTAGTCCCACTCCCGTCTGAGGAGCTATAGATAGTTGAGGACTTCTGGGAGAGGGAGAGCCAACTTTCTTTAAGGGTGAGGTCCCTAGTAAGCCAACCATGCTCCAGTGGACTGCTCCTCATCCAGGAAAATATGAGCAGCACCAACAGTACTTTACAGTTTATTTAAAAATAAAAGAAAGGGGCACAAAGCTGGAGGGGTTCAGGGAGGTGAGGTGGATCTGTGAGGAGTTAGGAGGAGAAGCAGGGGGTGAATATGGCCAAACTACATTGTGTGCAATTCTCAAAGAATGAATAAAGATAACCTAAATAGGGTCCTTTTTCCAGTATGTGCCCTTCTCATAACCCAGTGTTCCCCAGTCTTCACCCTTGCAGAAACAGAAGTCTTAGGAAAATCCAGTCAGCTCCCTTTATCTCCTTATATGTGGATTTCTAGAGGAGTTGACTAGGAAGCCCCATCAACTCGATCCCAAGGACTCAAATCCCAGACTGAATGAAAGGCAGGAAAAGGAGGAAGCCCTCTGGGTCCCAGCATTCATCTTCCCGTGTTTCCTGACCGGTGACGGCTTTCCCACTGCCATGCCTCCCTTGCAAAATGGACGTTATTCCCCCAAACCTTCAGCTGAGACAATCCTTCTTTAAGTTGCACTTGTCATGTATTTTTGTCTTGACAATGAGAAAATTCAATCCCTTTTGCTGAATAATGAAGTAATAGTGGATGTGCCATTGATACCCTGTTCTTTTGCTTGAATATTCAAACACAAATATATTCTGTAGTTATTTGTGAAAGCATATATTTCATTTCATGTTTGCCATATTGTGTGTGTGAGAGAGAGACAGAGACAGAGACAGAGATATATATATATATAGAGAGAGAATATATATAACAGGTACAGAGGGTGGAGGCCGTCTTACTCCTTAGTTCTGGATACATCAACCTTACCCTACACTAAAGTCTGCCTAATTTATCCTGACATCCCTGTCTATGCCCCTCCCCCAGAAAATAAGTAACCATGTTGGTGGTTTACCTTTTGGGTTGTTTGCAAAATATGTATCATTTTATACACATGCCTTCTAAATTTATGTGCATTAGAACATTCATCTGGCTTTCCTCGGGTGTGGACAAGACAGAGGGCTCTGAGGGAGTAAGGAAAGCCATATAAACGGACACATGCACAGAAAAGCTGGGGTCAGGTGGTCTGGGATCTCTGTTGGAGAAGGCACACCCTCTTGGAAGCTCGGTGCATTTATTGTAAACAACTGAATGGAGTGTGTATGGGGGGCGGGGGAGTATTGCACAGAGGTATACAAGGAGGCAGGGTTTATGGTGTACAGTTGGGTCAAGGAAGCAGGTTTAGCTTATCTCTGTAGGGCCGTTCTCTGTAGGGAGCAATCTTCAGGCCATAAATATCCAGGAGGAGAAAGCTAGAGTGGACATTTTCTGCACACACTATCAACACCACACATGGACCAGTGGAGTGCTTTGCCATTTTCCTCTAGCTCCACCCTGGGTATGAAGGGGGTAGGCTTTGCCATTCCTCCACAGGTCTGAGGCTTTGGAGTCGTTGATATGACTGTGCCCATGTCCACAGCACACCTTCACTTGGGACTTTACTAACCTCGGGCTTTCTCCATCCCTGCACAGAGCTGCCTCTGAACAGCAGCTGCAACAAAGTTCAAAGGTAAACTACAGCCTGAACTAAGAACACACTCATGTGAGGTATCCACAGCCTGACCTAGGAACACACTCATGTGAGGTAACTGAGTTGGAGTCAATCAGAGCAGCTGAGCACCAGCCAGTCACAAGCTGTTGGTTAGACTAGTTCACACTAGGCAAATTCTTCAATGCACCTTGACTAAATAAGGCAAAGACAGCAGGGAAAATCAAGCTGTTTCTGTATGTCACTGCCCTTAAATCTCACGTTGCTGGGTGGAGTGCTCTGAGCCAGCACAGGTTAAACAAAGTATATCCAACTCATGAATCCTTCTTTGCTCAAATATACTCTGCCAAATTCAATTTGTCTAAACTTAATGTGTCTAAAGGTATTTACAATAAAATTCCGCTATGGTTGTGTCTAACCCATCACTTCTAACTACTGTACAATGTCTTCTATGACACGTCTACCCTGTTTAACTTTTATACTTTCCTAGTGATGAATTCTCAAACTGCAATGCATCCGCCCTCTATAAATAATGCTGGGAGGGAAGTCTTTGTAGACATATGAAGCTTTCTTGGGATATAACTCCAGAGGAGAATTTTCAGGCCACATATTTGATTACTGTCAGATGGTTCTAGAACTGAACCAAGTTATTTATAACCCCACAAGTATGGCATGTAGTGCCTCAACCTCCTTACCTCTCCAGCCTTTTCCTTTTGTTAAACAAGCTTCGTCTTATTTTTATTTTTATTTTTATTTGTGTGTGTGTGTGTGTGTGTGTGTGTGTGTGTGTGTGTGAGTATATGTGCACTTTTGTGTTCAAGTGCCTGCCAATGCCAGAGCACACATCGGATCCCTTGGAGCTGGAGTTATGGGTACTTGTGAGCCATCTGATGTGGGTGCTAGATCCAACCTCCCGTTCCTATGACAGAACAGCAAGCTCTCTTAACACACAAGGCCTCTCTCCAGCCCCACTTTTTCAGGATATTTTGTTGTTGTTAGTCTGACAGTAATGTTCATCTCATTTTGATTAAGTATTTCTCTGATTTCCATCTGACGGACATTCTTCCTTCTAAGAACACAGACTATCTCCCCATTTATTCAAAACATCCCCTAATTTACTTAATTGCTTATCTATTACTGTGGTTAGATTATTTATTTAGGTTCTTTAGGAGAAAAAAAAAAGAGGGAGACCCAAGCTATTTATAGAGCTCGTGGACCAAACCGGATGTGGTAGTGTACATTATATTTCCCAAATCAGGAGTTGGGCAGGAGGATAACAAGTTTGAGGTCAGTCTAGACCACATAGGAAGAGACCCTACCAACAACAGAGGGGAGGAGGAAGGGACAGAGGAAGGCAGGAAGAAGGCCCATGGGCCAGAGGAAAGAAAGAAGAGGAAATGAATACTTGGATGCCACTTTGCTCTCTGATGCGCTTTGCCAGACTTAGACCTCAGCCAGGTTCTCGGAGAATATTACGTAGAAAGGGCCAAGGATCTCCATGATCTTCCCTGCTGAATCTGTCGTGAGCAACAATAGACTTGATGTCTAATCTATAGATTCTTTCCAAGTTCCATAGTATGCAGTTCACGATTTCACCTTCAAGTTGTTAGCAAGCGGCAGGGGTGGGTAGGGAAGAGGTGAGAGACAGCGTGGGCAGTGTCTTACAGCCCAGCCGCGATGGCAAGAGACACTGTCAAGTTGCCTGGCAAGATGTCGCCCCTTGGAATTGAGGGCTTTGCCAAGCACCTCTGTCCAATTTTTGGAAAGAAACTTCTTTTCCTTTCCTGGGATAAGAAGACAGTCTCTAGCTTCTATGCAACATGGAGCCTACCATGCTTCTGCCGTTGGTTGATAAAACAGAGATTAGAAATGATTTTTATATGAAATCCCTTGGTGGAAAGTGGAGACCAACATCTAGAGGTAGGCTGAAGACTGCTGTTTTGTCAAGAATTTTCCTGGTGATTCTGGTGTTCCACTAGGCTCGGGAGCTGCAATAGGCTAGGCTATTCCTCTGTGCCACAGGCTACCCCCCACTATGCTAGACAGTTGTACTCTTAACACATCCAGCAGCTTCCTCCCTGCTTCAAGATAACCACCTTCTATTTCTGTAACTCGGGTGCCTCTTCTGCATTCAAAGAGGAAAAACACTGTTGGGAACTCCACTCACACCCTGTACTGATATTACACCAGCCAGCCAGTTATTTCTTTTGTAAACCTCAAAATTACACTCGAGTCTTCTCAGACAGTGGGACAAATCAGAGCGATATAAAGCATCCTGTCTTAGGCTTTTTCAGATAATGCCTGTGTTGGGGAGTGTACTCTTCTCAGTTAATAACAATGGCTGCCGGGACAGGGAAGGGTATAATTCTTTCCTGGATTATAGGAGCGGCAGCTCGCGCAGAGAGTCCTTTGTGATGGAGGCCAGTCAGCTTTTATGGACTTCAATGCTGTTGGCTTCAGTACACTTGGAAATGCAGGGTCAGCTCGCTGGGCTACATCATGCAATAAAAACACATTTTTATAGGTGTAGCCTGTCAGAGCAGCACCAACATGCAATACATAAAACCAATAGACACACCATGTCTACAGCTCCTATCCTTGTAACCAGATAAAGCAATAAAATTGACAGCAGTCACCAAAGAACTCCTTTCCTGACTCTGTGGGGTGAATTTACTGTTGCTTAACACAGAGGTGCTGTCGCCGAGCCTTGGATCAGTGTGGTGCTTTGGCCCGGCAAGTCACAGGGTGTGAAGTGGGGTGGGCCCGACAAAGCAGAGCAAGATGGCCAGTTAGGTCTTGCCAAGGCTTGAGACACTGGGGCCTTTACTGGAACGCATCTGGAGCCGAGATTTTCTACGGAATGTTCGGTTTTTTACAAGTTGTAGATGAAGTATTAAGGAAAACGGTGTGGTTATAGAGTGGTAGATTCCTAATTAGTCTCTTCCATCTTCAGTTCACATCCCTAAGGCAGGAGTCAGCTGATGTCTGACAGACTAGACAGGGAGCCCAATGGGTTGGCGTTTTCTAAGACAGCATTCTGAACGTGGAATCCATCTACCCTTTGGGATGGGGGAAGTAGGAGGAGAACATGAGGAGTTCTCCATGATGTTACAGGGACTCAGTCATTGACTAGGGATCCAGAGTTAACTTCATTGCAACAATATCCTAATTACTGGAGGCTTGGCATAGGCATCCTTTATTACCAGATTGCTCTGGGTGTTTCCGGTGAGAAGTACACGGAAGGTGCCATGCAGGAAGCATTGGAGATATGACCAGAGCTAAGGGTAAGTGGGGATGGGGGTGGCCAACATAGTAACCACTGCTAAGGGCTCAGGGACCAGAGGCCTACAAAATCTCAGCAATTATTCAAAATATAAAACATGAGGCCTGTGGGGGGAGCCTCAGCAAGTAAAGGGCTTTCTTTCTACATGAACCTGCAGATTGAGTTCAGCTCCCTAGCACCCAAGTAAAAAGACTGTCAGAACAGTGTGCATTTGTAATTCCAGAACTGGGGGCAGAGCATGGAGAAACCCCAACTGGGGTTGGGGTGAGCTCCACAGTCAGTGAGGGATCATGTCTCAAAACAGTGAGATGGTGAAGCAGTCACCTGATGTCAACATCTGGCCTCTACACGAACGTTTATCGGTGAGCATGAGCACACACACCCTGAAACCTTATCATGTCCCAGCCATGATTCTGGACTTTGAAGAGCCATAAAGCCAATAAAGGAGCTGGAGAGTTCACTGGCTGTGGCATCATTCATCATTGGCTTTGGATTAGCTATATAGGAAAAAGCCACTCTCCAAAGAGGAAGCCATGCCTGCAAGTCTCAGGGATGTGAGCAGGAGCTTCCAGGAGGAAGGATGGACCATGTGAGAAATGCGGCTGAAGTCGCTCAGTAGGAAAGAGGTTCATCCCAGCTGCCACCAGCCTAAGCAGCTTTCCCAGGGGTGAAGGGAAGACATGGCCGCTCTTATCATTCTGACTGGGTGTTACCATTGGTCAATCATTCTTTGATATTTGACCAGCACTTCATAATTAGTTAGCATCTCTAATCTAACATTGGTTGTGAAATTTAATCAAGGCCTTATGTAGCAGTCAGTCCCTTGGTTTTCATGGGGAAACTGGGTCCAGGAGTCCTCATAGATACCAGCATACCTTAAATGTTCAAGTCCTTTATACAAAAATAGAGTAGGATAGTATTTTCATATGAATTACATAATCTTTCCATATTCTTGGTATTGTCTACTAATAATACGTAACATGGTGTATATGCTATGTAAATAGTTATGTTGTTCAGGGAATGATGAAATGAAGAAGTATATTTAGTATTTGTGCAATATTTTTAAAATATTAACAATCTATTGTTGCTTAAATCTCTGGGTTCAGGGAACAGTAATTGTAATCATTACGGTAACTGAGACTTCAGGAGATTCAGCCTGCATCAGAAGGATTTTGAGACATGGGAGGGATTAAGTTGTGACATTGTCAACTACCGTGTCCTCTCTATCAGCTTTCATTAGTCCCACGTTTTCTATCACTGCCACAACCTTTGGGAATATCCCTGGACTGAACAGAAATCTCTTCTCCCGAAACTGGCCTTATCATGTTCCCGACAGCTAGTGTGCAGGGACACATCAATCCACAAGGTTCCATTGTGAAGGTGTTCTTCAATATTCTCCAAGGGGAATAGGCTTCGGAAGGCCAGCCTGGGAACCAGGCGTGATTCATCTCCCTGTTCCTGTGGGAGAGAGGTCCAAGGACCAGAAACCTGGATGATAAAAAGAAAGTTTGGACCGCAGCCCACCTCCAAGTTTGCAGCCCAAGAGCCAGAAAACCAGACGGGGGAGGGGAACCTCCAGGCTGTGAAATAGATGAAATCCTACCTGCAGGGATGGGTAGGGAGAGACTGTAAAAGTTTTGTACTGTTGGCCCCCTAGGGGCTTCTCAAAACCTTAGAAAGCAAATAATTAAGGTAACTAATAGAATCTAGTTGAGAGCAGAATTTATTACTTTGTCTTTTCTTTTAAATTCATTGTACATTTTACCTTTTGTCATTTAAAATGAGCATGGAGACTTGGCTGGGGCCTAACTTTCCCAAATGGCTCAATTACAGAGAGCTGAGCCTCAAGCAAAAATGTCAGAAGTATGAGAGAAAGAGAGTGGAGAGACACGGTTGGCCCCAGCATAGCCAGGTTGGGCAGGCAGAGGGGTGATGCATGATGCTCTCCTTTCTCAGATGGGTGGGGTTGCTATTGCGGGTTCAGTGAATATGGGTCACGTTTCACAGGAGGAAGTGGCTCTGTCTTACAGCAGTGCAGAGTCCTTTAGCCCCAGCCCCATGGGAGACTCCTACGAGTATGACATGTTCAGAAAAGCTCAATGAACCCCAGCCCAACATTAGGAACCAACTGAAAAGTCTGGTCACCTGTGGGTGACAGTTTTTTTTGTTTGTTTGTTTTTTGTTTTTGTTTTTGTTTTTTTTCACTTAGGACAATTTTGCTAAACACATTTATCTGCCTTCTCTGGAAACCTTGAGCTAAATATGTTGATATTTCCACCTAAGAAAATATTTCACTGCAAAAATCAAGGCAACAGCAAACAGAAGCAAGAATACAATAAGAAAGAAAATGCCCACGGCCGTGATCCCGCACGACAGCGTGACATCAGATAGCTTGACTCCCCTAAGCAATGGTGGATTTGCACAAAGAGTGTCCTCTGTGTCCTCCAGTTTTTGCCTGTTTTCTTTGTACCAGTCTAAAAAGTAAATATTTGAGCAAGTGCAGTCTAGGGGATTTCCTCTTAAATTAATGGTCCTTTGCTGAGACAAGATGGGGAGGAGACCAGGTGGGATGCTGCTAATGCTATTGGAAGCTAGATTGAGGTAGATCCCCTTAAGATGACTAAGAGCCTCGATGCTCCTGGATGTAAGCCTGTTGTGACTCAGGTCTACATGATTCATTATCTTAAGACTGATGAAGGCTCGCTGGTCTATGAAGGAGAGATCACAGAATGATAAAATTAAGATTTCTAGGCTTTCCAGCATCTGGAGTGGGTTGGTGTTTTGGATATTCCCATTTGGAAAGTGGTTTCCCTGTAAGTTCAGATGCTGGAGCGATGGCAGGCCATCGAGAAGATGCTGATTGCTGGTGTCAAGGAGGCAGTAGGAGAGATTTAGAACCTTCAGAAGATGGAGGTTCTGGAAGGGACTTTGTGCAGCGTGAACACGTAATCGGGTAAATGCCAAATCCAGGAGTTCTAGCTGAGGACATTCTTGGAATGCCTCAGTCTTTAGACCCAGGGGTTCATTGTAGCTCAAGTTTAGACTTTGTAAATGAGACAGGTTTTTGAGTTGCAGGTTGCAGCAATCAGAAGTTTCGATGTCATCGTGGCTTAGATCAAGCAGATGAAGATTTTCTAGGTTTGCTAAGCAGCCAGTACCAAGCACAAGTCTCTTCATGTTGCCTTTGATGTAAAGGTGTGTAAGGGAGGGGAAACTGGCAGCATGGATTTGACACAAATTATCAAACTTATTTGCATTGAGAACTAATTTCTTGAGGTTGTTTAGTCCCGCAATCCCAGAGGGTAATTCTTTCAGGTGAGTGGCTGTTAGGTCCAGTTCCTGGAGGTTAGTGAAGCAGTGGAATGTATTGGATGAGATGTCAAGGAAGTGATGCTTCTGCAGGTAGATACTCTCAACAGACATTTCACAGAGGCCCTCAAACACAGAGGAACTAAGTTCTTCATCCTCAATGTCCTCAAATGTCCCCAGCCAGAGAGACTGGATAGTAGAGTTCTGCAAACCCTTGAATATAACCAGCAAGTTGAGAGTCCCTCCAAAGTCCAAACTTTGGAAGACTGTTGACTTGAAAGCCCCAGGCTCTATCTCTGTGATGCCATTTCCCCTTAAGTTAAGGCTCAGGTTAGTGGCCGGCTGTAGAGACTGTATATCTTCTTTAGACAGGCGATGGATAGCATTATTCTGAAAATCCAGAACCTTCAGATTCTCCGTTGGGAACTCTTTGGGGAGCTTAATGGAGGAAATATGGTTGCTTCCAAGATGTAGACTTTCTAAGTTTTTCAGATTGTGCACTGGGATAAACTCAAGACTGGACATTCCTGTTTGGATGAAGAACAGATGTTTCAGTGACCTGGGTCCATTAAGTGCTGTTTCTGCCATAAATATCAGGGGATTTGCAGTTAGCACAAGTGTGTCTAACTGACGTTGGCTTTGGAAGGTGTCTTCATGTATCCAGTAAATCTGGCACCTCAAAGAGATAAGAGTATTTAGCAATCATTTATACAAGGACAAAAGAACAAACACCAGCACAGCCATGGATTAAGAAATCCATAAGTAGCACAAGTTACTGAAAAGCAAAGTTGAATTTTCTTCCACATCCACAGAGCAGTTTATTGGGTTGATGAATAGCCTTAGTTCTGAACACTCTGATTTAGAATTTATTCTGTAGTCCTTGTCCCTTTAGAGTGAACACTCAGGGATTGTTTTTGCGCGCGGGGGGGGGGGGGGTGTTTAAGAAAAAAGCCCAGTGATTTACTTGATTGTAAAAATTAAACTATGATTTACTATTAATTTAGCATAAATTATACCACAGAGAACACACAGGAGACTATATATATATATATATATATATATATATACATGCATACCTATAAAACACCATGGGCAAGCTACAATCTTTAATTTTTTGGGGGGGGCGTTGATTAGTAAAGATTGAATCCAGGACCGAGCACATGCTAAGCACACCGTTTAACACTGGGCTATAGTCTTGCCCACTTTTTTCATCAGTTAAATATGAAAGGGATTTATGAAGAACTATTGCATGTCAAATGATATATGGGAAAATGCTCCTTGAGCTGGAGAACAATAAAGACTCAGAAAACACCATCCCAATATTACATCTAAAAACACTGGATTGATTACACACATGTGCACACGAATACACATCCCTTTGTTGGCACATATGCACACTAACGGTTCCCTCATCTACCCACAAGTGGGCAGTGATATTGGCCATAGTATCTCACAATGGTGCTTGTCAACATGAAAGATGACTACAGTTGCTTGCTCTCCCACACTGCAGGGGTGGGAAGCCCAGCATGGAGAGCTGCTAAGGGATGCAGATGTCACAAAAGCATCAGCCTTCTTTCCCTCCTTTCCACATAAACCAGTTGTATGTTCTCACTCGCTTTTGATACTTCTGCCCCTTTGTTTTCAAACATTGGTTCAGCATTCAGACACAGCTTTCAGGCTGTATTTCAGCAACTGGAGTCACGATTCTGCCTCTAGAACCGATGATGGAATTTATCCAATTTGTGTAAAACAAATACACAAAAAGTAAATAGAAGGCAGGTGTAAGGGTGCTTGCCTTGAATCCTAGCCCTCAGGAGGCAAAGGCAGGTAAATATCTGTGAGTTCAAGGCCAGCCTGGCCTACATGGTGAATTTGTGGAGAACCAGGACTACATAGAGAGATCATGTCTCAAAAACAAACAAACAAACAAACAAACAAAAAAACAAAACAAAAACCCAAAACAAACAAACCACCACCACCAACAACAAAATAATAATATTAATAGAGGAATCTGTGAGTTTCTTCTAAAGTGTCATTGCCCAGTGATAGCCGACAATGTTAACATGCAGCATAATATGGCATCAGATTTGGCTAAGATTTGTTTTCATTTTGGCCATCAATACTCCTTAGAACAGTGAGTGGTTCTCAAACTTCCTAATGCTACAACCCCTTAATATAGTTCCTCATGCTGTGGTGATCCCCAACCATAAAATTCTTTTCGTTACTACTTCGTAACTGCAATTTTGCTACTGTTACGAATTGTAATGTAAATATCTGACATGCAGGATATCTGATATATGAGCCCTGTGGAAAGGTCATTCAACCCCCAAAGGGGTCGTGACCCACAGGATGAGATCCACTGCTTTAGACCTTCCTAAACAGCACTGCTGTTGCAGAGCTGGGGAGCAGGATACTTTCCTCCTAGTTGACCTAATTTACAATACATCTTAGTGTCAGAAATGTGTTCCTTGGGGAAGGACAAATAGACGAGCAGCTTATCTGTGGCCCTATAGGAGGTATCGGAGATGCTTCAGATGTATAATACGGTTTTGCTTAAATAAAATGTCAAGAGCAGGCAAGGAGCTGAATTACCTACCTGGTTAAATCCAGAAAGGTGAGATTTACGAGTCTGCTGAAGGTCGTATTTTGAATTGTAGGCAAGAAATTAAAGCTGAACTCCAAACATTCTGTTGAGTTTGGTAGAGTGCCAGGAATTTCACTGAGACCTAAATTTTCACAGCTGTATGTTTTGTTGGTTTCTTTCTGATGGGAGAAGCAATATAAATTAGTATTTGATTTAGTAATTTGATGTACTATCTAGCAAAGTTATTTATGATTTACCTTTTGATAATCAGTCCCACATCTAGTAATCTTCCCCCAAAATAAACTTGCAAAAAACACAAAATGCTTATGCACAATCTTATTCACTACAGGTTTTTAGTAAGCTACCACCAAGAATAACAACAAAGCACTTGCTCTTGATTAGATTATGATTCAAATAAATCAGTTGGTAAAAAAAATTTGTAGTCCATCAGAGAACTTTGAATCATGGAATTAGATGATATTAAGAAAATTACATGCTTTGTTAGGAATGTATTGGCTGTAAGCCAAAATGTGGAGGGTACACCTCTTATCTGAGCACGTTGGAGAGAGTCAATGAGATTATGAATTCAAGGATGATGTGAGCTACACAGCAAGACCCTGTCTTGAAAAACAAACAACCCCCCAAAAAAACCAAACAAATAAACAAACAAAAACCAAGGGCATTTTCTAGCATGCACAAGCCTGAGTTTAATCCTCAGTACTGGGAGAGAAAAGGATTATCAATAGCCACACTATTATCAATATGAGTCTAGCTGAGCAAAATGTGGTACTCCCTAGAGGAACCCTGCAGAGATATACTTGCCAAAAACAAGCTTCCAAATGAAGGAATGAATAAATTGGAATCTAGTCAAGACTTTAGGCCTAGCTTCATGTCTGTAAGGGAGTGACACAGCAAATTTAAGTTAAAACATCATAAAGTAGCAGTCACCCAAATACAGAAAGTGGGGCATTCTATATAGTAAGTAACTGGGGAAGGTAGGGGCAGAGGAAGAAGGAAGAGGAGGAGGTCAGAAACGCTTTGTAGATAAAGGGGAGTTGGTGATATGTCTCAGTGGGCACTTGCCACCAACCCTGCCAACCTGAGTTTGCTCCCTTGGAACCCACAGGATAGAAAGAACCCGCTCTTGCACTTGGTTCTTGCAAGCTGACTCCACACACATGCCATGGTGTGTCCTCACATGCTTGCATATGCACAGAAAATAACTGTTTAAAAGCTATGTTATAAGAAAAAATATCCATAATTACTTAGACAAGCAAATAATAGATTAATCCTTGTTTAGATTATGATTTTTAAAAAGCTAGGAAAAGACATTTTATAAACAATCGGAGAACTTTGAAGACAGGATTTGCTGATATTGAGAAATAATGAATTTGAGAGAGAAAGAATATGAATTTTTTTAACATTAATGGCTAATATAATTATATAAAAGAAATGGTCTTAGATGTTTTGTTTTAGATGCAGATTAAAGTAGCTAAAAATAAAGTGACAGGTTTGAGATTTGCTTTAACATACTCTGGCAAAAATAAAAAAAAAATAAAAAAAGAAAGAAAAAGAGACAAATCATTCCATAATCCCAGCCCTTGGGAGGTTAAGACAGGAGGATTGCTGCAAATTCTAAGCCAGTCTGAGATAGTAAGACCCTGACTCAACAAACAAACAAACAAACAAACAAACAATACAAAGGAACAGAGCGGGAGGCAGGAGACAGAACTGGGTAGACAAGTTTGAAGACAAACGCTGACCATCCTTCAATAGTGAGTGATGGATATTTGGAAGTTCTGGTAACTATTTTGTAACAAATTTTCTTAATACAATATTAAAAGGAAAACTAAGTAACACAGATCTTGGGTGTTTCAACCTTGAAATGTGAATTATTTCCCCTTTTAGGATCTCTAGGTTGTGACTACCAGACTGTGGATCTTTGGGCCCACCCTGTGTCCAACATAGTTGAAGATCCTGAAATCTGACAGGCCTTGCCTCTTGAATCCCTAATCCAAGATACAGATCTCGAACTAAGTAGAAATGGGAAGATATTCATCAGAAGTCCACAGAACTGTAGGGTCATGGTTTATCTGGTGTTGCTGTAGTGTGCATGGCTGGTGTGTGTGTATGTGTGATTGGGCGTGGGGCAGGTAGGAAGGTCTGGTGATGTGTATCCTGTCTAGGGAGGCTCCTAGCTAAGAAAAGTATCATTGGAGATACAAGAAGATGAGCAACAGTGACCACCAGTGCTCAGGTCGTCTCACATCTTAGGTGAACTCATGTAACCACCGGTCTCCTGGTCTTTCCTTAGCACACACCTGCTCTCCAGTGGCCCATGAGGCTGCCCCACCACACTCTAGCTCAGCTGCCTTCCTAGTGTTGACTACAAACAGATTATCCTAGCTGGAAACAGAAGTCCACACACCTTCCTTTTCTCCTGAATGGTGAGGCTCTCTAGACGGCACCATTTTAATCACTTTTTGCTTAACTCCATTTCCTGCTCAATGATGCACTTTTTCATAGCTCCACTAAGCATGCGCATCTACAGGAAACCGCTGGTTTCCTTCTGTTCTGTGAGGCTATTACAACTGTCGATGATGAAAATGCCATATTTATATTTCCCTGTAATTTATCCTCCATTTTTATAGACCCAAAGTCCTCTTGGCACTGTCACAAATCCATCCACATAATGTCCTTGAAATGCACACTTTGCATTTAAAACCTACATGATTAAGCTGACTGGTGAGGAAAAGCATGTTACAAGACTGGTGCCCGTGAATGTGGCTCACTCAGAGAGAACCTGTGTGGACAACTGTGGGCTCAATGTTGCTGTGGTTCTTATTAGCTTGGAGGAGACATTTTTCTTTTCTAGTCCCTATTGGCATATCTGACTTCATGTACATATGGATAAAGGGGGATCTGCCAGTCTGTCTGACTCTATTATAGTACCACAGTGAAAGGCCTAGGGCTACCGATTCCCCCTTCTGAATATACATGCCTAGGACACTGAAATTATTTCCTCTTTCAGCCTCTTCTGGGCCGTCTAAGCACTTTACTGCACTAATGGGATTAGAAAGTAGAGGCTGCAAAAAAAAAACCAAAAAACAAAAAAAAAAAACCAAAAACTCTGCTGAGCCAAGGGCCAAGGGAGCTTCTAGATGGAGGAAAAGCAAGGAAGTGAAGTAGATCTTTCACGTCAGCAAAAAAGGAGAGGCAGGCAGGCAGATCACCAGAGCATGTTCCACAAATCTCCACGAAGACGGAAATAGCAATGGCCCTGCTGCCCCTGATTTCTAGGCGGACGGGGGATGACAAGAGTTAGTTAGAATTTCAAACCAAACGTGTCTTGGGCTCCACACACAGCCGCCCCCTACCGTTTTTTGCAGTCAGGGTTTTACAATAAAAATTGTTATGACCATGAGAGTTAGCAACATATAAGAAGCACTGGATAGTTTTCAGTTGATTTTCCTTATTTATTTTTAATTAGTCTATTTTACATCCTAGCCTTAGTTTCCCCTCCCTCCTCTCTTCCCATTCCCAACCTCCACCGCCCCTGTGCCCCCCCAACCTACCCATTCTTCCTCTGTTTCTGTTCAGAAAGGGGCAGGTCTCCCATAGGTACCAACGAAGCTTGGCATATCAAGTTACAGTAAGATTAAGCTCCTCCCCTTGTATTTAGGCTGGACAAGGCAATCCAATATGATGAACAGGTTCCCAAGAGCCAGCCAAAGCTTTAGGAACAGCTCCTGTTCCCATTGTTAGGAGTCCCAGAAGTAGACCAAGCTACACCACTATCACACATAGAGGGCTTAGGTCAGTTCTCTGGTTGTTGGTTCAGACTCTGGGAGTTCCTATGAGCCACATTAGTTGTTTCTGTGGGTTTTCTTGTGATGTCCTTGACCCCTCTGGCTCCTACAATCTGTCCTCCCTCTCTTCAGCAGGATTCCTTGAGCTTGGCCTAATGTTTGGCTGTGGGTCTCTGTATCTGTTTCCATCAATTACTGAATAAAGTCTTCTTGTTGTAGAATATTTTAAGGTGTGTTACTGTTGCTTATGTTTCATTTGTTTAATTCTGTGAAGCTGTATTACTGTGTCTGTCTAAAATACCTGATGGTCTAATAAAAAACTGAACAGCCAATCGCAAGTGAGGAGAAAGGATAGGTTGGCTGGCAGGCAGAGAGAAGATATAGAAGGAGAAATCTAGGAGGTTGGAGGAAGAGAGATCAAGTAGCCAGAGAAGGAGGAGGACTCTAGGGGCCAGCCACCCAGCTACACAGCAAGCCATGGAGTAAGAGTAAGAGTTACAGAAGTAAGAGAATGGGAAAAGCACAGTGGCAAAAAGTAGATGGGATAATTTAAGGAAAGCTGGCAAGAAACAAGCCAAGCTAAGGCCAGACATTCATAATTAAGAATAGGCCTCTGTGTGTGATTTATCTGGGAGCTGGGTGGCAGGCCCCCAAAAAGAGTAAAAAAAAAAACAACAACAAAGTCTCTATGATGACAGTTGGGGTAGTCACCAACATGATCACAGGAGATGGCGAGTTCAGGCTACATATCCCCTAGTACTACCAGGAGGCTTAGCTGGGGTCATCTTTGTAGATTTGTGGGCATTTCTACCTGACCTCGAAATGCCTAGGTATCTTACAGTACTCTCACCCTCCATCCACTCCTCAACCAGATTCCTCAAGTTCCCATCCATACTCACCCCCAGTCCACCCAGGACATCTCTTCTGTTTCCCCTTGCCAGGGAGATCCACCCATTCCCTGCCTTGGGCCTTCCTTGTTACCTAGCCTCTTTAGGTATACCCAAAGGATGCTCAATCATACCACAAGGGTACTTTCTCAGCTATGTTCATAACAGCATTATTCATAATAACCAGAACCTGAAAACAACCTAGATGCCCCTCAACTGAAGAATAGATAAAGAAAAAATGTGGTACATTTATACAATGAGGTATTACTCAGCTATAAAAAACAATGACATCATAAAATTTGCAGGCAAATGGATAGAACTAGAAAAGATCATCCTGAGTGAGGTAACCCAGACCAAGAAAGACAAACATGTTATGCACCCATTCATAAGTAGATATTAGCTGTAAAGTAAAGGAGAACCTTGATTTTATTTTTTAAGGCTGGAAGTGTGAACATGTGCACACACATACAATCACTCTCATTTAGTCCTTTTGAATGTAAGGTTTTGTAAGTTATATATATTCAGTTTATACCTCCTTAAGAACAAGGACATATGAGCAACACCCCCGCCCCACCCAATGCAGCTGAATTCATTGAATTCGCAAAATTCAATGAATCGCAATCTGGGGGTTCTAGCTCAGGATCTAGAGAGGTCTCCAGCCCAGGTAGTTGGGCACTACTATGATCTCTTTGTCATGAAGCATGGTCCCGCTCAGGGCCATGGCACTCTAAGTGGGGT
The DNA here is from genome assembly GCF_949786415.1 of Peromyscus eremicus. Taxonomy (NCBI): domain Eukaryota; kingdom Metazoa; phylum Chordata; class Mammalia; order Rodentia; family Cricetidae; genus Peromyscus; species Peromyscus eremicus. The sequence goes on from NC_081427.1 coordinate 50,093,307, forward strand.
AAGGAGACCCATGTGCAGGCCTGAGGCCGTCCACCCTAGCATCTTGCAGCATCAGGCAGACAGGCACTACTATGGTGAGCAAATGTGTGGAGTGATATGGGGGAGAGAGAGAGAGAGAGAGAGAGAGAGAGAGAGAGAGAGAGAGAGAAAGTAGTTCATGTCCTGTGGACAGAAGCATATCTGAAGAGACAAAAAAGACGAGGAATAGGCTGAGGTGGATGGCTTCATGGCCACCCAGGGCCATGGTGATGTCCGGGCCTGAGCTTCTGCTGGGGATCATGTCTGGGTTCATGGCTCTGATGCAGCCATGGTCTGTATTGATGTTCATGGCTCCTGATACCACCAAAGGCAGAGAGCATAGGGCTGTGCAGAGTTGGCCCCGCCCCTCACTGGCTGAAGCGCTCAGGAGAGAGAGCCCTACACCTCACCTAGGCTGCACAATAGAGCTGACTCTGTTAGCAGGGGCATGGGCAGACTGGCCCTGAAGGCATGAGAATGGTAGAGCAGGTCATGCCCCTATTTATGCCATTGGTGGCATGGGTGAGGGAAAGATTCCCTCCTCTCCTTGCCTCTCACCCCCTGCAGCAGGTGGGGGACCCGACCCAACCCCCCACCAGCTTCAGCACTCGGGAGAGCAGGCCCTGCACCTCACCTGGGCAGTACCATAGAGCCAACCCTGTCGGTGGAGGTGTGGGTAAGCCAGCCTGAGGTTGTGAACATGGGAGAGCTGTCCCCACTACTCATTTGTCTAGTGGCAGCATGGGTGGGGGAAATATGTCCCCCCCCATCAATGCCTGAGGGTGAACTGTCAGGGAGAATGACAGGGAGAGCTGTCCCTGCCCCATACCAGCTGCAACACTCGTGAGAATAGGCCCTGCACTTTGACTGGGCAACACAGTAGAGCTGACACTGTTGAGAGAGGTATGGGTGAGCCAGCCCCAATGTTGTGAGCATGGGAGAGTTATCCCCATTACTCATCTGTCTCGTGGTGGCATGGGTGGCAGAGAGATGCCCCCCCCTATCAATGCCTTAGGTCATAAAAACAGGAGAGCTGTCCCTGCTCCTCAGCGGCAGCAGCACTCTGAAGAGTGGCCCCTACACCTCGGCTGGGCAACACAGTAGAGCTGGCCCTGAAGGTGTAGGTGTGGGAGGACTGACTCTGAGGGTGTGAAAGCCAGAGAACTGGCTCCCACCCTTTGCTCTTTGCTGCCAGGGGTGAACCAGCCAGGGCAGTGCTGGAGAGCCCATCCCGGGGGTGAAGACGGGGGAGAGCTGGCAGGCTGACCAACCCTGCAACTCCCCAGGCCCAGAACCAGGGTTATATGTTGGCCCACCCCAACATCTACCCCATCTGTGATCTGCTGGAGCATGGAGGGTGGTCAGTCCTGTGCCCTAGGGCTGCAGGATCTCCACAACACAGGGCAGCAACGGGGTGTCCAGGAAGAGTTCCAGTGAGGGCCCATCATCGATGGTGCAGCAGAGACCAGGGGCCTGGAACCAGACCAGTGATGCTTTGTGATGAACACCTTCTTGTAAAGAGGTATGGATAAAGGGGTTTACTGTGTGACTCACTGTGTCACACTGCAGCTTCCATGACAAGATTTTCCCCTTCTTTTTTTTTCCTTTTTCTTTTAAATTTTATTTTGTTTTATTTGGGGTAAGGTGGGAGATGGGTAGAATTGGGAGACATGATGTGAAAGACACAAAGAATAAAAAAAAGAAAGAAAGAAAGAACAGGGACATACAATCACAGCACCATTATCAAATTCAGAATGTTTAACATCAATTCTGGTTATTATTCAACAGTCCATAATTTTGCTAGCTGCTGCCTTGCTGGCCTCCAAGATAATTTTCTGTTTTTTCAATCTGGAATCATACCTTGCATTTGTTGTCAAATTTCCACAGATTTCTCTACTCTGAGGCAATTCTTCAGCCTCTTATGACAGTGCTCTCTCTCTCTCTCTCTCTCTCTCTCTCTCTCTCTCTCTCTCTCTCTCTCTCTCTCTCTCTCTCTCCCTCCCTCTCTCCCTCCCTCCCTTCCTTCCTTCCTTTTTGGAAGAAAATAAATGTAGGCTCACGTGTGCCAGAACATCTTTTATCGTGGTTCTATGTGTTTCCTGGTCTTGGATTCAGGTAGAAGCCACATTTTGGTAGAAGCTCTTTCTCACCCCATAACCAGGGGCAGCGCTTTGGGTGGGTTTTACGAGCAGAGCATGGGGTCATAGAGTAGAGGAATGTGCATCCTTCAGAGGATGCCGCAAAGCAACAGACACCTCCACCGCTGCCAGGACCACGTGCCTTGGGCTTTCCTCCCAGGCAGACGTCCACCATGCCACAGCTCCCTGAGCCCAACGTGATTATTCTTTCTGGACATGGACAGTTTCCAAAGTTGCTTTTCCCCTCTTCTGCCTCGGCTGGCTGCACTGCCGACAGGGCCCATCCTTCTTAATGTGAAAGTCTGTGCCAGCAGAGCGGTGGCGGCAGAGGCATGCAACCGCACACGCCCAGCTCTGTGTCAAGAAGCGTTTGTTTAGGAGCCGCAGTGCACCAGGACCCCGGCCAGCCACTTTGTCTTCAGCTTGGGCTCAGAGCTGGGCCTCTTTTACCTAGAGCAGGGCTCCTTTGTGTTTGCAATCCCCTTTCCCTCCAGGCATTGCTTTGCATTTTTTCAATCAGGATGTTATTTTGTTTCTGCTGTACCCCAACTGCCTCCCACCCCACTGTATTTTCTGTCCTTGCAAGCATTGAGAAGTTGTTTTTTTTTTTTTTTTTTCTAATTTGGAAGCCTTTGAATTTCACTGGAATGCTTATTCCCAGCTTTTCAGATGTCTACTACACTTGACACATGCATGCATGAGGATTTGGAAACACTGACCCCCCCCCCCCCTTTCCCTTTAATCACACCTTGATCCAAAAGAGCAGTTTGACTGGTAAGCTAAATTCCAGAGCAAAGATTACTCTCTGAAAACAAAACAGCCAGTGAAGGGAAAACTCCCAGGAAGGCACATCCCTAAAATGGTGTTGTCAAGCTGACTCCTCCAGGTGAAGGACATCCCAATTAAACCTGCTTTGTTTTCTGTGCCTCTACAGCAGTGGTTCTCAACCTGTGGGTCAAGACCCCTTTTGGGGGTGTGTGTGGAACGATCCTTTCACAGGGGTCACATATCAGATATCCTGAATATCGGATATTTACATTATGATTCATAACAGTGGCAAATTACAGTTATGAAGTAGCAACGAAAATAATTTTGTGGTTGGGGGTCCCCAGAGCATGAGGAACAGTATTAAAGGGTCGCAGTGTTAGGAAGGTTGAGAACCACTGCTCTACAGAATTAGCCTGCTTGTCTCCAAGCTCACAGCACTAAGTTGTCTGGGCTTCCTTCCCTTTTTCCCAGCGGTAGCTTGGGGATAAGAAACTCACCCTGCAGGTATGCTGTGAGAAGGGGCCTCAGTCCTGAGCAGAAGTGCCCACTTCAGGGGTCATCTCACCCTCCCTCCCCCCATCATCTAAAGTTCCCAGGAAGCTGGTGCATCTGTGAACTTGGAGTTCTTCAAAAGACGGCACTGCCAAGTAAAGCCCACCCCATTCCTAGACACAGAAGGACTTTGTCTTACCCTGGTTTTGAGTGCCTATCAATCAAGACCAAGATGAGCCCTTTTGAAATGGGGGTGGGGAAGTAAGCCTGCAGACCCAAGGAACTATTTCGGAGTGCATTGAAAATGTTACAACAGTAGCAATTACAGAACACTGGATTCCAGCTAGGCTGCATATTTGCTAGTCTCTAAAGGCCTGGTCATGGTCGTAATTTTGTTACATGCATACAGAGAACATGGGGGCATTTAGCAACAGACAGATTCTCTGTGGAGTGTTCATGAGGTTTTATTACAATTTTTTCAGAATGTGGTGTAGGTTGGAACTTAAGCCAAAAAATTTATTAAAATATTAATTCTGACTTCTATTCAACATGCATATATATGCACGTATGTATATATCAGTTTTTGAGCTGTGAAACTTAGAAATATGAAACAATAAATCTTCCAGAAGAAACTGTGGGATAATATCATCATAGCTCTGGGGTAGACAAAGATTTCTTAAACTGGACAGAAATGTACTGAAAATTAAGGGAAGAAATGTTAAATCAAGTTATAATAATATGAAGAACTTCCAGTTGGCAAAAGATACCTTTAGGAAAGTTGAAAGTCTCAGAGTAGAGGAACATATTGGCTATCAAATCAAGACAACAAAGGAGAAAATGGGCCAAAGACTTAAGCATTTCACACACACACAAATGTAGTTGTAGAGTGCTGGGGGTGTATCCGTGTCATAATGCTCGTCCAGCAGGAGAACAACACTGAGTTAGACTCTCAGCAGAACAAGAAGAGAGGAAGTATGTAAACAACTGTGAACATGTACTCAATTGAATAATTCATCAGAGAAATCAAAACTGAATCCCAATGAAATACAACTTCCCAACCATCAGGATGGCTCACATTTAATATCAAACGTTAACAAGACTCTGGAGCAATGAACAGTCACACATACTGCCAATGACTGTTAATTAGTAGCAATGTTTTATAACACTGGCAATGTCTAATACAGACACACACACACACACACACACACCCCTATGGGAAAATACATCTACTCAGGTACTCATATAAGATACATTTGTATATTTGTTTACTAAAGAAAGGTATAATCAAGAAAGTCCAAAACCAGTATCATACATAACTTCCAGAAAATTATAAACAATACAAATTTTCTATTAACAGTAGAGTAATAAATAAGTGGTGGGGTCTTCTACCAAACAGAGTGTCATTTAACAGTAGGAATCAACAAATGACTATTGTGCATGTCATCAGAAAGTGTCACCAATTTAATATCAAGAAAAAAGGAGCCAGACAAAAAGAATTTTAACATTATGGGCCCCCTACAGTGTAAAGTTATTTTTTGGTAGGCGTAAAAGCAACCATGATGATAGAAGTTAGAAAATTGGATATCTTAGAGGAACTAATGACCTGGAGGAGGCTTGAGGGCTTCTCAGGTATGGAGTAGACACTGTGTCTTGAGTTGTATTGGGAATACCTGGATGTGTTTATTGGTGAAACTGCAATTAACTGCATATGGAGGGCTTTGTGAACGTTCTGTGCGTTTTGCTTCGACAAAAGTTTAATAAGCTGAAAAGGAGGCAAAACCAAAACAAAACCCTTATTATCACACTAGATGAGCTCATGACGGTGAGTCCTAGGAACAGACAGGCAGCAAGTGCCTAACTATGCTTGAAGTGGGACGAGGGAGAAGAGAGGGCTGGGAGAAGGGTGGGTAGAACCAAGGTGATTTGAATGGAGGAAATTTTCACAAGGACCTTTGTGCTTTGTGAAAATCAAAGGCACGTGTTTCTCCTAACCCGCCCTGCTTGCTCCCACTCATCTGTGGCATAGAGGTCTGGAACCCTCAGGAACATGTTCCCATCACATGTATTAAACAGCCTTAGAATCCTGCTGCTTAAAAGGAAAAATGAGAGAATGAGGGAGACCAGTTCCCTCTTATTCTTCCAGGGTACTCTTGAGCAGGGGGAAATAAGAAACATATAGATAGAAGCGGGGGGGAGGAGAGAGAGAGAGAGAGAGAGAGAGAGAGAGAGAGAGAGAGAGAGAGAGAGAGAGAGAGAGAGAGAGAGAAACAGGATAGCCTCGGAAGGGCCTGGGTCTGAACCCACCAGCCCCTTCTGGCTCTTCTAAAGGGCTTTTTAAAGGAATGCCAAGAGACGAGGCAAAAGACCTCCCCCAGCACAGCCAAGTGCAGACTGTTTCAAACCCCTGGTGAGCTTGCACGTGGTCAGGCCATCCCCTAATGCAGCCCTGCTGTGTAAAGCAAGCTCAGATCTCACTAGAAAACCTTTGTGGACTCCCACGAGAGAAGAGGGAAGAGAAAATAGAGATCTAATGTTAATGGAATGTGTTGCAAGGCTACTTAAAATTAGGCATGTGTCAGAAGGCAGCCACAGGGTAGAGATGGGGACTGGTGTGTTAGACTTCCAAAACGGAAATCTTCACTCTAATGCAGGGCCTTTGGTGATCTGGGACACCAAGCTCTACTCCCATGAACTGAAAGGCATGGTACTGAAGGTCTACCATAGGCAGTTTCCCTCTTTTTGCCTTATTTCTCTTTTCTCTGCCAAAGCAGGGGCAATGTACAAAAGGGAACTGGCAACTCCAGAGGCTGGTGACCTTCATGAGTGGTTGACTACTTCAGTAGCTCTGTTGGGAGTTTCCCAGCAGAGCTGGCCCTTCCTGGACTTCTTGTGGTCTCAGAAGGGCCGCACAGGCCCTTAGGTGTAGGGTTTTGAGAGTTGAACTACTAAGTTAAGAACAGAGCACTGCAAATAGCCTAGTTTTGAGGAACTTGAATGAATGGGAAGATTATCCCAGCTAGGGATGCTGTCAGCAGGTGACTGGCATTGGTCCTTGGTCACTGAGAAGGTGATGCCCCCATCCCAATCTCTTTATGCCATCTACCTGGTATGTGAATTTGACCTCCCAATTCGAGTGAGGTGAAGCTGGGGCTGATGAAGGCCCTTTCTTCTTTTATTTATTTTATAGGCCGAGTTGTCTCCCATCCTCCCAAGCCTAAACTTCTTATGTTGAAGCCTTAACCCCCCCGGACCTTGTGTCTCATGTGGCTATGACTGGAGACAAGGCTTTTCAAGACAGATTACAGTAAAATAAGGAAATGTAGGTAGGTCCTAAGCCAACACAACTAATGTCTCAATAAGAGAAAATTAGACACAGCTAAGCATGAGGGATGACACACAGTGGACACTTAAGAACCCAGCCATCTACGAGCCAAGACGGAAGTCCTTAGAGGAAGACGACCTTGCTACTACCTTCCAGCCTACAGACATGACAGCAGCCATCTATGAGCCAAGAAGAAGGTGCTCAAAGGAAGACGACCTTGTCACCACCTTGATCCTGGATTTCCAGTCTCCAGAAAGGACAAACAATAGATTCCTACCATGTAATTTTCCCCACTCTCTAGCACTGGTTCTGGAAGCCCGAGGAAACTAATATACCATCCCTGCCTTGATTGTTTCTGAGTATCCTATCTCTGCTTGGTCTGAGGACAGCCCGAGTCCACTCAAATACACGGCTAACAAGCTTCTGTTTGTTTCTGTTCCAGACGTCATTCAAATCCCGGCTTCGGCTTTGATTCATACCCTTGTCTGGCAAGTCTTTGCCTTGAGTTTTAGATCATTGGTCTGACTACGGTCTCAGATTCATTTTGCCCCCAGCTATCCCTGGCTTATATTCTCTTTTCGGTCCCAAAGTAGGAAAGGAACTTACTAAGCCACCCCTTTCTGTCTGTACCCTTTGTCAAGCATGCCCATGTGGGACTGGCCCCTTGCCAGAGTCAAGGACAGTATGAGGAAGGTTGAATCATTTTAAGATGGCAAAGGACTGACCTCTCTCTCTCTCTCTCTCTCTCTCTCTCTCTCTCTCTCTCTCTCTCTCTCTCTCTTCTCTACAACTTCCCAGTGGTTGATAAATATTGTTACAGTTCAAAACAGAAGGTTGGAGTTGGCTTGGTTCTTAGATTTACTCCTGTGGGTAAATCTGAGTCTAACGGACGGAAGGGTGTCCAACTGGAGGAGAAAACCAATCTCATTCAGAATGATCCTGTAAATGTTCTGAAACCTGGTATGGGCCTCTCCTTACTAGTCTTTACTACAACAGCCGAGAAACCAAAGGGCTGTGTGGGGAGTGGCCATATGCTCGGATGCTGCACACACAGCTCTCATGGCTTAGGCGTCAGGGTTGAGAAGGTCTGCTCTTTGCAGCGAAAGTCTGTTGATATCCCCCATTGTCATCTTTAGGACTGTAGAAACTTAAAGCCAAGGCTCAGATGAGTCTGTGTGCCATATCTCCAATTTTTCAGCAAGAGTCAGCTGGGTAGAGACAAATAGTTTGGACTCACCTCAATGCACATCTGATCCGAGGAGGTGATGGTTTCACAGCTTGCTGAAAAGAGTGCCACTAAGAGGAAGCAGCTGATGTCCAGAGCCATCCCAGGTCCAGAGCAAGCCCAGCTGGTTAGGATTATCTAATGCTCAGAGCCAAGCAGTATAATCACACTCTAATAGCCCTGGCAATTTGGCAGGCATAGAGTTACTCGGAAGGTTGATCTTAGAACTGAAATGCTGTGAACTACTCAGCAGTTGTAGATCTGTGCTGCAAAAAAGAGAAAAAAAAAAAAAAAAAAGGGAAGTTCTTTCTGCATATCAACCATCTCAGCCAAAAATAACCTAGAGCTCTGCCCCAGGGTGGCCCAGTGCATTTCCTGACCAATGTGGACCAGTTGAGCAGCCCTCTCGAGTCTCACCGTGATGCTTCCCATTGGCTTGAAACCAGTTTCAAGGGTTTGCTCCACTGGGCTAGCTTCTAGTCTCTCTCCTCGTGAGAGGCTGGGAAGGCCGGAATCTGTACTCACACTGGATGATGTCACTTTGCTAGCCGTCCTTGGGAGTGACTAGTAGAAGTGCTGGAGCACGCTGGCAGGGGCAGAGAGCTCTGCTCCAGCGGATGGGAGAGCTGTAAAACTGGGAAGCAGGGCAGGAGGTGACAGGCTCAACTGTCGTGCTAGCTGAACCTCAGCTGCTCCCTGGACCACTCCTGATCTTCCTATGGAAGGAGCTTACTTTCTCTCTCACTCTGGGGACTTAGGGCTGCTGTTTTAACAGCTCGGGTGGAAGCCCCTTTTCTGCCCTCACAACTGGTTCAGTTAAACAAAACAACTTTAAAAGACATAGCAGCCTGGCCGAGGGAGCAGAACTAAGAGCCCCTGTCTGGGGTCCCTTTTGCCTTAGAAATAATTTTGAAGCCTTGGGATGTACCTCAATTGGTAGAGTGATTTCTTAGCATGCGTGGAACCCTGAGTTTGGTCCCTCTGCACCCCATAAAACAGTTATGGGTATACTCCCATAATTTCAGGAGTAGGGAGATAGAGAGCCAAGAGGATGGGCAGTTCAAGGTCATAAGGAGTTTAAGGCCAGCCCAAGCTACAGGAAACCCTGTTTCAGTGAAGGGTAGGGGGAGGAGAGAGATAAAAAGAAATAGAGAAAACCCTTTGAGAGGGTGGTAATTATTAGGATGGTCAAGGTGTGGCAGGAAGAGAAAAAAGGTTCAAACATTTACCCAGTAAACTGAGCTACCCCAGTCTTTTTCTGTCCTTGAACCAGTTGATATATGGGGGATAACTGGGGTCACTGTTCTTCCATTCCACTTCCAAGAGCCCAGTTCCTACCTAGTTCAGACTCCACAGTGACCTTAGATATACTCCTCTGTGTCACTACCACTGATAAAATGACCAAAGTAGCCACCACTTACTAAACATTTATTAGTCAGCAGACCAGATTTTATTTTGGTTTAGGTGCATTTCCTTATACTACAACATTTCTACCCCCCCCTTCTTTTGGCTCATTTTATACTTGTAGAAACTGATGACTTGGAGAAATTAAATTACTTCCCCAGGACTCCACCACCAGAGCATCTGGGCTTCAGATCCAGGTGGCCTCACAGAATAGACACACTTCTACTCTCTGTGGTAAGAAGAAAGCAGCCTACTAAAACAGCTGAATAGTAGTCAGAACAGAGAAGGGTTCACCTGTCAGTCTTAGCAGAGACTGAAAATGGGCCTGAAAATCTTCTCATTTGGGCTACATTTGGGCTGTTCTCAGTACCTAGGCATGGCCATAAAATGCCATCCTCATCAACAAGTGTGCCGCTGAAGATGCTACTTGCAAAACGTGGTCTAAGCCAATAAAGGTGAGTGGTAGACCACTTTACTTCAAAGAAGGCACCCATCCTGGTATGGACCCAAAGGGGTCTGGTTCTAAGCCTCAGGTGCACTGCTTACCAACTAAGTGACCTCTGACACGACCCTTCTGAAAGCAGTTTCTCATCTGAAAAGCCAGAGCTGCTCCGCTTACATCGCAGGGTAATTATGAGGATCAAATGGGGTCATATGTAGGAAAATGCTTTCTTAACCTTAAAGCCCTGCATACACATAAAAGAACGTAGAGTGAAGTCTGCTCTAAGCCACCAATTCCAATGTCATGTAAATATCACTCTCAGGAAATTGTCTCCTAGCCCCAGAGACACTGAGAAGGCATATTACTTTCTGTCTTAAAGAACAGTTTGATGGCTCCGTTAAGACCATAAGATTTTGTCATTTTCTGAGGCCACATCATTTGCATATGATTTGCGTGCGTTTGCATAATGGATTCAAAAGACTCACTGCCAGTGTATCGGAGTAAAAGAAAATAAATGAATATGAGTGACCTTCTGCCACAGCATTCAAATCAAATATTCAGGGCATAATACCCTGAAATATGAAATAGATTAAAATTTAAACTATTGCAAACAGATAGGAAGATAGGTTTTAGAGTTCAGAGGCAAGAATGAAACCCTTCTTTGGTTCCAGATTGTAAAGAGTCACATTCTCCTAAAGGTCACCCCATTCAAATGATTTTCATGCCTCAATTCCCCCCTCCACAGCCCTTTGCTCCACTGCTGTGCTTAGACCAAAACATACTGCACTATTTTCCAGTCTGCCCCCCGAATACCTCAGCGACAGAAAGCTCACTATTTCTCAAGAAATGGTTCTGGCCAATTTTAGTTGTTTATATATAAGATACGGTCTTCGCCGGGCGGTGGTGGCGCACGCCTTTAATCCCAGCACTCGGGAGGCAGAGCCAGGCGGATCTCTGTGAGTTCGAGGCCAGCCTGGTCTCCAAAGCGAGTTCCAGGAAAGGCGCAAAGCTACACAGAGAAACCCTGTCTCGAAAAACCAAAAAAAAAAAAAAGATACGGTCTTCTATTTAACTGTAAAAACTTCTCTATATTGTACCCATAGTGTTCCTGATTTCCTCAAGCTAATAGGTCAGCAAATTCAAGCCCTTTCATGTCTATCAGTCCTATGGGCATTTAAAATGATAATGTCCCCAATCCTTCCCCTTTGTAGGTTAAAAATGTCTAGTTCCTCTGTGTCACAATATCACTCCCGCCAGTCTGCTTATGAACACTCCCCAAATGCCACAGGAAATATGGTGATGAGTTAGAATGCTATCATTGTCACTTACTGGTTCTGCATCATTGAGGATATCAATGATGGATTACACTAGTTTTTCTTCTCTTTAAACGTTTTATTTTTTATTTTATTTACTATTGATGTATGTATGTGTTCGGTGTGTTTGGGCTCAGAGGACAATTTTGTGGAGTCAGTTCTTTCTTCCCATCTTTATGTGGATTCTGGGGATTGAACTCAGGGTATCAGGTTCATGCAGCAAGCACCTTTAGCCACTGAGCAACTGCCCTGGCCCTGGACTACTTTTTCTATAAGGAACTTCTTCATTTCAAACTCCATTCCTCTATTTCAAAATTATAGTTTCCAACTTACTCATGTAACAAAAGTTGGCTTGAGCCAATAAGATGGAGTTATACTTGCTGTGTGTTGACAATCTGCTCTCTCCTTCCTCCAGATGGTATTGCTTCTTCTTGGCAAACAAAAACTAGGAAGGGCTAGCTGAAGCAGGGGGATGGGGCTATCACATTCTAGTGTCAATCCACTCACAGTGCTATGAGGGGCTGGGATGGCAACCATGATCCATACTGAGAACCATTTCTTTCATACAGAAAGCAGATAAGCTGAGAAAAGGCACTGGGAACATTTATTACTATTGACCACTTACCATATCAGTAAGGATACAGCTCTGTAGAAGCCATTAGTTTTCAAGAAATTCAGGTGTCCTTATATGAACTGTTAACATGGATTTACATAAAAATTCCATCTATTCTAGTATTCCACTGAGATCTCCATGGACTTCATCCTTTATGGTCAGTAGTCACTTAGAGGACAACTCCAGAGATCATTTTCATATTTGGTAAGGTCTCTGGGGTCATTTTTGTGCTTCTAAGTCAGTGGTTCTCAACTCATGGATCATAACCCCTTTTTTGGGGGGGGGTGAAGAACGCTTTCACAGGGATCACCTAATACCATCAGAAAACACAGATATTTGCATTATGATTCATAACAGTAGCAAAATTACAGTTACGAAGTAGCAACAAAAATAATTTTATGGTTGGGGGGTTACCACGACGTGAGGAACTGTATTAAAGGGTTGCAGCTTTAGGAAGGTTGAGAATCACTGCTCTCAGTCATTAGCATCTATGAGTGACTTAGGATCCTAGAGACCTACGCCCTTTGAGCCCTTTCCAGGTGGTTATCCAAAGGCAATTTATTTTCAGAAGTATACAAGCTAAAATATGCTTTGTGATCCACGTTCGAAGGACACTGCGTGAGTCATTTCTAGTCTATCATGTGAGCAGCAGTAGATGTTACAATGGCTTTCTGGTTCACCCTGTAAGCCTAGTTTTGCTTCTGCTTTTGACTCAAGCGTGCTTCCTCATCCCATCGCACCAGACGGCTTACTGTACCTGGTTTTCTAAAAGTATTCTTGAACATTTGACTACACTTTATGGTCAAGTTTACTTCGGGTCGTTATATGTCCTAATAATTTTTCTAAGTTGTTTAGCCAGTTGTTAGGATACAAGATGTAGAGCCGTAAAGGCCCAAAGTAGAGCTCCCCTCAAAGGGACTCCCTCTCTCTGAGGGTTTTATGGTGGGCTGCCTCACGACTAAACATCTCCTGCTCCTTTGCAGATGGTAACACTGTGGGGTTATCAGGTTGCACAGAGCTAGTAACAGGACTCACTTCTTGAGAAGTGACACACACAGCTTCCCTGAAGTCCTGCTTGATTTTGTAGGGAGGAAAGGAAAAAACCTCGCCCCTCTCAGCTTCTGTAGGTGGAGCCTAGGAACTGAAGTAATAGAAGACAAATGAGCAGGCTATAAAGTGCTGAAATCTAATTTGATATTGATATTTTTTATGTGGTACATGGAGATCCACAGAAAGAAAAAAAAGATCCTCCAAATCCCAAAGAAGCTATTAGACACAGAGGGTCATATACCATTGAAATGAAGCTTAATAAATTATGGAAATGAGGTGGGGGAAAGGAAAAAGCTGTTTGGGATAGCAGTGATAAGGTATGGGAAAGTAGTGAAGAGTCTGGGTGGTTCTACTGGGAGATGATGGTGTTCTGGCGTTCTGACTCTGCGCTGAGGAGAATGCTGTCTGGTTGGTGGCAGAAGGAAACCTGCCTTCTGGGAAATGAGGACTCCAGAGTCATCTTCCCACCCTGCTTTTTCTCAGTCACCAGTAGTTCAAAACAATCAATATATGGCATATTCGGAGAGGGATGTTCTGTATGTAGTTGGCAACATGGCTGCCAGCAGAAAGCTCGGTATCTTCCTATGGCAGGGACAGCTGGCTTGCATCTCAGAAATACCCTGGGTCTTTCTGCACCTCTAAGACCAAGTCTTCCTGGCCTACGTACTCAGGGGAAGAAGTTCTTCCTGCTTTGATGCAAGGACAGATTGCGTTTCTTGTCTGGGGTTTCACCTTTTCCCAAGATGACTATTATTGGATGTTAGTGGAAATATTAATACCCTCTGGCTTCATTATGGTCATTAAAAGATTGTCTAGTGGTGGCACACGCCTTTAATCCCAGCACTAAGGAGACAGAGGCAAGCAGATCTTTGAGTTTGAGGCCAGCCTGGTCTACAAAGTGAGTTCTAGGACAGCCAGGGCTACACAGAAAAACCCTGTCTCGAAAAACCATAAGTAAACAGACAAACAAACAAATTAATTAATTAATGTCTAATGTTGGAACATCTCCCCAAATCCAGATTTCATTCTTTTTTCTGCTTACCCAGTTACACACACATGTCTAAAATACAGTTAGACATACAGTAATTTGCTAAGTCCTAACTTTCAATTAACCAAAATACCAGTGAAAGGACCAGAATCGGCACAAGACATCCTAAAACCAAGCTCTCAGCACAGAGGAGATTTATTTGCCCCAGAGGGACAAAGGTCAGGGAATAAGAGACAAATATGGGAGATAGAGGATGAGGGAGAGGAGAAAAGAGAAAATGGAGAGGGGGTAGGGATATTTGCCTCAAGGAACAAAGGACTGTCTCTGGATAGAGAGGAGACAGTCCAGGCCCATAGGCAAATGGCAGTTTATAAAGGTAAAAAGGAATGATTAGGTGTGTTAATTAGGTGAGCCCAAGGGCTTTTCATTGCTGAACTTCAATACTTTGATAGCTGGACTTTGGTGGTCAGCCTTAGGAGGAGAAAGTGGCCAAATAAGGGGATAGACTTTGGTGGCTAGCTTTAGGAGTGTAAGCTAACTGTTTAGAAGGTAAGAGGGATTGGGGAGAAGGGTAAGGCCTGCCAGAGCCATATGTCCAGGCCTGCTAGAGCCATTCAGTAAGTATGTTCATTAACTTCTCTTTCATTGGATATATTTTATAAAGGTGGACATGTTAAAGGCATCCCCAGGGTTTGCCTTTGAAACTGTAAATGAGTGTAATATCAAAAAGCAGAGAAGTCAGAACTGGAGTGTGGGCCTGGGAATTGGGATTCTGAAATAAACTCTCAGATCTGAAAATGGTTGTCTTAGTCAAGGTTTCTATTGCAGGGAAGACGCTATGACCATGGCGACTCTAATAGAAGAAAACACCCAATTGGGACTGGATTACAGTTCAGAGGTTTAGTCCGTTATCATCATAGTAGGAAGCATGGCAGCATGCAGGCAGACATGGTGCTGGAGAGGTAGCTGAGAGTTCTACATCCTAATCTGCAGGCAGCAGGAAGGCAGAGTGTCACTGGGCCTGGCTTGGGCTTCTGAACCCCAAAACCCACCCCCAGTGACACACTTCCTCCACCAAGGCCACACCTACTCCAACAAGGCCACACCTTCCAATAGTGCTACTCCCTGTGAGCCTATGGGGGCCGTTTACATTCAAACCACCACAGTGGTCTTAAGAGTGGTACATTGAAGCCGGGCGGTGGTGGTGCACACCTTTAATCCCAGCACTCGGGAGGCAGAGGCAGGCGGATCTCTGTGAGTTCGAGGCCAGCCTGGGCTACCAAGTGAGTCCCAGGAAAGGCGCAAAGCTACACAGAGAAACCCTGTCTCGAAAAACCAAAAAAAAAAAAAAAGAGTGGTACATTGAAAACAGAAAACTTAAAGCTAAAAATAAATTTAAAAAGAACCTAATCCACCCCTGTCATTTCTCTAATTAAGACTATATATAAATGAGGCATGGTATGGTATAAATGAAGCAGGTGTACCTCTTAAAAGTAGCTAGTGGCAACACCAAAATATACAGAGGAAACAATTACTAGGTACCAGGTGCCCTTGTAGGCTTTCTGGCGTGGTGGTGCACGCCTCCTAGCATTCGGGAGCTGGGAGGCAGAGACAGGTGGAACTCCGCAAGTTCCAGGACAGCCAGGGCTGTTACACAGAGAAACCCTGTCTCAAAAAACTAAAAACAAATCAACCAAACCAAACAAAACAAAAACCAAACAAACAAAAAGACTATAAATGAACAACTGATGAGTCTAATGGTCCCAAGAGTTAAGAGTTTTCATAATCCACTCCTTTACTTTTGGCCTTTCTAAAATATTTTTTACATTTTGTGTGTTGTCATGCTTTTAGCCCTGAACAGCGAACATTGGAAGGAAAATTTTCCTGAACTGGCAAAGGGTAGGCAACAACTTCCAAAGCAGCGACATGGCATCCTTGCTTCATTCTCATTTTTTTTTCCTTCCAGAAACAGCCCATCCACATGACTCAAAGCATTTTGGGGTAGTTGAGCAGACGAACAAAATTGCTGGGCTAACCACTATTTTCCTCTTGTCGATGGGATTATCAGCAGAGTTCAACAGCCTTCAAGGTTTCAATCTTCAGACACGGGCCCTCCTGTGACCTTGAGCACATCATTAGCTCCTAAGTGTCTCAGTGTCTTCTGTGAGAGAGAAGTGCCTCCTTCTGTGCTCCCCTCTCAAGAGTGCTTATGAAAAGAGAGCAACCTGTGAAAGCTGATGATGTCCACAGAGAGAAAGCTCAGGATGTCCAGGTTCTTTTCCGGTCCCCATTCAGGATAGAGCCTGAAGAAACAGCTTCTTAAAAGTAACTGGTGGCAACATCAAAATACACGGAGGAAACAATTACTAGGTGCCAGGTGCCCTTGTAGGCTTCTGGCGTGCCGTGCCCTTTATATTTTCAGAACTTATTGGCATGGGTTCTATTCTTTTTCCAAACGTTCAGATAAGTAAACTAAGACCAGAGTGGCTCAGGGTTATGAGCAAGGTCAAGGTAGAGAAGTAGAGAACAGAGAACTCCTAAGTGGCTGTGTCTGCTTCTAGAATCACCCTCTTGCTCCCACCTTACTGCCCCCAAGAAACACCTTGTTTGTAACGGAAATAATCCCCTAACCTTAGCCATGTGGTGTAAGACGTGCCGGGTGTGAGAGTCCCAGGAGCTCAGGGCCTACATTCAGAAACTTCCACTTTTCAATCCTGTACAGTGATTCCTCCTCTTACCTTGTAAATAACCACGTTTCCCCAGGATGGAGAGAGCATTTGGAAGTGTGATCAGCCTTAGAAAGTTAATCAGCTGGGCGGGATGCAATCAAAATGCCATCTGGACAGGCTCTGACTTGCCCAGAAATAAAGACATCTGGACTTAGTAAATGCCAAGGACATACTGACTTGATCCCTGGGCCTGTGGGCTTCTCAGGGCTTCACACAGACACACTTTGTAATTGTTCAGAACCTACAGTTTTGAGCTATGCGGGGCCACCAAGTGTCTGATGCTGTTTCCCGCCATTGTGTGCTGGCCTTCCACCAGTCAGTACCTGGGATGTGACCTCTGAGCTTCTGAGAAGGCTTGTCTGCAGAGGCCACTCTAAATAGGCCTCTTTGATGATGGGGCAGTAGGTGGCTGCCCTAGGCCTAAATTACCATTGATTTAGAGCCTTTGAGTTAGGACACATAATGACCGCTGGTCATTAAGTAGGGCTGAGACCAACTCTGCGGACACAGAAAGAAGCTGAGTAAGGAGCTGACTAGATTTGCAACTCAACGTCTCTTATCACTCCGTGTTTCTGTTCCCTGAAGAAAGCTCTTCACTGTGGGTAAGATGTCAGCCTGCTTGTAGGACGCTGTGTGGAGGTTACAGAGGCCAGGGAAGAGCTGAGAAATGAACAGCAGAAAGTCAGGATTCTTCACCTGCAGCTTTGATAGTTGTAGCATACAAACACTTGCAGATGTTTTCTGAGCAGCTGTTCAGCTGCTCCTTCAATCTCACCAATTTCTCTTTTAAAGCAGAATTCAAATCCTTTCAAAAAATTTTCAAATTAACCAAATTTTTCTGGCCTAGAACCCAGCTCTCACATCCCCTTATGACCCCACAGAAACACATTGTTTCGCTTCACATAGACTCACTAAATCCCCCTTTCTCTAAACATGACTGATAAGACACAGTCCACATAATCCTCCGTTAGCTCCTGTACGGTTGCGATATGTTAAAGATATTTAGAATTTTTGTGGTGGGGTAGGGGTTAAGGTCACCTTTTTGGAGCAATTCACATTTCTTAGTTTTGATTTCAAAATAACAAAAACTATATGTGGAAATGCTTACAGTTTCTAATTTTGTCTAATGTGTTGAGTGACTATGACTTCTGACTTTAAAACAAAAAAAAAGCAGACCTAATAGTAGGAATTGCCTCACTGGAGCTAGAAGTTGATGGGGAGCTGGCAGAAGTCTTGTAGTCCCACTGGCCCTATGCTCAGGAAGCAGTGCGTTCATTCTTCTTTGATTTTCTTAGGGACTATGGGTTTTTCTTTACTAGTTATCCATTTCATTTCTACTGCATTTTGTTCCTGAAGATCATTTCCTTGTAAGGCCTGCCTGTGTGTGAGCATTCCCTCCTGGCTCCCATTAGGTCTATCTCTTTAAAGTGTCTCCCTTTTAGACTTTCAATGGTTATGTTTTATTTACTTTTATTATTTTTTTATTATATGCATGTGTGGGGGTATGCATATGGGGGTGCAGGTGCTTGAGGAGGCCAGAGGCCACAGATTCCCCTGGAGTTGGATTATAGGTGATTCTGAACCACTGATGTGGGTACTGGGAACTCAGTTCAGGTTCTCTGCAAGAGCAGCAAGTGTTGTAAATGGCGGAGCCATCTCTCCAGCTCAGTTGGTGTGTTTTACATTGTGGCTCTTCATCATGTGCTCCTCATTCTCCAGAACTTGATTTCTGTGGGATCATTATACCTCTTGGTATCCAGAAGGCCCAGTATTGTTGTTTGTTTTTGCTCTTTGTCTCTTTTGGGGGGCCCACCACCCAACTCCCAAATAAATAACACGCAAAGGCTTATTATTACTTATAAATACCTGGCCTTAGCTTGGCTTGTTTCTTGCTGTCTTTTCTTAATTTAAATTATCCCATCTACCTTTTGCCTCTGGTCTTTTTCATTTTCTTACTTCTGTATATCTCACTTTCATTCTTACTCCATAGCTGGCTGTGTGGTTGGGTGGCTGGCCCCTAGCATCCTCCTCTCCTTGTTCTCTTGCTCTTTGTCTTCTCCTCCCAGATTTCTCCTTCTATTAATTCTTTCTGCCTGCCAGCCCCGCCCATCCCTTCTCCTGCCTCACTATGGGCCATTCAACTCTTTATTAGACCATCAGGTATCTTAGACAGGCAAAGTAACACAGCTTCCCAGAGTTAAACAAATGCAACATAAAAGAATGCAACACATCTTTGCATCATTAAACAAATGTTCCAGAGCATACACAAATGTAACACATCTAAAAATAATGTTCTACAATACCCCAGGAGTCTCATCTTGGTTTTCCATCTTATGAACATTGTCTCATATGAGTTTGCTCTGAGCTCAGATGTCTGGTTGGGTCAGTAGTCACAGTGTCACAGCATTGGAGTTTGCCACAGGTTCCAACTTTACACTTCCTCTTTGTAAGCGCATGGGAATCCAGGGGTCAGGCTGAATCTAGCCAAGAAGATGCACCTGATTGGCAGTAAGTTAAGAGTGGTAGGTGGCTTCCATCTCCTGCCATGTGTCAAGGCCTGTTACCCTGGCATTGGCAAGCACAGGCACAAGTCTACAAGCTCGCTCGCTCTCTCTCTCTCTCTCTCTCTCTCTCTCTCTCTCTCTCTCTCTCTCCTTTCTCTCTGTTTAAAGAGAGAAGTATGTAGAGATTACAGACTAGAAATAGGAAGCTAAGAAGTGTTGTAGCTTGGGACTTTTCAACAAGAGGAAAATACTCTTCCTTGGTAACATTTATATACTTGATATTTCTCATTTTGTGTTGCTGAATAAGCATGTGTCCTGATAGACCAAGAATAACTGAATGTCAATATATAGAGAAAGTCCTTGCACAGACATGCAATCAGCACTTCCCAGGTTTGAAGGAAATTGTAAAACTCTAGCATAGTTTTCTTTTTATGGAACACCAATAGTTTCTGTTGCAGTCTATTATTAACAAACCAAGAAGAAAAGAAAGAAGAAATTCTGAAAGCCTACTTTCACGTTCTCATCTAATTGAGTTTATGCGAAAGATTCACAACTTTTGGTTTTGTTTGGTGACCCATTTAGATCAACCATGGCCATTTATGTGATCCCTGGATTAGAATTATCCTTTGGAGTCTGGTGGGGCCACCAGTGGGTAGATAACGGAGGACAAAGACTGCCCCATCTCTTCGAAGCGATCAAAGGCAAACGTTAGCAAACAGTTCATCAGTGAGACGTAGGACCCTCTGAATTCCTCCCTGACTCATGTTTGGCTGCTGGCTGTCTGGACCATTCTTGTGTAGATTTAGTGGATGCATCCCTAGCTGTGAGGAGCTTGTGATTGCAACGGCTGTGTCTAGCCTGGAAAGTGGGATTCCTCAGCCCTTTTTGATCTCTTCTAGATCTTATACTCTTTCTGTCTCCTTTTCTTCAGTGTTCTCTGAGCCTTCGAGGGGCAAGTATAGATGTCTCGTTTAGGAATCAGTGCTCATCATGTATTCTCATGTACCTTGAGAAGCTATGAGCCTCTGTATCTACCATTGTTCACCGAAGAGCCTTCTTTGATTAGGACTAAGAGTAGCTTTTGTTATAGGTAAAGACAAACATTTAGAAGGCAGTTTGAAGCTATACCAATTTAGCTCAGCAACAGTATTCAGTTACTCATCTCCAGCACCTCTGACTTCCACAACTATTGGTTTTTGATTTAGGTCTTTAGTACCTGGTGTGTACTATTCCCTTCTGTGGCACAGGCCTTAATTCTAGTAAGAGAGCTGTTGGTTACCCCATGCCAGTAATGCCACCATTGCACAAGTGGGCACATTTTGCCTTAGATGGTCTTATAATTCACAGGGTTCATAGGTGGATAAGGCCACTAATACTCTCCCCCTCAGCAGCCTACATAGCATCTTCTGGAACCATGAAAAGTTAGCTGGCAGAGAGGAAGCTTCCAGCTCAGTTCTAGCTTGGTTTCTCTATATCATACAAGAAAAGTGCATGGCATCTTCATCAATAGGGTCTCTTATTGTCTAGTTCTGGTGGTCAATCACTAGGAATGGCAAGAACCTGCATAGTTCTGGGGATTTGGGGGCCCTTAGACCAATAGCCCATAAGGATGTATCTAGCCTTGCTACTGGAAATTTTCTCAAGTAACCCACAGAGCCTAGGAGCAGCTTTTTCCAGTCATTCAGGGTAATTGCCTTGAAACTCTTCAAAAAAAAATATGTGCTCTCAAAAATCTAAGCATGTTTATCTCTGAGTAAGGTGAAAATGACTTGTAGCTTCCACATAATTATCTTAGTCAAGAAAAATGACAACCTCTCCAACTCAAAGGGCCATCTGTTTGGGAACTGGTGGAATTTGGATTGGGATAGATTATCTTCTACCCATTCTGATTTTTCCTATAGGTGGGTAGCAGGCAGACACCAAATGCTCAGCTTCCTACTCCATTATTTACAGAACCAGAGAGCCGAGGCCAGCGGCTAACCACAAGTCACAGGCCCTGACTGATGCTGTATTAGAACAGCATCCTGACTCATCCAATCACTAAGGAGCTGTACCCCTTGCTCAGTTGTGATTCTCACTCAAAAGAAAAATCTAACATCACTGACTCCCATGAAGCAAACGTTCCATTTATGGAGTTTCTGAAGGGTTCCTGACTAATGAAACAAGGAAGGTGGTGGGAAAGCCTAGGTGGGGGATGAGAAGTGGGGTTGGAGGTGGGGGGGGGGTCACCAGAACAATAACATTTGCTCAGCGCTTTTCAGAAAGCCTAGAGCAGAGTCAGCGTCTTGAAGACAAGTGGAGCAAGGTGGGAGAATTCGATCTCTAGTCTGTCCCTTTGTGGCTTTGCTCCCAGAGCCCCTTTCTGGTGCTGCATTTGCCTGGTCACCATTAACCCTACTGTTTCCTTAGAGACCTCATGCTTGGCCAGGGCCACACACGAGCCTGCTGCCCACATTGAACATAGAAAAGGAAGGAATAACGTTATTAAAAAAAAAAAAATCTCTCATTGCTTCCACTGTCTACATATTTTTCTTTTTAATACTTGCATTTCTAAATTTTTTCCTTTTTAATTCCCGAGAAGTAAGAGCTCCTGGAAGAATCTAGAATCTGCCCTATCAGCTCTGGGATTAGCACAAGGCTGGATGAATGGATAGGAAGGTCCCTTCTGCAGTCACAATGGAAGCCCACTGGAGGAGGCAGGTGGAGGAGGAGAGGGAAGAGGTGGAACAGAGAAGCTCACCATTGTTTGAATCCAGAGGGAAACATGCCTGGGTGGGTAAGAAGGGAAGTATCCCCCTGTGGAGAGGCATGAACTGGAGGGCCCGGGGCCAGGTAGAGAAAGGACCAGAGTCTGCAGGAGGCTGGAGAGGGCTGTCCTGCCCGTGTGTGTCTCCATTCCCATGTTTTGTTTTCTTTTAGTAAATGACGCAGCACCTCCCAAACCAAACCAAGCAGTGAACGGAAAGAGGGTGAAATTTTATTTCAGTAATATACTTTACTTTCTACTAAGTAATATCTTCATATTAAGTCTTACTTTATATTAAGCAATATGCTTTACTTAATAGAGCATATCCATATAAGATAATGCATAACTAATGAAAAATAGGAATACTTAAAAAAAATTGTATATGTCAAGTTTATTAGGACGGTAGATCTTTCCAAATACATACAAAATGGTAACTCTATGAGGTGACAGAGGTTAATTAATTTTATTGAGGTAGTTATTTTATAATGCATTTCTATGCCAAAGCAGTATGTTGGCTGAAGTCTGTGGAAAAACATGAATATTTACCTGTGGCAGTCATACAACGTCTTCAAAACTCAGTGGGTGACATTGCCAAGCTTAATTTCAGTACTTTCATTGGAACTACCTAGTCATAAAAATTCACAGATGAGGAAGTAGGTTGTCATAATACCGTTTCCATTCCATACCCAGGTTGACTTAAAAGGTTTTTTTTTAATAACTGAGCTGAACATCTGTTTTCATATTTAAATTAATCCATATGAATTAAGATCCAACTTTTAGAATACAGTCACTCATTTCATCTGTATGTGGGCTAGTGGGTGAGGTCAGATTCAATAACAACCTGCCGCCATCCTGTGCCCAGGCTTCTCCCTCTGGCTGGCGCAGGAGTCTGCTGAAATTCGGCTTTTGAGCGCCAAGTAGAGTCGGGTTCGTTTCTTCACGGCACGCAGCTGCCACCTAGTGGCCACTTTCTGAATGTCACACGGAGATGACCGGATGAAAATCCCTGATGGTGGCAAGACCTCAGCCTCGCTGCCTATCCTGAGAACTAGGAGCTGGTCCTCTCTGGGGAACTGGTGTGACACTGTACTGCTGATGTGTCCTTGTGGTTTGAGGACCGTATTAACTACCTCCGGAGACTAAGAGATGACCATTATCTCCCATATCCCTAAAGTATTTAGAGAACAATGAATATATCCCAGCATGCCCCACACCAGCGGTACAACTCTGGGTCCCACACAGTTAGAGTCCCCATTCTTTCCTGTGCTCAATGCTCTTACAGCTTCTGAATCTTGCTCTTGCTGGAGCATCTCCTTCTATTTAATTGTGAAATTGGTGACATCACAGGTATTAGGAGTCTGTCCAGTTGTAGCTGGGTGAATGGATGGACAGTCTAGCTATCAGTTTTGGTTATTTCTAGAACTAGTTGTACATTTCTTCTACATATCTTCCATTTTCTGCTCAGCATGATTACACTATTATTTCTTCATTACCAGCCCTCAGTGCTTTTCTTTGATCACATGCATAGCATATACCTGACCTTGCTTTGAATTTTCATAATACAAAGTCGAGAATGGGCAATTACCGCGGTTTGAATAAAAATAGTCCCCATAGGCTCACGGGAGTGGCACTATTAGGAGGTGTGACCTTGTTGGAGTAGGTGTGGCCTTGTTGGAGGAAGTACGTCACTGGGAGTGTTTCAGAAGCTCAAATCAGGCCTAGTGGCTCACTCTCTCTTCCTGCTGCCTGTAGATCCAGATGCAGAACTCTCAGCTACCTCTCCAGCACCATGTCTGCCTGCATGCTGCCATGCTTCCTGCCATGATGACAACGGACCAAACTTCTGAAGCTGTAAGCTAGCCTCAATGAAATGTTTTCCTTTATAAGAGTTGCCATGGTCGCGGTGTCTCTTCACAGCAATAGAAACCCTAATAAGACAGGAATAAATGTTTTAATGTACATCTATGAATTCCCTATGCCTGATCCCCTTTGGACATAATACCATACATATCAGGTGTGCTGTGAGTCTCCAGGTACATGCATTGAAACTACTTGACTAGCCTTAACAAAACCCCCAAATGACTGATGTCTGGAGTTCAACTTATTCTGTGGAGTGTGGGCTGAGAGTTTGTAAATGTCTCCAGGGATCCTAATTGCCATGAGGGGGGAGAGAGAGAAGAGAGAGAGAGAGAGAGAGAGAGAGAGAGAGAGAGAGAGAGAGAGAGAGAGAGAGAGTGCTCTGTTCTCTGCATCCTCTATTGACTGCTCTCTCAGTCTCCAGGAGGTAATAACATTCCAAATCTGCATTTCCTACCATTCTCCTTACTGGGTCATTTTCTTCTCTCTCTCTCTCTCTCTCTCTCTCTCTCTCTCTCTCTCTCTCTCTCTCTCTTTTCTTTTTGGTTTTTCGAGACAGGGTTTCTCTGTGTAGCTTTGGAGCCTGTCCTGGAACTCACTCTATAGACTAGACTGGCCTTGAACTCACAGAGATCTGCCTGCCTCTGCCTCTGGAGTGCTGGGATTAAAGGCATGCGCCATCACTGCCCAGCTCTATTCGGTCATTTTCTAAAGCAGGCAGACTCAATGCTCTAAATGTTTCCATTAGAGAACAAGAATGAAGGCGCTTTCCTGTATCCAACATCCATAGTAACTGCCTACGGTCTATGTACGCTCCCAGGCAAACTTCAAGGATCAATGGCCCATGCAGCAGGTCTCGGCTGCTTCATCCCCATTCACTTCGCAATCTATGGCACTGCCATCCCAAATTCTCATCTTTCACTGCTCCAAGTCTCCATGCCTCCTTGTTTTTTCCTAAGACTTCTCTTCTGCCCGGTCTTCTGATGTCAAGAAGTCTAGACATCGGGCATAGCATAGCAGTAGTCTCTACTTCCCATGGCTCTCTAGTTGTGGTGTCCTTGGAGCATAATGCTTGCTCAGAGCACTCTGTGAGTCACACATGGCACATCTAAGTTGAGACATGGCTGGCTTTCCAACCAGCATGTGACTGGAATCTTGGTTCATGTTTCAAAAATAATATCGATGCCTGTCTTACAGTATTTCCCATCTTACAGACTTCCCATGGCCTCTGAGACATCATTACAAACAGATTGGCTCAACAGTGCACATGTGACTTTTCAAAATTCTGCAGGTGAGAAATCTGTAATAGAGTCCACTGGATTGGCCTTCAGCAGCTGAGTGGGCTACCCTCTCTATGCGGGCTTTAACAATGAGTTCATTTTTTCCTGTTCTTGGTGGCTGCTAGCGTTTTTAGATGCATTAATGTTTTCCTGAGGAACAGAACCTATATGATTTATCTGTATATCCTCTCTGTGTCTGTATATCTATCTATTCATCCACCCATCCATCATCCATCCATCCATCCATCCATCCATCCACCCATGCATCCATGCATCCATGCATCCCAGAGGCTGACATGTCTCATGTCCTACAGTCACCAAGCTGCCACAAGCACTCTAAGTTCCAGGTTGAGGGGAGGAAAACACTGGTAACCCAGAAATCAGAGAGGAAGAATGGCTTCCTCCTTAGCCTTTTTTGTTCTTTTCAGTTGATCGAGTGAGGTTCAGAGCAGGAGGGCAATCGCTTTAGTAGCCTCCAGAAACAACCTCACAGGCACGCAGAACTCTATTTGAACAAACCTCTGGGAACCCATGTGCGGTCAAGGTAATATGTAAAATTAACTTTCCAGCTTGCCTACGGCCACATCTTTCCATCTTTAAGCCGGTACCATCATTTTTCTCTCTGCTGACCCTTTCTTTATTCTGTGTGTATGCACTTAAGCATTCCTCTGACCCCATTTCTTTGTAAGGTTGACATAGGGTCATTTTATTTAGTCCAGCCAGACACCCACCTTACAATCTGTCTAGCTCAGCCCCTTGAGGTCTGTGATTATAGTCATGTCACCCCCTTCCCGCCTATCAGCTCCTCATGATTACATGTGCACCTACTCAGATAATTCTGAGAATTTGCCCATTTAACAACCTCAGTTAAATCACACCTGCAAAAACTATTTTCCCCGACAAGGTGGGATTGGCAGGTTTTAGGGCTTAAGAGTACTGTACCAGGCTTTTTGTTTTGGGCCACCAACCAGCTCCCAAATCATGACAGGGAGACTTATTATTAGTTATGAATGCTTTGCCTAGGTTAGGCTCATTTCTGGCTAGCTCTTTTAACTTAACCTGTTTCTCTTTATCTACCTTTTGCCTCGGGGCTTTTTACTTTTCTTTCCTTCTGTGTATCTTACTTTCACTGCTTCTCATGTCTGGCTGCCTGGCTTCTGGCCCTGGGTGTCTCCCTCATTCTCTCCTCCTCCTCCTCCTGTTCCTCTCTCAAGCCTAGAGTTTTCCTCCTGTTTATTCTTGCCCCCTGCCAGCCCCGTCTATCCTTTCTCTGTCTAGCTATTGGCCATTCAGCTCTTTATTAGACCAATCAGGTGCTTAGGTAGGCAAGGTGAAACAAATGCAACACATCTTTACACAATCAAACAAATGCAGCATACACAAAAGCAACACACCTTTACACAGTTAAAGTAATATTCTGAGGCATAAACCAATATAACACATCTTTGCCTAGTTAAAATAATATTCCACAACAGAGTACAAATATCTTTTGGAAAACCATTATTTAGCCTTCTCTACCAATTAAAGTATTAGCAATTACCACCAAGTTTCTTGAATCAGAAAGTTTGGACCCACCACTGTCGTAAGAATTCTCCTCAATTCATTCATAATGTATATAGTCCCCATCTTCTAAGTGAACCTTAAATCTTATCAGTAATTTTCACTCACCTACCACCTACCTAACCACAAACACATGTCCTTCCTGGACTATTTTATCAGTTTTCTTATGGCAATTTTATTCCCTTGTTTGTGAAATATCCATCTCCATGCACTAGGCCGAGAGCTGCAGGGAGACAGGTTTTGCACACCTTTGTATTTTAGGTCTCAGGATAGTGTAAGACAAATTGCTAAACAGTCTTATTAATATAAAAAAACCCCAAAAAACAAAAAACTGGAGCCAGATATTGGGGTGAAAGCTGAGAGATCAGAGGAACAGA
The DNA here is from genome assembly GCF_949786415.1 of Peromyscus eremicus. Taxonomy (NCBI): domain Eukaryota; kingdom Metazoa; phylum Chordata; class Mammalia; order Rodentia; family Cricetidae; genus Peromyscus; species Peromyscus eremicus. Next base: position 50,120,133 of record NC_081427.1, read on the forward strand.
ACAAGCCACAGCCACAAGTTCTTACCGCTAGGAAGTTCTCAGCCCAAGAGAGAGCTACTTCTTGTATACTCACTCTTACATCCTTTCTGTGCCCTGCCATCTCACTTCCTCTCTCTCTGCCCAGCTACATCACTTCCTCTTTCCGCCCAGCTCTATCACTTCCTGTCTGTCTGTACAGACCTCCAGACCTCTATGGTTAACTAGTGCTGGGAGTTAAAGGTGTGTGTCACCACGCCTGGCTCTGTTCCCAGTGTGGCCTTGAACTCACAGAGATCTGGATCCACTGCCTGGCCTCTATGTTTAATATAGTGGCTGTGCTCTGATCTCCACACAAGATTTATTTACTAGAGCACAAATAAAATATCACCACAGGACAGTGCCTAGTATTGTGTGGGTGTATTCAATAAATGCATTCAACACATGTATCAAAGGACGAATGGTGTAGCAATGGGGGGGTTCCCCTTCTAGTCAACAGCCATCTAGCTCCTTGTTCTCGTGGTGTTTTACATTTTAGCAGAGAGAGAATGCATAATAAACACACAGTAACTTCATCATACATACTTACATATTCATGTGCATCAAAATGATGTTTCACTCAGCAATGGATTGCACATGGGACAGTGGAGTGAGTTCCTTACTCTCTAGTGCATGCACCACAGCAAAGTCACCCACAGACTCCTTTTCTAGAATTATCTCTGTTCTCAACTGATACATGTTATTTATGACATTAGAATGTGGAATGCAGTTTAAAAAAAATAGGGCACCCCAAAGGGGGCAGTTCTGGATGAGGTGGAGTCTCCTAGGTGGACAGATGAGGAAAGGCCTCAAAGAGCTGAGGGGATGAGTTGTGACCTTTATGAAAGAGGTCCCCAAGACTCAGAGACAACATTTCAAGAAGTCCCTGAGGAAGGAGTGGTCTTGACCAAGAGGAAGATGGGTCTGGCTGGAGAAAGGGAGGGAAGTGAGGAGTAGTGGGAGGTAGAGACTGAGCAGCCACAGGGTCAGCATGCAGAGGGTCTTCTAGGGTGATGGGAGGACCTTAGCCTCTCCCTTCTCCTCTGAGTTAGATGGGGGAGTTGCTGGAGGGTTTCGAGAAGGGAGAAGAGGAGCGCCATGCAACTTAGATTTTAAAGGTATCTCTGCCTCATGAGCAGGAGCAGACACAGAGATGGACGTCAAAGATAATGGCGGTTTACATGGCGGGCATGGCAGGCAGTGGGAATGGTCAGGAAGGGTCCGATTTTGTTTGCAGGTTGAAAATAGGAGCAGTAGGTCTTCCAGACAGATTCAATGAGGAGAGGGAAGGAGGGAGCGAGAGGGCGAGGGAGAACAGCAGGAGGTCTCACTACTATCACAGAGGTTCTCAGTGTAAGCAACTAGAAGCCAGACTATATTCAGTGTTTTGTCTGACTTAATTCCCTAAAGCCACTGGAACAGCACGGCCCCTAGCAACAGCTGCGTCGCCCTGTCATCCATCCTTCCCTGGAGGGAGTCTGACCCCTTCCCCAAACTCATGCCCAGCTGTGGGCCTCTCCTCCATCTGTGTGCACTGGCCTTACACCAATCCCTTGCTCGGAATAAGGCACAGCCTACATGAGCCTCAGTCCTTGCATAAACAGAAGTGACAGGGTGGCCCGAACTCTTCTCTGGTCTGAGTCTTGGTACACTGTTTGCGCGTCCTTCTGTCCCTTCACTTTTCACTCTCATGCAGGGTTCTCAAGGGTTGGCTTGATGACGACTTGCAGCCATATTGGATCTCCTTGCCCTGGTAGGGAACACAGACAAGCGATCAGCAGTCTCGCACTGATGCTGGCCTAGGCAGCCTGACCAAGTGCTGATACGGTAAAAGTAGGTGCCTTTAGGTTTGAGGGAGGCTTTATCTCTTGCCTCAGGTGGGCATTAGGGAACTAGGGTGACAGATGTTCACGGCCACACAGCACTTCTGTGAAGTCAGTGGCCTCTGGTGAGAGCGGAACCAAGGACACCTCCAGGTTCTGGCCGAGGACACAAATCTTCTGAGGTCTCTTCCCTCAACTGCCTGGGCTCATTTTCATCTCCTGTTCTTACCAGTGCCACTTGCAACCGCGTTGACTCAGATTCCTCCTGGATTGGCATCTTCTCCTTGTCAGGCCCTTCGAGGTGTTTGGCACAACAAGCCGAGCTGCGAAGGGGCTGCAGCTGTCTCGGCGTTGGCTTGTTCCTCGCTCCCCGTGTCTGTGTAGTTATGTGGGTCACGTGTATCGGGCGCTGCAGGGCTTTGAGATCCTGTGGCAAAAACAGTTGTCTGCCGTAGTAGTTGGCTTTATTTTGACCCAGTCCCCACCCCGCAGAAGCCTCTCAGTGGGGTGCAGCATAGGGTCAGGCATCTCTTGTTTCCTTCTTGATAGTATTGGGAGGGCTACCATTTGGCATTTCTCCCAACTTTTGGTTGGGAGTGTATGCACAGACCCATGAACACACAAATGATGCCCATTGAAAACAAAACGCCCTGGCAGGGAGGGGGGTGGTGGTGAATTTAAACGGCTCAATTATATTTGTTCTGGAACGATCCATGTTTATTTAAGTCACCAGCCTCCCTCCTAAGTGCAGTCACAAGTTCTCTCAAATTCCCCAGACACCCAAATAACCCCATATTTAAAACCTTTTGCCCTTCCCAGCATCCTACCCCCAGGCTACCTTGGTTGCTGAGTGTGATAGGTGCATTGTGGGCCAGATGGCCTGGGCAAGTGAAAGGCCTCTGTCACGTTCTACATCAGGAAATGAAAAGGTGTCTCTGGGGAACTGAAAATTGTGTGGCCAGAGCACATAGTCTTCGTGCCATTAGGCAAAGGAGTCTGAACCAAAGACTGCTTGTGAGAGGACAGACCTCTCTGGTCTTCTCACCAGCCCTGCCCTTGCCCCTGCTTTGATTAACCTCGGAATTTCCAGCTGCCACAAGTTCTGCTTTAATTAGGGGGCCCCAGTGGAGAGATTTGGAATCAGAACCAAATGCAAAAGTCTCTCCCCATTCATTACCTTTCAGGAACATTCTGACCTGGTGTGGAGCTGAGCCATCTTTTGCCAGACTGATGGCTCAATGTAATTCATTCTTTTTGGGTGAGTTTAACATTGCCACGATGATGTGATGAATTGGAAGGGCAGAAGGCATTTCTCAGTTTTCTGATAATAGTTACAGCAAAATCTGCCATGAAGCCGTGTTTCCCCATGCGTAGTTTAGATGTATCTGTACCGGAGGGAGAGACACGAAATTTCATTTGAGGAAGTGTGACCTCTGATGGCAACATCTTTTTCAAATGCCACACAAGTGCCAGGAGAGGTAATAGTATAGTCTTCAGAGGCTTGTTTCTGGGGAAGCATCCCTGGGGCCCCTGTCCAGTGGAACCACCTTTGTCTTGGTGCTCTGAGAGACTGGAATGCTGAAGCCTGTTCTTTGACCCCACCCCATGTGAAGGGACATTGATTTAGCATTTACTAGGGCTCAAGCAATGTTCTAAGGGATTTAGCTCTATTAACTTAGTTTCATAAACCACTGACTGCTGTTAATGAAAGGACCCAAGACTCATAAGATGTGTGTGCATTGTGTTCCTTTGCTTTTATGAAAAGCAACAGATACATGTAACATAAATCTTTTTGTCTCTGTTTCCATCTGTCTGCCTACCCGGCTCTGTCTGTCTTGTCTTTCTCTGTCTCTCTGTGTATGTGTGTAAGTGTATTTGCAAGAAGAGGAAACATATAGAAAGTTGACCAAGAAAATGGTGCATAAGTTATTTCTGAGTTGATGAACTGAGGGACTATGGTGTAAACAGGAGAATTTTCTCATGTAATTTGCTCTCTTTGAATTATGGTGTGTGTGTGTGTATGTATGTATGTGTGATATATGTATGTACATATTTGTGTGTGCACATGTTCCTGTTGGTGTGCATGCACGTGTATGGAGGTGGAGGTCAGTATTGGGGTCTTCTTCCATCACTCCCCACCTTCGTTTCTGAGGCAGGCTTTCTCACTACATCTTCACTGATTTGGGAGGAATAGACTAGACAATGAGCTCCAGGGATCTGCCCGTCCCTGCCCATCATACAACAGTGCTTGCCACTAGGCTCAGCTTTTGTGTGGGTGCTGCAGATCCACATCAGGTCCTTATACCTGTGCAACAGGTATTTTATTGACTGAGCCTTGGCCCCTGGAATTATTTTTCACCAGGTGGGAACTGTTTCTGTTTCAAGAAAAAGTCACTACATTTGTTTTGGAATGGAACAGGATGAAAGCTCTATAGGTCAAAATGACTTTTCGTTTGGGACTTGGGTTGAATCCCAGAGAGCAAGCCTGGTGTAATCTTATACATAGAACACTATGGGAAGGAGATGGAGTGGGAGGGAAGTCGAAAAAGAGGGTGAGGGAAGAGGAGGGGGTAAGGAGAGAGAAAAACCATTGCTGGAAGTAGCAGTTAAAGTCTGCCAGTGTCAACTGAAAACGAGAAGTGAGATTGCACCTGTAACTCACTGTGTCTGTGTGCTTTTAATCCTAAGCTTCACCACCTAATGAGACAGGTAGGTCTCACTTTCTCACGCTCCCACACTCAAATCCTATTGATAAAAATATGTAAGATAGTCATTACTGTCTTCTTTTGGGATATTGGCTGATTACACACTCCTCAAATATATGTAGCAGGAAGTGACTGGGTTGGGAATGTGAGAGCCAAGCCTAGGAAACTCACACTCAAAAGCTAGTACATGCACTCAAAACTTCACCAAGTGCACCCAACCCTTTGACATTTTGACACAACATTGCCATCGATAAAGTTGACATTTGAGGACTAACAATCCAGTTTGAAAATCGGAAAAGTATCTCATCATGTTTTAAGTAAGTCTACAGTTTTGTATTTGAAAGGGTTTATAGCTACCCTTAATCACAAGCTGCCACACGCAGCCCATGGTCATAGGTTGAGCATGCTTGCAGGCACAAAGATTGCAGGGTGATGGGGTTTCAGAGTAGAACAGGACTCTTAGTTAGGAGCAATTAGGACATTTAGAAAGGGTTCTGTTGCAATGTGGTTTGGGGTGAGGGAAAGAAGGCTACCCTGAGCATAGAGTGGATTAAGAAATGAGACAAGGTTGTGGTTAGACAACCAATAGTTGTTTCTAACATAGGGCTCTGGGATGGGAGTGCAGGAAGGCATGCCGTGAGGATGGGAGAGTCAGTGCACAGGGTTTGGGGTTCCACTTCATGTAAGCTGAGGGAAGCTACTTACCCCAAGTTGCAGTGGAGTAGAGTAAGAGAGGACAAGGGAGAGCATGGAAAGGCTTTGGAGGTTTGGGGGCTGGAGTCTAGCTGATAAAGATTGTCAGAACCTGGGAAAGAGTAAAATAGGCAGCTATTCAAGACACTTGGTCAAGGGGCACAGAGAAGTGGCTGGTGTCGGGAGACGAAAGCAGCTGGGGCCATTTGAGCCTGGTTGTTCAGGAGGCCAGGGCTGGAATGAACACATCTAGTGGGAATGGAGTAAAGGAAGAAGATGAGTCAACATGGATTTGGGCCTTGTACACTGTCTTCACAAGTTGGAGGCTGGGGTGGGAGAGATGTGGGAAGGGCTGGTGGGGTAAACTGGGTCAGGGAGAGCTGAAATCCAGAGAAGAGATTTTTTTTTTAAACAATTAGAGGATTTGTTTGTTTGTTTGTTTGTTTTAAAGAAAGATGATCAATCCAGGTAGTGTAGAGGGGCTGGGGAGATGGCTCAGTTGGTAAAATGTTTGCTGCATCATCATGAATACCTGAGTTTTTCATCCCCTGCATCCCCTGGAAGCCTTCCAGTGGGCTCCATAACCTCAGCATGGAGAGCAGTGATGAGGAATATTTGTTTACACTGTGAAGATGTGTCTCTGCCTAAGGCGCCTTCTGATTGGTTTGATAAAGAGCTAAATGGCCAATAGCTAGGCAGGAGAAAATAGGTGGGACTTCCAAGGAGAGAGAAAGAGAGAGAGAGAGAGAGAGAAACTGGGAGGAGGAATCTAGGCACGAGGTGCATAGTTTTGCCAGCAGACTCCGAGCAATCAGACATGCCATACTAAGAAGAGGTAACCGAGCTACATGGCATATGTAGATTAAAAAATATGAGTTAGTTGAGTTATAAGAGCCAGTTTGGAAAAAGTCTAAGCTAAAGCCAAGCTTTCAGAGTTGATATTAAGCCTCTGTATCGTTGTTGGGGAGCTGGCAGTCCCACAGAGGAAAGACGGACTACATCTGAAAAGACTTGTTAAGGAGCAGTGCGGGGTGATGTTGGGGAGCAGAGACAGGCAGCTCTCCCAGGTCACCAGCTGGCTAGCCTAGCTACATCAGTGAGCTCCAGAGAGGCCTTGCCTCCAAAAAGGTAAAGAACAATAACCAAAAATTGATCTTTGGCCTCCACATGTGTATGAGCCCATACAACCACTCATCCATATATACCCACCCCCTTCTACACACATACACACCCCCCACAAATTAGAAAAAAAATTAGAGGTGTTAGAGAAAGCAAGATGATGGGAGGATGAGGGAGGGGCAGTTATGTAACCCCAATTGTGCCGGTTTAATGAGGGGTCTGGCATACCCAGGAGGTGGAGGAGAGCTGAGGTAAGAGGGCCTTTGGAAGGGTGCTGGAAGATCTGGAGTACCTACTTGGGAGATTGTTAGCTGAAGGAAATACAGTGTGCAAATGTCGGGACCATAGGACAAGGCCAAACCAGAAGAGATATCCTATTTGAACCTCAGTACTAAAAAAATAATAATAATAAATCAATTTATAGTACTTTAAAATTGGTAGATTTTTACAGAAAAACCCTCTATTCTGACCCCAAGCTATCTTGCCCCTTAGGGCCTGCTTCCTCTGGAGACTGGAGTTGTGGTGGGGGTGAAAGGAGTGGCCTGTGGTGCCCAGCCTGCCTCTCTTCATTCTACAGCCTGTCCTTCCTCCTCATTTTGAGTTGAAGCTGGGGAGATGGTCTGGTGGCATCGGGGACACACACTTAGGGCTCCTTCAAAAGCTGGAGGTAATGTTCCAAAGCGAACAGGGCTGGGAACTCAGGGTGTGGGGACAAGAAGAGGGTGTGTGCTAGGGTCTGGGAGGCTCAGGGGCCTCCGTTCAAGGGGAACAAGCAAGGTAAAGGTACAGGACTTGAGTGCTGAGAGGGGAAGTGAGGAGTGAAACCGAAAAGGGGATGTGGGAGCCGAGAAGAGGAAAAGGAACCTGCATCTGAAGTAGGAAGAAGAGAGGAAGCCAGACATGGCCAGCGTGGGGCTGCTTTGTGCTGGAAAGGCAGGGTTGCTGGGGCAGAGCTTGGAACCATGCCACTGGCTGGGCTTGGACATAAAATGGAGCAGAGGGCAGCATGAATGTGTAAGTGAGTGTGTGTGTGTGTGTGTGTGTGTGTGTGTGTGTGTGTGTGTTGTATCCTGGGGTAGGGCAGCAATTTGATGCTTTTGAAGTAGACTTTCTTTACTTCTTCCTTAGAGTTTTACATATCTTTGTTTGAAAATAGAATTTGTTCATACATCAAATATATTGTTTATGCTTAGCTGAAATTGCCTTCTACCTTATGCATCTTCTGTGCTGTTTATTATTGATTTCTTTGGTTTCTCTCTCTCTCTCTCTCTCTCTCTCTCTCTCTCTCTCTCTCTCTCTCTCTCTCTGTGTGTGTGTGTGTGTGTGTGTGTGTGTGTGTGTATGTGTATTTGCTCCCCTCCCCGCTTTTGAGATTTGTTTCATGAATCAAGCAACTTCACAGGAGACATCTTAGAGTAAAAAATACCCCCCCTCCCACATTGGCAAATTGGGCAATGCCCTGCATTGTGCAGGGTCTGTATCCCCTTGTTCCTCAGGTGAGTCTGGAGCTCAAGATCTGGTCTCAAGATGAGGATTCAGGCTGTGGACCCATCCAACTCCTTAGAACCCCCATGGGACAGGTGGTGCTTGTGGTGACGGCTAAGCAATGTGCTTCCTTCCACCTGGACAGTTGTACGCAGACTGTCTCATGGAAGGCTGAGAACACTGGCGACCCAATGCAGGTTTACTCATTGGCTTTGGGGATGCTTCAGTAAACTGACACGTGTAGTGGCTAATCCACCCCTCTGCATTTGGGTAATGTTTGGGTTGCGTTACAATATTACTAGCTAGGAAACGAGCCTTAGTCAAGTCAGATAAAAGTACCAGAGAGTCTCAGGGAGGGGCTGGCAGGTCGAAGTGGGGGTGTTAGCAGGGTGAACCCTTGAATTGATAGATCTCATAAATCCCTGGAAGGTAGCAGGACCAGAGTACGTATGGTATTGATAGTCTCCCTTTAGATCTGTTAGGACGACTTATGATTTTTATTTCCTTCTCCTGTTTGATTTCCTAGAGAATTTTCAGTTTTTATTTGCTGGCTGCTCTTTCATAGGTTAGAGATGGGCTAGTTTTAATTTTGTTTGCGTGTTAGAGCTCTCCAAATGGTGTCAGGAGAATATAAGCACTAGTAGTGATGACTAGGAGTTAACAATAATAACCTATTTTTAACTCCCCAGTGGGCAAGGTGCTGCAGCCTGCTTTCTAACAGAGCGTGTCTAATCTTTCATGCAGGATTGCTATTGGAGATTTCAAAAGGCCAATCACCTTGCCTAGGGCCACACAACTGCCAATGGCTTACTGAGACTTTGGAGTCATGTGCTTTCCAGGAAGGAGGCCATATTACCTCTCCATGGGGCTCAGAAAATTCTCAGCTCAGCCGATGGACTTGAATTCTGTTGTCCCCAGGTTGTGTGTAGACTTCTGGTATCACTCACTCATGAGCTCATCAGACAGAGTGTCCTCCTGTCTCTGGCAGAGGACATCGCTTCTAATTCAAACCTCTGTCAAACACTAAACCTTTCTCAAGAGTGATCACATACGAATCTTACATGGTCCCGGTGCAGATAAGACCCGAGAGCATGCTTCCCTTCTTAAAGATAATCAGCTAGTTTACAAGCACTTATTCACTATGTAAACAAAGAGTTTTATTCTAATGATTTATACGTGTCTAATTCCAAAAAGCTCACCAGGTAAGCATAAAACAGCATACATAATACTGTGCTACATACATCATACACACCAGCCTGTCTTTATTAAAAAAGAAATCGTGAGCTGAAAGTTATTATTCTTTTCCAAATTCACAAGATGAGGGAAAGAGCAGGTTCAAATTCATGACCTCTTTCTCCAGTAGCCAAGTCTTCTTACCTCACTGGCCTATGTTGTTATTTATACTACAGATCAAGGAAAAGAATCTATGGGCCGGTGACATAGTTCTGTGGGTAAAGGCATATCTGTGCAACCCTGGTGACAGGGTTCTGTCCCCAGAGACCACATGAAGGTGGAAGGAGAGAACTGATGTGGCAAAGTTGTCCGATAATCTTCATATAAATGTTGTGGTATGTGCGCCTGCACAGACACATATACACTCCCCTCTCCCCCATATTCTAAATGCATTTTAAAAAGTTGGAAAAGAATTCAAAATATAAGCCATGCAAAACTTGTTTATAATACCAATGTATCGGGCTGGAGAGATGGCTCAGAGGTTAAGAGCGCTGGTTACTCTTCCAAAGGTCCTGAGTTCAATTCCCAGCAACCACGTGGTGGCTCACAGCCATCTATCATGAGATCTGGTGCCCTCTTCTGGCCTGCAGGAATACATGCAGGCAGAACACTGTACACGTAATTAATAAATAAATCTTTAAAAAAATACCAATGTGTCAGTCACCAAATTCCTCTGTTATATTCACTAAAAAAATAAGTATTAAAAGTTGCTCTGAGCTTTCTTGTATAAAACACAGACTTATAGGGGCTGGAAAGATGGCTCAGTGGTTAAGAGCACTGGCTGCTCTTCCAGAGAATAGGAGTTCAATTCCCAGCACCCACATGACAGCTCACAACTGTCTGTAACTCCAGTTCCAGGGGACCCGACACCCACGGCAAAACAGCAATGCACATAAAATAAAAATAAGTAAAGAAAAAAAAGTGTTAAAAAAGAGACAAACTTATAATGGCAAGCTTGATGAGTAATTTTTCATTAGATAACTATGTCAGATTGTAAGTCATTAAGAATACTTAATTCAATTTCAAAATGTTTTAAAAGTGGGTTGTTTAAAGTAGGAATAGATGGCCTGGCTACAAGGGAACCGAGTCCCACCTAACTCTGCTGCCCTGATGGACAAGCCATACTTAACTCTCTGAAGACGATCTCAGCAGCTCATAGAAAAACCTGTCAATCAAAAGGCCCATGTCACACATGTATGCACTACAACAGCCCCACACCCGACTCTCATTTTGTGGTTGTGGCTTTTTGTCTCCATGTAGGATTTTAAGGTTTTTCCATTTCTCTGTGATCTTTGCAGGGAACTTGGGATCAAGCCCATTGACTAGCAAATAAATAGCGGTAGACAGCTAAAAGTGCTTTGAGGCTACAAGGGGAGACGTCCCGTCGTAAACATGGGAGAAAACGAAGATGATATAGGCGTCTGGCAGGGGACATTGGTTGTGTAAGAGGGAAGTAAGCTGGGCAGCCTGGCTGCCTGCCTGCAGGACTCAGATGCTCAGCTGGAGAACGGTAGCACATGCCACCCTTCAGGGTGCCCTCCTCCCCCAGGCACAGGGCACAAGGGGTATTAGGAAGGCTCTAAAGTGACGGCGACCCACCCTCACTGCAGGTTGGGTTGGATATTCTGGAAGATGTTTGCTTTTGGAACCACCAGACAGGCTGTCTCCTGAGATCTGCCCCCAAAATGGAACTTGGAGGAGAACCAACTGGCCTCGGTTCAAACCCGACAAACTGAAACAATGGTATGAGCCGGAGAAGGACCTCAAGACCCACAAGACGTGCTCACTTCCCTTCAGCCTGTGGCACACAAGCATTTAGCTGAATCAGCCGGCTGGGTGAGACCGTATGGACCCCTCGCTGCTTAGAACACGAACCTAATGTCTTTTGTGAGGATGAGGAAGAGGTACAACATTTAAAAAGAACGAAGTCATGTGTTATGACAAGCCAAGTGGACATGTCATAGACCGCAGATAAACGTGATGGAAGTATATTCACAAGTTCTCAGGTTTTAGCAAATTCGTCATGCTCTTTAAAAAAATCCTAAGGCTGATGACATTGGCTATCCTCTGCACTAAGTAGGCGGGAAGATGTTTCCTAAGGTAGAAATACTGGAGGTGAGGGTTGACAGGGCTGAGGCTCATGCTGGTGGACTTTTTGGAGACAGGTGTGCTAAGGCTGATGGCCGTCATTGTGGTCCTTTGCACATGGTCCCTAGTCCTATAGTTCAGCCTTCTGTCTGGGGATGGGCAATAAGCATTCACTTTTCCTTAGTGAAAAGCAAACAGCACCACCTGGATTCGGGGTCAGCGTGCTTTGGAATGCAGGTCATTTGTCACCAGACAGTCACCTGATGCTGGGTGTGCAGGGTGTTTAACCAAACCAAAACAATGAGTATGTTTGCCATTAACTCTAGGCTCTCGCTGTAAAGCCAAAAGGGGACAATCAGGGTTATCAGTTTGATATTGAATGCCTTCAGCAAACAGCTCAGATCAAATCACCTCAATTCATTCGATACATGGTAATTTGCCACATTTTTTTGTGGATACCAAATTGAAAAGATTCAAACCCCTTAGTGTTTTCCAGAATCATGTTAAAAGCTAGCTGAAGACAAAAACAAAACAAAATAAAACAAACAAACAAATCAAAAACCAAAACTAAACAAAACAAAAACCCCAAATGATATTGATTAAAAAAAACTGATATTCCTTTTAAACCAAATCTCTCTGTGGGTAGAAGGGAATTAAGGTTTTTTCCAAGGGAAGAAGGAAGCGTAGATGTTTGCCAAGATGGCAAGCTGGAAGTGCTGGGGTGGGAGCAAAGATCTGTGGGAGATAGGAGTGAGAGACATGAAGAGCAGGGCATTCCAGAGTACATGCTATAGTTTGGGCAAGCTGAAGGTGAAGATGGCAGAGGGTGGGGACCAGGAGCATGGGGCTGAGCTCAGGAGGCCTCACACATGCCTCAGTGAAGGAAGGGAAGCCAAGGAAGAGTGCTGAGCAGGCAGTGGTGTGGCCATGTTTGCTACCTGGGAAGATCAGTGCAGGGACCTCAGAGCGACAAGTGAGGTGGAAGGGTTGTTACTCCATGCTGTGAAGTGGTTCTGGGTGAAGAGAGAGGGCTATGAAATGAGCAGCCTCTACCACATGCTCCTGCTGACATGAAAGTCTCTCCTCAGGCCCTGAAGGATGGAGCTAGCTGACTGCAGACTAAAACCTCTGCAGAGAAACATGAAGCAAAATAACTCTTCCCTCCCTTAGCTGATGTCCGCCGGTATTTTGCCTCAGTGCTGAAAGCTAGTGAATGTCACTGCTTTTGTTCCTGTCCCCCAAGGAGACACACCTCCAGAGATCATCACTTACTCCCTCCTGTAGTTTCCAATGAGTCTTATCATTCCCTGATAGTCCTGCAGCAAAACAAAAGACTCTCCCTCCCCTTTACAAAGCCTGCAAACAGTCAGACCTTTGGAGAATTCCTTATCTATTGCAACCTCCATTCTTCTGTTCCCTGAGATCAAAAACATTCCCTCCCCCCCCCCCCCCCCCGGGTTATTTTTACATTTCTCTCTTATTTGCTTGGGAGAGGATCTGCATGTCTACAACTGTGCACATCTTACCCAGAAGCTGGATTCTCATCAGGAGACCGGAAGGTGCTTAAGTCCAACTTTCTTTTTCTTGATTCCTGTCTCCACTACTACATTAGGGAAATGTGGTGTGGAATTGATGGGACCTGGGCACAGGGCACTGGGTTTTTCCTCATCTTCACAGGCACATCTGCTCCTGGATTAAATTTGGGATTTGATACACCACATCCCAATGTCTTGTCAAGGCCTGGTAACTGATGGGCTGAACATAGGTTTTCTGTGAACGTGGAGTTTCTGAATCACATTACCCTTTTGTCAAATCATGTGGCAGGTAAACAGTGGACTAATTCAGACCCTCCACACCACGGAAAAGCACACACTGAGGGGAGGAGTTAACGTCTCCAAGACTGTTTGTTTACTTTGCCTTTCTCTTGCCCTGGCAATGTCTTTTGAAGTTTCGAAGCACTTCTGTGGTCCTCTGACTTACTCCCTCCTTCTTTAAAGGCCCGCTGCCCCCCCAAATACCACCTATCCACCCCCACCTGAATCCCTGAACTCAGAGGCTCCTGAATCTTCTGAGATGAGCATTTCTGATTGGGAATCAATCAATGGCCTAGCCTGTCGACCAGCACAGTATCTACAGGAAAAAAAAAAAAAAAAAAAAAAAACCCAAAAAACAACAACAACAACAACAAAAGCCCCAAAAAAACCTGCAACCAAAAGCAAACATCAACACAAAACAAAAACCAGATGATAGCCTAGATGGAGTTCCCCAGCTTTTTAATAACAAATTATTTTCAAGTTGAGCTAGTGAGGTGGCTTAGTTGGTAAAGGGGCTTGCTGCCAAGTCCAAGGACCTGAGTTTGAGCCTAGGTGGCAGAAAGAAAGAATCGATTGCCTCAGATTTCCTTGGGTCCTCCACACACATGTCACGGCATGAATGTGATAACACACGCCCAAAATAGGTAAAGAGACTGGAGGTTGATAGACTAGTATAACAACTATATAAACCAACCACCTAGACTCAGTATTTATTCATATTTTGACATTTTGTACCTTTTCTATCTACGTACCCATTTGAGTGTGTACGCAACCTCATAACGATCCATCCTACAATATTTCAGCACCTGTATTCACAAAATAACATCGCTCTCCCACATAGCCTCATACTGCTGTCACTCCTGAGCAAATTTAGAATAATTCCACAATATCATCTAACAGTCTACATTCCAATCTCTCTGAACATCCCAAGAAGTCAAGTAACATGTTTGAGTGCTAACGGTTTTATATCTTTTAGTAAAGATTAGTCCTCCTACCTTCAATTTTGATGGCACTGACTTTTGCACACGTCCATGCTGAGGTGACTTAGAGACTGTCCCATAGTGACCATCAATGAGCAGTGTCTGGAAGGGGCAATGGAGAAGGGCAGTACATAATATTGCATAACAGAGAAAATGAATGACTGCGTCTCACTCAAAACAGAGGATCATGTCGCCCTGGGGCTACTACAACATGTCTCCAGCCTCTAATGAGCCCCTAGGGACGTCCCCACATCTGTACCAACATTCTTGCTGCTCCTCAAATGCTGGGGACATGGCCAGCCTGTGGTCTCCGCCCTTCTTCCTGGGCTACTTTTCCCCCTGTGTAGGACAGCTGGCCCTCCCCTCCAGCAGGAAGTTGTTTCACTAACCACCTGTCCTTCCTTGAGCACCCTGTGTGGAGTTGCGAAGCACCTTCCAGTGTGTATTTCACCCCAACTCTCTTCTTTTAAAAGATATGTATGTATGTATGTATGTATGTATGTATGTATGTATGTATATTTGTGTGTACTTGAATGAGTTCATGTGTACCACATGCATGGAGGAGCCCCCAGAGGCCAGAAGAGAGCATTGGAGCCACTGGAACTTGAATTACAGGCAGTTATGAGCCGCCATATGTGTATTGAGAACTGAACTCATGTCCTCCGCGAGAGCACCAAGCACTTTTAACCACTGCGTTGTTTCTATAGTCCTTAAGCCCCGACTTTCTTTCTTTCTTTTTTTTAAAGATTTATTTATTTGTTATGTCTACAGTGTTCTGGCTGCACATATCACTGCAGGCCAGAAGAGGGCACCAGATCTCATTACAGATGGTTGTGAGCCACCATGTGGTTGCTGGGAATTGAACTCAGGACCTTTGGAAGAGCAAGCAGTGCTCTTAACCTCTGAGCCGTCTCTCCAGCCCAAGCCCCGACTTTCTATACATTTCTTTTCTTTTACTGGTTGTTTGTTGCATTCCCTAGAAGATATGTATCCCCAAGATAGGGCTTTGGTGTGACTGATACACTGCCACACTGTTAGCGACAATACCTGTGTCTGACTCCATCCAATTAACCAATATTTATTAAAAGCCATAACTGAGCTCCAAACACTGAGGAGAATCAGTGTTAGACAGATCTCCCAATGCTCTTGTGACCTAGTCATCCATCCATTCCCTACTGCTCCTGGCCTGAGGTAAGGCCCAAAGCCAACAATGTAACTCCCAGTGCTAACCAATTTCATTTCTGAATGTAAAACAGTTTCTCAGTGACTCACAATAAAAAATTATTTTGGAAAACAGAAGTAAGTTACGCACACGCATTTGGAATACAAGTTTCTGACTGTCCGGGCAGTGGTGGTGCACGCCTTTAATCCTAACACTCGGGAGGCAAAGGCAGGCAGACCTCTGTGAGTTTGAGACCAGCCTGGTCTACAGAGTGAGTTCCAGGACAGTCAGGGCTACACAAAGAAGCCCTTCTTGAAAAACCAAACCCAAACAAATCAAAACAAAAAGCAAACCAAAAAAGTTTCACTAAGGAAACAATGCCCTTTGCCGTATACGGTTTCTGCTCTGTCCTCTTTTGTTTTTCAAAGGCTGGTCATGAGATGCTAGGTGATTTTGAACTCTTCTAGGCAGCCGTGATCTGTAGTTGAGAAGAGAAAAACCACTTTTTTGGCTCATTTCACTTCTACAGAAGTCTAACGTAGTCAATATTATTTTAAAGTACATTTTACAAAAAGAGGAGATCGAGTTATTCAGGGTCACACAGATGAATTACAGTTTGTACTTAAACTCTGCACTAAACATCCTTTTTCGAGAGAGAGAGTCAGTTATTTAAAAAAGTAAAACGGCTTTCCAAAATCTTTTGTGCTTAGTAGGTTGTCTGTGGATAGAAAAATGGTAAGATCTTACACATATGCATTGGGACACTGTTTTAGGCCAAATGTAGGTGACAATGTTATATTAATGAAAACAAAATATTTCTAAGTACCTCTACAGTCATTGTAGCATTTAGTTACACATGCTCTCAATGTAATAATTTAAAAAGGACAACTCCTATTGCAGGAGATCCAAAGAATTCTCTGATATTAACACCCCACCCCCATAGAACACACAGACCACACCTTTAGAAGCATGGCTGGCAGGCTTACCTGGCAATCTATAAAGTACGTCTTCAGCTTTATATGTGTCAGTTATTTAATTAACTATTTTGTGGTGTTGTGTTTTGAACTCAAGGCCTCGTGTAAACTTGGTGTGCATCCCTGGACCCTATATGCATGGATTATTAGTTAATAACCACTACAGGAGTGTCAGCAATATGCTGAATTTGTCACCAGCATAAATATTAAT
This sequence comes from Peromyscus eremicus, assembly GCF_949786415.1. Classification (NCBI taxonomy): domain Eukaryota; kingdom Metazoa; phylum Chordata; class Mammalia; order Rodentia; family Cricetidae; genus Peromyscus; species Peromyscus eremicus. The sequence continues at coordinate 50,136,435 of NC_081427.1, forward strand.
ATTTTTGTAACACTCTACAATGTTGCAGATATTTAAAGATATTATTCATGTTCATCACTACATTAAAATGATGTTAATTATCATCTCCCTAATCAGATCTTGATATTTAACACACTGAAAAGGAAAGCTGTTCATTAGTACAGCACACAATTTATTTTAGAATATTTTTGACTGATAGTCATAGTTCCATATGGGTTTTATGTATCCAAGTACATTCCTTTAAGAAATAATAATAAAAAAGAGATCCCCACAAATGATCTGAATAATCTTTTCTCAAAAGACAATATCTAACATACTACCAAGCATTTAAAAAGCAGTCACGGAAGGAACACATACACACACACACACACACACACACACACACACACACACACACACACAAGCACAATGAGATATCACCTCATCCCCACTGCAATGGCTTTTACCCAGAAGAAGTTTGGAATGCCGGTCGGGATGTGAAAAAAGGGAACTTTCAGATATTGCTGATAGAATTGTAAACCAGTGCAGCCAGTATGGAAAACAAGATAGACATTCCTCAAAACAAAACAAAACAAAACAAAACAAAAAACCAAAAACAACAACAACAATAAAAAAAAAAACACCACCAACAACAGAAAAACAAAAACCAGAGATAGAACCTCTCTATAGCCCAGCGGTCTTTCTGTTTTAAAAGAATTATCCATTACTATGTTAGGGTAGGAGTGTCTGCCTGGTGTGCCTGAAAGCCAAAAGAAGGATCCAGAGCCTACTGGAACTGGAATTACAGGCAGTTGTGAGGTGCTCTGTGGGTGCTGGGAACAGAACCCAGGTCCTCTCAGAGGAGTGCTTCTACCTGTTGAGTGATCTCTGCCATCCCATGATCCAGCTGTCTTACTCCTGAGTACATACCTAATGGCACTGACATCAGCATCCCGAGGGCACATCTGCTCTTGGGTGCTTACTGTTGGACTACTGAGAAGTGGGTCGCCTTCCTGGCTGTTCATCACCAACAGCAGTCTTGTGGCTCGTGGAGGAGGGAGGGAGGGCATTTTCCAGGAAACATGGAGATGGAGGTCCAGCGAGTTCACTGATTGGTACTTGAAGGCTCCCTTTGTCCCTGTGTCTGCTGTCACTACGTCATATGACACAGTTGTCACATCCTTGTCCTATCCCTCCACTGACATGTCTGTCTCTTGTTTGTTGACTTACATTTTGTAAGGATCTTTGAATTCATTTGTTTTGCCAGATGTAAGCTGAGGAAGCCAGTTTGCTTATTGCACACCCATTACTCATGTTCTCAGGATACTAGGATGATTGATTTTCCTCTCAACAGAGAGGGGAAAGTCTACATTTCTGGGCCGAGTTCTGGGGTTAATCTTCTTGAATTATCACACTGCCTCACAGAACCAAAGGGCCATGGCAGTGGCCAATGGTTTAAATTATTTCTAGCTAGCATTGTAATGCCTGGTGAATACGAAAAAATAAGTAACAGACCCATGCTTGCACAAAAGTCTCTGGTGGGTGAAGCCTTGCTGTGGTTTTCGCTTAGTCTTGTGTTAAAATTAGCCATATTTTCTCAGTATGTTTACAGAAATTCAGGTGGTTGTACGTTCTGTGAATTGAAATGTTTGACAGACTTGACCTACTTTCGTCTTGGGATCATCAACATACACAAACTTGAGCTGGGAGACGGCTCTGTTGGGATAGAACTTGCTATACAAGCGTTAGGACCTGAGTTCTGATCCCCAGCACCTACACAGAAGCCGGGCTTGTTGATGTACACCTGCAATGCAAGAACTGGGTGTCAGAGGAAACAAAAACAGGTACATCACAGGGGCTTGCTGGCCAAGCTAATCTACTTGAAGCAGAGAGCTCCAAGATCAGTAAGAGACCGGAATAGAAAATTAAGGTGGAGGGCAAAGAAGGAGATACCTGAAGCCAACCTCTGACCTCTACAAACTCAGGCACAGATGAGCACACCTGCGTATACACATGCATTGCATATGACACACACACACACACACACACACACACACACACGCACGCACGCACGCATGCATGCACATGCACATGCACATACACCATTAACACCAAACAAAACACAAACAACAAAGAAAGATGAATGAACTTGAGTTTACTTCTAAAATTCCTCTGAGATGATCTAAACTCCATGATGTTATCTTTTTAAAAAGTGAAACAAGTTGGGCAGCGGTGGCACACGCCTTTAATTCCAGCACTTGGGAGGCAGAGCCAAGGGGATCTCTGTGAGTTCGAGGCCAGCCTGGTCTACAGAGTGAGATCCAAGACAGGCACCAAAACTACACAGAGAAACCCTGTCTCAAAAAAACAACAACAAAAAAAAAGTGAAACAATAACTCTTACTTCTTTTCAACTCTTCCTGGACCTCTGATGTCAATGGATGGAGCACAATGTGCTTAAGATAGGATTCAGAGTCCTGTGATCTAGGACCTGTCTTCCTCATCAACCACATTGGCTACACCCTTCCCCACATATACCTATTTAAACCTTTCTAAAATCTTTTCATTTTCTCACATGAACTCCAATCATTGTGCAAAGGTGATTCACTTTTCCTTCTTGTTATTTCCTTGAAAGCTCCGATTGGTCTATGGAAACACCTCCACGGCACTGCTCAATTTTTGAAGAAGTATCTTACACTAGCCTCCATTCATTGCTTTCTCTGCAATGGAAGAGAAGCCGTGTTCTCATTTTCATCAAAAGTGTTGATATGAATGCCTTAAAGTGTTCTGCTTAAGCCAGTAAACAAAGGGAATTTATTAGCATGTGTCAGAGGCATCTTGGTTAGTAAAGGACAGCTGTAGTCATACAACTCTAAGTGATGGTTTTTGGGGAAGGTGCCATAGTAAGGACTGAGCGTCACCTACGGGATGGGTCACTTTTGTGTCCTTCTTGATGTCCTCCCAGCCTTCTGTTTGACTGTGGTCTTCACTATGACTGCTGCGTGCAGTTCTTACACATGGGCTTCCTCCTTCAGGTGTAGCACAGATTTCGTGGTTTCTGATGTGGAGTTTCTTTGAGGCTGCGGCTGTTCAGACCTCTGCCCAAACTGGAAGTGTGAGTAGCTTAGATCCACATAGGGCAGTAATGGGAGTAAGTGGATAAATATGTCCATTCTGCATCCTTCAGGAAGATATGCCAGAAGTCTTTCCATAAAGAAGTTCAAGGTATCCTAGGAGGAAGGAGCCTCAGTTGTCCGTATCCAGCGACCAGCTCAGTTAAGAATCCCGTGATTGGCTCTCCCCTGTTCCCCACTGGAATTTTTCTAGTTCTCTACTTCTTTCTTCAAACCAGTTCCCAAAATAAATCATCTTGTTTCAGGCTCTGCTTCTGGGAAGAACCCAGACTAAGCTAATTTAAATCAGCTCCACTCAGTTGCATTTTTTCCCCTTAAATTTAGAGATGTTTGGAAACTATTTGCAAGTCTTATAAAGTAGACACTAAATAAAGATGGTCTGAACACCAAGTAAACAGGACAGCACCCAGTGTGTTGTGTATAAAAGCACTATAAAGTATGAATTGTTCTGTGAATTAGACTTTCCCCTCTCTTCAGTTGGGAGATAGATTCAGACAATTGCTTGGTTTTGTAAAAAACGCGTCTCCATAATTCTACAGCTGTGCTTAGATGGTAACTGAATAGTAATGTTTTGATCATAGCTCCACAGATGGTGAGGCCCCAGAAGACACATGTCTCTTCTGTAGAGGGGCAATGCATGAAGCATGGGTGCATCAGTAGGCTCTGAGTACTTTGTTGTGTGTCTGTGTGGGTGTGTATATGAGTGTTTCTAGACCTGTGTGTGTGTACATAGCTTTCCTTTTTAAAAAATATTTTTGTGTATATATGTGTGTCTATATGTCACATGTGTGCATGTTCCTCTGTAAAGGTCAGAGGAAGTATCAGATCTCCTGAAGCTGTAGTTAGAGATGGTTGTAGGCTACCCTACATGGATGGATGCTTGTGTTTCCTGAAAGAGCAGATAGTGCTCTTAACCAAAGAACCAGATCTCCATCCCTCCACATTTATTTATGTTTTACAAGTACAAGGTATCGATTCCAGTGTGATTATTTTAAATATCACAACCTTTGAGTCACAATAGGAAAAGGAATTTTTAAAAATGAAAATTATTGGACAATCAATTTGGCATTGGAAACTGAAATCACAGAATTTTTTGTATCATATGGCACTGAAAGAGACATTTGGTCATTGGCAAGCTGGTTTCTGATGGAGGCAGAGCCAGAATTCAGGCCTTTGAGCCCCTTCTCAGGGTCCTTCAGGACACCACACTGCCTTTCCTGAATGGCCTTCCTGTTGAACTGGAGGTCAGCATGCTTTTCCTGTGAAGGCCCATGAAATTAACAATGTAGGTTTTGCAGGCCCAGATGATCTGATGCAGCTACTCATCTCTGCCATTGAGTGAAATCAGGGCACAGGAAACTAAAGTGAGTGAGCCTGGACACACTCCTGAAGAGACTCAGATGTAAACACAGGCGAGGGCCTGGTTTTGGCCAGTGGGTCACCCTTTGAGGGCCCCAGTTTCATAGGAACACAGGGCAGATTCTGCTCCATGATCAGTACGAGGCTCTTGCATCTTAAAGAATTAAAATCTCCATCCAGCCTGATGGTGAGAGCCGCTGTTGCAGGACAGGCTCCACAGGACTGGGCTTCCTTCCAGGCCTGAGTATGCTCAGACTCCATCCGAGCCAGCGTCCAGGAGAGGGGGCCTGGCACTCCTCAGTCTTCAGAAGGAATCACAAATTCCCTTCCTGTGCAGATAAAAGAACAATTGTACCACAGGGGACTTACTGGAAAGTAAAGCACGGTCACCAGGAAGAAACAGGAATTTGCTTCTAAGTCAGAGTTCTCCCAGCCTGGCCAGGAGTCTGTCAGACCCGGAAAGCCCAGCTGGGATAGTTGGCAGACTTGGAAAACTTCCAGAACCTTCACTCATGGGGTGACACTGTTTTTTTTTGGCAATGTCTATGGCCCACTCAGGACTTCCTGTGGCTCATCCAGCCATCCCATCCTCCTCATGTTCAAGCATATGAGTCTCCACAGGATTTTACCCTCAATTGTTCTCCGTCAAAGCCATGCTGTTGCCTCTGTTAAACAACGTCTGAGTCCTTTATCCTTTGCCCTCATTGTGGAGATTTTGTTGAGGTTTGAGACAGTAAAAAACAATTTTTTTTTTCCCAGAGAAGGTCAAGTCTAGGGGTTTAGGCAAAACCCAATGTGTATGCCAACAGGCTAGATGTTTGCCCCGTGTTTGTGTGTCTGCATGCATGCACACAATTATGTGTGTATCTCAGCTCACCCTTTAAAGTAGGTCACCTTCTCCAAGGCCTCCACTCAGGGAAGGTGAGCAGCCTGGGTGCTCCCGAATAGAGGAGTGTCTGGACACTCTTGTCGCTGCCGACCCCAAGCATTTTCTCCGCTCCTCATTCATTTCGACCATGTGAATTCACCTCATGGTCTGTTTCAAATTTCCAAGAGCCAAGGGCTTACAAAGGCTGGATAGAGCTTTCAGTGGGTTTTATTATCTCAAAAAAGATATATAAGACTACCTGTGTCAATGCTCGACTGTCCATGCCCATTCCCGGACATGAGTTTCTGGTGAATAAGGAAGCCTTTGGAATTGAAGTGACTTTGGGTGGCAGGAGAGAATAGTTCACATCATTATCTTTCCCAAGTAGCACTCATTTCCCCAGAGGAAGGAGGGCTGGGAGCTTGTGTGAGGCTGCAGAAATGAGCAGGGGAGAAGGGAAGAATATTTGATTATTTTTTCATAAACAACCAATTCCGTTAGCACCTGGCTGTGGTTCCTGCTGCTGTGAGGAGAATATCAATGGCTTTGCTATTCCCTCCTTTGGGCCTTGGAATCGGTCGCCTGCCATTCTGAGCTCGCTGGCTTTGAGACCAGCGCCAGCCCAGAAAACCATGGCAGATGAGAAAGGGAAGTTGAGCCAGAATGCTTTCAACTGAAGCCCGCCTCAGTGGTCCTTCTGCACCCCATGGTGTCTCTTCACACGTCTCTAACCTTACCTTCACCCCAGTCCCTTGACAAGGGACATGTCCCTAAGTGTGCAGATGCTACTCTCCTTGTATTAGGACTACTTTGCTAGTCCATTTTTAAAATGATCTATTTTGTAGAATGAAATAATTATCCTCAGTAGCACTAATGACAAAGAATGGCTCTTGAATATTAATTGGAAGAAAAGAAGCAACAACAATAACAAAGTCAAAACAAAATTTCAAAGGACCAGACTCTGGAGAAGGAAGCTATGCTGGTTGCATTAAAGGTGAAATGGCTCAATACCACAAGGTGGCGCTGTTAAAACACCTCATTTTAAAGCCCTAAAAAAAGATACAAATAAAGGAAACAAAATAAAAGAGGCTTTTTGCGGAGAAAATACTTTGTGTCAAGCGCTGAGCCAGCCTAGTTGCATGCACCAGAAGTGCCTGGGAGCCTGTGTTAGTGTGATGTGCGCATGTAGAGTGCAGCTATAACCATTTTAAGGAGAAATGTAATAGGGAGTGATAATTTTTTTGGGGGGGGGGGCGGGGGAGAGGGCAGAAGTTTCATAATTGATACTTTTGTAATTCAAACAGGAACTTTAACACTTGTTAAAATTTACGTTGACTATAAAATACATCTCATCTTCCTGTCATCTTTTAAAGTGTGACATTTTAGACATTAGAGTGATAGGCTAGGCTTACTATTCCTCAACCCTCTTCTATTCTACATCGAGAGCTTGCACACTGGGGACATTTATTTGAAGACAATTAGTACCCCATTAAGGGAAACATGAAGCCTGTGGGTCACAGATGTTCTTGGCTGCTTTGAGAAATTGGCGTGTAGGAAGTTGGTAAATTAATACTCTGTGGAAAATACTTCTGTCTTTAGAGCATGTTGTCTATTACGTGAGTCCCTGATGTCAGTGCCACCGTTGTTACAAGTGACCATGTTCGTGTTTGAGTGTTCTGCACATGCATGAGGTATCCATTTCCTGACAGCGAGATGAAAAGCTGGTATTTCACAAGTTCGTTCGTTCGTTGAAGATGGGGTGCTGATAGAATGGTTCAGATAGTCTTCTTCCTGAAGGCAGGAGTAGGAAGTCATCCAGTGGGACAAGCAGAGATGCCCAGGACTTTGCATTGCTGACTTCATCCCCAGAGCAGCTTTTCTAGATTAGGAGATACGAGAGTATCCATCTCCACTCCTACCGGGAGGTCCCAAGAACTTAAGCAACTAGTTCCACTTTGATACTGCATAGTAGGATGTGGGAACCTAGAAGTTATTCTAGACAGAAAAATTCAGGAACATTAAAGGGAAATGCCTATACTTTGCAATTTGTATTTAGATAAAATCTACAAAGTCTGGCATACTAAATTGAGGCAGGACCAAGCCCCTTCCCCCTGTGTCAAGGCTGAGCAAGGTATCCTACCCTAGGGAACGTGTTCCCAAAAGCTGGAATGTGTTTTTTGCACTCGGGATAAGTCCTGGTCCCACTGCTAGGGGCTCCCCAAACAGATCTAGCCACATAACTGTCACCCACATTAAGAGGGCCTAGTTCAGTCTCATGCATATTCCCCAGCTGACAGGCCAGAGTCCATGAGCTCCAAGGGAGGCTGTACCCTCACTAAGGAGTGAATGGGGGTGGTGGTGGTGGGGAGGTGGGGATGGGAGAAGGGGAGGGAGAAGGAACTGGGATTGGTGTATAAAATGAAAAAAACTTTTTTAAAAATAAAAAAAAAATTAAAAGTAAAAATCTAATAAAATATTGTGAATTACTTTGAGGAAGAAAAGTAAAGAGACCTGGGCCATATATAGAGCAATGTGAGTATATATACATATACATACATATATATATATATGTATATATATATACATACACACACACATATATATATACATACATACATACCTGTGTGTGTGTGTGTGTGTGTGTGTGTGTGTGTGTGTATGTGTATAAGCTGGAAGTATTTTGTTGTTGTTATGTTACTGAGATTCTGTTGTCCAGGCTGGTCTTGAGTTCATGGATTCAAATGATCCTCAGGATTGAGCCTGCCAAGTAGCTGGGACTCCAGGCCAGCATCCCTGTATCTGACTCTGAGCTGGGTTTGAACCCAGGGCCTCCAGCACAATGTGCTCTGTCACTGAGTTATACCCCGAGGGCATGTATATCCCTTTTCTCCTCTTACATAATTCCCATCACTTTGTATCTCAAGCAGCAGGAGAGCTGGGGAAGGTCCCTGGTTTTCCCTGTAAGTGGGGAAAACCGTACAGGTTGCTGACAAAAGCTGTGGCTGGGATGACTCCTGGATGACTCAATTATAAAGGCATTGCTCCAGCTGTAAATACAACTCATGATATAAAAATTAACCGGTCCTTACTTGGGGAAAAAAAGATGCTAATTAAAATATGAATCTCCAAGGAATGTGCCTTGTTTAGATACACAATGTATTAGCCAAGTCTGAGCCTGCAGCAATATAAACAGCTACTACTACTACTATGGATTGTTTTGAAGTAGTCAATAGAACTGTGTATTTATTATTAGACTTTTTAAACTGAATCATATGTCTATCTGTGTCTGACTGGGAAGGTACGTGGAGGGAAAGATGTGAGTGTGTATGTGTGTGTGTGTGTGTGTGTGTGTGTGTGTGATATGAGGGTGTGTGAAGGACGTAAGGTTTGCAATCTACCCTGATTTACACTGGGACAAGGTAGCAGCTCTTTCTAATACACATATTTCTTTAGTATATGCCAACTCCCATGGTCCATTGGGGGATATAAATAATTTGTTTGGACAATTCATCACATTATGCTTAAACTATCCAGATACTTTGATGATGTTTAAAAAAAAATTAAGATCCCATGTGTCCTATGGTGACTAGAATTTAAAAAATGATCGGCTATTTGAAAAGATGAGTTATTCTAGATCCTTGACAACCCATCATGAAAGGACCAAATTCCTAACTTGATTTGAGAAAAACGCAAGTAATCTCTCATGATGAATCTTGAAATCACTTGGAGGCTGATTAAGATAGAAGTAATAAACTTAAGCATAACCCCAGCTCTCATGAGGCTGAGGCAGGAAGACCTGGGTTACAGAGCAGGGTCTGGTCTCTAAAAAGAGATAACAAAACCCCCAAAATCCAAACCAAAGTCCAAATTCCCCTCACACAAGCAAAAAGTAGAAAAACCATCAAGAGTCTCTTAAAAATTACTTACAGTCATGTTTCTAGGTAGCCCAGGTTAGCCTCAAACTCGTGGTCCTCCTGCCTCAGCCTCCGGCAGTGCTTGGATTCCAGGTATGCACAAATCACACTCGGCACAGCAGGGGACCTCGGGTTTATGCTGAAGTTTCCAGCTCTGCCCTTTAATGGCTCTGAAGCATGGATAGAGATGCCGTGTGCTCTGATATTTATTTATTAGTCCTCTTGCTATTCAAAGGGACTGTGAATACTGATTGTGCAGAACTGACCTGGAAGACTTGGATCTACAGTGAGCCTCAAGACTCTTTTGCTTTAGTAATGCAAGGCTGTTCTTAATAGCCTATGCTATTCATCACATTTGCCTTATCTTTGGTGTGCTACTTACTTGTATCAAAGGCACCATGGACTTTTGCCTATTTGGCTAACGATTTGCTGCAGTTGAGACTTGGGGAGGCTTGCTTGAGTTCCCAGCTCCAAGACACCACAGGAGGCACAGACAGGTACCTGCTTGATTCTCCGAGGCCACAGACATTCCTCCGCGTGGGCTCTGCAGCACTCACTGTATTTTCCGTGTCAGGCCCACATCCGGCTGTCAGGCCTTGAACCCCCCCAAGGACTTGACTTGAGAGGTGGGGGCTGCAAGAGAGGACTTTGTTGATTTGGGCTCAGGCTCAAACAATCTATTTTAGAAACCTTAGAAGCCTCCGTTTAAGGAACATTAAAAGGCCTGTAAAAGCGCAGTGCAGAACTGGCTAGGAGTTGGTTTGTTAGTGAGATTGAAATATCGTGTACCTTATCTTGGTGTTTAATCAGTTGGTAAGTTATTTCAGTGTGTATATCATTTTCTCTTTTAAAAAGGTTGTTTTTTTTTTTTTTTTTTTTCCCCTGACAGTGAGGGGTTGCCAAGATTCTGCAGTCTTTGATAATCCCTCGTGGAGTGTGCCTTTTCCATTTCCTTTTAGGAGGTTCAATCCTTCTCCAGTATGGAGAATAACAAAGAAAAATGGGAAGTGTGGGGTAACAAGGCAGAACCCAGCAGCAAACTGAGAATTTATGATCTCAGGCGCTAGTAGGATACATTTTTGGCATTATAAATAAGCAGGCAGGTGCTTGCTAGGTATCAATACGAAGTTATGATGAGGGTTCCAGGCCACCCTCAGAGTTCATACACCACACAAACTTCTTTCTCTACAAGTTTATTCCGTAAAGAAAACGAATCTGTCTGCTCTGATAACATGCGCAACACAGTGAAGGTCAAATACATAATGGGAGAGCGAGAGAGCGAGGAGGTGTAGGTCGGGATGGAAGCCTGATGGGAGCTTATTCAAAGGACTACTTCAGATGTTCATAGGGTTCGCAGCTGTCACAGTTCTGACTTTGTTGGTTTGGACCCAGGAACAAGCTAGCCAACTCCAAGTGTAAAACTGACCTCAGACAAAAAGTCAGGGATGTGTATATTTTCTCAAAAATACCATCTCCGATTGCTCAGAAGTTACAGCACTCCTTCATTTTGCTGCATACTAGATATTTGAAATACTTAATAAGGTCAGTTTGTCTGTGTTCTAAATCATGATTTCTTATTAGAAAATGGGACCAGAAGCCTGTATGTTTTGCTGGTCAAAATGGCAGGCTAGGAGCCCAGCACAGCAAAGTTGAGATCAGAGGAACTTTGGAACCCGAGTAGAGAGACAACAGGGTAGAGCTGGGGTCTCTGGGGACAATGTGATCACCAAGGTTTTTATCCACTAGGGTTGGTGCTAGCACAGCAGATTAGGGAATTACAGGGAGGAAGGAAGGGATTTAGTGTTGCTAGGTAGGGGAATATGCAAGTTTCCTTCTAAGAGAGGAGGGAATGTCAGAGGAAGGTAAACTGTCTTACCTGAAGTTAGCTATCACACCGTTATTCTGATGAGGCTGTGTTGTGTTAAGACTCAGGGAAGCAGAGAATCCACGTTAGCACAGCTTCGTTTCCAGTCTTTCATGTGTTCACATGACGTAATTGAAATGCAGGGAGCAGGTATGTGCAAACGACCTTAGGGCCCTCCTCCGAGTTGCTCCGACAGTGTGACACCAGGTACTGTGGTCGCCCAAGCTCAGCTTCTCTCACCTGATGTTTAACGTAGCGCTTTCCTGGTACACAGGAGCTTATATTGCCAGTTCCATGGCCACCATCTCAAATTGCCTTAAAAAGGAATGTAGGGAAGGCTAGCTGGAGTGTTAGCTACTCTCCATGTCCAGCAACAGTGCCCTGGTCCACCTCTCTATGGGGACAATGCTCAGTCTCCGCATGGTTCCAGGGTCTTGGACCTGACTGGCGTGTTGAAAGAATGAAGAAACACGCACGCACGCACGCACGCACGCACGCACGCACGCACGCACGCACGGAAAAGTGGGATTTGGGTGGACTAGGCTTTCTGATAGGGGAATTGCAGCACTGTGGAAGCTCAATACGTTTATTACATATAGGTGAACAGAGAGGCAGCGGTCACCGCAGAGAGCTGAACAAGGAGGTGGAGTTATTACAAACAGATAAACAAAGAGGAGGGTTTATGGTATGCAGCTGTATCAAGGAGACAGGCTTAGCAAATTTCAGTAGGAGCCGACTCTGTAGGGGAGCAGTCTTTAGGCTGTAAATATCCCCGGGAGAGAAAGCTATGGTGGATATTTTCTGCACACACTGTCAACATTTGCACTTGGACCATGAGAAAAGGATTTGCCATTTCCCTCTGAGCCTCACTGGGGTGGGGGTGGGGGTGAGACTTTGCCATTTTCCCGGTGGATCTGAGGCTAGGGTCCTTGATATGGCTGTGCGCATGTCAACGACACACATTCCCTCAGGACTTGACTCACTCAGGGCTTCCTCTACTCCCTACAGTACAAGTCTTCATTTTCCCCAAGAAACCCTTGTCCTTAACCCATCATCCTCTGAAGCGGTAGGGAGTTGCCTCTAAGCTCCATGGCTGTCAGTTGCAACCCACAAGAGACTCACCTTTGAAAATTATTCTGGAGATGAACCAGGTTTAAACTGTGCCCTCCGAGGGCCCATGAATAACATATAGCCAAGTAGCACTGGCTGCCTTAGGAAAAATTCTCCTGTCTTCAGAGTTAACTCTTGTCCTGGGACAGACCGACTCTTCCTAGGCTCCATTAGAGGAGCCTTGCTTACGGGGGAAGGGTCTGTCACTACTTATAATCCCATCCCATCACCATTAATGTGTTGTTCTGAGTAGATAAGCACCAAGCAGTCTACAGAAAGATGTGCTCACGGTGAAACTTCATAGGGAACTCGAGTGAACGACACAGACACAGTAGAAGGTCTTGTCAACCCAATCACTGTCACTAATGATTATTTACCCAGCTTGGACAAGGTGCTCTGCTCTGCTGACTGCATGCTGAGTGAGTCCCAGCAATGGTAACAAATACGAGTTCTAATGTCAGGAAAACATCACAGCCTTATGTTAGCGTAAGTCATCACTTGGTTATTATTCTTTTTATTGTGGCTGGAACACCGGTTAATTCAATTCTGTCCTCTGAATTGAGCTTTAACTGGGGTTAGTTTTTTTTATGCCAACTCAGGACATTGCTCATAAATGAGGGAAAATAAGGCCTTGAATTGGTTTTCTGAACTTTTCAGCTTTGCGTCTGCATATGGATGTACCCTGCGGTATAGTGTGTTGGTTATGAACATAATTTACTATGTCAATCACGAAGGGTAAGTCCACAATGTACCCTAAAGCAGAATATGCTGAAAGTCTAAGCCTTACATAGCATATTTATTTTTTCATTAACAATAATTATTTAATTAAAATAATTTAATATTAACCCTACCTAAGGAGATTAATGTATATATTTCTATACATTAATTTATAACCTTAAATATTAACAAAATATTTCAGTAAATTTTAGACAAAAAATTAAATCATGAAATTAAGTCTGCCATAGTGCAATTTAAGGTGAAGTGCTGTGTAAATATAGATATTATGATAGATCAGGGTTTATTTATACATGACCTGGACATTGCTGGGTGTTAAGGATGAGTGAGGGAAGTCCTCCATCCTCAAAGGAGACAGAGTAATATGACACTGAACAAAGTCACTTCATGGGAGTGCAGATGGGGGGGGGGACTCGAGGTCACTTGTCTCGCTTTCCTTCTTGAAGAGCCTTGAGTATTGAGCTTACTGGTATTTAACTCTGTATTCTGTCAAGAGGTTCCCATCTGCCAATAGAGAAGAAAAGGGCACAGAACTATAGGAATCTTCCTGGCTGAAGAGTATTTTGTGCAGATGAATTGGAATCCAGTTTTGAAAAACAAATCTCAGAACGTACAGCACGCAGATACAATAGGCAGCCAACAATAATGGTGGTGAACAATTACAGTTCCAACATCCTCACTAAACCCAAAGCTGAAAAAACATACTCTGAGGTCTGTGCTCTAAGATGATTCCAGAAGAGGTAGCCATCCTTTGCTATATGGGCTGCAGGCTTATCTTCTGTCTAGTGAAGCCTAAGCACACTAGGGCACACCTTCCACACATCAGTTGCCATTCTGGAAGCCAATGGAATTCCACATCCAGCAAGATTCCCGTGCCCAGTACTTGCTGGAGGTAATGGGGGGAGGGGAACTAATTAGAGATGAGGAAAGCATTTAGGGGCTGAGCAGCTTACATAACTATGGGTCACAATAATTGTTTCTTGTGGTAATGGAGTCCAAGGCATCTGATGATAAGATGCCGTAGTCAGGGCAGACAGTGGGTTTTTGTGGACTTTACTCCCTCAATTAGATTTCTGTGGCTGAGCCACAGGAAGCTGTGAGAGGTTAAAGACAATTCTTCTCAATAGTGTATCCGGAAGAAATATGTTCAGTATGCATTTTTCCTTTTTCGACACATAAAACTTTATTTCCTACACTCTGCTTGCCATTGTCTCCTGGTTCTTCATTTTGATGGTTGTGGTGAGTGGGCTGGAAATGTCTTTTTTCTCGCTTGCTGGAGTTACTCTCTCAGAGGAGGAGACTTTGCCCTGGGTACTGGGAGAGTCCTATTCACTGTGATTTCCTCCGAGGGCTCTTCAGTGCTCTCCTTGGAGTTCGGTTCATAAACCACAATTTCTCTTTCTCTTATCAGCCTTAGTTTTATTTAGTCAACAACAACAACAACAACAACAACATTTAAAAATAATCCCAAGTCATTGTAAAAGAAGACAGTCAAAGGGTTGTTTCATTTCCCTTACTGCTGAGTGTCTATCTGGGTTCTCATGGATTATATCAAAACTTGTTTTCAAAATGAGCCCCTGCCTCAGGACTGGGTTGTGATGCTGTAATGCTGTTAGTTAAGGGATGATAACTGGATGGCATTGAAGTTAACTGCAGTTCTGTATCACTTAAGAGATGATGACATGGAAGGAAAATGCCTGAATATGTTTGCGTGCTGAAACATTTATTTCCTTGCTATTTTTGGCCCGAGTTTGGTCTAATCTACAGACATAGAACCTGTGGGGAAGAACAGCTGTTTTTCTGTCTGTCTGTCTGTCTCCAGTTCTATTCATTCTTTTTCTCTAGAGGATCCTGATAAGTATGCTCAATGCCTGTGTTTTTATTGAGAAATGTGAGTGGATGCCTCAGATTCTTCTACTTCATCAGATAAGACATAAAAGGTCCTTATCCATCACCCCCCCACTGAGAGTAGAGGGTGAGGTTAATCTCATCCCTTTATACTTAGGACAGAAGTTCAAAAAACAAAAACATTGGCACTTTTCCTTGAATTATCACTGAGGTATAAAAAGGCTTTATTAAGCTTCCTGAATCCGGTTCAAATCTCGACACACTGATCCTCATGACAAGCCTATGATGTAGGAGCTGTTCTTTGCTGTGCTCTGCAGGGCTCCAGGGATTGACCTAACAGAAAATCTGCCACTGGGTTGCCTGAACTCTTGGATGGAGAAGCCACAGCACCCTAGAAGCTCAGTATATTTATTATATACAACTGAACATGGAGGTGGGTTGTTGCCTACAGCTGAATAAGGAGACAGGTTTAGCTAATTTATGGAGGGCAGACTCTGTAGGTGGAACAGTCTTCAGGCTGTAGACTTCTGGAGGGTGAAAACTGTAGTAGACATTTTCTGCACAAACTATTAACATTTGCACTTGGACCTAAGGAAGGCTTTGCTACCCTCTGAGCACCACTTGGGGGAAGGCTTTGCCACTCCTGTGGGGCATTGGGGTCCTTAACATGGCTGTGCTCATGTCAATAGCACACATTCACTCAGTACTTTATTTGTTTCCTACAGTTATTGCAATTCCCAATTTCTAGACAAGAAGACTGAAGAACAGAAGGGTAATATCACTTTCCCAAGTTCACACAACTAGTCAAGTGGGGAAGAGAGATTCAGATTACACAGTCTACTCCTGATATCCCATCTCACTGTCTGCACAGTTACTCCTCATATTCACTCTCACTCTCTACACAGTCTACTCCTGATACCCCACTCTTAGCCTCTGCCCTTGCTTGGTACTAATTACACCTGGGATGGGCTGGTTCCCCCTCATTGCCTCTCTGTGTCTGTCTGTGCCTGTCTGTGCATATCTGTGCCTATTTTGTGCCTATCTGTGCCTATATGTGCCTGACTGTGCCTGTCTGTGCTTATCTGTGCCTGTCTGTGCCTATCTGTCTGAAAAACAAGAAGCAGGTGGTTGTGTATCTGCACCTTCTTTGTGACAGAGGTGACTGTGATTTTGTGTCCACTACTTTCCAGGTAGTATTCAAACAAAGTCAACACTAATCCCAACTTGGACCACCTATGATTCTGAGAGTTGTATGTCAAGTTTGCTAGTCTTTTAGTGACCAGTCTGTCCCTCTTAAAATGTAGGAAAAAGTTGTATCTATGAACTTGAACTTTACATGCATTGCTAATAGAGATTTAAAATGAGATGGCATCGCAATTGTGTACTTCGGGAAAAAAAAGTATAGAAGAATCAATAGCATTGTTTTGGCAGTCAAGGTCAAAATATTCATTTCATTCATTTTATTTAAAAGGTCTAAACCACTTTACTGTGCTTTGAAGACTTACATATAATTCAGGCCTTGTAGAATTCTCGTGTTCATGGAGATCAGGTGAGATTGCTTTATGATCCCACAACCATTGATTTATTTGAATTTCACATCTTTCTCTAGGTATTAAGCTTAATGCTCCTTTATAATGTCAATGAGTCATGTGACAACGACTATTTCCCCTAATGCTATGTTAAGATCACAGACCCATACTGAGTTGGTTTGTGGCATCATGGCAGTTATTTGTTGACTTGTTCAATTGTCCTTGTCTTGGACTTTGTGTTTGGAGAATAGCTTGTTTGAAATGTTTATGCTGTTAATTGGTATCACTTCCTGCTAATCTGAACCTTTTTTAAAATGTGTATTTATGTGTGGTGTGCATGCTTGTACGCATGTTCACTTCTGTGTTCTAGTTTGCCTTTTGGTGCTGTGATGAAACACTGGCTTGGGGAGGAAAGGGTTTATCAGGAAGCAAAGGCAGGGATCTAGAGGAAGGAGCTGCAGCACAGACCATGGAGGAAACATTGCTTACTGGCTTGCTCCTAGGCATATGCTCAGTGACCTTTTTTATAGAGCCCAGGTCCACCTGCCTAGAGATCTGCCATCTATGATGGTCTGGGCTTGCCTACTTAGCAATCAAGAAAATGCCTCACAGACATGCCCACTGGCCAAGCCAGCTGAGGTAATTCCTTAACTGAGCATTTTTCTTCCCTACGTGTGTCAAGTTGACATACAAAATTAGTTGTTACAGCAGTGGTTCTCAACCTGTGGGCCATGACTCCCTTAGGGGTCAAATGACTCTTTCACAGGGCCACATACCAGATATCCTGCATAGCAGATATTCACAATTCATAACAGTAGAAAAATTATAGTTATGAAGTAGTGATGAAGTGATTTTATGGTTGGGGGTCACCACAGCATGCGGAACTGTATTAAAGGGTTGAAGCATTAGGAAGGTCGAGAACCACTTTGTTACAACATGTACGAGGGTGCACTTGTGTGTGTTCCTGCATGTGGGCATGCGGGCTTGCGGGCGTGGGGGTATTATGTGGGTGTGTGTGTCAGAAGCTGACATTTGGAGTCTGTCTTGACTACTCTCCACGTTACGTATTGAGGCAATCTCTTACTTGAACCCAAAGCTCACCAGTTTAGTTAATCTAGCCAGCCAGTTTGCTCTGGGGGCTCCTATCTCGCCCCCCCCAGAGTTGGGATTATAGGTGGCCGTTATGCCTGCTTGGCATTTAGGTGGGTGCTGGGAATTTGCCCTTTGGTCCTCGTACTTGTTAAGCAAGCCCTCTACCCACTGAGCCACCTCCACAGCCCCTTAATTTTCACTTTCAAATTTAATCTAATAATGAGGTCTTCTGGAGACTGAATTCCAAGCTCTCCAGCTGTAAAGGTGACATAAGTAAAGATGGGGAGTGAGCAAAACCAGCTCAAGGCTGGGATAAGAACCTTGAGTGAGGACTCCAATAACGACCGGGGCCCGAGATGCAAACACGGCTCTGCTGAACTGTGATGCCACTGCTCCCACCAAACAATGCCCATGGACGGTCAGCGGAGAAGAGTTTTCATGCTGATTTCTTTACTCCTGCAGCTTTCAATTGTGTACCTACTACAGTGTCAGTTTCTCCAATAGAACTCGGCAATTCAATGTTGATCAAGTTAGAAACTTGGCTGTTCTGAAATTTTGCCTTTAAGGTAAGGGTGAGAGAAGATAGGTTTAGGAAAGATGCCATACAAATCAGCACATGGATAAATAAATAAATTTTATGGTAAATATTTTAATAAAATATGGAGGTCAGGAATGACCTCTCTGAACAAATAACCTTGAATGTGAGCTTGGAATGGTAAAAAGGATCCGTGACCCAGATGAAGAGCCTCTTCGTGTAGGGCACAGCTTATGTGAAAGCTATAAGGAGAAAGTGATTTTGTGGAAAATGAGAAAAGGCAGGGTGGGTGAGCCTAACACAGTATGAGGGGAGACAGGAAGGAGGTGGCTACAAAGATAGAGTGAGCTGGATCTTATAGAGCCTTGTTAGCCAGGGCATCATGAGAAATCCCTGGAGAGTTTTAAGTAGGGGATTGATATGATTTGATCATTTGTGAAATTTACATAATGGACTAAAAAGGTAAATGTGGAGTTGGGAGGATCCATTAGGAAGCTACAAGAAAAGTAGTCAGGGCAGACGGTGCTGGTGCCTGCAGCAGGGTGGTGTTGGGGATGATAATGAAGCTGTGCAGGGAAGAGACAGAATCTGCAGGACCACTACAGTGCAAATGAAGTGCGTGGCTTCCCAACACCTTGGAAAGCAAGACACTATCTTCTATAAATCTAAGTTTCAGATCAACATAGCAAGAAGATCTCATTTGTGTAGCAGCAGACATTACAACATTCACAAAGAGAGAGAATTCAAATAAAACCAGGATACATAGACACACCTTATTTTTCCTGGAAGTAAACCATAGAACCCAGTCAATGCTTTCAATTGTTCTAATGGTACAACACAATTCTAAGCTTGATACCATTTGGAAGGTGTGTGTGGGGAATAATTCTGAAATGCATTCACATATATACACAGTTGATAATAATTAAGAGAAAATTTCCCTCTGAGATATTAATATGACTTGTAAAATTATAGAGCTTGAAACTGACCATAGTCACACTGAACTCAGAAGAAAAGGCCATGGAATAGAGCAGCAAGAAGTCCAGGAGCAAACACAAGCAGATACACAGCTTTCCTATAAGATGGAGATGGTTTTTAATGAGTTATGCATTGACAGAATGTTTTGCAAATATGACATTTAGTAGTTGTGACAGGTGGCTTAATAAGCTGTAAGAAATAAAGTATACCTTATGTTGAGAAAAATACAAAGTGAAGAGAGCTTGTTTTTAAATATGGTGTCAGTACCCAGAATCAATAAAGGAAAGTTTAAATTATCTGCAATTAAAAAGTTAAATGCCAATGAAAATAATGGGAGAAACATATGACATCATGTTGTGGAAAATAATTACTATATGATAAATCCTGAGAGGAAAATGAGCCGTGGTACTGGGTGAGGTGGCACCTGCCTGTCATCCCTGGCACTTGAGAGGTTGAGGGATAGCAGTTTTGAGTTTGACATCCTGGACTACATAGAGTCCTCTGGCAGTGATTTATGATAAGTATTCTGTCTGCATAATAAATAAGGAAGAGCAGATAAAACACCGATGAGATCATTTTATCTCCATTAATGTGTATGTTCACATGTGTGTGTGTGACATGCATGTATGGGTCAAAATAGCCTTGAGTGTCACACTGTAGCTGGAGATTTCTCCAGTCCTGTTGGGGCCCGCAGTCACTCAGATCCAAGTAAACACACAGAGATTTACATTACTTTTAAACTGTATGGCCGTGGCAGACTTCTTGCTATCTAGTTCTTATATCCTAAATTAACCTATTTCTATTAATCTATAAATTGCCACATGGCTTGTGGCTTACCAGTACTTTACATCTTACTTCTCATGGTGTCTCTTGACTCAGCCTCCCACTTTCCAGAATTCTCCTCTCTGCTTATCCCGCCTATACTATACTTCCTGCCTGGCTACTGGCCAATCAGCATTTTATTTATCAATCAATCAGAGCAACACATTCACAGCATACAGAAAGATATCCTCAGCAGTCACACCTCATGAGTCATCCACCTTCTTTTTAGAGATAGGGCCTCTGATTGGTTTATGGCTTGCTAGTTCAGTTATGCTGGCTAATGACTTCCAGGGGTCCACAGCTTTTTTTTTTTTTGTACCATGAGTTCTGAGGATCGAACTCAGGCCCTAGTGCTTTCAGAGCATGCCCTTTAAGGATTGAGGTATCTGCCCAGTCCACATCAGCAGAATCTTGTTAATTTCTCTTTTCAGTGGACAAAGTTTATAAAATGCTAATACCCAAATGGTGTGGCAAAAGGACATTATTTTTGATGTGTGTATTTTATTTATTTATTTATCTTACACCCCAGGCACAGTTTCTCCTCCCTCTTCTTCTTTCAGTCTCCCCTGCCTCCCCTGTTGTTTTTTTGCTCTTTTGACTCTTTGCTCTTTTGGGGGCCCACCACCCAGCTCCCAAACAAATACACACAGAGGCTTGTTCTTACTTATAATTGCCCGGACTTAGCTTGGCTTGTTTCTTGCCAGCTTTTCTTAACCTAGATTAGCCTGTCTACCTTTTGCCTCTGAGCCTTTTCTTTTCCTTACTTCTGTGTATCTTACTTTCACTCTTACTCCATGGCTGGCTGTGTGGCTGTGTGGCTGGCCTCTAGCATCCTCCTCTCCTTGTTCTCTTGCTCTTTCTTTTTCTCTTCTGAGATTTCTCCTTCTATTTAGTCTCTCTGCCTGGCAGCCCCACCTACCCTTTCTATCAAGTATTTGGGAAGCACACATGCCTTTAATCCCAGTACTAGGAAGGAAGTAAGATGGCAGGGCATAGAAAGGTATATGAGGCATGAGTAAATAGGAAGTCTCACTCTGCAGGCTCAGAATTTCAGTCAGAAGAATTGTGGAGTTGGTGAGGTAGTAGCTGGTGGCTGTGGCTTGTTCTGTTTGTCTGATCTTTCAGTGTTCACCCCAATATCTGGCTCTGTTTTTTTCTATTAATAAGACCATTTAGCAATTCATGTTACAGTCATGTCCCTCTTTTTGTTTCTGATTTGGTTGATTTGGATATTCTTTCTCTGCCTCCAAAAGGATATTTTAATCCAAAGAAAATTTATGTTTATACCTCAATGGCAATGTGTGAGAAATGTATACCTTGCTTTCAAAAATTTATCTGAAAGAGATAAAAACTGTGTCTAAGAATTCAGCCTTTAATGTACATATTATCCTAGCATTCTGTTTAAGATCCATGTGGTCGTTTGAAAGAAAATGACCTCCAAAGGGAACGGCACTATTAGGAGGCTTTGTTGGAGTAGGTATGGCCTTGTTGGAGGAAGTCTGTTACTGTGGGGGTGGGCTTTCAGTTTTCCTTTGCACAAGCTCCACTCAGTTTGGTAGACAGTTCACTTCTTGTTGCCTGTGGATCAAGATGTAGACCTCTCAGCTCCTTCTCCAGCACCGTGTCTGCCTGCATGCTGCCATGTCCCACCATGACGATAACAAGCTAAACCTCTGACACTGTAAGCCACTCCAATAAAATGTTTTCCTTTATAAGAGTTGTTGTCATGGTGACACTTCACAGTAGTAGAAGCCCTAACTAAGATGGACCATAGTCTTTAAGGATGGCTTACAAGCATTCTGGTTTAGGAATCACCACAAAATATTAAATATATAGAAGGAAAATATTAATTGTTGTAATGAAATTGGCAAAGCACATTTCAAAGGGAAATACAATGTTTACACAGTAGCGCCATAAGCAGTCCACATCCTTCTTTTTAGGTTGTGGATATATGTGGAATGTATGTCTGGAGATGTTTTACTCTTTTCTCTGACTGAGGATGGATATAGTTGTTTTGATGTCCATTTTTCTGTGTCTAATTGAGAAAATCTGATGAAACTGAAAGTGTAGTCCTTTATTGGTGGAGGTATTAAGGCAACTCCTTGTAGTTAAAAGTGAGGTTTATTTTGTGGGGTAACTTACAAGTGAAGGGATAGGTTATAGGGTTCAGGAAAGGTGTAGTGCAGTCCAGCAGTGTTCTCTGGAGAACTCTGCTCGATCTACCTCCAGTGTCCAGGATCCATGAATCAAGAGAGCCTGCACATCCGGATCTCAGGTCTTAAGGGCTCCTCTTTTGGCCCTGCCTTGTAGGCATGACAGTTACCAGAAGCCTCAATGGGGGTAGTACTTCCAGGTCAAAGCTGGAACACTACAGCCCTTGTATTGAGGTTGACCTGTTTCTGTTCTGGCCTTCTTAGATGTTCTAGTATCAGATAGGTTATTCATGTCAACAAAGGCTTTCACCTATAAATGTACGCAGCAATGATAACCACCTGCCAGATGGCTGTGTTGATGTAATGCATAAAAATGTACACTATATTTTTGCTGTCACACACACACACACACACACACACACACACACACATTCTGAAACAGGGTTTCTCTGTATAATAGACATGGCTGTCTTGGAACTCACTCTATAGACCAGGCTAGCCTTGAACTCACAGAGATCTGCCTGTCTCTGCCTCCCAAATGCTGGGATTAAAGGTGGGCCTCACCATCACCTGTTTGGTTATTTATATTTTAATGTTGATATTTTATTGATAATGAAAACTCTTCTTGAATGGATTGAATAAAAAAAACTGAGTAAGGATTGGAAAAATAACTACCATTTTTCCTTTGTCAGGAGTCACAAACTAGTAGACCCTTTCTTCTCCCCTGAGTCAGATGACATCTCTGGATCACACAGCAGTCATCACTTTGGTGGAGTTATAAAACCACCCTGACATAAGCACTTTTGGAAGTGATCCTGGAGAGCCTCACATGCTGCCTGCCCACTTTCAGCTGGACAGCAGTGCAATGGCTTGATTTTTGAGGCTAGGACTAACACCTGAGAATACTTCTCAGTGGTCCAAATGTTCCTGTATGGGACAGATAAGCAAGCTCCAGCAAACCAAAGCAACTCTGAGACCCTTTAAGAGCTTGGCTTCAACTGGGTGGTGGTGGCACACGCCTTTAATCCCAGCACTGGAGAGGCACAGCCAGGTGGATCTCTGTGAGTTCGAGGCCAGCCTGGTCTACAGAGAGAGATCCAAGACAGGCACCAAAACTACACAGAGAAACCCTGTCTTGAAAAAAACCAACCAACCAAACAAAACCAAAACCAAAACCAAAAAGCTTGGCTTATTTCAAAGCCTTTGTGAAACAAACTAGTACATGTGATTCTTTCTCAAACATGCCCTGGCATGGGTGGGTACAAGCCTGTTACTTACCCAGAATAGCATCTTTGTTAGACTTCTAGTCATGCTACACATGTTTGAAAAAAAAAATATTTTCCAAAGTGGTGCCTTTTAATCTTTCCAGTCATACATGTAGTTAGTTCTCTAGGGAGGAAGGCAAGGAGGGAGGAAAGCTCTTGATGGCTTGCATTCCTTCTCTTGCTCAATTTCTTCTTCTATCTTATCCACAATACCTATTTATCCATTGTTATCAGATTTGCACTGAAGAATGGGTATACTTACAGTCATAGAGGAAGGGCTTAGTTGCATGTTTTTCATATTTGGTGTCTTTAAATGCACTCTTCCATTTGAAGGTTGCTGAGAACAGGGTAGCAGTGAGTTATGACACTTCTTTGTCTAGCTAAAGAACACCAGCAAATTTTTCCAAGAAGTTTTCCATCTAGTCCACAAGCTGAGAAAGTGGATGAGTCCCTGGGATTAGCCTGGGGATTTTTTTCCCCCATCAGGCACTCATTTGAGTCACAATAGAAGAGCTGGAGCCAATAAGATAAATGCAGGCTGACAAGTGGCTTATTTGACTTAATATGGAAAAATATAAAATAATGGGAACTAGGTCAAAAGTGGTAAGAAGGATTAGGGCTTAAGTGGAGACAGGCTTCTAGACAATGAAGGGAAGAGAATCCGGCAGCAATAGTGTCTATAAACTCAACCCATCAGCTCCATGTGTGGTAGTCAGGAGGCCAAAGGAATAGTAGGATAAATCAATAAATAGTACAAGAATGGAAAGGAGAAGGGGTCTGCAGGCTCTGTGGAGCTGACAGCCTTGGAGGACAAGAGGGTGTGTAGGAGACAAGGCTTCAAGGTGATGGGAGAGCAGAGAGCCTCTTCTCCACCTCTGTGATGGCCATGATGTCAGCATATAGAAAGCAGCTGGACACAGGGTAGTAAATAGGAACATCGAGAGAGGATGGGCATGAGACGCGCTGTCATGAGGATCCAACTGGAGGTTTGGGTGCCATTACCGATGAGTTCTTTGGGTACTCTGATTTGACTCCTGGAAGCCTTGTGGCCTGCCCGTCGCTGCTAATTTATATCGATCTCTTTGAAACCAGAGTCCAGCAAGGGGTCAGCTATTTAGTATTAGACCCCTATATCCTCCTTAGTACCCTACTAAGTCCCAGAAAACCAAGAAATGCTCAAATGTGACAGTCTCTTGGACTGCACTGGTTCTCCAAAGCTTGCCAGGCTTTTCTGTCATTTAACCAGGACACACACCACCTGGGTTTCAGAGTGCAGCTGAATGCCATTCAAGGTTCTCTGAATTTCAGTGGCAGCCCCTCTCCTCCCTCTCCCTCTCCCCTCTCCTCTCTCCTCTCTCCTCTCTCCCCTCTCCCCTCTCCCCTCTCTCTCCCTCTTTCTCTCCCTCTCTCTCTCCCTCTCTCCTTCTATCCCTCCATCCCTCCCTCCTTCCTCCTTTTCTCCCTTCCTTCCTTCCTTCCTTCCTTCCTTCCTTCCTTCCTTCCTTCCTTCCTTCCTTCCTTTCTTCTTTCTCTGTCTCCTCTCTTTCTTTCTTTTTGAATAGTGTGTGTGTGTGTGTGTGTGTGTGTGTGTGTGTGTGTGTGGGTGTGTGTTTACTTGCAGGCATATATGCTTGTCTACATTATAGACACACGTCTACGCTAGGAATCTGGATGGGCTCTTTACTTGGCTACTTGCTTAACAGAACTCTTTGTGCATGGAGGTGTCCTGTTAAAGCTCTGCCCTGCAATTAGAATTGCTGCAGGAACAGGGCCCTGGACAGCACAAAGACAACCATAGGCTTGCATTAGACATGCTGAGCTCTGGCATTGGAATTGAGATGTAGCTATTTCTAAGCATGTGGAGCCAGCATGATATCCCAGGGGGACCAGAAAAGCAGAGTCCTGAGGGTGCCTTTGACCAGTCGGTTCTCAGTAGGGTTGAGTCAAAGTTCTGAGACCTCTTTATGACATTAATCAGTTACATGCAGACAAGTCCACGTGAATGGTGAGAAACTAACTCTCATGGGCCATCAGAGCTGCCCAGAGTGTCCTTTGCCATTGTCTTAGTGTGGGGACTGTCAGGTTCACATGAACATTTCACATGAACAGATACATCTCCATTGTAGCTTGAAGTCCAGTTATAAGACATTGTAAGATTTTTTTTTCACATTTAGTATTCTTAGATTTGCATAGCATGTTGTATATTTCAAGGCATCTTCATATATATTATTTCCACAAACTGCTTCCACCAGGTTCATGTAGGTAGGTAGTTTGCTTCACACAGGCATGCATTCAAATTGCATCAGATTCAGGCTTTACAATGCTTTGAGGCAATTTATTGAGAAAGCAGACTGCCCCACATTAGGAATGTTTTATAGTGAACTACCTTATGCATTCCCTTACAATGAGTAAGGTGTGTCTATGATGCATGGTGGACTTCAGGAATGGGGAAGCTGTTGATGGACATATCAGTGTATCTTACACACTGTGGGGATATTGGGAAGAGTAGTACCCCCTCCTTTAAGTATGTAGAACATGTGCATGACAGAAAGCCCTGCAGGCCGTGGCATCACATATGTGGGTGAATTCAGTCAGGCCTAGGCTCTGGCACCCCGTCTCCTCTGTCTTGTTATATCTTTCTCCTTGGTGACCATACATTCATATCAAATTCAACTTGGCTAACTAAAACACAGCTTCTTTTGATTTCTCTTTCCAAACTTGCTTCTTTTCTTAACTTGTTGAGGAGTCTTTGATCTTGGCCCCTTTAAAAACATTTTCCCCAATTGCCTCTAGACCAGCTTGCGCTTGAAGGATGCCTAGGCTGGGAAGAAACAGGGACCAGATCTTTGTTGCTGGAGAGAGAAACATGTGTGAAGGACCAGATGAGCCAGGGATGCGGAATAATCAGGAAATTTAAAGATAACTCTTGCTGGAAGATGGAAAGCCATGTACAAGTTTTACAGAACACAGTGGTGATCTGTCTGGAGATCTTGTTGCTGAACGTTTATGAGAACACCCCGGAAGTCAGTTAGGAAAGTGTTACAAAAAGTAGATCGCATAGATTTTACCTGTCATGCCAAGGGGCTGACCTTTGCCCTTGAAGTTGTAGAGGACCGTGTGCCCCTTCAGAATACTGACATGTTCATATTTAAATTCAGAAAGACACCTCGGGGAAACAGTCTAGTGTGACAAGATTGACAGCAGAGGGACCAACTGGGAGCGGGGTCACCAGCTGCATTGATTCTGGCTGGGCACACTGAGGGTGGTGAGCTGAAGTTGGGGACAGCCTCATGAAGAGATGCTAAGGGCATAATAACAATAGGATCCAGTGGCTACATTGGATGAGCAGGTGATGAAGGGTGAGACATGCGGGTTTCTGGCTTGGGATGTGAGACACTCACACTCATCAAGACAGGAAGATCAGAGCCTGAGGACATCCGTCTAGACTTGTTTTATTTCCTAGCTGGTGTACACTATATTTTGTGCTGTATTTTATAACTCATCCTCTTTTTATTGGCTCTGTTCTCTCCCCAGATGGAGTCTGATTCTTCTGAGGCTCCGGATCGCAGTAACCAACAGGGTTAAGCCCTAGCATCTTTAAGTTGTTATCACACCTGGAGAGGTCACACTACCGAGCACAGGGACACGAGGGCCCAAGCGAAACCTGAGGAGCAGCTGTAAGCCCTGTCATTTGTACTGTGGACTGTGACAGGACCTTTGCACTGGGACATGACTTCACCCTGAAACTTTTCCTCTGAGAGGAGCTAAGCCCTCAGGGTGACGTGGCCCTTCTGGGAGGCAGGCTCACACCTCATGTTGGACAGCAAGGGGCTGAAGGGCAGTGAGGTGATAACCCAGGATTTGGAGACCTGCTCTCTCTCGCTCTTCCTCTGCAGAATCCCATAAATCCTTCAAAGAGAGTAAGTAAGGCCCTCTGGATAAAGAGAGACTTCTGCATTCTTGAAATAAATGAAGGCGAAATGTACAGAGACTTCTGAGAAAAGCCAGTGTGGTGTGAGCATGACCCCTGGGTGTCACTATGCAGTGGAGTGGCCTTTTGTCCCCTCCCCCGAATTGTGTTCTTTGCTCTCAAGTTAACTCATACACTGGATTCAGTCCAAGTACATTTTGTTTCTTGACGTGCAGCCAGACTTCTCAAAAGTTAGAGAGCATTCTCTTCCCTGCTCCAGTCTTTCCCCAGGCCCTGTCTCTCATCTGATGATCATTTCCACTTTTCCATGGGGTTGGACTGATAGTGAGGAGAACCCACTGGCTTAGGTAGGTCTTCCACTTAGAGTGAGACCCCAGAGACTCCTCTGGGACCAGCCAGCCCTACGCTCCTCATCAGTCTGCTTGGCCAGCCGGCTCTGAAGGCAGCTGAGGTAGAGCACTTCTGAACTCTGCCCCTTGCAAATGCTTCCCAGATGTGTGAACCCCTGCCTCCCCATCCCCTCTGACTGTAGCCCTGCCAACATACATCTGCAGATTCTGAGCACACAGGAACTTGAAAGGGGATCTTTGACAACATCTGCTGCCTTTCCCCAGCTCTGTCTCTCGGCTTTCTCAGACGTTGCTTTATATTTCATCTCCTCCCCTTAACAAAGCCATTAAAGATGGGCTGTATGGCACTTCTCTGTTCACAGAGGCTGTCTCACCCCAGAGCCCATCCTTGGTCCTTGGGACAGTTGACTGGAAACATCACCAGAAACATTAAGGAAAATTCTGGACTTGCCAGAGGAGGAAGAGGTGGGTGAGCTTCCTCTGCTGCGGTGGTGGCAGTCCTCAAACTGTGAAAGGAGGCTTGGCCATGAGGAGGCCAGCACAGAGCCTGAAAGAAAAAGACCCCGAGTCTTCATGAAGAGTTGGCCTGCTATGCCCCCTTGAGAGGAGGCGGGGCTACTGGTGAAG
This sequence comes from Peromyscus eremicus, assembly GCF_949786415.1. Lineage (NCBI taxonomy): Eukaryota > Metazoa > Chordata > Mammalia > Rodentia > Cricetidae > Peromyscus > Peromyscus eremicus. Next base: position 50,164,503 of record NC_081427.1, read on the forward strand.
AGATGGGAGAGGCACCCCTTCTCCACAGATAAATTTGGCTTCTAGAAAATTGGAAGCACTGTGTGCAGAATGAGTTCTTTGCTTCCCTCAGCCCCATGGCACGACAGCCATTGAACTGAGAGGCCAGAAGAGGACCTTTTCAGAATCTAATTCCGAAGGGGGAGAAAATAGCCAGGGACCCTTTCTGGAGAATAACAGATGTTTCCTGGTGCCTCCACTCTCCCTAGAGAGTCATGTGATTGTTGGGTAAAAAGTAGATGCTTGACCTCAATTTTGCCTTTGATCTTTGAATTTTTTAAATTATTTTTATTCTTCTCTCATATATTACATCTCGACTGCAATTTTCCCTCCCTTCCCTCACCCTAGTCTCTCCCCTGACACCTCCCTTCTCCCCCAGATCCACCCTCCTCCACTTCCCCTCAGAAAAGAGCGGGCCTCTCAGGGGCCATCAAGTGAACACAGCATAACATGCTACAATAAGACCAGACAAAAGACTGAATGAGGCAACCCAGTAGGAGGAAAAGGGTTCCACAGGCAGGCAAAAGGCACCCCCGCTCCCACTGTTAGGAGTCCTAGAAGAACACCAAGCTTCTCAGCCATAATGTGTAGAGGATCTGGGTCAGACCCCTATAGGCTTCCTGATGTCTGCAAGCCCCCATGAGTCCCAGTCAACTGATTCTGTGGGCCGTGTTCTCTTGGTGTCCCTGACCCCTCCTCCAAAGGGCTCCTTGATCTCCACCTAGTGTTTGCTTGTAGGACTCTACATCTGCTCCCATCAGTTGCTGCATGAAGTCTCTCTGGTCTCTCTGATGAGGAGTCTGCTGGGCTCCGGTCCCAGAACACTCTGCAGGCAGGACAAACTGTAGGTTGAGGTTTTTGTGGCTGAGTTGGTGTCTTAATCCCTCCACTTGAGGCCTTGCCTGGTCACAGGAGCTTGACCTTTGATCTTTCCAGACCTACACTGTCCTGCTCCATTGGAGGCAGGCATGAACTCCAAGAGAAGAAAAGTTGATAAAGTGTGAAAAAGGACAGAGAGAAGATGGACCCTCAGGCTTAGTGTTTGAGAGGGAAATAGTTATAAAGGAGAAGTTTCCACCTATCTGGGACCTATATCTCAGCCAGAGAGGCCTACCTGAGTCTATAAAGCTAGCTGCCTTAAAAATGCCATTATCCTAACAACAGGGTCAGTGTGGCCTGACAGGTGATCTTTTGCTTCACCCTCTGATCTGCAGGGTACTTTAAATGGGTAACAGTTAGGCTCTGCCTTAGTGGTCCGGGGCACCTTGTTCCCCATGGTATTGCTTCAGAAATCTATTGTTTAAAACAAACAAACAAAGAAACAAGCTACAAACAAAACCAAAAAGCAAAAACAACATCAGCTTCATCCTTCAAGCTTTGGAAATACAAGGGGATGGGCTGAAGCTAGGTTTGAAGGTTTCCTCTTCCTCCACTGCTTCCCTGGGAGCTAACCCATGACCTTGGGGGCAGTCCTGCCATCATGCCAGCAACGTTCTGGAGAAGGGAAGAATCTACTCCTCTGTAGAAGGAAGGATGGGCCCAGGGTAAGACAATCTTTACTGCTTGCCTTGCGAGCTCAGTTATCCTCAAGCATCTTAAAGTGTAGAATCCAAACTGATTTCCAAGTAGCATGGGTGATGATTAAAAATAATCCTGGGCTGGTGAGTTGTTTCTGGACTGGGAGGAAACACAAGTGAACCACAAGGGGCTGGAGATGTGGCTTAGTGGTTAAGACCCCTTGCTGCTCTTACTGAGGCCTTGGGTTCGATTCCCAGCACCTGCACGGTGGGCCGATGCCATCTTTAGCTGTAGTTTTAGGTGATCATAGGCTCTCTTCTGGCCTCTTTGCACACCAGACACAAACATGGTGAATAGACATAGATGTAGGAGAATGCCCCCATCCAAGTGAACCATGCATTTCTCCTGAAGATGGCATGCCTTGAACTTCCCTGAGTGTGGTCATTTTAGGAGGGTGTTCCTGGCCATGGAAACTATGTTTAGAGAGTTGTCCCAAGAAGTATTGTCTCCCTTGAGCAGGTTAGCCTTTGTTCTGGAGCTTTTTCTGGGGAGAAGCTGGTGGTAGATGACTGTGGGTCGAGAGGATGTGAATTGCAGGATGAAGATGTATCAGAGTCTGAGCTTATTCCAGATGTTCCAGATGTTGATCTCTAGGCCCTGACACTGTATATTACCAGTACTTTGTTCCTTGTCTGGCAGCTAGTCTTCTTGCAGTGAGAATGAGTTCTTTTCTTCACTCCAGTCCTTTCAACCAATACAATATGGCGGCATTGATGGTGTGCCACGCTTCTGCTCAAGTTATCAAACATTGTGACTCCTGTCTTTTACACAATGATATTGTCGTTTCATTGGAGAAAGTTGCTGTGGCAAGAAACTGAGGGCAGTTTTGGTCAGCAAATGACAGAAGCTTCTGTTCAAATGGTCCCATAGCCTTCGGGGGACCAAGTCTTGCAAGCAAGCTCATGAGTGGAGTGGGAAACCATCTTCATCCATTGGCGGAGAATTCAGTCTTCTCTGACACCTTAACTGCTGCTTTGGGGGTGGTGGCAGTGGTGTGGGACAGAGGTCTGCCTAAGCTATATCCAGATTCCTGACTCAGAGAGACAGAGATAGCAATGATATATCAGTTCAAGGTGATTGAATTTAGGATTATTTGCTAATAAAACCAGTCAACAACATTGCTAGTTTGCCAGGTATTGTTTCAGTTTCAGCACAAAAACTCATAAGTTTCAGTAAACTCAGCTGTGGGCGAACTGAAGCAGGTGTTACCACATTTGTGAAAACTAATATGGTATATTCATGTGCCATTTCTTCTTTAAATTTAAAAATTTTTAAGTGTGTGTATGTGTGTGTGTGTGAATGTACATGAGTGCAGGTATCCCCAGAGGCTGAGAGAGGGTGTCAGATCCCCTGGAGCTGGAGTTGTAGGTAGTTGTGAGCTTCCTGATGTGGATGCTGGGACCTGAAGTCTGTTAGTCTGTTTCTCTGTAAGAGCAGGAAACATTTTTAAGTGCTGAACCATCTCTGCTACCCTTCAAATGTCTCATATATATGTACATATATATATATATATATATATATATATATATATATATATATATATATATTTCTAGTAGTGGGTGTTTGGTGTCTATGTGGAAAAGTTTTCTAAAATTCTAGTTATTCCTCTCCATAGATTGCTGTGTCTTTGCTCCATTTCCAGGAGCGGGCCTGACTGGGGCAACAAGGGAATGAAGAAATGGTAGACCCATGGACATACAGAAAGGGTAGGGTCAAGTAGACAGGGCTTTCTGATGGAGAACCTGCAGACCTCGGAAGATCAGCGTGTTTATAATATATAGTTAAGAAGAGAGGTGGGGTTATTGCATATAGCTGAATCAAGTGAGGGTTTATGGTATACAGCTGAATAAAGAGGCAGGTTTAGCTAATGTTTGTAGGAACAGTCGTTGTAGGGGAGGAGTCTTCAGGCTCTAAATATAGGGGTGGGAGGGAGGCTGATAGATGATTTCGGTACGCACTGTCAACATCTGCATATGGACCAGAGGGAAGGCTTAGCTATTTTCCCCATGGGTCCGAGGCTAGGGGCCTTGACACAGCTGTGGCCATGTTAACAACACGCATTCACTCAGGACTTCACACACCCAGGGTTTCCTCTGCTCCCCACAATAGATACTGGAGCATTTTGCTCTCTCTCCCATCTGCACTATCACCATGCCTGTTTCTTGGTGGTCTCCTAATGTTCGTATTCATTTCCTATTTATTTGATAACTAAAGCAATTGCATATTTTATCATATGTGTGTAAATGGAAGCTGACTCAAATTCTCATAGAAGTTGAGAAATATGTTTAATTATTAACATATTTTATGTTTGTAGACTACGGTGACACTATTTTTTCTTATTATTGTTCTGGTGACTACATTTAGGGAAAGAATTGAGCCTAAGTATAATCAGACTCTCATGGTGGTAGGAGGTGTGTGCATGTGCAGCCTCTGTCTTTCTACCTCATATATTGGCTCATGTAAATGAGGGAATCATTGTTCTCTTGTGAGTAGAACTAACCCTCCAGCGGTCTGGTACTGGCTTAGAGCATCGAAGGAGCAAATGAACAGACAGAGAAAAATGATGTTGGCTTGGACCCTTGTTGACTGCTGTCAGGACTCGTCAAATTTCAGATGTTCACATTATCAAGCAGGTAACTGAAAGATATGCACATGTCCAGGTTATTGGAGATACTGAATGTGAAATATCACCCATAGGCTCATACGTCTGAACACTTGGTCACCAGCTGGCTTGGAGGCTGCAGAAAATTGGAGAGGTTGAGCCTTAAGCCAATGTCAGATGTCTTCCTCTACCCCTCTTTGCCTCAGTGTTTTAAAAGATTTATTTATTTTATTTTATGTGTCTGAGTGTTTTGCCTGTGTGTAGGTATGTAAGTGCACCATGTGTATGTCTGGTGCCCTCAGAGGCCGGAAGAAGCCATCAGATCTCTTGGAGCTGTGGAGCTGGAGTTATAGACAGTTGTGAGTCTCCATGTAAGTGCTGGGGACCCAACCCAGGTCCTCTACAAGAGCAGCAAATGCTCTTAAATGCTGAGCCATCTCTCTAGCCGGCTAGAGCCTTCCTTTTAAGAAGCATTATGGGACAGAAAGCAACTCAAATAAGAATCAAACTAGGTAGGGTTCAAGTCCTCATCTGTGAACTATTCGGACTCGGTCCTCTACCTAGAAGGGCTGCAGTCTTAGTTATAGTTTAGAGACACCCAAATGGCTCCCTCAGGACTATCTGTGAAGTGGTGTGAACAGGGCTTTGGGCAGGCATAAAGGTAGGCAGTTCTAGGCCCTTAGTCACAATTTGCATTGGTTGTTAGTTTCTGTTCACCTCACAACCCAAGAGGCTCTTCCAGCATTTTCAAAGTGTCTTCTCATTATCTTTCGTACATCTACTCTGTTCTCTTAGGTCTAGTAATTCTTCCTATCTTCACGTTCTGTCCCTTCATCTGGGTGCCACTTTTATTTTTAAGTTTAAGAACTTGTACTTCTCTGTTTCATAGATTTAGTTACATCTTTAACAGTGACATGGGGGAAGGATGTCCACATTCTCTGGTGCCTCTGTAGTCAGTCACTACAAAATGGAAAATGGCAGGGCTGAGTGAGGCAAAACTTTCAACGATCTTTGAGCCAGTTGGGGATCTAGGGACAGGGGCCATTTGTCTGTTAAGGTAAACTTCCCTGATTTGGAGCAAGTAACTAAGGCAGATACTCTCTTCATGTGACTCAGGGGATATAGAGAGGCGTGACATATGAATGATCTGACTGCCTGTTTTCAGTCTAACTGAAAAAGAAAACAGAGATTAGCAAATTAAAATGAAAGACATCTCCTATGAGATCAGCAAATTTGTTCTCTGGAAAGCTAACCCAGAGGAAAACTGATGCTATCAGCAACTTCTCATTCTTAACTTTCTCTAGTTTCAGTATCATTTTTATAAAGTTAATTAGATCTTGGAGTAAGCTGGGAATTGCTTTTGGTTATGGGTCTACAGAAATGTAATATAAAGTTGGATTCATAACACAAGGCTTGCTTTTTTATGCATGCAAAACAGACAAGGAGGCCAGGACTGTTCCTGTGACTCCATGTTACTTCTATCTTTTTTGCTCTCCCATCCTTAATGCATGCCCTCTAGGTCCAAGGATGCTCATTGCAGAGAGGTGACAGCTGGAACAGTAGCCTTTCCTTCTATCACTGAAGATAACTGGATAACAGATGGGAGATGGCTACAGACATCTTCAAGCCATTAAAACAATCAAGGTATTTGGAGAGCCTGTGACTGAAACATTTGCCAACCATTTTAGCTTTGGTCTCAGTCGCTGCCTTATCTGTAAGGATGGCTTAAGTTACAGTTCTGGAGCAGGGTGGGATGCAGGATCCTTTACTAATGAGGGACACCGACTGGCGCTTAGGCGGGTAGGTAATGACATCTGCTGCCATCTCCGTGGCTGTTAGCAGTCTCAGGCTTGTGGCTGCATCATTCTTATCATAGTAACATGTCTCTATGTCACCTGCCTCCTCTGTGTCCTCAGACAACCTCCCTTATAATAAGGATTATGTTTTCAAACCCCTCCTCTCCAGATACTAAGTTTAATCCCATCTTCTGCTATCTGGAGCACACTTACCTCACTTCTGCTGTATAACCTAACACTCATAGCCTCCTTGGGAGGACCCAAGCATGTTTTCATGGAGTCACTGTTCAGCTCACTGCCTGTGGGAAATAACTTGTCTCTTGAGTTACATTGACTGGCATCTATAGTACATCCTTTTCTTGTTGACAATCCTAAGGCTAATTAGTTTTTCTTACAAACATGAAAAATAATTACACAAATCTTATTGATGTCCAATAACCCTAAATTTAATCTTCTCTTACATGTTACAGACATCAGGTGGCAAGCTCCTCTGACTTTATAGTTTTTATTCTGTCTTTCATTGTCATTTTTTCCTATAAGTTATTTTCTCCCTCATATATGTATATATATGTACACACACACACACATATATATATATCCTGGGGTAATGAGCCACATGCAATTAATTTTTTTCATTTTTGGCATACAGTTCTACAAATATATGAGAGGAATTTATGGTCATGCATCCCAGCACATTCCTGTCACCTCAAGTGTTTCTCTGTGCTCTTTCTAATTAATCTTTTCCCTCCACCAAGTGTCCAGACCCCACTGACCTGACTCAACTCCTTTGAGAGGCAAATGCTTCAGCTGCTTTAGTAACGTCATAAACTAGGATCACACACAGAGACTCTGCTTGCTTCCTTCTCTGGAAGCTTTTGGGGTTCATCTGTGCACTGTGTGTGCAGTGAACGGTTTGTTCTCGGCTCTCCCGAGCCATCTTTCCGCTATACGTGGACTGCAGTTGATTTCCCAGTTTGTGCCCTCACATGGGTTGTTTCTAATTCCTGACTGTGCTGTAAACATTCAGATGCAGTTTCGATGTGGACATGCATTTTAATTTCTTTTTCATAAATTTCTAGGACTTCTTGTTTCTTGACTGTCTTCAGCTCTCTTGAGTACATTTATTTGTTGGCCAGAATTACACTGTTTGACTGTAGTTGCTTTATAGAAAGTCTTGATATTGCGTAGTCATGTTCCTCCACCTTTTTAAAATTTCTTTTTCCAAGTGTTTGACTATTTCAGATCCACCTTTCGCCTCTCTCTCCTTTCTTTCTTTCTTTTCTTTCTTTCTTTTTCTTTTTTTTTTTTCTTTTTTTTGAGAGGGCAGCTTTACTTGGAACATCTGAAACACATCCCGGAGGTCAGGGAAAGAGGTCAAAGGTGGGGAGGCCAAAACTGGCAGAATCAGGGGGATATGTGTGAAGGGGACGTTATAAGGAATCTTGTTGACGTCAGGGAGAGACGCATATGGGACCAGGCTGCTGGAACATGGGTGGGGCTAGGACAGTATCTCCTGGGCACAGGTTTGCAGCTGGCACAGCAGTTGTGAATTGCAGCTGAAGCCACACTGCATGTGAGAGTAAGGCCCCACGGGCACCTGCATACACTAGCAGGCGGCACAGCGGGTCGCAACTGCTTTTGCCACACTCCAGATACTCCTGGGGGGCTTCCATCTCTTTCCCTATCCTGCGGTGTGTGACCAGGTAGTGCGGCACATTGGGCAGCTGTAGGGACACTTGCCAATGCCGCTACGGCAGTGGTGAGCCAAGTTGGAGCTGGCTGTTGCGGATGCGGGGACCACAGGTGCCACAGGAACGTGGATACGTTGGTGAACTGCGGGGTGGGCACTCGGGTAGAAGTCCTCACTGCCGGAGCTGCATTGGTAGCCCCACCCCACCCCCAGGGCTGCGCAGGTGATGGGCCAGGTCTTGCATTTGGCGGAAGCTTTTGCTACATTGAGCACAATGGTAAGTAAGGTCAGCAGATGGCGAGCAGGGATGTTGCATCTCCCTAAGAGTTTGCTGCACTGGGGACAGGCATGGGGCTTCTCACCTGAGCGCACCTGCTGGTGCTGACATGCTGGGAACTTTGGATGAAGTAGCCCCCACAGGCCTGGCAGGAAAGGGGTCGTTAGCTAGTACGGACTCAGCTGTGGGTCATGGGGTGTTTGCTGCATCAGAAGGCCTTGCCACAGTCACGGAGCACATAAGGCTTGCTTTCCTAGAGAGAGCTAAGGTTGCCAGGGTCTTCTGAGGACTGATAGTCCTTGCCCTTGTCCCTATATGCTCAGGGGATGCTTTCAGCTGGAGCGCTGTTGGAAGGTCTGTCCTCAGTGAGAGCAGAGGACAACTGCCATCCCTAGCACTTCCGTCTTGTCTTCTGGATCTGGCATTTGATTTTGTTCCAGGGCGTGTGCTAGCAGGTGTTGCAGGAGGCTGGAGCGACACTGGAAGCCCTGGTCACAGCGCGTCGGAAGGTGGGCTCAGAGGACAGCATTAGCAAGTGCTTCGCTAAGTGTGATCTCTGGTCGACGCGGTGGTTGCAGAGATGACAGGTGCGTGGTCGCTTGTCCGTGTGTGCACACAGGTGCAACTTGAAGATGGAGCTACAATGGTCTTCCTGAACCACACACCAGAAGGAATAAGCCTGGGAGAAATCATAGCTGGGGGGCCCGTAGGTGGGACATCTGGGGGACGTTCAGTCTACACTGTGCACGAATGAACTACACCTCTGTGTCCGACTCTGGGGCTACTCTGACCTCCACAACTTTACTGCCCTAGTGCCTGGGTGAGAAGAGATTCTCCTGAGACTCCAGGACTCTCTGTCTGGGACTCTGCTGAGATGATAGGCCAAGTAGTCACTTTAGACTCTTCAACTTTAAGTTCTTCTTTGTCTGGCATTCTGCTCCCAAATCCAAGAGGGTTCACCTACCAAGCCTTTTCTGAAATGTCCTCAAAGGTAAGGGACTCCAATACGTTCTCAGTTCTTGGTTTCTGGAATTCTCCTCCAGCCATAAGGGACCCTGGGAAGGATGGATTTCTTGAAGGCACTGGTGTATCTATCCTCTGGGGTTCTGGGTTCACTGGCCTCTTTGAACTTGAGGCAAATCTAGACTCCTCAGGTTCAGTCGTAGTGATGGGCACTGGCTGAGATAGGGGGTAATTTAATCAAGGGATGCAGGGCTGGAGTCTCCTCTAAGGGAAGCTCCCTTTAGGGGCTTTGTCTGGGGACCTGGGAAAGGCTACCTTGTTCATCCGAGATGATGTCTGCAGGGGGACAATTCTTGCTAGCACTGAAGCTAAAATTTAGTGGCCCCACAAGTGGTAGTTCTGGGCACACGCTCCAGCTGTGTACCGCCTCCTCTCCATCCCTGAGCAGTTGGCCCCATAGGGGGCTCAGCACATTGGGGCAGCCCAACAGGAACTGCTCTAGCACCAGCAACTCCAAATTCTTGTTTCCTGGAGTTCACAGCCAGCTTCAGGCAGTGGTGGCAGAGTTCCCGAAGCTTGCTCAGGGATGCCCATGGTTGTGGTGATATTTTATTTGTTTGTTAATAAATAAAGTTGCCTGGAGATCAGAGGTCATAGCTGTTTAGCAGAAGTCCGGCAGTGGTAGCACACACCCTTAATCCGATCACATGGCAGGCAGAGTCTCTATGGGGTCAAGGACACAGCCAAGCATGGTGACACGAGCCTTTAATCTCAGTACCAACCATAGAGACCTGGAGGTCTGTATAGACAGGCAGTGACAGGGAAGTCATGTGACTGGGTTTAGCCAATGAGAAAGCAGAACAGAAAGGCAATAAAAACACAAGTCAGACAGGAATAAGCTTTCTCTGTGGGAGCTACTGCTGGTGGTAAGCTAAAGCTAGTTGTGGCTATTGCTCTGATCTCTTTGGCTATTTCCTCTATTTGGCTCTGTGTTTCTTATTTACTAAGACTGTTTAGAAATTCGTCTACACATGGTCTATGTCCTCCTGATACTGGGAGCATCTGAGGAGCTTGTGGGCCACCTCTGGCGAGGCCTGGCCTCTGCTCACCTGGAATTCTCCTGGTCAACCTCCTCATCTTCATCCAGTTCCACTGTTCTGAGCTGCTCTTGTTCCAGGGCATCTGGGACTGGTTCTTCCAGCATCTTTCACACCTCCCGCAGCTGGACCAACTCTCAGGTCCCTTTGCTCAGTTTCTCCCACATCCATGGAGTCCAGAGGATGAGATGTCTGGGAGTCCTTGGAGGGATCCAGAACAAGAGCCAGCACAGGCCAGCCAGGGGACAGACTGCAGGAAAATGCAGGGGGAGGGGTCTTTGCTTTTCCATGTACCTTTCAGAATTGGTTTGCCAGTTTCTTCCCAATAGCCATCTGGAATGTTTATTGGGTTTGTAATGAAATTATAGATGAATATGGAAAGAGTCAGTATCCTAACAATATTGAGTCTTCTAATTTCTAAACATGCTATAGATTGCCATTCATTTAGGTATTTCTGTAAATCTTATTTAAAAATTAATTGTAATAATTTTCACTGTTTGTACATGGAGATTATGATAAAGTATTAATTTTGTAAACCTCATCAAATTCACTTGTTAGTTGTAGGCCATAGAAAAAATTTTTGAGACTTTTAGAAAAGATTGTCTATGTAGGTAAAATCACTTTCTGGCTATATAAGCAGACTTATCTCTAGCTTTCCACTATGAATACCTCCCATTTCTTTTACCTCCTTACCACACTGGCTGGATCATTTAGTTAGGCTTGGAATACCGGAGGTGACAGGTGACATTCTCTGTGCCCAGCTTCAGGAAGAAAGTCTTATCCCTTCAATATTGAGTAGGCTAACAGCTGTAGATTTCTATAAACAGCTTCTACTAGAATGTTCTTTCTGAGTTTACCTAGGGGTTAAGATAAATAAATGTGGAACTTTATTAGTTCTGTCTCTACAGCTGTTGAGATGATGGAGTCATCTCTGATTGCCTGTTGATTTGAATTATTACATTGATTGATTTTTTTCAGGTTGGACTACTCTGTGATTCTGGGATATGTCTCACAGGGTGATGACACACTGAATTCCTACATGGCTAGTTCAGTCTGTTAAGGATTTTTGCGTTTACGCAACAGTATCATGAGGGTATTGCTCTGTAGTTTTCTTATAATACCTAATAATCTGATAATAACATTGTGTTTAGCATCAGAATACTGTGGGGTTTTCTTGTTTATGTTATTGATTCTACTTATTTCTGCAGTTTATATATAATATAGTTGTATATAACTTGACTTGCTAAAAATCTGCTTTCTTTTTCAGTTTGTATTTACATCATCAATTTCCTCTTTTTCCTTCTTTAAGGCTGATTTTCAATCATCTAAACACAGAGGGGTGCCTTGCTTCAAATGGTTCTTCCCTGTTTCCTCTTTCCTCATCTTTATCCCTCTTCCTGTCCTAACTCCCCCTCACTCCCTCACCCCCTTCACACCTGCCCCCTCACCCCTTCACCCTCACCCCTTTACCCCCACCCCCTCACTCCCCTCACCCTGACTCCCTCACCCCCTGCTTCCCCAGTCAGTTTCTTTCTCTTTCCCTATTTCCAGAAACATGGTCCAGTCAAGTGATAATCTTTCATCTCTGCAGTTTGCTTTCAAACTGATATCTTTTAGACTTATTCAGAAAGGAAGAAGGTTTTTCTTTTGTTTCTGTTTTTTTTTTTTTCCTGATAATAAAGGTTTCATAGGAAAGAACTTTCATAAAAGAAATAAATCCATAGCAGGGCAGTAGTGGCACACACCTTTAATCCCAGCACTCAGGAGGCAGAGGCAGGAAGATCTCTGTGAGTTTGAGGCCAGCCTGGTCTACAGAGTGAGTTCCAAAACAGCCAGGGCTGTTACAGAGAAACCCTGTCTTGAAAAACTAAACAAACAAATAAACAATAAAAGAAAAGAAAAAGAAAAAAATCTCAACTTATGTTGCTGAGACAGCAAGGTCAGCTCACTGATGTCCATTCCAGTAGGCCCCCTGAAGGAGGACCAGGTGCTCTTAAGAGTTACCCATCAACTGTGATTATGTGCTTGTTCTGATACCCAGTAGCAAGGGTTTTCAAGTTGGATGGAGAGTTTGTGTGCTGTTACTGCCTCCTACGTACAACCGTAAATGAGTTCACATTTTAAAAAGTCTGCTTCCGTCAGAACTTCTCTTTTGTCTTTTCTGAAGTTAAAAGCAGAACCCTCCTAAGTTATAGTTGTGAAGTTTCTCACGTTGGCTTCATTGTCTGTACTTGACGTACGCTTTCACCAGCTCAAACCCAGATGACCTTCTCCTCAGATACCCCCACACGGATTTTGACTTTTCCTGGAAGGAAGTCCTGGAAATCAATGAGGAGGCAAAAATGAACTGGATTCTTCCTCATTTCTGTCTTCCTTTCTTCCTTCATAGTCCACTGCTACTCTTGTTGGCTGGGGCCCTGTTTTTTTCTTTGGGATCCCGAACAACTGGATGGTTTTGAAGGCCAGATGATCCCAAGACATATTCTATCATGCACAACTGTACTTCCTCTAGTTTTACTCCTAGGTCAGGTGAAAGTGGAGGGATCCAGGTAATTTCAACATAGAAGAAAATGTTTCCATAGATGATTTCCTGAGCAGATAACACAAGGTGTATGCCAAGTCACGGTTAGACAATGCTTTAATTTCTGCCCAGGTGCGGAGGTAAGAATTTGTGTTAACTCAAGATGTGGTGGCATCCACTGCTGTGTTTACCCCTTTCCTTCCCAAATCATCACTGTTTGGGCTGCCAAGGCCAGAAGCACTGAATATGTAGATACAAAACCAGAGATGTAACCACAGGCACTGTGGAGAATGACTTCAATGTGGAGCCTCCCCCACCCAGGCACATGGGGCAGCCACAACAAAGGGGCTCTGAACAATGCCCATTGTGCTGACTTCTTAGCCCACAGATATGTGGTCCCTCAGATGCATGTCAACAAAGGGATGAATCGAACTGGGTGTTGGCAAACAAGCCTGCATTGTCTTCCCTCTTCCAAAAATATTCCCTAAACTCTCCAAAGCCCTGAGCACTAGGGTATAAACCCTGCCTGGCAAGTCAGTAGATAAATACCAATGCCCCCCAACATTTAGACCCGCCCAGCCCTTGATTTGAACATTACCCAAACAGGCAGCATTTAAACATTTAATACAAGTAATTTTCATCCAGGAACGGTTTCGCCAGCAAAGGGAGTCTAGAGGTCTGCTCTGAGAGGCGTGTGGAATGTCTGACATATTACCCAGCCGAGTGCCATGAGAGCGGCCCATTTTTCTTTTTCCTGCCTTACCATTTAGCTGATGTAATTACACACTTGTGTGATGACAGTCTGTTATTTACCATGAGATAATAGGGTGGCCCAAGCAACCGGGGCACAGTGACTGCAAGGGCACAGATCACTGAGTTTAATGGCTGCATGACCTTGGAAATTATAAGGGGTCAGAATTGCATGACAAGACCACTTATCTCAGGTCTGAGCATCCAAGAGCAGCAGGGCCACGCGGTGCTTTGCCTTCCCAATCTCTTCTGGAGGAAAACACTGTAGTCCTGGGAGATGCATCAAGAATGGTCCTTGTCTTTTGTCTTTATGGTGTACAGGGAAGTCCGACTCCGGGGCCTGCTCATGCCAGGCAGGCACTGTACTCCCAAGCAGTATCCCTGGCCCTCCTTTTTTTTTTTTTCTTTTTTTTTTTTTTAATTTGAGACAGAGACTCATTTGGGTCATCAGGCTGGCCTTGAACTTATGATCTACCTACCTTGCCTGCCAATACTCTTAGCACTTGGGATGAGAGGCCTGTGCCACCAGGCCTGGAATCCCTCTTCTCAACTCTTTCATCCTATACTCTTGGAGAGGGAGGAACAATTTTTTTTTTTTTAACTTAGGCTTTGCAGGGTCTCTCAAATATTCAGTTCTTCCAACATGTCAGCCACAGACATGCCAGTAGGGCTGTGTTCCAATCTGATTTTATTTCTGGGCACAGAACTATTTGAATTTCTTGTAGTTTCTAAGTGTGATAAAATATTATTTTACTATTCTTGTCATTAATATGTATAAATTAATGACATAATTTACTATATCTATCTATCTCTATTTATATCTATCGATCTCTATAATCTATATATCTATCATTCTTAGCTCATAGGCCAGTCTGAAATAAGCTGCAGGCTATAATTGTCTATGGTTTGCAGGACCTTGCTGTGGAGTACCTTAGTGTGCCACCCAGAATTTGGAAATAAAGTGCTTTCAGGCTTCCTTCCAGACGTGAGGGTCAGGTGTGGAACAGCAGCCAAGCTTTTGGCAGAGACTAGGGCTGCATTGACAGTTGGGCCCCCTCTATGATTTTCCTTGGTGAAGGAAGACAGAAGACAAGAGTGTGGTTAATGCACTGAGGTTTCCCTCCATCCTGGTTTTCTCATGCTCTCCAGGCCTGTTTTTGTGCGCTAGAGCTCAGCACAGGAACAAAGCAAGGATGACCAACTCCTTGAAGAAACAGTCCTGCCTCTGTTCTCGTCTATATTCTGGTTTTGAGACTGTCTCTTCCTCCTTAGCCACCTGTTCTGGGAGTCCTCTTGGTTTTGAGGTTTGTAGTGGTTTCGAAGGAGAGAGAAACTTGAGGATGTGACAAGTCACTGGGTGTCAGCATGCCAAAGGACATTGTACATTGGGCTGAGCAGCCAAATAAAAGCTTTGTCTTGCCCATTTCTCTGTATTGTGTCTGCTTTGAAAAAAAAAAAAAAAACAAAAACCCACAAAACTCTTCCTCTGCTATCTTTTGGAGTCATCGGAGACATTATGCTTTTGCGAATCGTACAACAAAAGAAATCCTTTCGAACATCTGTGTGTCAGGCATGGCTCTACACATGAGAGTATAATGTGCTCTTTGAATTAGACCCTTGTAATGCTTTAACCACAACTCAAGATCTATTTATTTATTTTTGGCTAGGGCTGGATGACTTTAATTCTGTTACCTCTGCTCTGAAGGTTTCAGGCCCTGTGACCTCAAATAAAAGAGTAGTAGTAGGCAGGAACAAGAAGAAGTGAGAACAGGTCACCAATGACCCCCTCTGTCTCTGCCTGTCCTGAGCCTGTCCTTTCTAAGGCTGCACAACATGCTACCAGCCTTTGGCAGAGACCATGGCTTCGCCAGCAGCCAGGCTCCCTCTCTGATTTCTTTGGTGAGTGAAGACAGAAAAGAACAGTTCTGCTCTGTTTGATGCGCAGAGGTTTGGAAAGGATCTTGGAGTGCAACCTATTGTTTGATTAGATTGAATGCCTTCATGTCAGTCTTCATCAAAAGGTCACGTGGCTTCTGGAAAGGCTCACTAGTTTTATTGGTCATGGGCAGCACTTTAGTAAGCAAGTAAACATAGCCTTATCCTCAGCCTGCACTATACAGATGTACAAAAGGGCCCAGGGCCAAGGCCCCCAAGACAATCTAGCCTGGTAATATCCCCTGTTTCTGTTTATCCAATGGTAAGCTGCTTTTCTATGGCCTGCCAACTCAGAGGTGGGTGGAGACAGCACAGCATTATGGAGGTTTTCCAGGCTCCAGGGAGACAGTATATGATGTGGGTTCTGGAGTTTCTAACAGTGACTGAGAATTTGCTTTTCTGACATCATTTTTACCTGCTGCTGTGGCACAGTGCTCCCTGACATGGAGTGACTTGGAAACATGGGAGCTGCAGTGACAGCTGCTTTTGGTCTTTGTGACATCTTGTCTCTAGCTTTTATGGTTTTGCCTCTGTCCCTTTTTCTTCTTCCTCAGTCCACATGTGCAAACACACATGCATGTGCATACATACCTGTACCTATACACAATTTCCCACGTAAGACCAAGAACTAGTCGGGACTGTCACATCAAATTGCACAAAGTGTGACTGTATGAAACAGACAGGTGATCAGAAGAAAGGACCATCCATCTTCAAGTCCTGGGTGCTGTCCTTCTTGCTAGCTTTCTTCATTAATCCCGACAATGGTTTGCATTTATACGTCCTGTGCCGATTTTTAAACCAGAAATACAGTGGTTGGTTCTATGTAAAAGACATCAAAACCATTCATTCAGTATATCATATGCTATCTGATTCCTGTGGGCACCCATGCCGCTGAGCTCAAGGTCATGGATTGGGTGATGAGTGAGAGAAGAAGAAAGAAAGACTTACCACTTACTGTGCCACTAATTAGGCAAATGGTCTTGGACACATCAGTGGACTTCTCTGGGACCTGACTAAATGTCTACTGTTGTGTCTTGTTTAGAAGCTAAGAATGAGCCGTGGAGATAATGTGTGAAGGATAACTTTCGTGAGTAGCAGACATGATTCCTGGAGGGATGCTCTGTCTGTGGCAATACTATTAGAGGGATGAGTGAGATAGGAGTAAATGGGATGGCATTCACAGGACATGAGGAGAAAGCATCCCTGGGCCACCCTGGGCAAAAGGTTGAATCTTTGAGGGTTGGTTTCCTCATTTCTTTTCAAACAAAGGGTTATTTGGAATTCTTACTGTTTGGGTAATAATTTCTCAGTTTTTCAAGGTCACTTCATTTGCATGCATATTTAACTCTATGTGGGAGGCCTGTGGAAAGGTCAACATATGCTAATTTACATAAGTCCTTGGGTAGTTGGCTGCCCTGTGAACAGCCATCAGTGAGGAGATTTGGACTAGGGCCCAAGTCTATTTGGAGAAGCTTTTGAATTGATCCTTTGGGACCATTTCCACGCTAGGACAGCACACTGACAGGTACTACAATGATGGCCTTTCTAAATGTCTTTGTTCGCACATAAGAATCCTACTGTAAACACAACAGGAGCTGCATTACCTTACAAACTATATCAATGGAAAAGAAAAGAAATATATCGCAGTATTTCTTATAGTGGGTACAACAAACCCTTAGAAGCATTGTGACAGGACGGAGGCAGAGGGTGTTCTTGACACACTGAGGCAGCCCATGGCATACGCGGCTGCTTTTTCCCTCAAGCTTGTCTCTAATCCTTCTGGATGAACTCTAGTATGAAACAGCAATTTCTTTATTCCTCAGGCCAGTAGAATTTTGCAGGGTTCTTGCTGTATTGTGCATTGAAAGCCTTCATTAGCAATGCAAGCCCTTCAGAAGGTAATGAATGACTCATACAAGATCTAGAAATAGCACTGTGGAAAATTGCTTTTATGTAATCTTTCTCAGAGTGTCGTTCTGTGAATGCTTATCATCCCAGCAGAAACAAGTGGGAAAGATCAGATCTTGTGGGGACTCTCAGGACACGCTGTGTCTCAGAGTCACACCATTGCCTCTCAGGCCTCTATAAACCACTAGAAATTTGAGAGCATTTTACGCACAACAGGGGAGAGAGTGAGCGAGGGGCCAAGCTGTGAAGTGAGATCAAGCTCTGGTTTCAGTACAGGCATTTAGCACATGGGCTCCAATCAGGAGATGCTTTGTGTTCGTTGTTGTTGCTGTTTTTTATTTGTTTTTGGCCCAAAATTTAATCTTAAATGTTTCTAAGTTGTGGTAAAGTATACTTAACCTAAAACTAATCAGTTCGGTTAGATAAAGTATACATGCACTATTGTGAGACCATCACCACCATCCAACCATCCATCTCCAGATCTTTTCTGTCTTCCTAACTCAAAACTCTTTACCTATTAACCAGTAACTCCCCTCCCACTTCCGCTTTCCTGGAAACCAACATTCTACTTCCTGTTTGTTGGATTTTTGACTCTTCCAGGCATCTCAGGTAAATTAAATCATCTAGTATTTGTCCTTTTGTGGTTAGCTTGCTTTACTTTGAAAACCATGTCTAAGGTGCAACCATCTTATACTGGATACTGTTCTAAGGGTGAACAGCCTTTTTAATTGTTCCCCATTCTTTTAGGTATATGGCCAGTGGAATTGTGAACAATAAATTCTTAAAATTAAAAGGGATGGTTCTGAGGTAAGTGTATCAACAATTTGAAAGGAGAAAAGGCAGAGACAGGTGATCATCCCCAAACCTAGGGTAGTTACCCAAGCAAGGTCGGGGAGGAGAAAGGAATGGGCCTGTTGTAAACAAAGGCGTACAATTGATGAGTTGTTAGAGTAGGTTTTTGAGCACTCTTTGGAGGGGCTACAGTCAGCTTGGAAGGGACTTTCAAAAGCTAGGACAGGGGCCTATGGAGGTGGCTCATAGGTAAGAGTGCTTTCTCTGAAAGCATGTGGAGCTGAGTGTGAATCTCCAGGAAGTGCACGAAAAGTTGGCCATGATTGCGCATGCCTGTCACCCCAGCATTGGGGTGGAGACAGAAAGATCCCGAGAGCTCTCTGGCTAGCCAGCTTAGCCCACACTGGTGAGCTTCTGGTTCACTGAAAGACCCCATGTCAGGCAATAAGGTGGAGAACAGTAAAGGAAGCTATCTGATGCCTTGCTCTGGCCAATGCGTACAATGGGCATATGTGCACTGACACACTATGGGCTGATACCATCTCTCTCTCTCTCTCTCTCTCTCTCTCTCTCTCTCTCTCTCTCTCTCACACACACACACACACACACACACACACACACACACACACACACACACACTCGGGCCAGGGTCATGCTTCTGGGGAATATTTAAAGAGATCATGCGGAGGAAGCATACTGTCTGGCCCTCCATTGCTAGATGAGCTCCTGCCATACCTAATTCTGCTCCGTGCCTGGATATGGTCCACTTACAACGTGAGTTTGTAAGTAGGAGAGACAGTTGTGTGACATTAGAGAATTCTGAGCGTGGAGCTGTTCTGAGGTGGTGAGGAGGAATACCTTCCTTTTAGCTTTCTGGATTCTGTCGGCACTTGGGGCCAAATCAGACACTGGAACTTAACCTGTGCCTCCCATAGGGTCCCCAGAGGTGATCCTCAAAAGATACTGTATACAATCCTTCTGGCTGTGAGGAACTATGGGTGAGAGTTCAGATGAAGTGAGAATGGACCCGAGAGCCATAATTGTAGCTTCTGATGGTTACTTTACGTTTGTTGAAGTTGTCTGACATGGTCTTCCCTTGTTGGCACAGGCCCAGCTAACACTCCAAGGATCTGCCTCCTGTTCCACGTTGCCATTGGTGCTGAGCAATGACCAAAGCATGCTAGATAATGATTAGTCTTGGAACGATTAACATCCTATGTACTTGGGTTTTAAAAGACTTATGTAACTGGTGTTCTACTTTTTCCTAGAATCTTTGCCTCTAAGGACTCGGTGTTGCAAAGTGAAGAAGAAAAGGGATCCAAATATAATGGTACATCCTAATATTTGATTAGCACCCCTAACCAACTGATAAACACATATTCCATGCTCTGAATAGAGCACACCCAAATGCTTCTAGGGGCCCTTTGCAACGTAATTGTTGATCCTTTGAGCCTGGATTTCAAGAGGGCACATTAGTTAGTGGCAGGGGGATGGTGTGTGTGGCCAGGGATGGGGCTTGGCCCCATGACAACTTGGAAGGCTTGCCACTGATTTAGAAAGAACAGCAACCCGTGTTCTGAACAGAGAGGGGGTGGGAGGATAGAGCTCTCTTTGGAACACTAATGAGAAGAAGATGAAACCACTTCAAAAAGAGGCCCAGTCAGTGGTAGAGGAGGGTGGATGGACATGTGGCTGGCTGATGGTTGAAATCTCCACAGGGTCATGTCTCATATCTAGAGCAGACTGACAGGGATCAGTGGGGGGATCCCTTTGAGTGTCCAGGCTGCTGTCTGTCATCAGAACCTGTGTGCAAACACAAATGTGTTTTTGTTTAGTGGTCCAGATTTCTCAACATTTTGATCTCTGGCTCCTTTAGGCTTGAGTGGCTGTGGAAGACAGTAGATTTTTGTGTACATTGGATGTGAGACATAAGCAAGAAGAGCAGAAATTTCCTTTAATGATTTGCAAATCTGTGGAAAGAAAGTGGCTTTAGGAATGGCATGGGGGGCAACGGAGCTAACCTTGGCTATGTCTCAATGTGAGCAATTTGAAGTGATGATGTATTATTGTAACTGTCAGGCTTTTTACTTCCTCATTTCACAATGGGGTAGAAGTGAGGTGGAGGCCACTGGGTTAAATGACCTTTTCTCAGGATCCAGAGAACTTATTAGATTTGGCAAAGCCACTCAAGTAGATTGGACTATGTCATATCTTATGTATAAAGACTTTCCACCTCAGAAGAGGTTTCCTGCTTTTATCACTTTTCCAGGAATGGTCAATGGCTGCCCAAATATCAAGAGCTCCTGGGTTAGATGGACAAACATCTTCCCCTTTCACAAGCCAACTACATGTTACCCGGGTTATCCTGATGTATTCTGAGTGGTAAGCTCTGCTGATGTTGGCCTAACTCTGCCCTGTTTTCATTGTCAGGTGAGAACTGTGACAGGTATGTGAACTTCCCTGCCTCGCTCTCATTGTCTGAATCAGTTGGCCTCTCTCAAGCAAAACAACTGAGAAACAGGAAATATGAGTCTTGAGCCTCTTTAGTGTCAGCCGGTCCTGCGTCTGCCTGGTTATCTACCCCTGCAGGAGCTCAGCCAGCCAGGTTGTGAGGCCCAAGGAGGCTTTCGCTCCTAGCTTATCACTTACAGGACCTTTAAATTAAAAAAAAAATTATTGTATGTATGCTTGCTGTGAGAGTGTGTGTGTGTTCATGTGTGTGCATGCATGGGTGTGCACATGCCAATGCACACATGGAGAGGCAAGAGAACAAGGTTGGAGAGTCAGTTCTTTCTCCAGTATGGGATCCAGGGAGTGAATGAAGGTCGCCAGGCTTGAACGGCAAGCACTTTTACCTACTGAGCCATCTTGCCAGACCAGGGAACCATTTTTGGCTTCCACCGTGACTCTAGCCCTTTACTACAACGTGCCCATTCTAAAGCCTGTCCTTTGAGCAACCAGTTGATGGGGAGTGGAGTTTGGGCAGACAAAACCCTGTTTGGGGGACAGCTGAGGAATAGATCCCCTATGCAGGGTCAGAAGGGACCAAGCTAGAGGTCTGGAGTCCTTTGGCAAAGAGAGTTTCTGGTGCAGATTTCCCAGCGGGTGAACTTGCTGGGGACACCCACGGAAGCAGCTCATGGGACCATTCTGCCCACAAGCATTTTAAGAGCAAGACACAATCAAATAATCCTCTGTTCAACATACACAAAATTCACTGTTTCAAAAATCACTTTCAGCGTGACTTTTGTTCCTTTAGGATGCTTGTTCCAAGGATTTTGCTGGACCCAGCAAGGGAATTACTGAATATTCTGAGAACCATGTCTCCTGCCCTATAAGTGACCTTCTCAGTGTGGCGCCATGCCTCGGGGGGTGGTCAGAGACAGACAGGAGTCTTCTCAGTAGCGGGGAGTGTGTGTATTTTAGGGTGTTGTGGGGTGAGCAGTCTGTCTATATTCTCCAACTCCGTTTGTTAGACACCACGGGCAGTGTGGCTTTCCTTCAGTTGTGGGGCATCGTTTCTCTGAAGTGGCACCTGGATTGACTGTCCAGTTCTGAGGTTCAGGGTGAAGCAAGCTGTCGAGAGTTGGCACCATGCTGCTGTTAAAGGTTAGCTTATATCTGTTTTGAAAAAAAAAAATTGCTAAAGCCTGAGTCGGGTGATATAATAGCAAATTCTTCTTCTGTCCTCCCATAGACTATTTTTTTTCAAAGAATAAATTTCAATTGCAGCTATTTGGAATTCTGGCAGCCATGAAATCTCACCCACCCTCTCTTCCTTCTCCTCTCTGCCCCTCTTCTCTTCCTCCTCCTTCATTTGATGCTCTTTCGCATCCAAAACATAGTACATTTTCTTTTATTAAGAAATGAGTTTGTGGCTACAAATTCACGTGTTTAATTTTCCATTCTTACCCTTCATGTTCTGTACTCATCATCAAACTGACTTGACAATTCTGTTCATCACGCTTTTCAATCTTCTCCAAAGCTGAGACACTTAACCTTTTCCTTCCACTTTCCAGTTCTCTAGTTACCTGCTCTTGCCATTTTTTTTTCCAGAATAGGTGAAGAAAAAAAAAAATCTAAGAAACATTTCTCTTTGCGTCATGTTATCAAGGCCCTCTTGTGGGATGAGGTTCAGCTCCTTCACAGTGGCCCTTTGATAGCTAAAAATCTGGTGTTCAGCAATTACTTTTTTTTTTTTTTTTGAGAACTCCAAGTACATCCAGCCTTGCAGTTTTTGAAACAATCAGCTCTTTTCTCTGGGTCCGTTCTTCATCTCACTCGGCTCCCCATGGAGATGGAAGACAGACCCTCTGTTTCTGTTGAAGGAGGACAGCTGACATTTATGGCCCAGCTGGAAGCAGAGGGCTGGACTGACTGAGGCAGGCTTTCGGTCTTCCTTCAGTTGGAATTGAGATATGGATTTGTTAGATGTTTGTTTAGCCTTATTTCAGGCTCTCCTATACAAATCCTGGTGGGAGATAGAAAGGAAAGCTGCAACATGTGTGTTGAACTTGGAATAAGAAACTTTAATCCTTGAAAAATGGCATTGTGTAAATTCCAGACTGCAACTAATCACGGTGGATTCAGACAGTGGCAGGAACGTTTCACTTTCCCTTTTAATATTCAGTGTGCACAGCCATGCAGTAATGCGACCTTCCAAATGCATATTTCCCCTGAATTTCCTTCAGGCCTATATTTATTTTATTTGCTGAAACCCCAGTGGCTTATATGAAGTGCGCCAGATGTTTTTCATCTGCAGACAGTGCACCTGACAGTCGGGGGCCAAGCAGGTTTGCCGTGGCCAGCTGTTCACTGGTGCCCTCCGTGTCAGTATACATTTTAACTGCACGCAGCATGTAAAAGGCTCCGTTTATTGGACACTTGTGTTCTGGGTCCTCTGCTACAGGCATTAGCATTATTAGCGCATTTATGACTTCTATGATCCTATGAAGTAGATCTACACCCTTGCTCAGCACTTCATTGATGAGAAAACCAGGGATCCCAAAAGATAAATAGCTTCTCCAAGGTCACAGAGCTAGAAGTCAGAGAGCAAACCTGGGGTCTGGGTATAAGTCATTACTGTGTTATATGGATGTCATTTCTAAACTAGCCCCCCTGCTTCTGTTAGATAAACCCCTGTAAGAATGGTCTCGTCTGTTGGTACCTGGGTCTCACCAATGCCAACTCAGCAGACAAATCCTACATAAGAATGCTCTCATCCTTGGACTTCTGGGTACTACTTTGTGTCAGCGTAACAAAAGGCTCAGCCATTTTGATTTCAATAAAAGTGTTTTTTTTTCTTCTCCAAGAGTATCTCTATGTGTGCGCATTCGTGCTTGAGTTTCAGTAGGTTTTACTAAGGATATGGAAAATCTTTACACATCATATAAACTCAGCTGAAATGATCTGTATTTCATGAATCCATATTGTTAGTGTCCTGTTTGTTATCACTCTGTCTCCTGCTAACCCTGTGATCATGCTCTGCTTCCTGTAGATGTTTCCAGAAAGACAGTTTCCTAAGAGGAATGCTGGAGCTACTTCCTAAGGCAGTTTCTTTTCAAATTCTGCCTCTGACTCCAAAGAAGGGAAGACTCCTGTTACCGCTGTTCCTTCCTCCCTCCCTCTCTCTCTCTCTTTTCCCTCTCTCTCTCCCCCCCTTTCCCAAAGTATAGTAAAAGTGGAAAGTATTAAAGTAACTGGTTATTTTCCAATATCAACAAAAATATTTCTATTACATTTTCAGAGAGTCCTTTTCTCCCAAGCTGCTCGTTGGAATGGTGTATTTACCACATTTACCCCCTCGTTCCCCCCCCCATATGGATGAAGTAGTCACTGCAGAGAAATTGCCTGCAGCAAACCCTTGCCCTTCCCAGGACCCAGGTAGGTGCGTGTGATCTGTAGATCCCGGCTCAGTGGCCACTGGAGAGGACAACTGACTGGGGTCAAGGGACTGTCTCTAGACTGCCTTCTTCCCCTCGAAATGGGAGTCACCACTTGAGAGAAGAGAAGCAGAGAACAAGAGGAAAGGAGGGGCGTACCTTAAAGAGTAGAGAAGAGAGCCTGTGAGAGCAGACAATTGGCTGGAAGCAGGAAAGACGGAGCAGAAATTTGGCAAGCAGGAAACTCCATATGTACACACATCACCATCATTTTGGGAATTATTTTTCTAATTATAAAACGGATGTATATAAAATCATTTTGAAAATAAAATTAGAAAATGTGCAAAAGCTATAAATAAATGTGTAATAAATAAATATGTAATTTCATCATCTAGAGAAATCTCTGCTGAAGCATATTTCTTTATGTTTTTTTCTTTGTTTCTTTTTTTATGGTTGTGTGTGTCCATAGTGCTCTTGCTAGTATACACACATACACACACACACACACACACACACACATACACATTCACTCACTCATGCATGCACCCGAAATGACTATACACCTACTCTTTAATAGACAAAGTGGAATACACAGGGTTTTGCCTACCTGAGGGGGCCTATGCATGATCTTTCTTTCTCTCGTCTTTGTGCCTTTCCAGTGAACCTGGCACTTGTCCAGTTGGCTCAGCTCAGCCTTATAGATTCCTGCCCACCCTTTCAAGGTGATCCCCGACTCTTCAGTTGAGTCTACATAACCTCCCTTCTCGGCCCTCCTCTGGCTCCATCTGACACACCACAGGTAGAAATATCAATTTACACATAGTTTCTACCTGGAGGAACTGCTGGAGACAGCTGTGGATTCTTCTTGATCTTTCCCTGTGTCTATGAGCTGCATCATCCATGGCACATTCAATAGCACAGCAGAGTAATATCGAGCATGGCTTGGAGGTATAATCTTTGAAGGCTGGCAGGCCTAGGTTCAGATCCATTCTTTAGCCAAAGTTTTACCATCTATGAAATGGAATATTAAAGATGGCTATCCTTCTCTCAGGAATTACTGTGTTTATAGAGATAACCTAAGGAAAGTGCTCAGGGCAGTATGTGGTGAGAACTCCAAACTATGAATTCAGTAGTTCGGCAGCTCAGGGACGGACAACAAAGTCATGTGAAATGTTTACAAAACCATTTCCCCAGGTGAATTGCACAAGATAGAATGTGTCAGTTCTAGCTATCTGCAAGTGGACAGCAGGGATGAATTGAAGAAGCAGTGTTCGTACAACCTAACCATGGCGCCGGCTACTTGAGTGGTCTCTATATTCCAACTCTTCACAGAATCTCAACTTGCGTTATAATCCTACAAAGGGGCTCCCACCACCTTGTCAGCTAAGGCATTCTTCAGGGGAAGCTGGATTAAATGAGAGGAAAGCTTATTCTCTTTCATGATAATATAAAATCAGACAGTGTGAAGGACTGATGCAGCTCTCCAATATATCAAGTGCGGTCCAGAGTCTCGGCCTTTATCTCCATTCTAAGGCCAGAAACAAGACTTCCACAGTAGCTCCAGAATCGCAGCCATGCAGAGCAATGTCTAGGGTGGGCTCATCTTGTCTGTAGCTGTGTCCTAGGAGTCAGAGGATTTCTCCAAATAGTTGCAGCCTGTTTCTGAATAAATCATTGTAAAAGCACCTAGAATTACTCTTAGGGTTCTCAGATCCACCCCTGTGGCTAAAGGTGGGAGTAGATGCCCTGAGGATCATTGCTGCAGTCTCTCTCTCTCTCTCTCTCTCTCTCTCTCTCTCTCTCTCTCTCTCCTCTCTCTCTCTCTCTCTCTCTCTCTCTCTCTCTCTCTGTGTGTGTGTGTGTGTGTAGATATCAGAAAAAAAAAACCCACAACAGTTCTGTCTTGCTAAGAAGGGAAAATGGGAGCAGTTTTGGTACCCCCTAGCTTCTAATTCGTGGGCTAACTCAAATGAGTAAATAGGCAACAAAAAGTTTAATCATCTGATGCCCTGTGGTTAGCGAGGGGTGGAGACCAAATCCAAATCTACCTGACTCCTGTGATGACAAACTTCTCAGACAGGTAAGAGCAGAGTGTCCTGTGTCTTCCGCATTATGCAAACCACAAGCGTCCATTGCAAGGGAGAGATTCTTTGAGGAGATTACAGAAGTTTTCAGAGCAGCTGAAGCTTGATACTTTGCAATGTGGCATGCTGAGAACATTGTGTGCAGCCAGCGTGATCTGGCTCAGAGTCAAACCCAGGGTGGCACCCCTAGAGAAACAGTGGAGGTGAGAGGCACACCACTCTACACCAGTAGGCTGTATAAAACACACAGTCATCTGTCAGAGATGAACTCTGGGGAGAGGGGAGGGAGGGAGGAAGTACTGGTCAGCCATGCATCTGTGGAGAGGCCAATACCAGCTCTCATGGTCTTCAAATAATTCTTTAACTGTTTATCATGAGGCCAAATGAGGAGTCTGTTCTTTTTTCAAACACATAGATGGGGAATGTTAAGGAGTCAAAGTTTAGTTGGAGGGTCTGAATTAGAGTTCAGGTCTTTGCCGGGTTCCCTGATCACGTTCCTTTCCCCTCAAGACTTCTCTGTCAGGCCCTTCCCCCCTATCCATTGGGATTTTACCATGAAGCTTCCCCTTAAGTATGTGCTTTCCCTGGCCATGCCTTCAAAGACAGCCTGCAGGCTAACTACAGTGTTAGACTTCAGCGTTTTGTTTAAACTGCAGGACCTGGTCTCAACCACCTCTGGACACCTTCATTTGGTCTTCGCACAGGCTCTCAAAGTCGGGATGTCCAGATACAATTGGATCTGCCTTGACCCCCACCAAAACCAAACAAGAATGCTTGTTTTGGTGTCATACTCTTTCAAACATTTTAGATTTTTTTGAGAGTGTCACACAGGAGTACTTTATTTACATGATCATCACCCCGGCAGGTCTCATTTTCTACACTCACTTTCAGACTGCAGGTCTTTTCACTCTGGCACAACCAGCTGTTCTCGGTGGAGTCGTAGGATCATTTTATCTCCCAAAGGACGTCTAAGGAAGCACCACATCTGGACAGTTCTTTTTCTCCTGTCCAGCCACCACCATCTTTCGCCCCTCTCGACTGAGCCCCGTTTTATAGTTCCATCCTTTCACTCATGTTTACTTCAGTAGACTTGGTGTCTCTTCCTCTGCGCGCCTCCCATCAAACCCATCCCCCACACTGCTACCGACAGTGCCCTTTTTGACACAGACGCAGCTCCATCCCTTCACTAAGTGAACTCTGCAAGGATTCTCTGGTGTCTACAGCATGGTGTTCACCCTCGTAGCGATCTCAGATAAGGTCTTTTCACAGATGTAGCTCAGTTTATCCGGGGAGAACAGTAGGTTGCTTAGAGAACTTGTTCATATCCTTCACACCCCATGGCCAACCTCCCTCCTGATTCCCCTGGTGAAATTATTAAACCTTAATGTTCATGGTTTTCTTTAATTTCTATCTACTTACAGCTAATAATGCATAGAATAGAAATTCTGTTGAAAAGGAAATACTTTCAGCTGTGGATGGGGAAAGAAAGTGGTTGAATATTAAACTAACAAATGCCTGTCATTCATTCAATCGTTTCATTATATTTTACTTTCTGAGGCCTTCTTGGGTCACCACACACCCTTTGTAACAACTTATTTTTGGTAGGGATCTCAGTCCTCAGAAAAGAGTTTGGGTACCCTTTCAGACTTACTGCTGTATTTAATGAGGCCCCAGGGGCAGGTCATAGTCAGGTGTGTCACTCTAGGGGCAGTGTTTCAAGGCCAAAGCTGGAACAGCTGCCCACTACACATACTCCTTTCCTTTCCCCAGAGCATCCCTGCTCTACCTTATTATGGTAGAATGAGAGTGAGCGGTTTGAAGTTTACATTACATGCCAGACCTGATCCTACACTGGTGTGTGTGTGTGTGTGTGTGTGTGTGTGTGTGTGTGTGTGTGTATGCACAGATTGACATATTTCAATTGATCCAACAACTCCAGGGTCTTGGTTTCACCCTTACCAAACAAGAGCTTGGGAATTAAAGCATAGAGAGCTGGAGTGAGTTACCCAAGGTCATACCATGTGATATGTCATGGAGCAGGGACAGAAACCCAGGCTATCTTGTCACAGTGCCAATGATCTTGACCACTAATATCTTTGGAAAGCAGGAGTGAGGACTCATTTGTGTCTAAGAGTCACACTTAATCATTTGTTTTTATAAAGGATGTTATAACTCAGATACATTTTTTAGCAATTGGGAGCAGATAGGAATGTGCTTGATTTTTGTGCTTCTGGCACAGTGTAGTTGTGACTCACTTCTGATGGACACATTCCTCAACTGATACTTAGAAACAAGACATTTATCTCACACTCACTTAAGTTAACAAATGCTTACTCCTCACAAGTGATCTGAGTCACGAATTTGCTGACACGCTTTCCCCATTGTGCACTTAGGATCTTTTTCTTCTGTGCTTGTGTACTGACACACACATTTCATTCCTAACTATCCTGATAAAACAGTCACAGAGCATCTTGCTGTTGACCAGACTTGATGACTTGAACTCCAAGAAAGGAAGTAAATGGAATATGAGCCCATGCAGCAAGTAGGGTTATGAAGGGTGGAAAGAAGGCAGGGTGGGGGAGTCCTCTGGTGATTCTGATAGAATTCAAATCCAGATTCCAGGAAGTCTGAGCAGGTGAAATACTCAGACTGAAAAAAAAAAAAAAGCCACTGAACTTGTGTATGTATGTGTGTGTGTCAATGCATGTGCATGCTCATCTGTGAGCATGTGTTGAGGGGCTGGGTTGTACAGAAGGCAAGGAATAAAATTAAGCGCAATTTCAAACCTAGGGTTAATCACAATTTCTTACACTTTGAAGAGAAGAAAATGATCTCATCACTTCAAATATAACCCAGATTCGATCACAGACATTTCTTATTTTCTTTCCTTTCATATGTCCTCCCTTCTTCTTCTTCTTCTTCTTCTTCTTCTTCTTCTTCTTCTTCTTCTTCTTCTTCTTCTTCTTCCTCTTCTTCCTCTTCCTCCTCTTCCTCCTCTTCCTCCTCCTCTTCCTCTTCCTCTTCTTCTTCTTCTTCTTCTTCTCCTTCTTCTTCTTCTTTCGAGACAGGGTTTCTCTGTGTAGCTTTGCGCCTTTCCTGGAACTCACTCTGTAGCCCAGGCTGGCCTCAAAATCACAGAGATCCACCTGGCTCTGCCTCTTGAGTGCTGGGATTAAAGGCGTGCACCACCACCACCTGGCATCTTCTTCCTTTTTTTTTTTTTTCTGAGACAAGGTTTCTCTGTGTAGATCTTCTTCCTTCTTAAGACGACCCTTCCCCACCTTCAATTTCCCACCTTCTCTATGTCTTAGCTCATAGTATTTGCTTGCCTGTGGAAGAACTCCCAGGTTTTGAGGACTATACAATAAGGATCCTAAGGACGTTGTGCTCTCAGTCTTGGCTCAAGGACAGATTGAACGAGAGATGGAGCTTGTCCTGGCCAGGTGGTTAAAGAACTCTCCCTCCATGACATGAACTATGGTTTGGGTGCCGATGCTCTTTCTTAGTCCCTCGTCTTCACTATTGCCTTTGATTGAGTCTTAGCTAAGAGCAGAAGCATTATCCAAAGGCCACTGCTGAGAATGAGAATGTAATGGGATAGAAGAGGTGATTTGCTGATAAGCCTGGGCAAGTCCTAGGCCTGATCTCCTTAAATGAGGTGAGAATATCCCCAGGAGCCCTTAGGAAAGCATTTGGTGTCCTCAGACAACTAACGTTCAATCTCTGCTTTTCATTGTTCATTTATTTTTCTTCATGAACACATAGAGTTGCCCAGGTGACCTAGGTTGTTTGAAGGTTGTGTGGGAGGGAGCTATAGAACAGAATATGTAGACACAAGTTCATTATAATTCACTAATGATAGCCTGTTGGGTTATGTGCAGGCAAGTTCTTGCTTTTTTACTGCGCATCATGGTTGATACTAGGATGTTAAATCTTGGGCTTTCTATGTGGGCAGTGGGAGCAACAGGAAACATAAATATGTTCACAGAAGATTTCTGATGATTTCCTATTCTGGGGAGCTTAATGTTTAAAATCCCAGCCTGGTGGACATGGATTTCTTATGTGCCAAGTGTCTGTCCTTAGCCTTTCCAAGGTGCATGAGGTCAATTATGACATTCTAAGTACTGGGAAGCAGTTCAGTGCCTCCCTGAGGTGAGAAAGAAGTGCCTTCAGTGGGGCAACTCCCTGAAATTGGAAAAAGGAGCTCCCCAGGATGGGCCATCTAAAGCAGGGGGTGATTCATATCCTGTCATTAACACAGCAAGAAAGATGGCCTTCTTACTCATGACATGTTTGAGCTGGAAAAACACATTATGTTAAATTCCTAATTTCCTGATGGGCCACATGAGCTCCCCTAATGATCGGTCAGTGGCAGCCTGACCTCAGAATATTCCAGGCTCTGTACTGTGGGGCACAATGCGGCTCAGGCATTGATGTGCTGTGCCAACCCAACCCTGGGTCAACAGAGTAACCTCTGTTTGTCCTGAGCACTGGTGTATTGACATTAATCCTTAAGTTTTTATAGATTTTTTAATAAATATTTCCAGATTGAATTTCAGGTTATAACCTTAATGTTCAAGCTTTTGGGGAATTTTTTTTAAACAAAGCCTGCGACAAAACAAGCAAACAATCCCTGTTGCCAAACCAAATTTGATCTCCTGTTTAAAACTGCAGAGAATATTGTTTGTGTAACCTCTTCTTGGGAAGCAAGACTTTCCCCTAGACAAACATGTTTTCATCTAAAATTCATTTTTTTCTACACTATGGAATTATATAACCATAAGGTTTAAATGTAAAGAATATTGCTCTTCAAGGATCTAGAGGGATTTAATTTTTTTTCAAATAGGTATAGTTCATTATGCAGAAACATATAGAAGAAATATGATGGTAACCACTTTCATTCTGACAGGAGGCAAATGGACCAGAATTACAGAAAGGTTAAACATGCTCCTCTGTTTGAATCTGCTGTTTAAAACAGAATGTCTGTTGGTGTAAGCTGCTAGGACCAATACCATCCAGAGACTACCCATCTCTGTGTATGGGGCACACGCTCCCTCTGCCACACTTCTCTTCATAAAACAAGAGTTTCATAAGCTCAGCTTTGCTCGCCCCACTTCACAGGTGAGAAAACCGAGATTCCAAGTCACAGGGCTGGCGAAGGTAGTGCTAGTGCTCGAACTTAAGTTTGACTCTGCTGTACCAGGTACTTCTGGGACACCCAGGAGCAAAGGTTCAAACGCACTAGGCAGTGTTCATTGACATCTAGGGAGTCAGTTTTCTGGAACTAGAAGTGTCAACATTTCAGAGAACATTTGATTGGCTAATTCCTGGGCACAGTGAAACTGTTAGGACATGACTCCTCCTGACCAGAGTACACATCTAAGAGGAAGTAAAAGGATGTTGCAGATAGGGCTTGGGTAGCAGCGGGACAAGGGAAGGACAGTGGATGTGCCCACCCCTTGGTGTGGCCTTAACCAGTTCTCCAAGGTCTTCAGAGAGATGATTTGATGCTACTGACCAAATACAGAGAAAAAGAGGCTACACGATTATTGTTAGTAAAATGTGCTCAGCCTTGAAGAGACTGGCATCCTCTTCATCTTTACCAGGAAGGTGGCAACAATACTTCAATACCAGAGCCTGGAGGAGCAAAATTAGAACCTGAGACCAGTACAGAAAAGTGCCTTGGGCCGGGCGGTGGTGGCGCACGCCTTTAATCCCAGCACTCAGGAGGCAGAGACAGGCGGATCTCTGTGAGTTCGAGGCCAGACTGGGCTATCAAGTGAGTTCCAGGAAAGGCACAAAGCTACACAGAGAAACCCTGTCTCAAAAAAAAAAAAAAAAAAAAGAATAGTGCCTTGGAAGTGCTGAACAGAGGGGAGAGCGAATTCAAACCAGCTCAGCTTGATTCAACAACCCAGGAAAACCAAATTAGGACTCACCGTGGATTCTGGTAGGATTTTGATGCCAGAGATTTGGAACATCTTAGAAATCAGTGCTGAAGCCTCAGACCAGACCAACCAAACCAGCAAAGCTGGTATATGGCTCTGTTTCCCTCAGTGTGACAAGTACCTGAGAGAAATAGTCTCAAGGAGGGAAGATGGTTTCTGATGTTTCCCTCCATGGTTACCTTTTCCATTGCAACAGTCCTGTGGCCAGGCAGAACATACTGGCTATGGGCACATGTGACAATAAAGTCCACTCATTTCTGGAAACACAGAGAACTTATAGAAGCAGCTGAGGACAATATATACTCCTCAAAATAGTGCCCTTCGTGACCAGTTTCCTCCATGCAGGGTTTCACCTCCTATCTTCATTCCCTTCCAATGAAGATATCAAAATATGGATGCATCAATGGATTTGATCTGTTTCCTTCCTATAAGAGATGGATGGGGACAGTGTATCCAATGGTGAATTCTTGGCTTTCTTTGGCTTTCTGAATCTTTTTGTTGTTTATTGAAATGTGGAGCTCTTTTCTAAACAATTTTGAATATACCTATAAATACAGGGATGTAGTTTGGGGGATTCATATTCCCTTTGAGTTCTACCTCTAGGAATGAAGTAAAAGGAAGAGGAAAGTCATTTCTGTGAGCGGCTAAGTATTTGCCTTTGAGCCAAGAAGAAAGGTGTCCCACGGAACCCAGGATGTGGATGGGACCTGCAGCATCTGTAGCTGCCATGGTATTTCACTTTTTCCAGGTCATCTCGGTGTGTAGTGAATAGGGGTGTAAGCTCCCAACAGAATAGGAAAAGGGCTCTACATAGAAATGAGTTCCAGTGTTCAAGTCATAACGTGTAAATTGAGTTTGACTTCTATGGCAGGCTAGCGTATGAAATACGCTGTCCATACAACTCCTTCTCTGTCTCAGTGTCCTCTGTGAAATGTCTGTGTATTTGAACACCCACCATATAAGGGTAATGCTCCTCTTCTCCGACTGGATATGAAAACTCTTGAATGGTGGAATACTTCAGATCTGAAGAGAAGAGTTTCTGGCTGGTGGGTGGTTGAATGACTCACTTCCTCCTGTTAGTGCAGTGAGAAAAATCTCATTCATAAATGTCCTCTCACTTGTAGCAACCTTAGCTTAAGTGGGTTTTCATTTCTGGATCACTCAGGACTCTGACGAGTCTTTGACATGGTCCAGAAAGATGTGCACATACTTCTTAATCCACAGAGGCATCTTCATGGGATGAACCCTACTAAGTACTGTGCATAATCTGTATAAATAAAATTCTGATTGGCCAGTAGCCAGGCAGGAAGTATAAGCGGGACAAGCAGAGAAGAGAATTCTGGGAACAGGAAGGCTGAGACAGGAGATGCTGCCAGCCACTGCCATGAGAAGATGTTAAGATACTGGTAAACCATGAGCCATGTGGCAACATATCGATGAATAGAAATGGGTTAGTTTAAGATATAAGAACTAGATAGCAAGAAGCGTGCCACGGCCATACAGTTTGTAAGCAATATAAGTGTCTGTGTGTTTACTCAGTTGGGTCTGAGCAGCTGCAGGACTGGCAGGTGAGAGAGATTTGTCCTAACTGTGGGCCAGGCAGGACTAGAGAAAACTTCAGCTACAAGTAAGACTAGAAGTAAGCAACTATCATTAATCAGAAGTCAATGTACCAGAAAAGATTATTTTTTCCACTGCTAGGGATGGATCCATCAAGGATTTGGCATGCTATGTACCGATCTACCACAAAGTCACATCCCCAGCCAAAATATACTTTTATAGGTAATGTAGGCTAAAAATCCAACTTCCACCAAGGTTAAAAAAGAGTGTTCTGCTGCCTAAGTTAGTTAATGTCAACAAAACCTCAATTTCTCTCAACTATATTTTAAGAAAGAGACTCTGGAGAACTGTAATTGATAGATGAATGTGAAATCCTAGGAGGTAAAGAGGTTTGCCCAAGGTCAGTGGCTGTAGGGGAGGTGGCAATACCTCCTTTTGGCAGAGACGGGGTTTGGTACAGGGTGTAGTGAGAGTAAAGACCAGACTTGGCCAATGGAAAGGGTTGGGATGGGTTTGGAGAACTTGCAACTAATTCCACGAGCCATAAAATGTTACTCAAGGTCTCAGAGTGTGCCTGAGGGACCAGTGCCAGGATTTGTCCAGGGAATAAGCCAGGAGTGGGACAGATTGGGTACATGTGGTGGGTGTATGGAGACACATTACCTACTTAGTAATTTTGCCTTGGCACAGACACAAGTGTGGGCTCCAACGTAGGGCAATCCTCACTCCCACACCCTGGGGGCTGTGAGGCTGAGCCAAGGGCAGGGGTAATCAGGGACGGAGTACTGGGTGCCAGGAGAGAGTGAGGTGAAGTAAAGGTCAGGGGTGAGGAAATACCCAGTGCCAACCAGGGAGGGTGTGGAAGCTTCTGGAATTCTGACCACTTGGGAGATGAGGTGCTGTGGGATTTTGAGATCCTTGTTGTATGGTTCACTGCAGCAAGGGATGAGGGAGGGCAGATTGCAGTCTCCAGAGAGACTCCAAACATGCAGGGTGTGCGTGATAGAGACTACATTCTATGCCCATGGACAGATCATCACAGAACTGAATTCCAGAGAGGTCTTGACTCTGTAAACATTGACATTACGATTTGGACATGTTGGTCTAGTTAGTGGCCTTCCCATCCCTCACAGAGGGCATTTTAAGCCTCATACTGGCATAATAGGACATGGTGGTTATTTCCTTCAGGGGAAGTGTCTTCAGGGCAAGTGTCTACAGACATGCTCATTGAAGGTACCAGCAGGTTCCAGAGGGCATAAGACTATGCTTGCCTTCTTTGCATGCAACAGTCTGCTTTGCCGTTAGATAAACAGATTTCTGTGCTGGATGGAGGGTGAACTACTTGCTTTCTCACTTAACTTCCCACCATTGTACTTCATGGGAGAGTTCTTTTGTCCCATAGGAAAAAAGAAAACAGATAGGTCAACAGTCAATAGAGCATCCTTCTCTGGGGTCATTTAGAAACTTGTCCATTAGGAGATACCTCTGCAGACAGGCCGAGTTTTTTTTCTTTTTTCTTTTTTTTTCCTGCTTTCATCTCTAATAGGCACACAATCTCGGGTAAGCTATTACTTCTCCATGGTCCTCGATGATCTCATCTCTAAAATAGGATTACTAGTAGCTGTCCCATCCTGCATTTGGGTTCAGGAAGAGCTAACTGCTCGATGTGAGGCCTCTGATGCCTTAGAAGGATAAACCTTTGTGATAACATTGACACAGTTAATTAGCCTGCTAACCAGGGCTCCCCATGTTCTCATTAGCAAAGAGGATTGCACTGTGCAGGGATGTCTTTGAGGTTGCACTTGCAGAGAGGATTTTGAGGGGCTTCCTGGAGTAGCGCATGGCTTTGGGCAATTGAATCCGAGGTGAGACGATGGATACTCTCGGATGACTTAGTGGAGGAAGCTAGCTGCCAGAAGACAATGAGTGAAAGTTTCCTTTGCAGCCGTGGCCTGGGGGAGCTGCAATCCAATGGCCATGGGGAAGAACCCAAAGGGTGAGGCGGGGGTGGGGGTGGGGGTGGGTGGGGGGGGGGAAGGGTGCCAGGCTGATGTGGTGGATAAGCATCAGCCAGCAGCAGAACTGAACCTCCATCCCAAACAAGAGGCATTTCATGAGTCAGCACGAAAGTACTTCTAGAGGCCATACGTGGGGCCCAGTGGAAAAGTTTATCACTCACATGTGACATTTTAATAGGATTAAAACAACCCTGACCAAGTGGAAGCAGATGGGGGTAAGGGGTAGTGGGGTAGGGATGGCCTCGGAGCTCTGACTCCTTTGAGAGGTGGAGAAAATGCATATGGAGTCTCCAAACAGCCTCCCTAGACCAATAATGGCAGATTGTGTGGCGTTCTAATGAGAAAGCATTTCACTCTGGCAAACACATCGGCATTGCGTGTCTCCAAAGCCGGGCGGTATTTGGCTGCTTAGCTTTTGAACTCTGAGAGGCAGCATAGCAATCTCCAGTAATCAGAGGAGACTTTAGATCTCCAATGGGTTCAGAAGAGAAACATCTTAGCACATGGCTTATGAAAAATTCACACTTCAATTATGTGCTGGAAAAGGTCATTGGGTGGAACTTGTTTAAGAAGGATTCCAGTGTTTCATACAGAGGGACCAGAGGGCCGGGGCTGCTTGGACATCTTGCTGTAAAGCCTTTTTTTTTCAATTTCCATGAAAGTGGTGAATCGTTCTATAGCCATTAAGTCCATATGGTCTGTGTGAGTTTGGGATACTTCTTCAAGCAGGGGAGTGTGGGTAAGGAAGATCCTAAAGGACTGATAAATGTGGGGAAAGTGGGCAGATTTTGAAGATTTAAAAATAGCCAACACATTCCTGGAGTTCATGTGACCAGATCACTGCGGTGTGGTTTCTTTGAAGTGCTTGGACTGAGTTTCTAAACTCATCTCACTGTGGCCTTTGGAGACAGTACTGTCCCTCTGCCATGCGTGGTTCCGCTGGGAAAAGAGAGAACTGAAGATGACTTGGTCCTTCAATAGTCACATGAGTTTTGGGTTCAGCGGTGGTGCAATGGCTTGAAAGCATGTGTGTTTTTGTTGCTTCTCTAAAAATTTCCACCAGATACAGCAATCATGCTGCACAGGACCATGAAGACCAAGAGAAGGAGGCAATGAAAGCTGTAGATGGCTGAGGTGTCTGCAGGATGTATGTTCCTATTTCTAAGGCAAAGGCTAAGCTGGTGTCTATGTGTCAGGGGTGAAGTAGGTTCTACTGAAGTGTTTTTAGGAGATGTGTAAGGCCAAATTCACCTGTTCTGCCGGGCAGGGAAATGGCTTTAGAAGGTTTGAAGTGAGCAGATTATCTCCTAGAGAAAAGACCTTCACCACAGCCGTCACCATTGAACTTGTCTTCCAAAACAACACAAAGCTTTTCACTTTCTGCACTTCAAGACACCTTTAAGAATTCCTTTCTGGGTGGTGGTGGCGCACACCTTTAGTCCCAGCACTTGGGAGGCAGAGGCAAGTGGATCTCTGAGTTCAAGGTTAACCTAATCTACAGAGCGAGTTCCAGGACAACACAGAGAAACCCTGTCTCGAAAACAAAAACAAAACCAAACAAACCAACCAACAAAACAAAAAGACCCTATTCCTACTAGGCCATGGCTATTTAGAGCTAGAACTTAAAGTTCTGGCAATGGGCTCTCAGCTTTTTTAATGTATGGTTCCTCTTTAGTTAGCCCGTGTCTTCCCTTCCTTCCACCATTATTGAAACAATTATCAATGACTTCTTGGATAGCCCTCATTATGTTCTCTGGTTGCTTTATTCCTGGATGTCCTTCAGCTTTTCTAGGACTGTCTCTTGGTCCTATGGAGGGTTTTCCCACTTCTGGGCTTAGCCTGTAGATCATAGAACACACTATATAGTTTTGGGTGTTACTAATAATAGCATGTTGGCTATTTGCTACCAGCATTTTAGCTTTCTCTTGTGGGTTCATGTGTGGCCTGTGTATTTTAGAGCCCTTAAGGTTGAGAACGACCATGCAAACAGATCTGGCCAATGAATTTTGAACAAAGTGACATGTGTCAGCCTCACGTTGTCATAATTCAGGCCCGTGGGAGACCCTGCAGAGTTGTTCCTTTCCTCTGGAGGACATTTCAAACAGGGATTTGACTCTTAACAGAACCGCTCTATTGACTGATGATAAGAAACAAGAATTGTTAGAAGTCAGTATGATTTGGGGGTTTTTATTGCGGCAAAATTTATGTAATCCTGAGCAATTTATATTAGCTTCTGTGATAACTCAGTTTTTCTTTGTTGTGGAACACATTGTTCTACAAGTTTCAGAAAGGCTAGTCTGTGCCAGAATATTTGCCAGGTCCTCATGATCTCCACCCTGCCGACCGCACTTGCCATCATTACCTGAAGGCATATGGCTGAGATAAAATCATGCTGTGTTTCTGAGCTTTTGTGTTCTAACTATGACATGAGAGGCTGGATGAGATGCTCTACAGGGCCACAGTTGGCTTTCCATCATGTGTTCCAAAGGTAAGTTTGTCTCTTAGACCAACTCTGCTGCACCCTGACAGCCTGAGATGGGTTTTACAGAATTAATGGAAATTTGTCCATAGCCACAAATGATTTGCCCTCTGCCCACTCTAACGTGGAGGCCATTCAATGTTTTGTTTTTTCGGCCTTCATTGCTTTTCTTTAGGAAACTCAACTGTCAAATCCCTGGGCACCTGGTGTAACATAAGTTGCTTTCACATCACCCGCTTTTATTTTTAATAAAGCCCCTAACCGGACTTTTAGTTGGCATGACTTGATTTTTTTGTTGTTCCTGTTTATTGTCATTCTCTCCTAGGAAAGAAGGTGAATCCGAGCAAGGTGGTTGTCTTTTTCATTCTTGGGCTACCTGCCTGACATTTAAAAATGATTCTGGAGCATATGGGCAACCAGTTAATATGGATTATATTAATTCCTCTCATAGGAGGGGGCCAGCTGAGTTAAAGGAAGCAGCAGCCAAAGCCACAGGTTAGCAGCCTTGAATGTCTAAGCAAGTAAGCAAGCAAGCAAACAAGCAAGCAAGCTGCATTACCCATATACCTGCCCTTCTGGAAACAGTGCTCAAACAGAGTTCAATTGTTGGGAGCCTAAGGGAAACCACAACATTCCCCTTGATTGTTCTTGCAACTGGGGAACCAAGATCCTAGAATGTATGCTTATTGGGGTAGAGGTTAGGTTGTTTTCTGGCAACAAATGCAGTCTATAGCTAATGGGAGATAGGGAGAACTGCCTACGACCCAGCAGGGGCTTCCCATGCTGTCTTGGGCTGCAGAGGAGGTGAGGGTGAATGCTGCTTAGAATGATTGGAACACTTCAAATGAAGAGCTTTTAAAGGAGTTCCATTCCCAAGACTTGTACTGTATACAGTTTTCTGTGAATTTCCAAGTAGACACATGAAAACTAGTGCTCTAAAATCTTGGCTTTGTTTTCATAGTGGACAGACCTCCTTATTTTGTTTCAGGGAAATAAGGAGAGCATTTAAGAACGGAGTCGTTGGTTTGTGTTTGTGTTTTTTTTTTTTTTTTAAGAATATTCCTGGGAATTCATTGTCCAATTCTTGGTCTCATGGGATATTATGTCAAAAGTACGTTAAGTAACTTGAGACTAACTATGTCACCAGGTGTGCTGACATTGCTTATAAGCCTCCAGACAGTCCAAAGGCATGATTCAGAAGTAAGAGTTAATTTGCTCTCAGGAAAAGGCTTTCTGCATGGTATGTTTCCATCTTCTAGAACATTGCCTGAATGGCTGACCTACTGACTCCCCCTTCCACTGGCAAGCCATGCATTAGAAGACTGCCCACCAACCAGGCAATTGAGTTGTTGTGGCCTGGCCATCCCGTCAGGGTGCTCTCAGCTTGGAGCGGAGTGCGGTGACCAGCAGACTTTCAGCACAAGGCTGGGTTTATTCAGACCCCACTATTGGCTGTGCAGCAAACTGCTCTTTTGTGGGAGTTGGGGAGTCACAATTGGCTTTCTGTTCCTTGATGGACATAATAAAGAGGCAGGGTGGCCTCTTTCGCCCTGTCCAGGACAAGGATTCAGGATCTCTGCCTTCTGTCTCCAGCTCTCCCACTAAGGGACTTTCCCCAGCCAGCTAGCCAAGCTCCTGTGACTCAGCACCTTCCTTTGTGAACTGGGGATGGTCTGATATATTCAAGAGCTGTGAGGCATGCTTGAAAAGGCCTTTGAAAATGCAGCTTGTGTAGAATGGCTGGCCATCTTCTATGGTTTGGAAACTGGCACCGAGGTTGGGGAGTTTCCCTTTCTTGTGTGGAGGTCTGTGGTTTTCTGTGCAGAAAGTAGGGCTGGCTTGGTGTCACAGTCCCCTGATCCCTCCCACTTCCTCTTGGGACCTGTGCCCTGTGACAGGAGCCTGTGCTATTGGCTGTCAGAAGCCATATGCTCTACCACGCTAGGCTGCTGCTTCTCTTATTTTTCAGAAAAAGTCGCTTCTAACATTGAGAATTAGAACAATGTTTTAGACAGAAGGAAATACAGTAAGTGAAATATCACATGGAAGAAGCACACCCTTGAACGTAACTGAGGAAGTAAAAGTGAAAATAACTGAGTTAGCACAAAGATCAGTGCTGATGGGCTAAAGGGACACAGGCCCATCACTTGTTTGATTGTTGGCCTTTAATTGTCTTAGTCTTTCTGGCAGGATCTGCCACAATGGAACTAAAGTTACATATTTACTCTGAGGAATGTGTTTGAGAAAAAAGAAAGACCACAATACTTAAAGACTGTCTGTAATAGCAAGACAGTCACCTAACTAATGACCCGTGTTGCTCACGTAAATTCTGGTTTCTTATTAATGTGAGGTACCATCTACTGTGGAGTCTCAGCACAGAAGCAGAATGAAGGTGGTAGTTAAATAAATCTGTGACAAGCTCATGTCACAGGTAGGAAATTGTCACCTTCCTGAGGTATGCTGGAGCCAAAAGACAAATAAAATTACTACTATATATAATTATTGAATTATTACACTTAAGTTCATGGAAAGAGATGTTCATGTTGCATATGATATAATATTTATGGACTCTATTTCGTACATAGTAAAAAAAACTTTATAAAAGCTATTTAGATGTCCTAAAATGTATCCAGAGTGAGGCACAATGATATTTGTGATCATATTAAAACCCATAAAATTTTATAATAAAAGTTACAATGAAAAACAAAATAAAACCAGCCATAATAATGTCCCAGTGTGTATCTACAGGTAGGCATAGCATTTTGCCCTCTTTTCTTCTCATCAGTGGGCACAGTAACCTGTATGTAGCAAGTGTTGAGTGTTCATCAGTTGGTGGTGGTTGAGTCATATCTAATTACATTAAGAACAGGCTTTCTGCCAATGAATCTGTGCAAATGTAATGACTAGATAATACACAACCATTTCTGTCCTTGGCTTCCCCACCTGATGGCCTGATCCAGGTTAGGTTCATGTTTATCTAGAGGTTTCTTAATGGACACAGTGCAGGAATTGAAAGCAAAATATCTGGAATGAGGGGACTGGATGGTTCTGGTGAGAGAGAGAGTCCATTATTTGGCATTCTTATTATACAGTGGAGACAGCTTGATAGACATCTCTCAGTAGAGGTCTTGTCCTGGCAAAATAGTAATAAAGGTAGAATGGTTTCTTCTTATCACAACTGTTTTGTGATATTGGGAACAGAGAGAAACTCAGAAGTTGGTTTAGTAATTGAAACAGACTTCTAAATGGTGATGATTTTCTCATCTCTAAATTATGGTAAGTTGTTGTGGAATATTCACTTAAGATGTGTTACATCTGTTTAGGCTGTGGAATATTTGTTTTAATCATGCAAAGATGTATTGCATTCTTTTATGTTGCATTTGTTTAATCCTGTGAAGCTGTGTCACTTGCCTGTTTAAAACACCTGATTTGTCTAATAAAGAGCTGAATGGCCAATAGCAAAGCAGGAGAAAGGATAGGTGGGGCTGGCGGGCAGAGAGAATAAATAGAAGGAGAAATCTGGGAGGAG
Source organism: Peromyscus eremicus (assembly GCF_949786415.1). NCBI lineage: Eukaryota > Metazoa > Chordata > Mammalia > Rodentia > Cricetidae > Peromyscus > Peromyscus eremicus. The sequence continues at coordinate 50,205,930 of NC_081427.1, forward strand.
AGGATCAAGGAATGAGAAAAGGAGGAGAGGAAAACTCCAGGGGCTAGCTACCCAATGACACAGCCAGACATAGAATAAGAAATAAAGAAAGGTATATAGAAATAGAGAAAGGTAAACACCCAGAGGCAAAAGGTAGATGAGATAATTTAAGTTAAGAAAAGAAATAGAAATAAGCCAAGCTAAGGCCAGGCATTCATGAGAAAGAATAAGCCTCTGTGTGTTTATTTGGAAGTTAGGCTGTGCCCTCCCCCCACACACAGAAAGAGCAAAGAATAAAAGCCAAAAAGGGAAAACAAAACAAAACAAACCAACAACAGTAAGTTTAAGTTTTTCACAGCATAAGTTTTATACAGTAAGTAAGATGAATGGAATGTCATTTCTTCTTGGGGCAGGAAACATAGAGGCTCTAAGGGGGTATTTTCTTCAGTACTCTAAGAGGACACCAATGTCATGGGGCTGAAGGGGGAGTGGATTTTGGAGTCAACATATTTAAGAACTGAAGTTTCTCTGTGCTAACTCTTCTGGTTCTGGTGATGGGGTGGTGTTTTCTTGGGGACAATACAAATGTATATGTGTGCCTGCATGCCTATAAGCTGAAGGTACAAAGTATCTAACTGCAGCAGTATTGGAATGTACATCACAGAAATATAACATAAGCATAGCTGAGTGTGACATAAATAATTTCCACTTCCTGGAAACCTGGAGCTCTTCATTGTTGATCAGCAGAGCTCACGTTGCAGCCTAGGCTCACTGGAAAACAACTCAAAGCCAAAGCTTGCAGGCGTTTGTCACTTTATGGAGAAGATGTGATCCATGGGTAGCATAAGCATGGAGATTTAAAAATGGGAGGAAAAGAAAGAGGGGCAGATGATATAAAGGGACTGGCGATGAGTTACTGGAGCCTCAGGGCAAGCTCACTCAGCACCTGCAGCCCTTGACATTACTGGTATCCCTGGGAAACAGCTGGGTCCATCCAACCAGGACATGGGCTTTTCCTTGTTGTAGAATAGGAGTTTGCAGGTCTACGGTGGTGGTGCCTGTGCCAGTGTCTCCATCAGCAGCAGAGGTCTCAGCTTTTCAACTTCATCTTGAGCTGTTTTGGGGCTTCTGAGGCTAGGAGACATAGTATGAGAGAAGCATCTAAAGACTAAGAGGGTAAAGGTGGGCTAAGCATTGTATTCTTAGTCTAGTACCTCTGGCTTTTCCTGAAGTCAATAGGAACAGAAAGCTGTTAGTGTCATTGGGAGGGAGGGAATGGAACGTCCACCACAAGTTGACAAGGACTAGGCTAAGCTGACAAATTTTTAGCAATACTAACTAACTTCTACTGTGACACCAGCAGCAAAGATGGCTCTTCCTGGGTAGATGCTAAGACCGACCGCATGTTTCTTTCTAAGAAGTATCTCCAGTCCCTGCAAGATCAACACTAATGTGACTGAAAAAAAAAAAAAAAAGCAGACTGTCACTTATTCTTGATAAGGAACATTAGAATCATTTAATTAGGACAGCTAAAGAAATGGCCTAATTTTCGTATCGCAACTTAGTGAAAAGAGACCTACCTAAGATCTGTAATCATGCATCGACTTGTTGTTGAAATTTTTAGTGTGAATGAATTATTTTGACAAAGTAAGAGAGGGAACACAGAAGGTGGAAGAATTAAAAGAAAAAGGACTTAGCATTTAAAGGTCCTTCAGCAGTGATTTTATTAGGGGTAAATGAGATGACACAATGTTGTAACGTAGTAGGGCTGAGGCATTTGCACTCCAAGTATTCAGCTTTTAGCAGTACGTGTAACAGTCAAGAATGTCATGCCATTGGGGGAGTGAATAATAATTAGTTGTTGGAAAGTCTAAGCCATAAAATGTTATATTACATGCGAGGGAATTTTCTTCTCTCATTCACTGATAAATACTTATTATATGCCGAACTGAGTTTCAAATGGTCTTTGATTTAGACACAGACTAGTGTATTTATCTTCATGTTATACATTTTTCAACATTGAGGCTAGATTCAATCAAAGAATTTTCCATTTAGAGCACCTGGCATTTCACTCATGGATGTTGTCAACTACATATAAGACAGCAAGATTAAAATCTTATAATGTTAAATGCCTTTTGTCTTGAGGTCTTGGTTTGTCTTCTGCGTTTGTAATGCTACCAGAGTATCTCATTCATAATCTGTTTAAGTGGCCTACTTATGTTGGTCAAGTCATAGCTGTGGCTATTTGACAAGGTGCTAGAATTAAGCCAGAAAATGAGTTATTGATTGAAGCGTATATTGATCAGGAACCAATCAATAAAGAACACAAAATGTTTTTGTGTATGTGGAAAAGGTTCAGTGTTACTTAGAGATGAAAGAGCAGGTGTCTGGATTTGTTTGATCTTTTTTTACTTTGCTACTCCCAGATACCACTGCTCCTGGTTTCTTTTGGCTCCCGTGGAATCTGTCACACACCGAATCTTGTTGAGGCTATTGTTTTGTGTATTCACATTTTTTTCACCTAGATTTTAATCTGCTTTAGGTCAATGCCTTATTGTTCTATCCCCCATGAGGTTTTGAAGTTAATAACTCATGTCTTAAGTGCACAAGAAGTGAAATTGCTGGTAAATTACTCAGCATTAGCTAAGGGTATACTTTAATCACCTCAGAACTCAAAAGCCTTATAGAGGCATTGTGGTACCTTGCCTTGTATCATACTTCAATAAAGGTTATTAGAAATGAAATAACTTCCAATCAGATAACTTTTGGAATGTCGTGTGTGAGGAACTACCTGGAAGTACCATGGTCACACGACTTCTCAGTGACTCCAAAGACTTGTCACTACTTTGTTCATGGATCCCATTGCATATGTCAGCAGACGTCAGATCTTTGAGGAAATCGGGACAATTATCATACCTGTGTCCCTTAAGTATACTCCTTTATTTGCTTGACAAACATTGGTTTATGTGGCACTCTGAGAGCATGGCTGAGCTCTCATGGGCCTGTCCAGCTAGGACACGGGAATCTTCTGGTTGTAGTATAGGAGTTTGTTGGTCTGTGGTGGTGGTGACAGTTCCAGTAGCTCTATCAGCAGCAGAGGTCTCAGCATTTCAACTCTGGGCCCATCTTGAGCCATTGCCAGAGCTTCTGAGGCTAGGAGGGACAGTATGAGGGAAACACCTAAAGACTAAGGGTGAGCTAAGCATCGTACTTGTAGTCTAGCACATGTGTGGTTCACTCCAGCCCCTTTGGCTTTTCATGAAGCCAATAAGAAGCACGACAAGCTGCTGGGATGTCCAGTGTCATTGGGAGGGAGGGAACCAAACTTTCATCCCTCATGGAAGTATTCGGGGGAGCATGGATTATCCTGTGAGGGGCCTGACAGGAAAACACGGAGATGCTCTGGGGAGGAAAACTGGATGTTCACATGCTCATGACACCAGCTTCAGCTTGAAAGGTCCCACTCTCTTTTTGACCTTGCACATTCAGCGCCCAAGTTTCTGCTCCAAGATCAAATTTACAGGAATTGCTCATGCTGGTGACTGTCCAGAGACTTGAAAAGAAACTAGCCTTAGATGCAGACGCGCTCTTGAGACATGCCGGCAACTCTATGCAGTTCAAGCGACACTGAAGCAGCCATTTTGGTTGATTCTGATTTGCCGGGTACCCATCAGTCACCAGATATTCGGCTGAGCCTTGAAGGTTTTTTTGGGGGGTGTTTGAACCCAAGTGAGGTAAGCACCACTGGCCATTGTCTCAGCTCAGTGCAGTCAAGATAGTAAAGCACGTGGAGGGTTGCATTTTCAACAAGCAAAACTTTAGTTTTGTTTGTCCCTTGTTTGTAGTTATACTCTTTTTTTTTTTTTTTTTTTTTTTTTTGGTCATTTCTAAGTACTGTATTGAAATGTCATGTGTTTACTTTCATGCTTCCTGAGTGGTGGTACAGGGATATTTGACCACCTGGTACTGATTTCCTTTTCTGAATCTCTCTCCCCTTCCCTCTGTGTGTGTGTGTGTGTGTGTGTGTGTGTGTGTGTATGTATAATGTATGGAGATACATGTGTACGTGTGCGTGTGCTTGTGGAGGCTCAAGATGGATGATAGATGAATTCCTCAATTACTCTATTTTCTTTTTTTAATTAAAAGTATGTTTTTACATACAATATATTCTGATTGTAGTTTCCCCTCCCTCAACTCCTCCCAAGTCCTCCTCACTCCCCCACCCACCCAAATCTACACCCTTTCATTCTCTCTCTAGTTAGAATACAAACAGACATATAAAAATAATAATAATAAAATAAAAACAAAACAGAATAGGACAAAACAAATGAATAGAAAACAAAAGAACCAAAGGCGGGGGGGAACACAAGAAACATAGACACCGAGACACACACACATAGAAACAAAATCATAAAATATGATCTGTAAGATTAAAAAAAAAAGAGCCTAGACAAAGTCTTGTGAGATAAAACTCCTCCAAAATCATCTTGTTTTCTGAGACAGAGACTCTCAATGAAATCAGAGCTCACTAACTCGGCTGGTATGATTACCCTGTCAGCTCCAGGGATCTTCTCTTAGTACCTCCAGCACCAGGATTAGAAAAACCTACTACCGTGCTGGCTTTTAAATGGGTGTTTAAAACTCAGGTTTTCATTCTTACAAGACAGGCACTCAGCCATTCAGACTGTCTCTCCAGCCCTCTTTTTTTGAATTGTGAATCTCTCAGTCTTAGCAAGGGTGTCCTAATGAATCAAGGGTGTTACATACTCCACCCTGAATCCTCTGCAGGGTGTGAGCAATGTGTCCCGAGGAGAACTGTGTGGTCCCATCCTGGCTGAATAGATGATAGAAAAGTGGGCCCTTGGGCTATTTCAGGGAGTACCCAAACCATCACAGCCTTTGTATTAGTCTTGTTTCACACTTCCCTCAAGAGGAACCTGCCCATGCAGCCTGTCTCTCAATGTCTACGGGCACCACTTCACTCCTACCTCACACAGGCTAGATATGAACATGAAAAATCAGACTATAATTAGGTCACAGAACAGATGCTATTAATCATATCATTACCATGGGGGAATGAGCTATGGTATAGCATACAGCGGGAGCAAGACTGAATCCACATTTGGATCCTCTGCTGTCATTAGTGAAGAGCTTATAAAGAGAGGTCTAGCAGAAGGATGTAGTGCCTGCCTTTGCAAATGGGCTCTCTCGGGCCTAGACTTTATCTAGCATGGGGAGTCTTGCTTTCTTATGCCAAAGACAATTTAACAACAACGAGCAGCAAATAGCCTTGGTACACAGTGCCCACTGCCATTTCTTATTACTGTCAGGATGTCTGAAATTGCCCAAGGGTGCTTTTTCCGTTGTTGTTATAGGTTTGATTATGGCAATGCTATCCTATGGGAGAGAACTAATTAACCTTCTGTCAAGAAATCAGCTCTGATATATATTGCATGTGACATTAATGGCTTTTGGTACTTGGAGGCAAGTTTTTAAAGGTGATTTTGGTTTCATTATCATGGTTGACATCTTGAGAGGAAACAGGTGTTTTTGTGTTTTTCTTTTTTTTTTTTAACCAAATATCATATGTAACTGAGGTGGATCTGGACATTGTACTGTTGCTAATAACTATAAATAAAATGAAGATTAAATTGAGGGTAATTTGGTAGCTTAAAAAAGAGCTTCTCACGGGCCTCTTCACCACCTGAGGCATGTGGAAAGGAGATGTTGAAGTGAGGCAGGGAAGAGAGGAATTGAGTGGAAAGGATCCAGCCGTGTGCCGGATACCTCTCTCTGCCAGCTTGCAAGGCAGGGTTTATTCTCCCGGTTGTATACACTTTTCTGACTCTAAATGTGTAGAACAGAGAACCAGTGGCCATGCAGAGAGCCCACGATTTCAAAGCCCAGGCTTCTGCAAGCATAGGAAACACAGGTGTACGAAGAAAGGCTCGTGTCTTACCAGGCACAAGTCTGTCTATCTTGCCACTTACCATGGACAACTGTCACCCTTGTGGGTTACTTGTAGCAAATATCTAGGTGTTTAGTCAATGACCTAAACTTTAGGTCATCCTAAGCTGCATTAATTTTGTTCCCAATTCCATTTTATATCTCAAATTTGGTTCTGTATAGGTCCCACCTTCTATTTTTATATATTCATATGAGTTGTCTTAACTCCTTTCTGGTAAAGTATAAATATGTAAATTAATGAAGACTGTTTTTCACAATGACCCTGTAGTCCCATGTAAGCACTTTCCTTATTTTATATTGGATAACTTACGTGCTTAGGTCATGCATCTAGTGAGTAGATGCACTGGGGCCACACTCTGCCTTTCAATTCTGTTTTTGTTTAGTAACCTGCAGCTGTAGTGATGGTGGAGCCCATGCTGTGGAAACACTGTCGCTAACTCTCTGAAGAAGAAGGAAATGGGCAAACAGAACTGTTCTCACATAAGTGATAGCAAAGAGCTAAGTCAGACACAGAGGAATGTTAGAGCATTACTCTACAAACTCAAGCTCACTTACTTTTCAAGTTCATGTCTATAAATTGTCACAAGTGTAAAGATGGTTTACATGCTTGATTTTGGTGACCAAGTCTTACTTCTTAACTAGACACTTAAGTCAGAATTACTATTTCCCAGTAAGCATTGCTACTAAATACTTATTAATATTTAACTTAAGAACTTAAGACCTTCTGAATGTAAGATGTTGACTATCATTTTAAAGCATAGTGGAGTCTAAAAATGAATACATTTTATATGATTTCTCTCAATGTTAAGCAATACAGTAGACAAATAAGTGTTGTGTTGCTTTTTAACAACATCAGAATTCAGGTGTGTGTGTACATGGGCATTGGTGTGTGTGTGTGTGTGTGTGTGTGTGTGTGTGTGTGTGTGTGTGTGTATGTTGCTTTTTCTATTGCTATGGCCATGTACCAGACAAAGGCAACTTATTTGGGAAGGGTGTTTTGAGAGGGTACAGTGAATTATGGTAAGGAAGGCACAATGGATTGATGGCAGCACGTGCACGAGGCTGGGACCACTCTCATCTCAGCTTACCAGGAAAAGAGGAATGTCAACCCTTGTCTGATTTTTCCCTTCTTATTCAGTTATGATCTTTAGCTCAGGGGATGAAGCTATCTATATTCAAGATGATTTTTCTCTCCTTAGTTAGACCACTCTAGAAACTCTCTCAAGGACACTCAAAGGTGTGTCTCCTAGGTGGTTCCAAATCCAGTCAAGTTGACAATGAAGTATTTTGTCTCTCTTTCCCCCAATTAATCTCACTAAAAAGCATTTTAGAGATGGCCAACCATACTATCCCAATGTGGAGGTAATAAAACTGAGGCAGAAGGAAGACAGGTGTTTTCTTGAGAGTTATGTAGTTGGCAAAAACCTCTGAACACCAAGTGATTTGTGTGTAAGAGACCAGATTTATTTTGGATGTATTTTTCAACAAACATCCATATCATAAATCAAAATGGAATGTGTTAGTTATTTTTCTGTAGAAAAATCCAATACAGTTTATCTGTTACTTAAGGTCATATTTCCCCAAAACGGTGATGTAAAGCCAAACCCCTGGACAGTAGTCATGTTTTTCCTGTCCTAAGGGTACCATAAAAAAGCATCTCTCATCTCACCTAAGAAAGTCAGAGAGCTCTTTTTAGGGAGAAATAGCTTTCTTGTCCCAGAGGCTAGGCTAGTCAGATTTTTGTCAGTGTGATAAATACCTAAAGTAATTGAAAGGAGGATAAACTTATTCATGCTCACAGTTTCAGAGTTTCCATTCCATAATCACTTGGTCACCTGTTTTCAGGCCACTGACAAGGCAATGCATCATGACAGAGGGAAGCTATGCACCGCAAGGCAACCACAAAACAGAAAGAGAAGAATAGGGCTGTCCTGGCAGGCTTCTTCCTTCTGACTGTGGTTCCATCTGGGCTCCCAGCCTACTAGATGCTCTTGCCCACACCTACTGGGTATTCATCCATCAGTTCTTGTCCCATGTGCCAATGATCTGTGGAATTATCCTTATGGACACTGCCCAAAATGTGTTTTATTAACCTCTTAACCTTTCCAACCCAACCAAGTTGACATTTCAGATTAACCATCTGGAGGCAGTCTCTCATTTCCCTTTCTGAGAAGAAATTGTATTGAAATTACTTGTTTAGACTTCAGGTTCCCAATGGAGATACATTATTCTTGTGAGAGTACCACTAATGGGCATGGCTTTCTCTGGTGCTTCCTCTTTCTGGACAATGAGAAGAACAAGAAGGTGGGCCTAGACTCATTTCCTGTTTCCCTGTACCAGAGAGGTTCCCTTTCCCTACAGAAACACGAGCTCTTGTCACTTGAACTTGATGCAGGAAAGGAAAGACCATATTGATTGAGGTCTTCAGGATGTTTGTCCAATTTGCCAGGGAACTCTACTTCGTGGACAGCGCATACCCGGCATGAGGTAGGATGGTGTCTTTCTTCCTGTTCCCCTTTGTCCCATATTGTGTGCATATACCTGCAGGGACCCATGAGTTGGGGGGGAGGGGAGATGGCAGTGGTGGTAGTCAGGAGAGATGTGGCAGTGCTTACTGTGTGCAAAATCCGAACTCTTCCAGATTATTCTGTCTGCAGTACCAGCTCGGTACCTCACTTCAATTTCTTTATTTCTAATGGCATGTGGGTGGCAGTGACTCCTTTTTGAAATTTATTTTTGTTGTTTAATTTTTGAGATTATAACTTAATTACAACATTTCTCCCTTCCTTTTTCCTCCCTCCAAACCCTCATATATTCTCTCCCCAATCTCCTTCAAATTTGTGGTCTTTTTCACCCACTAATTGTTTCATGCATATATTTTATGTATATATACATATATTCCTCAATAGAACCTATTCAATCCATATAATGTCATATATATATATATATATATATATATTCAGAGATGACCATTTAGTACTGGACAACCAGCTGGTGTGCTCTTCCCTAGGGAGGACCATTTCTCCCATCCCCAGCTTTCCTCAGTTACCTACAGATGTTTGGGTAGGGTTGAAGCCTCATAGGCCTTTCCCCATCCAGACTGGTATGTTCATTGGTGTCCTCCTTGTTCAGCTCACATCTGGACAGTCATGTTCATAAGACTGAATGGGAGTAGCTTCTGATATTACTAGGAGACATAATCTTACAGCAAACATTCTGATCCTCTGGTTCATACAGCCTTTCCTGCTCCTCCTCTGCAGTGTTCCTGGGCCTTAGGTGTGGAAGTATTTTGTAGATGTAGCCCTTAGGGCTAGGCTCTATAACTCTGCATTTTGATTGGTTGTGATTTTCCATAGTGGTCTCTGCTTCTTGTAAAGAAAAGTTTCCTTGATGAGGGGTGACAACTCTGTTTATCTGTGAATAGAAGGACACATGTCTGCAGATTATTATTAAGGATTGATGCTGGTTTACTAAAGTGGTGGTTGTAGATTCTCCTCCAATACTGAGTAGTTGACTAGGTTTCCGGTGCTACACATGGTTTCCCTCTTGAGTCCAATTGGAGAGTTGATGGTTACTGCCAGAGTATGCATACTACTATTGCACCCTCAGGGTTGTCAGAGCATATTGTTTGCTGATGTGGTTCATAGATGTCACAGCTGGATAGGACTGTTGGTTGCTTCACTCTGTGGCAACCAACATGGTTCCTTCTGGTACCACGAAAGGTAGTCCTAAGGGAGCAGAGTCTTGGTCAGTTCCAGATCAGAGGTCTCTGAGGCCTGTTTCTGAAGTGCATGGTGTCTGTGGACTTACCTTCTATGTGTGTGTGTGTGTGGGGGTATGGTGTGGTGTGATGTAGTGTGCTATAACCAAGAGGAATTGTGCTAGGCTGTATATTTTGAGAGTATCTTGGATAGATCCCCTAGCCAACAACTCAAAAGAGTGCTTCTCATACCTAGTATTGGGGATTTTGTTAAGTGGTTTTTGGCTTTTGGAGGGAGGGAATACCATCCACATGAGGAAGGTTGCTTAAGACGAAATACATGGAGTTATGTGTATTGTAGGTTTTTAAGGTAAATTGCTAATGGTATGATTCCATGTGGCTTTTCCCAAAATCCTCATTGCGATCTTACCCACCTCCCTCCTTCTCCTGCACTGACTGTCATGTCTCTTCCCTAAGAAGTTCTCCCTTTCCATTTCCCTGATCAGATCTCATCTCTTGTATTTTGCTATTCCTGTTTAACCCTTTTCCCACCTTCTTCTGAACTAACCCCCTCCCTGCCCCCAAGGAGTGCCTCTTTTCCCATCCAGTAGGGGAAATGGGAAAAAAGGCAGTGACATTTTTATGCTTGCTATTTAGGTTTTATTTTAAGTATCATTCAGAGAGTGAAAAAAAATGTGTGTGGTGTGTGTTGTGGTGTGTGTGTGTGTGTGTGTGTGTGTGTGAGAGAGAGAGAGAGAGAGAGAGAGAGAGAGAGAGAGAGAGAGAGAGAGAGAGAGAGAAGACCAGTATTCTTTTATCTTAGGTCTCTGGGCTATCTAGTCTATGGTTTTTGTTCAGGGATATTGGATATTGGTTCCATTTTGTGGAGTGGGCCTTAAGTCAAATCAGTTATTAGTTGGTTACTCCGAAAAGCTTTGTGCCACCATTGTTCTAGCATATTCTTGCAGGCAGGATACCATTGTAGATCAAAGTGTTCGTAGCTGGCTTGGGATATATAAATATGTTTCTATTATATTAGATTTCATGCTACTTCTCAAATGCCCCTTAATTTTGGCTGTGTTTTCCCATATTTGCTCCCTTAGTGCCGCCCAAAGTAGTGATAAAATGACTCCTAATGACATCCTGCTATACTCACAGATCAGTGCCTCCTCATTCAGACATCATCAGAGATGATTCCCTCTGCAGCAGCTTCCTTCTGCATTGGGAACAAATACAGAGACCCACAGCCAGACATTATATAGAAGGGGAGAGGGGAGGAGAGAGAGAAGGAAGAGAGGGTGGGTGGGAAGGAGAGAGAGAGGGAAGGAGGGAGGGAGGGAGGTTGAGAGACTTTGGAGCACTGAGCCCTAAAAGGGACTTCTCCGTTTAATCCCCTCAAAGTTCAGGAAGCTCAGCAGAAGAGGAGGAAGAGTGTAGAGCCAGAGGGGATGGAGGGAACCAGGAGAACAAGGCCCTCCAAATCAGCATGAGCAAAGCTCATATGAACTCCCAGACACTGAAGCAACATGCACAGGGTCTGCACCAGGTCCTCCGAGTACGGAGTATGGATTTAGGGGTTTTATGGGATTCTTGGATGTGTGAACAAGTGGGTCTCTGATTCTTGTGCCTTCTCTTGAGCTCTTTACCTCCTGTTGGTTAGTCCTGTCCAACTCTGATGTACCATAAAAAATGGTTTTTGTTTTTTATATTTTTATTTTGTTATGTTTTGTTGTTATTGCTTAGAAGTCTGTTTTTTTTTTCTAATAAGAGACAGAAAGGGAATGGATCCAGATGGGAGGTGAGGTGAAGAGGAACTTAGTTGAGAGAGGGGAAATTGTAATCAGGATATATTATGTGAGAAAATAACCTATTTTCAATAAAAAGAAAAATGGAAAAAAGAAAATTATATATATTTGTGGATTCTATGTGATTCTTACTTACAAAATAGAATCATGCTAAATAACATTCATTTTATTGACCATCTAGCTGTTCTTTGTGATTATAACATTTAAGTTCCTCTCTTCTACTTTGAAATACACTGCACATTACTAATAAACATAGTCACCATAATGTGCACTGAAGAGCATTTACTCCTCCCATAATGCAAAGCTGAAATACTGTACCCTTTCAACAAGGTTTCCTGTCCTTTTCCCACCTCCAGCCTCGGGTAACCATTATTCTACTCTGCACTTCCATAAATTTGATTTGTTAAAACTATAGATAAGTAAGTTTACTTAATTTTTGTTTCACAATGCCTGACTCATTTCGCTTAACACTGTGTCTGCTAGCTTCAGTAATATTGTAAATGACAATATTTCCTCCCCTCCAAAGGCTGCATAGTATTTCATCATGTGTATGTGAAATAGCTTAAAATCCATTTATCCACTGATGGGTACTGCAATGGCTTCCACGTCTGGTTGTTTTGAACAATGATGTATAGGGACATAGGAGTACAGATGTCTCTTCTCCAGAGTCTGATTCCTTTGCCTTTTGTTAGGACTGGAATTTGGTTTGTCCCCCACAGTTTCATGTTGTTGAAGTTTAATTTTTAGTGTACTAGGGTTGAGGTGAAAGAAACTGAAAAGTTGAGCCCAGTAAAAGGTGATAAGGTCACTAGGGTGCTCTCTTTGGAAGGAGTGGATGGTAGTTCCCTCTCATGGACTGATTCAGTTCTCACAATGGAGAGCCTGCTGCTTGGCTTCCTGTCACACCATGTGGTTTCTGCTCCTCCATGAACTTCCATCATGATACCATCGTCCAACAGCACCCCAGGAAGGCTGAAGAGCTGGGATTGCCTGTTTGGTAATAAAATTTCATTATCTGAAAATGGAAGCCCAATAAACCTGTTTTGCCTAAAATCTGTACAAAATGCAAGCATCGGGCATTTTGTTGAAGCAATGGAAAGTTGAGACAGGTAGATACCAAGAAGTAGGACTGCTGAATTGTATGGTAATTCTGTTTTAAGTATTTTGTGAGGAAACTCTGTGCTGTTTTCTGTATTGGCTATGCTCACTTACAACACCACCCACAGTGTACAGGTGTTTTGTTTTTTGTTTTTCTCTACATCCTTGCCAACCCTTATCTCTCATCATTTTTATACTAACCAACCTAAGATGTTGTGGGTGACAGCTCATCATGGCTGGGCATTTGTATATCTTCCTTTGAGAAGTGCTTATTCAGGTGCTTTGCCCATTTGTATATAAATATGTTTATTTGTTTTCCTGTTGTTGAGTAACTTGAGTTCCTTGTACATATTGAGTTCCTTGTCATAGGTATGACTGAATATTATCGTGGTCTCTATAGGCTGCTTTGGTGCTGTTAATAATCTCCTTTTCTGTGGAGAAAACTTTCAGTTTGAAAGCTTGTGTGTGTGTGTGTGTGTGTGTGTGTGTGTGTGCGCGTGCATGCATGCGCACACTTTCATTGCCTGTGCTTTGACAATCTTACTTAAATAACTGCTTCCAAGACAAATGTGATGAAGCTTTGTCTTTTTTTCTTTTAGTTACTTTATAGTCTCAGATCTCAGGTTCAAGTCTTTAATCTTCTCCGAATCATTCTTCTGTGTGCGGCCATAAGCCTTCCACTGTCTTAGAAACTGAGAAGACTAAGAAACATTCACATGCCAGAGGCTAAGGAGACATGAAAACCAAATGCAATGTGCACCCTGGAGTCAGTGCTGGTGTAGATCAGGGACATTGGTGTAGAAATGGATGTGCACATGGAATCGGGAGTTAGTAGGACTGTATAATGATGTTGGTTTGTTGGCTTTCATAATTATACCGTAGTACTGTTAACAAGTTAAAAGATAGGTGAAGAGTGCATAGAGATTCTACTTTTTGCAACTTTTCTGTAAATCTAACACTTTTCTAAATTAGAATCTTATTACAATTGTCATATTCAATATTCATCATCCAGCTCCACCTTGGCCCACATTCATCTGATAAAATGATAGCTTGGCACTGTCCAGGTACAGAATAGTGAACTTTCTCAAGAGATCACAAAGAGGCCAGTTATCATGGTCAAAATCAGGCAGATTCCAGAGAGGCAACTAAGCCATGGCTCCTCGGCACATCAAGATGTGTCTGCATGTGTTTCAAAGAAAATAAATAAGGCTTAAAAGAGGAGAAAGAGAAAGTACTTGTGGTAAGTTTACAATCTGAAATGGCATAAAACAGGAAAAATATGGAATACATAAAACTCAGGGAACAAACTGAAGAAGAAGTCTCAGGCAGAGCACAGAGACTGCCATGCTCTGGGGTGGAGTGTCTATCTATCTGGCCTCCCTAGCAGACATACTGTATACATTCAACAATGGTGGCCCCAAATTAAATGATTTGTAAATCCATGCTAGCACTTAAAGCCACTCATAGAGGGGACATAGGAAGGTTACATTACACTCAATAGATGAGTTATTTTAACAAAAACTCTTGGCTATTGAATGAAAAGAGGGTAGACCAGGGCCAGAGCCTGGGGTTAGTTTTTGTAGATGCCACGTTCTGATGTCACATTCTGGGGCAAATTTCAGCTTAGAATCTCAACTTCCAGATGATGAGAAGGCCTCTTTGTTAATATGGGGGAAGAGAACATATTTTATTGACTAGTGGCTTGTTTGGTTTACGATTTAGGCATACGGTCTGTGGGTTTCCATTTGTACGCTTAGGCCCTGAAAATGTTGAAATCAGGAATGTTTTTTTTTTTTTTTTCCACAAACTAAACTGGCTATCACATATCTGTCCCCACCTGCAGCACTCTGGAATGCAATACCCTTAGGACAGCAGCTGTCGCTGTTTTGTGAGGACTTGGCACATACCTGTCGTCCCTCCTTGAAGGCTGCATGGAGGACTTCTCCGCTGGCTCCTGGAGGCCTGTCACTGCTCTTGACTGCCGAACACCCCTTTCACCCTGGAAACTCCATTTTCCGTACTCCTGCCTGCCTAGTCTTCTATTATCCGAGATTCTCTTTCTTCTGTGACAGTCTTCTCAATGCTACACATCTTTTCTGCATAAGTGTCGCAGAGTTCTTCACAGTTGTGGTTTTCCACATGTGGCAGCCTCTTTCTGGTGAAGATTTTGTGTGAAGTTCTGGTTTGTATGAAACCATAAGTTTATAGTGACCCCTGAACTAGGTGGTTGAGTGACTCTGACCTTCTGGGGTTTCCTCAGGTACACAGCTGAGCACTAGAATTGGGGGAGGCACACGTTTATAAATACTTGTATATCTAAACATTTTATTTTTAATTTGGGTGTGTGTAGGGGTGCCAGGTGTGTGTAGATGTCTGTGGAAGCTACAAGAAGGAATAAGTTTCTCTGGGGTTACAGGCTGCTGTGAGCCACCTAACATTAGTGCTAGAAATTGAACTCAGGTCCTCTGGAAGAGCAACAATTGAATCATCTCCTCGGCCTCAGAAAATGCATTCAAATAAGATGTAGGGTAGAGCAAGACTGAAAGATACATATCCTTAAGAACAGGTATAAATAGGGGCTTGGTGTGGTGACACACACCGGGAGCTCCAGCACTTGAACCGCAGAAGTAGGAATATTGCTGCAATTTCTAGGCCAGCCTGGTCTATGTCAAAATTCCAGGCCATGCAGAGATACACAGCAATGTCCTGTCTCCAATCAATCAATCAACCAACCAACCAATCAATTGACATAGAAGGTTATTGACTACTCTTTGTTGATTTATGATTTTGAGCATGCTTTTCTGCCAGACTTATAGAATTCCTTTCTATAGGTCATTTACAATCACTTATATGCATCAAAAGCTCTTTTGGGGGGAAATATGAAGCTCAAGGATGTTAAGAACTGCTAGGGAGCCAAAACCCCGTGGTTTTACCCTAATAAAAGAGACTCATAGGCCCTGGAGGTCCATTTTTCTTTCCCAGTCGTGTGTGAGATCTCAACTCTCTTCATTCCTAATTTGGAGTTTTGTTAAAAGCAATATGGGAACTGTCTTTTCATTCTAAGATGGAACCAGAATCCACAGAGAACAACGCTCAGGTTGAATGAAGTACCTCTTCTTTCTTGCTTCTCCCAACAAAGTCTTTATTCATTCATTAAAGCATAAAGATGTATTGTTTTTACTAATGTTTCCACAGCTTTGCTTCTGTAAAGCCAACATATTTACCTTCTTTCACAACAGCTTTATAGTGATAGAATTTATAAACCAAGGGTTGCACATATTCAATGTATGCACTTTAATGAGCTTGAAGATGTACAAATGTCTGTGTTACTCTTACCAAAATTAAGGCAATACATCTATCAAACATCTCTGGTTGAGACACACAAACAGGTGTCCCTTTGTGTGACCTCTTAATATGAGATCTTCCTTCTTAATAGACTGACATTCCCAATGTCATATTGTTAACTATAGGGACTATAGTGTGCAGCAGTTACCTAAAACTCATGGCTCTATCAGAATGAGATGTTATACACTATATGTGTGAGCATTCAATACATTCCTCTTTTATACTTACGAATCTTTGACAATAAAAGAGCATTTCTAAAGGACAGCCTGTATAAGCTCAGATATTTGAACATGTGATCCCCAGGTGGTGGCTCTGTTTGGGGAGTTTTAGAAGGTGGCTTCCTCTTGGAGGAAGTAAGTTACTGGAGGCAGGCTTTGAATATTTATTGTCCTGCTCCACTTCCTGTTTACTTTCTCTGTTTCCTGGCTGCTGATCTAGATGTGAGCTCTCAGCTTCCTCTTCCTGCTGCCATACCTGCTGCTTGCTGCTAGGCTGCCCTGCCATGATGGACCCTTAGTCCTCTGCAACCGTAAACCCAAATAAACAATTGCTTCTATAAGTTACCTTGCTCATGATGTTTTAGCATAGGAACAGAAATAAAGACAAAATAAAATGTATCCAGGTTTTATATTTTTTTAAAATTTACTTTATTTTTAAGTGTGTGTGTGTGTGTGTGTGTGTGTGTGTGTGTTTGTGTGTGTGTGTTTGTGTCCATGAATATGGGTGTCCACAGAGAGAGGCAGAAGCTGTCAGATTTCCTTAAGCTGGAGACACAGATTTTCTGCTGGCAATGGAACCCCGGTCCTCTACAAAAGCATTATGAGTTCTTAACCACTGAGCCACCTCACCAGGTCAGAAATTCATTCTTTATAAATCTTTCATTGTATATATTTTTGACCTGATATAACTTAATTTTCAATTATATTCTTTCTCTTTTTCTTGATAGCTTGATTCATCCAAGAATATATATGAACCATTTAGTATATTAGGTTGTGCTGGAGGTGCTAAAGACTAGCAGTGAATGGACAGATAAAAAGTACAGTTGACATGAAGGTTCCATTTTAGTGAATCCACACAATAAAAAGAAAGAAGTAAAATACACGCTCTGTCAGAGGGTCCCTGGTGTTATAAAGAAAACTGAAACAGGAAATAAGGCGAGGGCAGGTGGGGATGCAGCGCAGGGTGACAGTTCACAAGAGAAGGCTGTGCAAGACCCAACAGCAAGGATGCTATCTGAGCAAACACTGACAAATAGAAAGGTGCAAGGCGCTTGGATCTGAGAAAGAAGCGTGGGAAACAGCAAGTGCAAAGGCCCTGAGGAAGCAGGCTTGGTGTGCGTGAGGAGCAATGAGAAGCTGGAACAGAGACTAAGAGAGTGGAGGTGAGGCTGGGGTGCTAAGGAACGGTGTGTGCAGGCTCTGTAGACTTTTAATCATCATTTCTGACTCTAATCTACCAGATGCCAGAAGTAACCATCACTAGCTGTGTAGAGCAAAATGTGCCTCTGGGGAAAATCACCACCCTAGAGAATCACTGCCTAAGAGAAGATGTGGTAACTGGAGAGTAGATCTTTCCAGTCTGCAGTCACGTGTCTGGGCATCTGTTTGAAGCAGTCCTCCACTCCTGGATCAGCACAACCCTCAACTCCCTTTCACTTCAGGACAATCACTGGCCTTGTAGCTGCGTTCAGTTTTCTTCTTTTTTTCTCTCTCTCTAATCGTCTCATTTCTTTTCCCTCTCTCTTCTTATATTACCTGTGAACCACAGAATGATTATATCTGTGGTAAACAACTGTAAGAATTAAAACATTCCTTGTGTTTTTCAGGATAAGAGAAAACTAGAAGTCTTAATTTGAAAAATCACCATCAAGAAACTGTCATTCACCTTTAAAGTTCTTTAATGGACACACAACTCAGAGTGTGTATTATCATCCATTCGACTCAAACCCTTCCCTAAGCAACAGCTTAGGTTGACTAAAAACCCATTTGGATTAATTTAATTTAGCCATAGTTAATTAGTGGTCTGATAAGAAAATAACTTCCCAGTCTTGGGATCTAGCTTGAGAACCACTGAAGGCATTGTTTTGTACTACTACACTCAAAGTTCCAATAAACGTCTTTGGAACAAACTCTAAACATGACTTCTGAGCTGGTGATAGTGCAGCATCTGCCACTTGTGCCTGGATTACAGTACAGGATGAAGGCACGTGATCTCTGTGTAATTGAGGGGATTCCAACACGGCTTTAGAACAATTTTGTTTCTAGGTTGCAAGATAGCCAATTGAGATTCACAGTGCTAGGAATAGTTCAAGGCAACACCCATCAGTGTAAGCAAGTCTTTGGCTGGTATTGTGAGGAGCAGGCATACTCTGTCTCCAATAAGGGAAAAATGGGAAACAGGAAGGCACAAAGAAAGAGCCCATATGCATGGCAACGTCTACATTTCCATCATCTTGAGAACTAAATAATCATCACCAGTGGGAACAGAATGAAACACAGGAGCCAAGTCGGGTCAGTCAATACCTATCTTCCCAGAATACATTGCTAATCAGAAGCTGAGCCAGCCCAGGCTGATAAATAACAAGGTTACTTGACCTGAAGGAAGGACCTGCTTTCCCTCATGTTGGTAATTACATCAATTCAGAGGAAGACAAGTTGGCTTTCACCGGGTGAGAGCCAGATGATGCTGTAAATCAATTCCGTGTTCTCAGATCCCTCTCCTTCGGTCGCAGGGCCTGAGTACATCCAGCGGTGGATTCCAGTTTGTGTTTCCTGAGTGGCTTGGTGACTGCCTCTGTGTCCAGTGTGTATTTGTCCAGAAGGCTTGGGCTCTGTGTGCAGCCATGCTTCTAGGCTTCATCGTGCATACTAACTACCTGAAGATCTTGCTGAAATGCAAATTCTTATTCGATAGGGGTGTCGTGTGTGTGTGTGTGTGTGTGTGTGTGTGTGTGTGTGTGTGTGTGAGAGAGAGAGAGAGAGAGAGAGAGAGAGAGAGAGAGAGAGAGAGAGAGATTCTGAGTTGTTAATTAGCTCCCGGGTGACACAAATATGCCACTGAACCACAGCACATGTTTGCTTAGAAGAACATTGGGCAAAAAGGGTCCACAGGAATGTGAAAAGACTGGAATCTGAAAGACGTGGGGATGGAAGAGCCTTGTGGATGGTCAACAGGAGGTGTCTAAGCCCCACCTTCCCACATAGAAAGAGACCTAAGCAACAAGGGAACAATTACGTTTTGACCACAGTGACTGAAGGAGAGAAGAATTGCACGCCACACAGAAAGCCAGACTGCCCACAGAAAGGAAGAACACACCTTGCTGTGGCTACTCCATTTCCAGGTGGGGAAGCTCAAACCAAGACAGATTTCTGAACGGAAAAACTAAGGACTCTGCCCCGGGTGAAGTGTCTCCTTCCTTCCAACCCCCAGGCTGAGCCCTTCACTCATATGTACACTTAGACACTGGAAAACCACAGTGCAAAGAGTTTCTTCTAGCTGGGTTTCTTGGGTGCAGGGACATGGTGTGTGGGGGGGAGTAGAGGAAGGAAGAGGAAGAGAATGGGGAGAGAAGGAGAGAGAGGGGTGGGAAGGGAGGAGGGGGGAAGAAGAGAGGGAAGCGGGGCGGAAGAGAAGGAGCTGCAGAGAGAACCTGTAGGAAGAGCAGGAGGGACCCAAGCCTCGCTTCCTTCCACCTTCTGGCCCCTCCAACATGGATCGTCCCTGCAGTAAGCCGGACTTGTGTGGAAGACTAAGCGGCCAGTTGCTATCACCTCTCCTGTCCCCTGGGTTCTCTGGGAAGGAACTTGAGAGGAGCATCTCTTTAGGGATCCGAGGGCCTTGCTCTTCCGCAGCCACACCTTTAGTGCCAGGTTGCCAGAGGGGACTGAGAACTCGCAGTTCGATTTTGAGTATCGGATAAATATGGGTAATTTTGACGACGAGTCTTCATATGTCCCGTTGATAGGTCCCGTTCACCATGTTTTGCTCGTATTGTTAAATCTAAGCCCCCTTAATTCAATATTTCTGACCGACTTGTCAAAATGAAACAGACAATGCGATGTAACCAAGAAAATAATTTATGACCAGAATTAGACATTCAATAGAAGTGTCCATAAAAATAACCAAGCCAAAATTTTAGAGTTTAAGAACACAATGATTGAGGGTTGGCAATATGGCTTAGTTGGTAAAAGCACATACTGCCAAACTCAAAGTTATGGACGTTATCTTCAATGACTATAAATTATTAAGGAATGCACAATATAAAAAGTTGTAAAGAATGACAAGTTACAAATGAAGGAGACAGTAAAGCTTCGGATATTTATAAAAGACTAAAGTTAAGTTGTTAGCTGAAATTAGCCATTGTAACTATGTTTTAGGTAAGCCCATGGCAACTGAGAAGCAAGGGCAAAAGCAAAGGGAAGATAACCAAAGCTTGGCACTATAAAAACCTCACCAAAGGTAAATAACAACAAAAGACGAAAGGAACAAATGATTCACCCCAGATGACAAGGAGCAAGATACCGGGAGTAAATCTGTCCCTACCAACGATAACATGGACTGTCTATCAATGAAACTCTCCCCTTAGGCCTGAGGGGTAGTTTAGCCGCAGAGTGCCTTCCTAGAATGTAAAAGTTCCTGCCTTTGACCCCAGAAGTGCAAAAAGAAGTAAATTAGCCTCCTCCAAGCCCCAATCCAAAGCCATGGACTGGCTAGGTAGATAAAATGAAATCCGACTCCGGGCCAGAGACTCCTCATTTGGGCTCTAAGGATGCATTTAGGTAGAAAGTTAGTGGGTTAGAGAAGACATTTCAAGCACATAGGAGAAAAGGGCAGGGATGCCTAGACATGCATTTGATAAAGCAGACTTCGAGTGAAAACTAGGCAGAAGAGATAAAGGAGTTCATTGGTTAGTGATAAAAGGATCAAAAGGACATAATTGTCAGTGTGTGCATACCCAATACCAGACACTCAAATTGTAAAGCATAAGCTGGGCAGTGGTGGCGCATGCCTTTAATCCCAGCACTTGGGAGGCAGAGGCAGGAGGATCTCTGTGAGTTCAAGGCCAGTCTAGGCTACAGAATGAGTTCCAGGAAAGGCTCCAAAGCTACATAGAGAAACTCTGTCTCAAAAAAACTAAAAAAAAAAAAAAAAAAAAAAAAAAAAAGGAGTAAAATGTAAAGCATGTATTAATGGGCAAGAGGTAAAATAGATAGCAATACAATAATAAAAGAAGAAATAATTATTTTCAGCTTACTGATGGACAGATCAGAGATACTGGACTTGGCCTGCACTTAGACTTCTGAATAGGCATTTGCAGAACTTTCCCTGTAAGAGCAGCAGAATGGACAGTCTCCTTCTGCACACATCAGACCTTCTAGGATGGACCATATGCTTGACATAAAGGTGAGTTTTAGATCAAAGTAGATTAAAGTCATATGTAATATACTTTCTAACCACAGTGGGGATGCTGCTGTAAGTGGGGACATAGTGAAGTGGTAGATGAAGCTCCTTGACTTGGATGGGTAAGTTCAGTGTCAGCACTGGAAGGAAAGGGTCTCATCTAAACCACATGGTAAAAAACAAGGACTCAACAGCAGAAGAGAATCATGGAAAATTCACAAATATTTTAAAATTAAAAAGTATGTTCCCAAAATACCAACGCTCTAAAGAAAAATCAAAAGAGAAATAAAGAAAACGTTATTCTGAGACAACTGGCAATAGAAACAGAACATATCAAAACTTATGACACACAGCAAAAGCAATTCTGAGGTGATTTTATAGTAATACATACCTATCTTTAAACTAATAAAGAGCCCAGATACAGAGTCTATCATTTTGTCTGAAAGGCATAGAAAAAGAAAACCCATTAAGTTCAAAGTTAGCAGAAATAAGGAAATAATAAATTTCAGAACAAACATAATGTAAAAAAAATTCATTAAAAAGTAAAAATCAAGAGTTTTTTCCCCCCAGATAATGAGACTAGCAAACCCCAAGCCAGGCAAACTAAGAAATAAAGAGAAGATTCAGATAGAAAAACCAGAAAGGAAAGGAAAGACATCACAACAGATGCTTCCAAACTAAAAGGAGTCATAAAGAGTATTACAAATAATTATATGCCAACAAATTGGATAAGTTAGAGGAAATGGATGGAGTCCCAGAAATCATAACCTACCTAGATTGAATCAGGAAGAAACAGAAAGCTTGAGTGAAATAATAACAATAAAGAGTTTGAAGAAATAATTAAATATCTTCCAACAAAAAAAAGGCCCAGGACCAGCTGGCATCGTGGCTGACTTCTGCCAGCTATTTCAAAGAATTACCAATACTTAGAAAAAAATTAAATAAAGTAAAGCTAGAGGGAATGCTTCCAATGTATCATACAAGGCCAGCATTAGCATGGATTCTCAAGCCAGATAATGACATCACAAGAAAAGAAAACTGCAGATCAGTATCTCTAATAAGCAGTGATGTCAAAATCCTCAGCAAAATACTAGCAAGCCATGTTCAAGAACACGTCAAAAGACAGCATATACCATAACCAGTGAGAATTATCTCTGGTGGGAAAGGCTGGTTTTAACTCACACAAGTCAATCAATGCAATGCATATTATTAGTAGATAAAAACAAAAAGCCAGATAGTCACCTCAGGTGATACTGGAAAAAAAATTGACCAAGTTCAGAATATTTTCTTGCTAACATTTCTTAACAAATTAGTTGTATAAGGAACATAATAAGGTCCATTTATGAAAATCCCACAGCTAACCTCATAATAAATGAACAACTAAACATTTACAGCATTTTTTTTCACATTAGGTATATGAAAATAATCTAGAGCAGTGGTTCTCAACCTGTGGGTCACGACCCCCTTCGAGGTCACATGTCAGATATCCTGCATATCAGATATTAACATTACAATTCATAGCCGCAGCAAAATTACAGTTATGAAGTAGCAACTAAATAATTTTATGGTTGGGGGGGTCACCACGACATGAGGAACTGTATTAAAGGGTCACAGCATTAGGAAGGTTGAGAACCACTAAAGCAATGTACAGATTTAACATACTCTCTACAATACTTCCAATAGCATCCTTCAAAGAAACAGGAAAAGTAAACTGAAAATTTGTGTGAGCCATACATTAAAAACGACAATAATAACAAACCCCAGATAACTGAAGCAGTACTGAGGAAGCAAGGCAAAGCTGGAGGCGCCATCCTTCCTGGAATAAAATTGTATTATAAAGCAACAGTGAACAAGGCAACATGTACTAATACAAATGCAGACCAATGGACAGAACAGAGAGACCAGAAATAAATCCACATGGACGTGGGTGATCCAAGAAGGCAAAGGAGACACATGGGAGAAAGGATATATGGCAATGACTAGTGCTGGGAAGACAGACTTTCCACATGCAGAGGCATGACATTAGTTCTTATTACACAAGATCCAAAAATCAACTAAAAATGGAAAAAAGACTATCATAAGTCCTGGAAACAAAATATTCCTAGAACAGACCATTGTAGAAAATCCCCACATTAGCTCTAGCAATGATTTTTTTTAATTACACTAATAACTCATGCTACAAAAGAGAAAAAAAAGAACTACATCAAACTAAACATATTCTTCATGACAAACCAACAAAATGAAAAGAGAATGGGCACACTGGGAAAAACACAGCTCATGTAGCTAATGAAGACCAAACATCCCACGTAATAAAGGGCTCTTACAATTCAGTAACACACCACACCAAATACACCAAACACACCAAATAACCTGATTAAAACCTGGGCAAAACACCTGGACAGGCATTTCTCCAACACATACAGGCATACAAATGGCTAGTGTGTGAAAGTTCTTCAACAGCACACACATCAATGGGACATGCACTCTTAGTTAGCGTATCTCTTTCTTGTACATAGACTAAACAAACTCTGACCATGTTGGGCAGAAAGAGAAAGGAACCAGGGTGTACTCTTGGTGAGAACGTAAATTGATAGAGTCATTTTTTTGAAAACTGTATGGCACTTTCAAATGAAATAAAAAATTCAGTTCCTACACAACCCAGGAATTGCTCTCATGGGGTATAGCAAAGGATATTAAATTATCAACCATTGGCAATACTTCAACTCTTATGTTCATATTTTTTAATAACAGCCAAGTTATGGAAACAACTTTAGTGACTGTTAACAAATTAATAAATAAAATTGACAGAAATAAACTGCCCCCAAGACCATACCCATATACTCATTGATTAGGGAATATTAAAATCCTCATTAGAGAAACTTCTTTTTTCAGTAGCTGGTGATTAACACTGAGACTCATAAAAAAATCAATGTGCAAAAAATAAGATACTGTGGAAGATTCATCTCTAAATGGGATATCTGTATCACTCCCCCAACACACACACATATACACACATATACACACACACACACACACACATACACACACACACACACACACACACACACACACACACACACACACACAGCTCAGTGGTCATTGCTAAGGGGATGCAGTGATTGAAAAAGCCTGAGGTAGTAGAGATCCGTAGTAAGACAATATTTCCCGGACAAGGCAGGAATGGTGCATGTATAAACTCTTAGTGGCTGTGATTCCCTGCTCAGGACCAACATGAGATCAAACCAGCCAAAATTCCAGTGTGGAAGGGGGAAGGGCTGGTGAATCTCCACCCCTGACCGAGGAGCTATTGGCAATCCACGGCTGCTGGAGGATCAGGAATCAGTTTTATTCAGGGGTGTTTTCCCAAAGTGACTACTCGTGCTCCAGTCTATGTTCCTCAGTCCATGACCATACAGGCAGCCCTAAGTGAATTTAGCGGCTAAGTGGGAAGGAAAAGTAAAAGGCAGGTAGAGGAAGAATTGGAGAGGAGGGATTTGGGGTGTGTGTGTGTGTGTGTGTGTGTGTTAGATTAAAATGCATATGCATGCTTGAAATTCCCAAACAAGAAAATAATTGAAAAATAAAGTATTTTGATGACAAAGAAAAGGTGATTTATGTGTAAATATACATTCATGTAATAGAATATTACTCATCCTTAAAAAGTAAGAGATCCTGCCATTTAATTACGATGTGATAGACCCGAATTAATGAATCCAAGATGCTCTGATACTACCACCAGCCAGACAGTTAGAGACGATGGGAGCTTCTACTTATTCATGGAATCATGAAATAAAATGTAAAATATACAGACATAAAGAATGAAATTGGCTTTGAGAAAAAGGGGTAGAAAATAGGAAGATATATGTGTCAGAGGTTTCAGAGTGTATGTGAGATGAATGTGTCCAGTGATCTCAGGTACTAAACAAAGGCAAAGGTGTATAGAATTGTGGGGTACCGGGGTTTTTGTAAAGTAGGAGTAATCTACCCTTTTTGATGATAAACAGCATAGTTTGTCTCTGGCTGTCTTCTAATATTCCTCAGAAGCAGAGGGCATGTGTGTAGTACGGATTGTGACACAGAATCCTGAGTTCTGAGCAGGATTCTTCCTCAATACCCCCATCACTGGCTCTCCTCTTTTCTGGCTTCTGGGGTCTATGCTATGATACTGGTCTCACTCTGAGCTTCTTTGTGATGTGGAATCTTAGCTCCTGTCCAGGTCTACTGAACCAGAACCTGCATTTTGACAAGGGACCTACTTCCATGCATGGGATTAGATATTCCTGGGCTCTTCTCTGAGGACCACTCCATCTGCTTCCCCTAGCCCCTGATGTACAGGTGTCCATTGAGGATAAGGAGGAATCTCCCACCCTATGCACTCTGTACTCCTCAGAGGGTGGAGTATCATCCTTCATCTTGTGAAAGCATGCACTGTTGGGTGGAAAATTTTTTGCTTTAGAAGGCAAGTCCTTGTGGTGAGGTCACTGACACCTGCCTGTCAGGATGGGTGGCGGAGGCAGGGATGGCCCTGCCTCTCAGTGTCTGGCTATTCCTCAGAGAAACTTGGATCCATCCTCAGAGACCACCTCAGCCTGACAACACTGAAGCCACAGCAGACCTCTGCTGAGCTTTTCTAGAACATCCTCCCGGCAGCCCCGATTTCATAAACCTTCTCATTGATGAATGGAAGTATCTGTATTCACAAAGAAACATGCCACAGGCAGCCGGGACTGTTTTCCCCTCGCAGCTTCCTGTCATTTGTGGTGTTCTCTTGGAAAACCGCAGGGCTCGGCAGTAACAAGCGGCTGTTTACAGAGCTCCAGCTGTAATTAAGTCAGATTGGATCTGCTCTCTAGTACGGTGAGGAAATACACCGCCATCCATCATGTCCAAACTGGATGGGGGGTGGGGGGGGTGGGGATAAAAGCATTCTTCAGTTTGTGCATGTTCAAGCTGGAGAACATGTGAAGGAAAAGACACTTTTGTGGATTAGAATGGGGGAGGCCAGGGGGCGGGGGAGCTGAGCTTCTAGGAGCCCATGGTATGGAAGGAGGAAGGGGAGACAAAGCCTTGTCTCAGAACTGACAGTCTCCAACATGATAGGGCTCGATTGAAGAAAGAGTTAGGAGTCAGGGGCGTTTGATGACTGCCTAGGATGTGAGGCGACTCCGCTCCAGCTGCAATGTTCTTTTTCACAGAACTAGGGTTTTTCGCCCCTGCTCACCGAATTGATCGATTTCGGAAGAAGACGTTTATTTATTTTGCTCTGCCTTCGTCTTCTCCGTGAAAACGGCGAGCGGCTGCAACAAGAGCTCTTGCTCGTTGGCCCTGTTACGTTGGAAGCTCTGACTGGAGAATATGGGGAATTACATGAGCTTCCTGTGGCCACCAAACCAGATCAGCACAAACTGGGTGGCTTCAATCAGCAGAAATTTTACTCTTACTGTTCAGGTGGCCAGAAACCCAAACACTGGGCTGCCAGCAAAGCTTGCTTCCTTCCATAGGCTTGTGCCCAGGCTGCCCCCATATCTTTTCTCTCTGCACTGGCTCTCTCTGAGAGCAGGCGCGTGAATTCCTCGGCTTGTAGCTCTGTCATGCCAATCATTGTTACTGGCAACGCCCCCCCCTTCATCTTCCTCTTTTTTATAAAACGACATCAGTTATTAAATTTAGGACCTAGTCGGTTTCAATATGGCCTCATTTAAACTAATTACGTCTGCAGAGATCATATTTCTGAGAAAGGTCACATTCTGAGGTTCCCGGGGAACTTGAATTTTAGGGGTACACTGTTCAAGCCACTATAGATGCTCAGCGCTGCTGGATAAATGAGCGAGGTGAGATTTCCTTTTGCCTCCGGCTTTAATCGAGGGAGAAAAAAGAACACAGAAGAAGGAAGGAGCTGGAATTTGTTCTAAAGTAATTGAGGTGGAGCAAAATCTTGTTTACTGAGTGAAAAAAACAAAAGCAAAAGAATCCATTGCCCTCAGGAATGTTCCAGGAGGATTATATTAGGATATAGACATTGTCTCTGGATGTGGGAACGTTAGTAGGTCTGTAAGCAGACTCAGTCTTAATGTTTGCAAGGCTCTCAGACATAGCCACCCATGAGGCATTGAGGCTTCTGACACTAGACCCAATATGGGGCTTCTCTGTAAGCTGAATGTGCTTGGAAACCTAATAGAGAAGGAAAGCCTGAAAATGCAAACATTTTATGAAAGTATTTGAATTGAAAATTTGTTAAAAAAACCTAAATCCTCATCAAGAGAAAAAAAAAGAATAATTTAGTTAGAACTCTTTCATGTTATACTTATATGTTGAGATTGTTTTAATTTTGAATTCCGTGTGAGCAGAGGGCACTGTTAGATTCTCATGGATCTCCCGGGATTTTCTCCTAAATTTGACTCCTTCCTAGTATTTCTGAAACTTTAATTAGAATAAAAGGGATGGGGGTTGAGGAAGATAGCTGCTCTCTGGAAACTGCATACAGCTTCTGTTTAGCTCAGGCTTTGATTACTAATTTTATATGTTACTGTGCACAAGATAACGCTTACTCAGATCTAGGACAATGAGGCACATTGCATGACAATGTGGATATAACCCTTGGTCAAAGTTAGATCCCTAAGTGATGCTGACCAGGATATCCAACTAATGATGAATGAAAAAGAGAAAGTTGGATTCTAACTGAGATGCCCAGGGACCCTGAGCTCCCTAAAGTCTAGTTAAAGTAAAATTAGGTCTCCTTTCCTTCATCTACAGTAACTTGGTGGCATGGAAGTCTGAGGCATAAGCCACTCTTGTCATTTGAGGAGTGACTTGGTCTGGAGCCCCTTGAATGGCTAAGAAGCAGTAGCCAGTTGATTTTCTTTATGTCTTTTCCTGTAACTATCCCCTCACATACCACCGTTAGTCCTTGTAAACTTGTGTCCGTTCTTGAGGATAAGAAGTAGGTAGGGGAAAAGACAACATTGTCATTCCTAGGCAACTAGCTGTGAGCTGACCAGAAGTAACCCCACTGGAGAGGAACAGTTGCTAAGTGTGGTGGTATTGTGTTCCCCAAAATATTGTGCACGCTAATAAACTTATCTGAGGTCAGAGAACAGAACAGCCACAATATTAAAGTAGAGGATAGGCAGTGGTAGCACATGCCTTTAATCCTAGCATTCTAGAGGCAGAGGTCTACCTGGATCTCTGTGTGTTCAAGGATACAGCCAAGCATGGTGACTCACATCTTTAATCCCAGAAAGTGAGCCTTTAATCCCAGGGAGTGATGGCAGAAAGTAGAAAGGTATATAAGGCATGAAGACCAGAAACTAGAAGCTTTTGGCTGGTTAAACTTTTAGGCTTTGAGCAGCACAGTTCAGCTGAGATCCATTTGGATGAGGACACAGAAGCTTCCAGTCTGAGGAAACAGAATCAGCTGAGGAACTGGCGAGGTGAGGTGGCTGTGGCTTGTTCTGCTTCTCTGATCTTCCAGCATTCACCCCAATACCTGGCTTCAGGTTTGATTTTATTAATAAGAACTTTTAAGATTCATGCTATAGCTAAGAACAAGAAAGATGGCTGATTGAGGTGGCAGGGGGACAGCCAGGATGGATGGACTTGTTTGATGTATAAGTATCTTCAGAGTAAATTAAGAGTTAATAAGAAAGAAAAATAGGTGAAAATCCCAGATTAAGTTTCTTGAAGTTCTACAGAGTGAGCTCTCTGACTACTGCTGCTCACAAGAATGACTTACAGGGGGTTGGGGATATAGAGCTGGTAGAGTGTTTGCCTCCAATGCATGGATTCCTGTATAAATGGAGTAGTGGTACCTCCAGGTAATCCCAGACTTGGGAGGTAGAAATGGGAGCATCAGAAATTCAAGGTCATCCTCAGCTACATAGGGTGTTTGAGGCCAGCCTAGACTACATGAGACCCTGTCTAAAATAAGTAATGCAAACTACTTATGACGGCTGAATTGATGGGAAATTGGATCAAATATTTAAATGTATTCTTCCTAAGTTGCTGGCTTTTAACTTGTGGTATGCTCTGACTCAAATGGCCTGCTGTCTCCCTTTCCCCTCACTTACCATCACTCACTGACCACGGCTAATTTACTCCCCCATTGATCTGTGTGTCACTTCTGAAATGCCACATCAACAATCATACACCAGTAAAGTGCGGTTTAGCTGTGGAGGTCTGACTGCCAGCCTGAGAGCACTGTGTGTGGGACTCCTGTGGGACTGGGGCTCTGCCAAGCCCTGGAAGGCAGGCAGTGGTGTTTACTAACAGAAGAGCTGGCTGTGGGAAGGTATTGCATGGAACAGTAATTAGCATATGGGTTTCTTAATTCTGAGGAACTGTATTTGTTTTTATGTAAATAACAGGCAACGTCCTGTTCAGAGGAATCGGGGCAATGAATGCTTCAAAGGATGTGACCTCTCAGAAGATACTGGAAATTGGCACACATTTGTAATGTATGGCTTGTTATCCTTGTGAGGAAAGTGGAGTGTAGAAACTATAGTGACTAGCCAGTAAAGGCTCCATCTTCCTCATAGGAAGAGGTTGGCTCTGATCTAAGCTTGACAGGGATTTTCGCACATGCACAGGCCCCTCATGGACCACTGCTTAATCCTGAGAACCCTCTGCTTTTGAGTGACTGACATCCTTGGCCCTTTGCAGGAGGCTGAGCTTGAATCTTTTGTGGGCTCTGATAAGAGCTGGGGATTCTTCCTGCCTTCTCTTTTTCTGCCACCCACAGCCTCCCAAGAAGCTAGATGAAAGAGAATGGCTGTGTGTTTCCTTTCTTCCTGGACTTTGATTTCCTCCTCTTCTTTTGTGTTTCTGAACACTTTAAAACAAGCAGACATAAAATCCAACTGCCTTTGCTATCTTGGCTGGTGCGTGGCTTTCCCGGTCTTCTTCTGATTTCCTGATTTTCTTCTGTTCCTAAGTTCTCTTCACTTCCTTTGTATGAGTTAGGATTTGGGCTTGGCTGCTTCACAGGAGAACTAGTAAAACTAGTTCAAACTAGATAAAAATTTAATTCCTTCTAAAGTGAAAACGTGTGACCATAGCCAATCAGAGGGGCTGAAGACCCGGTAGAGGTTCAGGAACTTGGGCGCCCTTGTAGCCTGTCTTGTTATCCTTTGGGGATGCTGTGTCTCTTCATTGTCAACGTGCTGTGACCCCCTCCTTCATCTGAAGGCTATCCCAAAGCGAGGCAGAAGGGAAGTGTGAGATAATCACAATCTGCCAGGTCCTGGGTATTGCACCCAGCACTTCCACTCACCTCCTATTAGCCATATAGGAGCAAGAGAGACTGCAGGAAGAAATTTCTAGGTAGAAGTGGCCAAGGGCTCAGCTAAATCTCAGGGTAGTGGGCTCAGTATTAAAGGGAGGATGTGGAGAGTGACTCCATGATGGCTTAGATGTCAACTTCTGAAATACTACTTATGCTATTAAATTACCTGTTGAAAATGGTAGAAGACTGGGGCCAAGGAGGAACAGACTGTTAAGTTGCTGATGGGAAACAAGAGTGAAAAAGCATAATTATTTCCCGAAGTATAACTATGGTGGTTGCCTGATGTATGGCCTATGATGTCCAGTTGCCATCAGGTTATCTGGGCAGCCGAAGAACTTGAACTCCATCAGTACCACTGCCAAACTTAGATGGGAACCAGAGCAATTTGATCACACAACTAGCTCTTCTTCCAAACTAGCACCTTGACTCTGGCATGTGGCTTAAGTGTCTTGAACTCAGGGGTCCATATTTGTTATTAGTAGTTGATAATGATACCCACTTTACAGTGATGGAGAGAGTCCTGATGTGCATGTTGAAAGCAAGAGCTCAAGAAATGTTGGCTAGAGCTATTTTTGCCAGAATGGACATTGCTTTGGAATCTGTATATAATATTCCTTGACAGAAAATCTACCAAGGGAGATGTGTAACTGTTATGATGCCTGCAAAATATAGTGATATTGTTGGGGTAAAGATAGGACTTTTGTGGAATGAGGACGTGGGACTCCTTGTGCAATCAGAAGCAAAGGATTTTTTTTTGGGGGGGGGTAGTGGTCTGTGAGTATTTCTAAAAGGTGGTCCAGTACATCTTTCTCTCCAAGGCATAGAGACCCTTCAGAAGAGGGAGTGAAAAGATTGTAAGAACTAGAGGTAATGGACAACTTCAAGGAAACAGTAATTCCTGGCCATAAGTGGATAGTTGCACACATGAATTCATAACACTTGTGACAGCATGTGTAAGACCTACACAAGCTCATGCCAAACAAAATGCCACCATGGAGGAGATAAGGTAAGGACAAAATCTGATCACTAGATGAGGAACTACTGGCATTTGACAGCTGACAGGGGAGTCAGTTTCTTTGAAGATGTGACCCCTAATAGTTTGACTATATTCCAAGGCATGTTCCACTCCCCAAAGTAGTCAGGCAATAAAAACTGGCCTGTATGGAGGGGAGGGGAGGGGAGGGGAAGAAGAAAACTTACCTTTGATGGGCAGTGAGGTAAGTTTGTGGAGGGGTGGATGTGGGAGGAGTTGGGGGAGGGAGGTCATTAAATATGAACAACTTAACATAATTCTGCCTCAAATTTTTCAGAAGAAAAGATGTCATTGCCCCACATGGAGAGCTCCATGTCATTATGCCAACCCTCTAATTTGCCTCATCACCTCATTCTTTTTGTATGTTTCTCTTGTGCTTCTCAGATCTTTTAGATCTACAGAAGAACATAAGTGGAGATCAGCTCATCAAAGTACTTATTTCTGTGGTGGGAATGAATATGGAAAGAAACACTAGGGGTTTCTTAAGGGAGGCCTAAGTAAAAAACAAAAACACTGATCTCAGGATAGATCCAGGCAACATCTACAATTTATGCTGGAAGGGTCCAGAGTGGAAGACCAGCCTACCCGGTTCCTCTTAGAGCATTTGATGATGCTTCTGAAAGCCTTCCTACTGAGTGAAGTCAGAGGTCATGGGTTAGTCTGCCCTAACTGAGCCTGAGCTGGCCACACCTAGAGATGCACTCAATGAAGGGTGAGTTTAGAAATTCTCAGCTCCCTTTCTGGGCTGCTGTTCTCAGTGACAGTGAGGGAGCATATCCAGGTTCATGTTTCCAATTTGTCAGCTCAATATTTAACTCCTGATGGACAAATAGTCCTCAGGTGAAAGTGAAGTATAATTGCAGCTAAGGAGGATTAAGACCACAGATTCAGTAAGCTAGAGGCACAAAGGTCAGAGAACACTGTGCCATTTTTCTCTGATGCGTGAGTGCATGGGTAAAGTTCTGCTTCCACTCTCAGAGATGCTTTTTAGCAACTGGCTGCTAAACTCCTTGAATTTTCTCTCTTATGACTGTGCGCAGCACACCAGCATGAAGAGTGTAAATTTCTTTTGAGGTGTGAAAATTCATTAAAAAGTGCTATTATTTTAAAGTATGCCTAACATTAAGGTGTAGTGTAGTGGGAAAATAAATATACATGGGTGGTTCTTCATTGTCAAGAGCTTTTACAGCCTGTTTGTTTCTCTCTTATAAATTGCTATAGCCAGGATTTGAAGAATAAAATAAAAAATTGATATTTACATATGTACATTTAAAATACTAGTTGAATTAGTAGACTATATCAGTCCTGTGACCAAAGCGTGTGGTATCTTCAACAACAGGATTTTCCCATTAAGTTTTGGTGGGTAACAAAGAACAATTGGAAACAATCTACATTATTTTGGGGTCTCTAGGACAAGTTGGTACCCAGGATGCTTCTTCCATGCTAGCTAGTTTTCATAATATCAGAAAGTCCTATTGGGAAAAAGTCATCAACAATCAACAGTGTTCTGTGAGCCCCGTGAACTACAATAATAACTGTTAACTAATGTGACATGCTATGCCCATGGATAAATTAGTGGCATGAATGTTACGATGTTATGAGGATGACAAGCCCCTCCCCCTTTCTGATTGGATTTAAGGCCTAATGCCCAGGAGGAAACACACCCCTGGTTCTGTAAATCTGTCTGAGAACAAGTGTTGGGAAGCTCATGAGCCCCAGGTGTGAACCTACTACTATTATTCTGCTACATGAACCTAGTGTGAAGGGGCCCTCTACATTTGTATCTCTATATCCACTGATTAGTGTGCTCTCAGACCTCATCAGAGAAGTTTCTTTTGTAGTGGGTGGTGGTCAATATAAAATCTTGCAACTGGTCAAAGCACAGAGAAGAAATATTAATGGAGTGCTCAGCCACAAATGGGACCTCTACATCATAACCCTTTCTCACAAGGCTTAGGGGACATCTTAGAAGAGGATGCTGAAGGATTGTAAGAGCCAGAGGTAGGAAGGACAGAGTGAAATAGTATCTTTTAGACATGTCTGGACCTGCAGGAGTCAACATTCTAGCCTGGAGCAGGAAGGGGTTTCCACCCCTACCTGAGGTTCTATTAACAGTTGATAGCTTCTGAAGGAGGGTCAGTTTCTTTAAGGGTGTGGCCTCTAGTATGTCAGCCGTGTTTCAGTGGATGGCTCCATTCCTAGAAATGTATGCATAGCACAACTTGAATTTGGTAGGTTTTTTTTTTTTTTTTTTTTTTTTTTTTTTTTTTTTTTTTTTAGAAAGAAAGACACAAAAGTGGGGGTATGGGGTGGTAAGGGATCAGGGAAGAGTTGGGGGAGGAGTAGGGTATGAATATGATCAAAATACATCATATGAAATTATCAAAGAATTAATTAACTATTATATTAAAATGATACCCTTCTCTAAGTGGTGTTGAGAATTTTAGAGAACACCTATTTTACACTATGTGCTTAATTAAAAAAAAAATGAAAGAGGACATAAAGTTGTGAAGGGGCGTATCTGGGAGGAGTTGGGGAAGTAGAAAGGGTACATATCAAAATACACTGTAAGGAAGTCTAAAAAATAAAAATATTTAATATTTAATAAATGAATCATGTGTTTATTTGATTTTAACTAAAAATATATTTAAGCTGGACAGTGGTGACACATGCCTTGAATCCCAGCACTCGGGAGGCAGAGGCAGGTGGATCTCTGTGAGTTTGATGCCAACCTGGTGTACAGAGCTAGTTCTAGGACAGCCAGAGCTACACAGAGAAACCCTGTCTCAAAAAACCAACACACACACACACACACACACACACACACACACACAAATATATATATATATATATATATATATATATATATATATGTCATGAGTCTATACAGAATCATGGGCTAAAGTAAATAAAAACAAGACATAAACCCTGCTCTTAAGAAACTCATAACATCACCAGTAAGATTAATTGAGGTTTACATGGCTTCTTGGGTGTAATAAAGAGAAATTAAAATTCACACACCTCTCCAGATATGAAGAATCTTTAGAAGCACTAGCACTAGTTGTACATATGATCTTTATAGCCATACATATTTTCTTTGCATGAGGAAGATATTAATGAAAGAATATGCTTCTTTTTAATTGTAGGTATAAATTTCTAAACTCTGATTTGCTCAAGGCCTGCCACATAGAATAGGACTGGATTTTCATTGCACATAGGAAGATTCAGAAGCCTAAGTTACTTTCCAGGGATATGGACCACCTTCATTGCCTTTGGTCTTTCTTTTAACATTCTTTTTGCAGGCTGAGAAGTATTTTCCCCCTACCCATGGTTAATTCCTATTTTCTCCTTACTGCATTCCTTGCAGCTCCTCCAAGATGCCTGTTGCAAGCCCTTGCTTTTCTTGTCCATCACATAGAAGCTGTCTTCATGAAGGGCTGGGGTCTATCCAGATGGGAATGCTCTGAGAACTCTCCATGACAAATCCCCTTCATCAATGCCATGCATCCTTATAACTGCTCCATTTTGCTACCACATCAAAAATTTTTGGATTCCCTCCTATTATTGTCTTATTTCATTGTAACTTCCCACAAATTCCGCCCTATCCCTCCACTGAGACAACTTGCATCAACTCATAGATGACCTCATTGGTGCCAAAGCTAATGAGTTTGTTTCATTTTTATTTTACTTTGTTGCTTTGCGTCATTGACAACTTGGATAACTCCTTCTTTTAATGAACTTAAAATATGTAAATGACATACCCACTCTATGAAAAGTATTTATCAATGCCAGAGGAGAACTGAATGGTACTTTGGAGTCGTCTCCTCCTTCTCCGTAGACCTTTCTAGTCTTATCTTCCCTAAGACCTCTTCCTGACAGTTTCTTGTGTATTTTCTTGCAGAAAGAGTCCTTTTAATTGGTCGTGGTGGAACATGCCTCAGTGTTTGGAAGGCTGAAGCTGGATTATCTAGAGTTTGAGGCTAGCAGCAAGACTCAGCCTCAAAAAACAAAAACAGTGATATAATTGAAAAATCAAAATTGCAGTTGGCAGAGACAGTCCATTCGATTTCAACCAAAGTGTCAGCGACACCACAGCTCAGGCATCAGCCTCCAGTCTGCTCTTTTCACCCATGTGCTCTCAACACCTGCACATCCACAGACTCTACTTTGGCTGACTCAGCACAGTATGAGGCCTTCCTTCTGGAAAGATTCTGCATTCCAGACCACAGCCATTCCCTTCCTAGGAGGATGAGTTTTTCTGTCTTCACTGTCTCAGTCTTTTTACCTCCCATCTTCTCTGGGGTAGACACCACCCACTCCCATAGTCAGAGTCCCCGTTATTACAGTATGGATTGTCACCTTTGCCTCCTTTCCAGATCTCTTCTTTATATTTAACTGACTATTGTGCATTCTCTCTTGAATACATTTCTAAAGTCTAGAGTCCAACACTCCAGGATCTCATGCACTCTTCTGTTCCCATTCCCCAAATGTGGATTCCAATCACAATGAATACTAGGCTTGTTCAACAAATTTCTCACTTCATATCACCTCTTATTTATCTTCTGGTCTCAACCATCATGTCCTTCATCAAGATAGTCTTTACTTTTCCCTAAGCTGTGTCCCTATATAAACTCTTTGTTACTCTGTCTTGTCACACTACCTGATGAAGTTTCTTTGTAATTCTTTCTAATTGTCCTCATCTACCTCTGTGCTATAATATTTCTGAAGATAACATCATGGTGTGCCTGTTTGTCCATACTGCATAGGTGTAGTAGATTGTCATTAAAGTAATGCATTTACTGCCACGAACTGGTGTTTAATACCATTGAAAACTGCCAACATTTCTTAGCTGTTGGACAGGGTGGGGTAGACCTATGCCACATCCTTCCTTCTGTCCAGTCCTTATTTAATTAGATTTCAAGGTATTTAAAAATAATAAGAAATGCCCAATAACTCCTGGTTTTGCTTTACTTGATATGAATATCATTTTAAATCAAGGCAACAGGATAATTGGTTTTCAATTATTTCTACAACTGGTAATAATAGTCTCCCATTCAGTACTGCTACCCCCTCTTTGAAACCCTGAAACCCTTATATATTTATTATTTACCTGTTGGTCTCTGGGACTTGCTTCCAAATAATAGGGGAAATAGACATCCGGGCTCATCTCTAAAGGAAGGGGTTCAGGGTTAGAGTTAAGGCTATGGAAGGTAGGTCAAAGTCAGCAATGTCTGCTTGCCATATCACTTTAAAATATTTTAGAAAGTTACTTTTTCATGTTGACCAGTGCTCCTTTCAGGAAGCTATGTCCTAATGTAGTTTCTAAATAAATAACAAAGGCAAGATCATTTGTTTGGGCCCAAGCAATCTCAAGTACATTTTCCTTCATGTTGGAGAGGTTCTGGAAGGTGGAGCTGGCATGGGACAGGTACCACAGAGTTCTGAGAGTGTGGGACAGTCCCTTGAGCTCCTCAGATCCATCTTCATTTTAAGGGCAATAGAGTGACAGGGTACTATTGGACAGGAGTGTTCACTGGTGCTTCCCACTCACATGTTGTTGTCTAGGTAAAATGATTTCCATTTTACCCAGGAGAGAACTAATAATCAGAGAGATAAGCCTGTCCAAGGCCACACTGTGTAGCTTACAAACTTTCGTGACTCACACATGTCCCCACTGCAGGGAGATTTCTTAAGAAAAAGATGAGGCATACACTTGATTTGGGGAACACAATGCTTTTATCATAGCGTGATTCTTGTTGTCGTGCCAATAACCACAATATTTTTTCCAGTGGGATACTGCTGTTTTGTCTTTTTTCTCACTTGCTGGAATGAGTCACAGACTCTTAAAAGCTTAAGGAGGCAATTGAATAAACTGTCCTTGTTACAGCACTCTGGGCTGAAGGAGGTTTGGCTGTTCCAGGTTATGTTAAAGATAGAGTTTTATTTTAAAGATAACTACATGGTTTTTTTTTCTGATAGAGCAAAATGTTAAACACACACACACACACACACACACACACACACACACACACACCACGCCACACAACAAAACAAACTAAACACAGGCAGAGTTTGAAATTGCTCAGCCCAGCCAGTGGGTGACTGTGAAGAGTTTAGGGTAATGACTTTTCTATTCTGTGAGAAGAGGGTACTGCAGGGTCTTAGTGGATAGTGAGAGGACAGAGTATTTCAGTGGGTCACCCTTCACATGAAGCTCAACATTGCCTTTGAAATCCTGTAGCTCAATTGAGAAGGTCAGGAGTGTGGGCACTATGCCAGGAGTTGACAGTTGAAAAAGGACATACAGGTGACAATAGGAGGGCCAGCAAGATGGCTCAGTGGGTAAAAGCACTTGACTCCAAACCTGAAGATATGAGTGCATCTCCCCTTCCAAATACATAAAAAAAAAAAAACACAAGTAATGCAATTTTTAAGGGGCAGTAGAAAACAAGGCTTCTGAAGTCCAATTTTGTAAGGCATCATTTCCTCTCTTTTCCAACATACATGGTTAACTCATAGTCCTTGACTGCTCCCCTTTCAATGTCCTTTGCAATTTAAAAATTTTATTAATTCTATGAAAATTTTATACAATGTATTTTGATCATATTCACCCAACACCTCCCTCCTCCCAGATTCCACCCCTCTCCATTTCTCTCCCTACTGAACTTTGTGCATTTTTTTAAATGCATCAATTACAGTTGGTGCTGCCAGCACATTCTTGGATGCATGACCATCCACCGGAGTGTGGTCAGCACACTGGAGAACACATCCTTAAAGAAAACCTACTTTTTCTTTCCTAGCAGCCACAGCTCCTCAGCTAGGGTGAGAACTTCATGCCCACATCCCTTCTGCACACTGGGATTCTGTCTGAGCTTACATAGGTCTGGTGCATGCTGTCTCAACTGCTGTGAATTCCCACTTGCAGCTGCTCTGCTGTATCTAGAAAGCACTAGTTCCATTGTCTCCTTGTGTCCATCTACTGCCTCTGACTCTTTACAATCTTCCCACTCCACTTTCTGCAATGATCCTCATGCCTCAGGAGGAGAGGGTAGGATATAAATGTCTCATTGAGGGCTGAGTATTCCACAGTCTCTGAATCCCTGCACCCTGATCATTTGTGGCGGTCTTTGTGTTGATTGCTATAAACTGCAAAAAGAATCTTCTCTGATGAGGGTTGAGAGATGCAATAATCTATGGGTATAATGATAAGTCATTAGGAGCTGGTTTAATTTCATGTCCATTTAATAGAATAATAGTAGTAGGTTCTTCCCTAGGGCATATAATGTGTCTAGCCACAGATTCCTGGCTCTGATATCAGTGCCAGATATAAGTTTTGACTTGTGGAGCAAGCCTTAAATATAATCAGAAAGTGGTTACTCCCATGATATTTGTACTGGTATTACACCATTGGGTTATGTCTTGCCAAGCTGGTCATTGCTGTAGCTTGCTATGCTGACTTTTCTGTCTTCTTGATGTCTATACTTTCTGGAACTGGAACCTCTCTCTCTCTCTCCAGTTTTGTTCACTTACTCAGCTGTCTCATCCCAATTCACCAAGTGCCATTTGGACACTGGTGACTTCCAAATGCAATCTTAAGTCCTGCCTCTTCCCCAAATCCCAAGTTCTTATCAAGTGGCCCCAGTGACATTTATTCATATCTAATATATTGCTCAAATTCACAATGTTTCAAGTGGTGTGACTGTCTAATCACCAACCATTCACTGTTTAGCCCATTTCCTCCTATTATAGCTTAATAAAAATCTGCCTTTCTATATTCTTGGAATGACTCATCTCTGATTCTCCTCCTTTTCTTACTCTCCACATTTAAACCAGGAACAAATCATGTGAGCACTCTTTGAATTGTCCTTGAACTCACTTACTTCTCACCATGTACATCTCCATCATCCTGGCCTAAGGTACCTTTTGTCTATTTGCGACACACCAATGAGGTCCTAGTACATAGATTTAAATGGCATTTTATACCCTTAGCAGTTTGAATACAAGTCAAAATTCCTACACTCCTTTGCAGTGGTCCCTGCAACTTGCTTCCTACACCCACTCTGCTGGGAAGTGCTGTGGATATCGTTCTGTATAAATAAAACACTGATTGGCCAGTGGCCAGGCAGGAAGTATAGGTGGGACAAGGAGAGAGGAGAATTCTGGGAAGTGGAAGGCTGAGTCAGGGAGACACTGCCAGCCGCTGCCATGACAAGCAGCATGTGAAGATGCTGGTAAGCCACAAGCCACGTGGCAAGGTATAGATTTATAGAAATGGATTAATTTAAGATATAAGAACAGTTAGCAAGAAGCCTGCCACGGCCATACAGTTTGTAAGCAATATAAGTCTCTGTGTTTACTTGGTTGGGTCTGAGAGGCTGTGGGACTGGCAGGTGAGAGAGATTTGTCCTGACTGTGGGCCAGGCAGGAAAACTCTAGCTACACCACTCCATCATCTCTTTGATTGTATCCCTTAGCACATTCCCTCTGACTCACTTTACTTCAAACTTTAATCTTGCTAGTCATTGAACAGGTCAACCATAGTCTCCTTTAACTGGCTTCATTAAAAGACCGATTTTTGAGTTCTATTCTCAGAGTTTCTGGTCCATCAGGCTGTGGGTATGACTGGTTAATTTGTATCTTTGAAAGGCTGAAAGGGGTTCTCTTGCTGTTTTAGGGATCATACTAAGAGCAGCTGGTTGTGCTCATAAATATACTTGCATTGTGGTCTATCTCAGGCTACCAATGTAACAGCAGCTAGTTCAGCTAACTCTTGAAAATCTAATAATTGTCTCTTTGGAGCATATCATTGTAAACAGCAGCCTAGAATGAGGGTTGGAGCAAAGAATGGAGAAAGCATTTATTGCGCACTTACTATATGCTAGTAGTTCTAATGTGACAAATAAAATGTTTCATTTGGTCCTAAAACTAACTATGCAAGACTATGCCACACATTAGTGAAATCACTTTTCTGAGTCATACAACCGAGACGTGAATCTAGGGCCTGAACTGACTTTGAAGTACCCCCTCTCCAAAAACAAAACAAAGCAAAATTAACAACAAAAAAAACCCCAAAACAACAATAAGAAAAAGTGCTGAGTCCTCTCTGGATGGCATCACTTGTTACCAGAGCCATCACTGCAGGATGATGAAATACAAGAGCAGCTGAAGGTGACTTATGGTATAGATACAGTCTGACATTAGAGGAGGTTAACTTCGGTCTAGTGGAGTTTGAAAGGGGAGCCCTGATGAGCAAGCCTATATATATATAAACTAGGCTAGCCATGTGGGGGACGCAGTCTCAGAGTGGATCATAACCTGTGGGCCAAGTGCAGCAGAGAACATGTTCCTTCCCCTGGTTCCCACCTGATAATCCAGGAACCAGTAAACGCAGATCAAAGGAGACTAAAAAAGCTCATAGACTGCGATTTTCGGGTGCCAGGTGCTGAAATAGCTTTCCTTTGAGGGCAAGTAAATTCCCTCCATTGATGGGCCAGAGGCGGCTGCGGGCAAAGGCCCCGCTTGCTCCCTCCTTTAATTGCCTTGCTCCCCTCCTTCTGGACGAAGCTTCAGTCACTGTACTTTCTACGCTTGGAACCTCTGGGACAGGTTTCCACTGGCAAGCTTCGGGAACTCCAGGGGTGATTATCCAGGCATCAAAATTGCTTTCCTCAGGTCTTTTGAACGCCAACCTCTGAATTGCCTGGAATGCCGCCCTTTGTCTCTGCATCCTCTGCCAGTGACGGGAGCTGAGCTACCAGGCCTGAAGGAAAACACTAAGCCTCAAGCGTCCAGACCTTTCAGTGAGTCTCAACGTTCTATAGCTGTGGTGACCCCCAACCATAAAATTATTTTGGTGCTACTTCATAACTATAATTTTGCTACTGTTATGAATTATATTGTAAATTTCTGATATTAGGATAGGCAATATGCGACTTCAGGGATTGTGACCCCCAGGTTGAGAACCACTGCTTCATGCCAACCCTAAAATCCACAGCAACATAACGAAATTCCCAGGGCAATGAAGGTCAAGTTGCACGATTTGAGATGCTTTGCTCTTCACATTTTTGACTGGGACCTTCGATGGAGACTTCTGGACATACACGGTCTGGGAAGCACTTGGACTAGAAATGGCAGAGAAAAAGTGACCCCGAATCAGTGGCCCTGTCTTCCACAGATGAGCAAGCACACGAGCTTCTGATCCTTCTATCACATGTGTGCATTGCTACAATTCCCTGAGAATGAGGACTGTGGAAGAGACAAGAGGGAGACCTGCTCTGTAGCGAGGGAAGCTGTTAATGCAGCTGCTGGGCTGCTACTTCCTCTTCTTCTTCTTCCTCCTCCCCTCCTCCTCCTCAGCATCCTTCTCCCCCTCCTCCTCCCCCTTCCCCCCTCCTCTTTCTCCTCCTCCTCCTCCTCCTCCTCCTCCTCCTCCTCCTCTTCCTCCTCCTCCTCAACATCCTTCTCCTCCTTCTTTCTTTTTGAGACAGGGTCTTCCTATGTAGCCTTTGGCTGTCCCGGAAGTCAGTAGGTAGACCAGGTAGACCTCAGTCTCACAGAAATCCACCTGTCTCTGGTGCCCAACGCTGGAATTAAAGGTGTGCTCCACCATGCCCAGTA
This sequence comes from Peromyscus eremicus, assembly GCF_949786415.1. Taxonomy (NCBI): domain Eukaryota; kingdom Metazoa; phylum Chordata; class Mammalia; order Rodentia; family Cricetidae; genus Peromyscus; species Peromyscus eremicus. The sequence continues at coordinate 50,248,154 of NC_081427.1, forward strand.
TGGGGAGGCTTCCTGGGAGCTGTAGGAGGGGGTTTGGTGCTGTAGTCATGAGGATGTGCTTGCTGGGAAGAAGTGGGAGACCCAAAGTAACCAGATTACCCAAGGTAACCAGATTATATTGAAGGTAACATAAGCAGGTTCACATACTTATCACTGACACAAGGAACAGCAATAACATGGTTCCCACTGCGGTTTGGGATAAGTATTCCCCATTTGTTAAAGATTTGATCACCAGCCTGGGACCTTGTTGGGAGGTGGCAGAAGCTTTAAGAGGTGAATCCTAGTGGGAGGAAGTTAGGTCATTGGAGGATGTGCTTGGAAGCATCCTGGGGCCCCAGTTCCTTCCTTTCTCCATTTGCTTGCAGACTGCCGTGTGATGAACATGATCTACCACATGCCCCCACCATGACGTACTCTGACTATACTGGTCCAAAGCAACATGGCCAAGTGACCACGGACTTCAACCTCAGAAACAGAAAATAAACCTTTACTTAAGTTGTGGATCTCAGGTATTTTGTTGTAACACCAGGAAGTGGACTGATGAAGGCCCTGGTGCAAACGAAACAAGGTTCTGGGATCATGAGCAAGTTCTTCTATGACCATTTCACTCGGGGTGAAGGAACAGCTGGATTGATAGTCCACCCAGTGAGGCTCTCTAGTAGGATAGTAAGAAGCATTTATTCCTAAAAAAAAAAAAAAAAAAAAAGAAAAAGTTGATGAAAGAGTTCTGTTTAGGGAGGATGTCCTCCTCAAAAGAGACAGGGTGAACTTCTGCAAAACAGGCTGTTTTTTCCAGGAGAGTGTTTTTTCTTCCTCTTCCATGAGGTACAGCTATATCACAGAAAGTTTAGTCATGGGAGGCAGATACTGAGTGTCTTCCTTCAACCGTCATCCCTGGTAGTCAGAGGAAAGGAGAGGTAAGAAAGGAAGGGCCAGACTCGGCAAGAGGCAGCCCATTGGACCTTTGGAACTTCAGGAATGAAGTAGATTTCCTTTGACTCCACCCCTTGCACCTTATTGAAAGAGGAAAAGATACTGGGGATTTTGTAAGGCAGGAATCAAATAAATCTCAGGGTTTGTTCTCTTCTGCATTCAAAGGAGAGAGAAGGAAAGGCCCAAATATGGAATTGGACTTCACTTCTGAGTGTGAACCTTTACCACTTTCATCAGTGGCCATCTGGCATTCAGTGCTCCATGGTGTTTCTCTCAAATGACTGGCAACTTCCAACAGTTTCCTTGGCACTACCACTGGGAAGGCTCTGTCCTTAGCAATGCTCTAGAAACAGTCAAAGCTCAACTTAAGCAGATAATAATACTTATGCAATCACCACCTTAGACAGTTTCACTATGAAGGAGCCCCCATCTCTCTGCACTAACTCTAAATGCAGAGACATCTCTGCTTTGCCTACTAGTCATGCAGAATCTTGACAGAGATGGCAGTTAGGGGAAGATTAACAACATGCACAGGCTTGGAAAAAATCCTCCCCTTGGAGTTTCCACATCAGTGTGTTCACATGTCTGTATGGCACTTCTTATATGGTGCTATAATTATCTGTTTATATGTCTGTTGCTTCCAGTAGATTTTAGCACTTAGAGGTGAGAAGACACACCCATTTCATATGCATCCTACACCACTGAGCACAGAAACTCAGGGAGGATTTGGATGGAACATTTTTCAGATATATATATATATATATATATATTAGCACAACTGGTTTACAACAGGTAAACTAATGACCCATTTTTAGAATACAGACCATTCTTAACTTCTTCAGAAACTGATGAAGCTGAAGGGTATTTTCCCCAAAGAAGTGGGGCCTTTATCAAGGAGCTATCAGGAAAAAAGCTGATACACAAAGCAGACCTGACCAATCACCTCAGTGCACTTTTCACAAGGACAGAATTGTTTGTTCTGACAATTTGGCCCACATTTAGAACTGGCAATTGATCTGACTGTCTTAATCCAAGAATTTATGCAGGCTTTTAAGACATCAAGTTGTATCTCTCAGCATTTGGGGAAAGGAAAATTAATATATACATGAACAAAATCACAGAGAGAGAGAGAGAGAGAGAGAGAGAGAGAGAGAGAGAGAGAGAGAGAGAGAGAGTTGGGACTGAAAAAAAACCCCCATATAGATCCAAATAGGCTAATGCTAAGTTCTTTGATGACTAAAACTCACAGATTTTTGTGTCCCTGAACATATTATGAAAGAAATCTGATGGAGAAAATGCACAACCCCCAATTCATTTTTGCATGTTCAAATAAAACTCTAGCCTGGCACAGTGATGCATGCCCTTGATCCCAGAACCTGGAAGGAAAGTAGATATCTGTGAGTTCAAGGCCAGCCTGGCCTACATAGTAAGTTTCAGGACAGCTGGGGCCACATAGAAGGAGGAGAGGAGAGGAAGAGGAAGAAGAAGGAGGAAGAGAAGCAAAAGAAGTGAGGAGAGAAAAGAAGGAAAAGAAGGAAGAAAGGGAGGGAGGAGGAGGGAGGAAAAAAGAAGGAAAAAAGAAAGAAAGACAGAAAAAGGAAAAAATAAAGGGGAAAAGAAAGAAAAAGAGAAACAAGTCTGTATTTGTTTTCTGTAATCTGCATGTACAGGCGTTTTGCTGTTCTGTGTTTATCTTTGAAGACACATGTATTATCACCCACTCACTAATATCCAATGCTACACTGCTTAACAAGATGGGTACATCTCGAAGGCTCAGCTAATGGCTAAATTATGTGGAATAATGCTTGGTAGGACAACATTTCTGGGCAAGGGCAGTACTTGGGAGTTGAGAATGTATTTAAAATCATCATAAAATGAAGTACAAATGGCTAATAAACATATGAAAAAATGTTCCATATCCCTAGTCCTCAGATGTGCTAATTAGAACTACAATGACATTGTATCTCACCCCAGTCAGAAAGATAGTCACTAAGAAACGAATACCAAATGCTGGTGAGACAATAGGAATTCCTACATGTTGCTTTATTTGTCACAGTTCTCTACAGGATCAGACTTAGTTAAATCTATATTACAAAAGGAACTTATTAGATCGGCTCACATGATTATAGTTGGGTAGCTCAGTAATGGTTATCAGCATGCTATAGAGATTAAGAACAGGGTATCTCCTCAGCCCACAAAGGTTCAACAGTCCTAAACTGGTTATGAAGGCCTGTAGAATTTTGGAAGCACCACAGGACTTCAGCGACTGATGGAAGGCTGAAGTTGAGTTCTGATGTCAGTAAAGGACAGCAGCAATGGCAGCAACAAAGTAGATGCACTGACCAGCAGTCAGTGGAAGAGGAAAGGCGAAAGCACTATCTTTCCTTCAGGACCTCTTCATAGCTGGGCCATGACCAGAAGGTGCCACCAACTCATAAGATGATCTTCCTGGAAATACCTTCCCAGAAAATAGCCTTAGGAACCTGGCCAAGGGTGTAGCTCTTAGTTGGTTACAGAGAAGAGCAGGTTGACAACAAAGATTAGCAGAGATACTGCTGGTTGAACGGTCAACTATTCTGGTCACAATGGAAATCACTCTTGATGGTCCTCACAAAACTAAACTTAGGTTTACCACGTGAGCCAGATAATTATTCCTGAGCATTTATACAGAAGTTCTTAAGTCAACAATCACACAGGCATTTGCCCTTCATCACTTCTTGGAGCACTTTTCATAATAGCTAACTTATGGCACTACCATCGGTGTCCATCAACAGGAATAGATGAGAAAAATGTGATTTATGTGAACAATGAAATTATTATCCAACCATAAAGAAGAATAAAGTTGTGTCATTTTGAGGAAATTGAATGTAGCTTGAGGTAATCATTAATGAATTTAGAGTCTCAGAATGACACAGAAATATTGTATTTTCTCTCATTTATGGCTCCCAGATGTTATATAGATACATAAGTTCATGCAAATATATATGATACGAGAGTAATAGCAAAACTGTTTAGGGCAGTGGTTCTCAACCTTCCTAATGCTGTGACACATTAATACAGTCCTTTATGTTTTATTGCTACTTCATAACTGTAATGCTGCTACTGTTATAAATCATAATGTAAATGTCATACACAGAATATCTGATATGCAACCCTTGTGAAAGGTTTGTTTGACCCCAGAGGGGTCGTGATCCACAGGTTGAGAACCACTGGTTTTGGGGAACAAAGAGAAACAGCAGGAGTTGGTAGGGTGAGAAGAGGGAGAACATGGAGTATGCAGGAAGGGAACAGGGTCGATGTATACTATTTCCACGAAAATGTTGTTTTGAAGTCCAGTATTACATCCATTGAATATATGATAATACAAAGAAGAAAATGTTGTTGTCATGATTTTGAACTTAAAATGCAATTTTCAAGAATGTCTTCTGATGCATTAGGTCTGCTGTGGAGTATCTGGCGTAGTCAACATTATTTTTTGAAACTTTAGGCTCTAGTGATACTTATGTTGTCATTTGGAAGGCTTCCTCCAAGATGTAGCCTGCAGAAATGACACCATTAAAATATACATGCAAATGCCATGGACATTTGGAATTGTTGTGCAAGGTGTGGCTCTCCATTTTACTGCTGCCCCTCCCGACCCCAACAATAAGGGCAATTGGTTCTTTCAACTCACCTCAGGAAAGCAATCTCTCTCAAGGATAGAAAGCATTTATGTTCCTTTTAGAGGCAAAAAAATGTTTCTTATGAGTCCCTGGTGCCCATTTGATTGACACTGACTTAAGAGATTGTGTTTTAAGTTATGAAGGCATTTTAGAAAGGGAATATGAAGATCCATAGTTCCTCCAATAACCAACTCTTGGCTAGATTTTTACATTTATAAATAAAGCAATGAATAAAATGTGCTCCTAAAACTGAATCCTGTAGAAATGGGGGTATTTTCAGTTTTCATTAAATTAACAATGAGAAATAGTAGTAGGTGGCTTCTCACCTTGAAAACCTGAAGTCTAAAGAGAAGCATGCCTCTGAAATGTGTATAGACAGTCATTTTTAACTTCATTTCAACATGGTTTACAGAAATAAAAATTATAATACATAATACAGTTCTTGTAATAAATACTTAGGAAATAGTTATGATTTATTTAATGTCTGTAATAACTTTTTTCTCTTTTTTTGACCTACTTCAACTCAGAAACTCTTACCTTTACTAATAAGTCCAGATGCTAAGACTAAGAGCAGGAAACTAGTTTAACAAGTTAAGTGAATGAATGAAAGAATGAATGAATGAATGAATGAATGTCACAAGAAACTAAAGTTGATTCAATTCTTGAGTCTTTAGCTTTTAAAGTAATATGAAGGAAGGCCTCAGGTCCATTCTCTCCCTCTCTTCCTCCCTCTCCTCTCTCTTTTTCTCTCCCCCGTCTCTCTTTCTCTCTCCTTTCCTGATAATCACTTAATTCTATCCATCAAACCCTGATGCTAAAGAACTTGGGACCTCTCCAAATGAAATTGATTTTTATATACCCATGTCTCTAAAATCAACCTCAGAATTATTGGAAAGGTTAGTTATAGCTCTTCTGGTGATCTGAAAGAGAAGAGGAGGTGGTAGGAGAGATGAAGAGATGGCTAGAAGGTATAAGGGAGGGAGAGAGAGAGAGCAGTTACTCTTATAAATAATTAACAATCATGAATGCTTTTCCCACTAAAAGAGACATTATAGATGACAGGAAACGTGGAAGATGGATGGATTAGGGTCAGAGGTTATAGCATTATAACTTATGACTCCTGAATCTCAGGCCATTTTATTGGGTGACTTGTCTGGGATAGTTAGTTTTATTCCTCAACTGTTATGTCATAAGACTTTTTCTGGGGAGATGCAAAACACATGTCTACTCACTGTAGATAGGGATCCCATGACAGACCAAAGTACTGCTACCACCAATGCCCAACTGGTGAGCCAATGAGTTTTACTAGTGTTACTTACAGGAATATGGGTCAGCGGTTACGTACAACAGCAGAAATGACTCAAAGGCAGCTGCATCACTAAAGCCCAGACCAGCATGGTGACAGCTCACAAAAGCTGGAAACTTGGAGCACATTGCACAGCCTGCAGGCAGCTCAACAGATTGGAGAGTGTCCTTTCCAAGGAACTCAGTTGTTCCAAAGCTCTTCCAGGCAGCTGAGCTGATTTCTGCTTCTTCCAGGCAGCTGGTCTGGTCTCCTCGTCTTCTCTGCAGTTTGGCTTGTCTGAGAGTGGCTCTCAGCAGTCTAAAGATAAATTGTTTACCATTGGGAAGGAGGGGCCTCATGGATCTGGTCAGTTTTAGGGACTTCCTGAAACTATTTTGAGTTCTTTACTTCCTGTCTTAAGGAGCTTCCCTACAGGATAGTGCTGTGGGATGTTCTGTATGGAAAATGTGTTGCTGATTGGTCAATAAAACACTGATTGGCCATTGGCTAGGCAGGAAGTGTAGGCAGGACAAGGAGGAGAATAAAGCTGGGAAGTGGAAGGCTAAGTCAGAGAGACACTGCCAGCTGCCACGATGACAAACAGCATGTGAAGATGCTGGTAAGCCACGAGCCATGCGGCAAGGTATAGATTAATAGAAATGGATTAATTTAAGCTGTAAGAACAGTTAGCAAGAAGCCTGCCATGACCATAGAGTTTGTAACCAATATAAGTCTCTGTGTTTACTTGGTCGGGTTTGAGCGGCTGTGGGACTGGCAGGTGAGAGAGATTTGTCCTGTGGGCCAGGCAGGAAAACTCTACCTACAGGATAGAATATTTCAATCTTGGAGGAAACTGCTGTATAACAGCAACTTGTCTGGGTCTTGGTACCCAGATCAAGCCATATTTTGGTTGGTTCCTGAGAGTGTGTTTGGTGAGGCTGACATTTAAAGAGTGGACTCCGAATAAAGCAGAGCTTCCTCACAATGTGAGTGAACGTCTTCCAATAAAATGAAGGCTTAAATAATTAAAGGGTGATTGCCCCATCAACAGTGGAATTGTCTAGCAGATGGTCTTCTAGCTAATTGGCTCTGTCTTGTTCAACAGCAGACTGCCCTTGTACTTAACTGCCTCTTTCCGGAGCATCCGAGTCTCCAGTCTGCTGGCATACTCCCTCTGACTGTATTCAACAGTCTCCACAATCATCTAATTGATTTTGTTTCTCTGGAGAACTCTGACTAATACAATAACCTATACAAGCTATAATTATGCAAATTGACGATCATTAGGTTACTTTTCTTTTGTAGTTAAAGAAAATGCAGCTCACCTTTTCTCTGTGATTTCCAGAGTGTCTCCCAAGGAGTCTTAGCCCACTGGGTTCTGTGCTTGCCCAAAGGACCAACTGCATCTGAGTCAACTGGAAGACTTGCTAAAATCTGTATTTCCAGGCTCCATCTCAGAGACATTGAATCAGAGTCTCTCGGAGTGTGGTTTGGTGATCTGCACTTTTGACATGTCATTGTCTGGATTTTGTGATCATAAAATTTTGAGAACTTCTGTTCTCTTTGTGCTTGTCTCATTCCTGTGACAAAATACCGATAAAAGTGATTTAAAGAAGCCACTCAAGGGTACTGCCCATTGTGTCAGAGATGCCATGGTGGCAGGGGCTTGAGGTAGCTGGTCACGTTGTGTCTGCAGTTAGGAAGCAGAAAGCAATAAACTGTCATGCTCAGCTCCCATTCTCCTTCTTGTGTGGTCCCAGACATCAGCCTACAGAATAGCATCATCTATAGTGAAGGTGTGTACTCCCACATAGATTAGCCTAACCTAACCCCACAGGCATGCTTAAAGGCAGGTCTCATAGGTGATTCTTGATCCTGTCAAAATTGAAAATATTATCCCTTTCAGTATATGTTTCTGATTTTGTATGGACGGTGAAATTATGTGGAAGAGACCATTGGAATTAAGACCAAAGTAGTAGGTGAGGAATGATTCAATAGGAGAAATAATAGACATTTAGACAATAAATTCTATATGATTTAGATGTTTTCTTTCACATATGGGATATAGATAGATTATAAACTTCTTTTAAAAATGGGATGTAGTTACTATTACTGGCTGGGATTATATGACAGATCCAAATTTGAAATATTATAGAGATAGCCTAAGGTATGTACTTTTATTTAAAAGAAAATGGTGGAAAAATCTTAAGAACGTATAATGAGAATGGCAATGAAGTCCCCACAGAAGAAACAGGTGGCTGGCTAGAATGCAGAATGACAGTGCCTGGGGCCAAATTTAGGAATGAACCTACGGGAACTGATGAGGAACACACAGTATCCAGCTGCTGGCTGCAGCCAACCCTTCATCCCCTCCAGGAAGGTTAGGGAGAAGAGGAGAGGGAGGACCCTGTCTTTACTGTGTGGATGCCAAGTGTGTAATGTACAACATATGGGGTATGTTTTCCATCAACATTATCCTGAAGAGATTTTGACCCACCTGGTAAGAGAAATGAATGGGTTTGCAAAAGCAATTAGCACATGGAATCAATTATGAAGAAGGTCGTATCAGCATCTGGCTTAGTGAAAACCCACATTTCCTCTAACTCCAGGATATAAGAACAGCAATTCTCACAACAGGTTGAGGCCAATAGTGTATAAAGAATGACTTATGTCTACCCAGGCCCACCCCGTGTTTATGAGCATGGTATTGATTTCCTGTTTGCTTTTTCAGAATTGACATAGAAAATGTTCTTTAACCCCTAAGAAGGTCATGAAGACTCTGTGGTGGGACACGTGAACGTTGACAGAAGAACTCAGTTCTTCACTGTCACTTTTTTTTTTCCCAGTGTGTTGATTAAATTTTTAGAGACTTGCTGGTTAAGTTAAAAGTGATGACATGAAATGAAGTTCTTCTTTAAGCAGCTCATGGGGCCCGTTTCCTTCTCAACTTACACACAGAAAATTTAGGAAATAAAAACATCATGAAGAATCCCTAGCTATTAAAGCTACACAAGGCAGTGTTTCAGTTAAAAGAATTAGACTGATATTTTTTCCTCACAAAAATATAATAAAAGTGATTCACCATTTTAGTAAGATCTGCTAGTTTACAGACATATGACTTCTAAGTTTATTTTGAAAATTATTGGGAAGAGAATTAACTATGAAAATAAGAATCCAAGGATTCTGAAATTACTAATAAAAAAAAAAAACAAACCCAAATAGTACACACCACAAAGACAAACAAAATCTAGTTATAAAATTTGAAGGCATCTGCCGGGTGGTGGTGGTGCATGCCTTTAATCCCAGCACTCGGGAGGCAGAGGCAGGCGGATCTCTGTGAGTTCGAGGCCAGCCTGGACTACCAAGTGAGTTCCAGAAAAGGCGCAAAGCTACACAGAGAAACCCTGTCTCGAAAAACCAAAAAAAAAAAAAAAAAAAAAAAAAAAAAAAAAAATTTGAAGGCATCTTGAATTTTGTGAGGCCATGGGGCAGAGTAAAAATGATATGCAAGCAGGATGTTGGCAGAGTTGTTGAATGTAGAAGTTGGGATATTATGACTTATTGTCCAAATCAGCTCATCCCCTGTTTGTAGTATGGCCCCAAAGCCAAGACTTATTTTTAAATCATTAAAGGTTTATAATAATAAAGAATAGGCAGGAGTAGACACATGTGGCTGTCAAAGTTCCACAGTATTTACTGCCAATCCCTTTCCAGAAAGCATGTGCTGCCCTCAATCTAATCTCCACAAGAAGGGGGTTTAGAATCTTTCTGTCCTTTCTCTGGTGGCTGCCAGACTGCGTGCCTGCTCTGAGTCCGCTCCCTTATCTGTCACTCTGAGAGGTGTAAACTGGACCAGCTGCACACAGCCAGCGGTCTCCTCCTTATCCACAGCTTTGCACTCCGTGGTCTCAGCACCCCACAGTCAACCATGCTTTAAAGACATTGTGTGAAAAGTTGCAGAAGTAAAAACTTCTTACGTTTTAAACATTTATTATCACGTATCATTATAATTGTTCTGTTTTGACGTTATTGTTGCTATCTTGTCATGCTTAATGTGTAACTTAGATTTCATTATAGGGATAAACTATAGAAAGCAGAGTTTGCATGACATTGGTGTTCTGTGAGGTGTCAAGGAGCCTCAGAACATCTTGGAACATTCTCCCTAGGCATAAAGGAAGACTGTTATAAAAGAAGATGGGGAGTTTAGTGGAGACTGGGAATTTTTTCAGCAATGCATTATTTGTTTCACTCTAATAATAACTCTATGAGGAATGTTTCTTATTACAGATGAAGAAACGAAAAAGACTCAGAGAGCTTAAGCAATTGCAGAAAGTCACAGATGTGGCAGAAAACAAAGCTGTAATTCAGAACCACGATTTGCTCAACTTCTGAGTCTAGATTTCCTACCTCGAGGAGCCTCTGAGAGAGAGAGAGAGAGAGAGAGAGAGAGAGAGAGAGAGAGAGAGAGAGAGAGATGTGAAGCTGTCGTTGTCTCAGGCCAGCTCCTTTGTCCACTCAGATGAACTAAGTAGTCGCCTCTTTAAGTTCTAACTAGTGAATTTGTCGTTGGTTGCCTCCAATGATATGACCATAGAGTACTGCCTGTCTTGGTAATGAATCTGGCAAACCTGGTATCACATGCCAATGCTATCACGAGGAATCTTAAAACTATTGCCTGCAATGATTCAATGAGACATTGTTATTGATCTTCATTTTTTTAAATGTGGTGCTGGGGATGGGATCTAAGACCTGTGAATGCTAATCAAGTACTCTGCTACTGACTTATACACAGAGACCCTTGGGACTGCTTTTAAATTAGCACAGGGAGATTGTATTGCAAGCTTATTCCAGTGAAAATTTTGGTCAGATAACATGCTTTGACCACACATTGTACATTGACCCCTTCCCCATTCAGACTTCAGTAATTTGAGCAAAATTGAAAATTCATCTTATCTTTATTAAGCAAAGTCTTTTCATAGTGTATGGTGTTTGTCATATGAAAGGGGCATGTGTGTGTGTGTGTGTGTGTGTGTGTGTGTGTGCGCGCGCGCGCGCGTGTCTGCATGCAGGAAGGACAGAAGAATATTGAGCGTACTTGACATGAAAACCCTTTCAAGCATCCTGACCTTGGAGTTGGACAGATGACACAGGGTCCCAATATGGAAGATAAAGAAAGCAGAGACATGGATGAAATGCCTCTTTCTGGAACAGGGCTACAATGAATCATTAGGCAACTGTTCAAAATGGAGATACATAGGGGATCCAAAGCCTGGGCAAATGAATCTGGCTTTTTATTGGGCTGGAGGAAGCAGAGAAAGATAATGAAACGATTAACAAATAAGAGAATGAAGTGACCATAGGGTGAGCACCCTGGACCGTAGGCTAGCTGATCATGGTTAGTACACCATCTCACTTACTCTTCCAAGCCACATTGTGAGGTAGGGACAACTGTCTCCATTTTATGGACAATGAAGCAGAAGCCACAGAGAAAGTACTGGGCTCATGTAAGGACAAATAAAACATAACTGGACTGTCTCAGGAAAAGCAGGAGAGAAAAGTATGGTCACAAGAGAGAAGGCTGGCCAACACCCTAGAACTCCACTGCTGCTCAGCGAACATCTGGATTATTACTGCATTGGTCAGTCACCTCCATGTCTCCAGTGATCTCTGGTACTAAAAAAAAAAATTAATTTAATATGAAGGCCACGATGGTGGTGATTACAAAGCCGATTCAAGAATGAATTTGAGACTTGAGGCAAGGCAAGGAGGAGATGTTTAGAAGTGCTTCCCCCTCACCTTTTTTTCTAAACAATCCATTCATGACAGTTAGTGAGTAAAAACTTACTTCTTTTTCTTGACCAAATAGATTCTTTACTGGGCAGTCAACTGTCAGCTAATTTGTGTAATCAAGTCATACTTGAAAATAACTAAACTTTATTTCAGATATTTCATGATTTGAACTGCTGTGAGCTTCTGCTGATCCAGAACACAGCAGCAATTCAAGTTGTTAAGGTGAGGGTTCACTGCGTGTCTGCCCAGGATTCCAGGAACATCACATCCCCATCCAATAACGTCTTGGGGTTTGAGGTCAGGGTATTTTATGATGCTGGAAACAGAAGGAATTCTTGGGGACATTTAGTCTAAGCCACTTCCTTGTTCATAAAAGGAAACCATGTCATGAAAAAGATCATGTGACTTGCCAAGGGTGACACATGTGTATTGATAGAGCCAATGGGTGAAGTGTGAATGTTGAGTGACCTATCATCTTCTCCAGAACCAGGTCCATGCCTGGGTTGCATATTATTAGAGGACTCCAGATGGCCACTTGATGCCAGGGTATCTGCCTCAGAGTCCTTCTGGAAAGGCTGATGGCTTGGTCTCAGAAGATGGAGCCCACTCCAGTTACCTGTTTGCCTCTCCTGATTTTAGAACCTCATCTAGTACTACTTTCTCGGGTCTTACACTGTCCCTGAAGGCCACACTTTCCTGTCTGATCCACAACACATATCTGATTTCTTAACTAAGGACTGAGAATGGAGATGGTGATCTGGGACTCATTGATATTAGCACAGACTGCATGGTCCACCCTTTAACATAGCTGGCCTCAACAAGCCTTAAAGTGGCCATCTAAAGACAACGTTGAAGTACAAACTCGGAGGCAATTTTCTTTTAAAAAAGGGTGCTGTCCTTCAAGCTGTAAGATATGCAATAAGTTGAAACTCTCTCTAGGACACCACATCCTCAAAAGGCAGATTATGTGAGCCCGCGAACTAAGGTGTGCAAATAAAAGATGCTCCATTTATCATCCCGCAGGAGATTTTGTGCTTCCTATATGTAAAACTCTGGGTTCTCAGAATTGGAAGACCAGATTCCAAGTAGCATAACCTTCTGCTGGTGAACATAGGAGCTGCTGAGGTCCAGGCTCCCTCTCCTGTCAATGTACATCAGACAACCTTGCTGACAACTAGCAGGAAGGGGAAATCAGCATCCTGGCAGGGTAATTGGTCCTGGGCAACACGAGGAATGAGGCTGCTGTTTCTGAGATGGGGTAGGAAGGGATGCAAGTGTGGCCCTTTGGGAGACTTTGACATTTACTGCCATTCCTTGGCCTATTATGTGAATGGGAATGTGCAGCAGCTCTGAGAAGTATAGGATCGTACTCTTAAGGGCTCAGTCCCTTCAAGAATGAAGGACTGGGTAAAAGCAGCTGGTGAGCCACCACAGCCCACTGAGGTGGCAGCAGATGGTAATGGAATTTAGAATGGATAGCAGAAGCAGAAGAGGAGAACCAGTTGCGGCCACGAGCCTGGGTGAACAAGAGGTAAAAATGAACTCTCAGACATTGGGTCACCTGAATGCTACCAACTGATGGCCTCATCTGCTGTCCTTCTGGATCTGCTCCATGTTCCTTCTGGAGACCATCTTTGTCATACATAGCTTCTTGGGCTCCACAACTGAGCACCACCTGGGACTAATAAAGCCCTTCCTTACAAGACTCACAGGACCAGGGACTCCTCTGATGGTGATTTTTGCCTTGAACACTTCTTGGCAAGACCATGACATTCTTGGACCTACACTGCAGTCTGGGACCCCATCCGCCCAATCCTCATTTTTTTCCCTCTCTCTTTGACCAGAGTCACACTTGCACCACAGCAGACAGCGTGGTGTTGTTTGGATCCCGTCCCCAGCTTGTGCAGCACCTCTGCCGTCTCCAGCTCTCTTGTTTTTTGCCTCTCTCAGTGCATCCTCCACGTCCTTCATGTTGGATTCTTATGAACCTGTTTTCTGTCATGTTTTCTTCCACTTCTCACCCACCAAGTCTTCTGTCAGGCTTTTCAGAGCTCTTCTTTCTCAGTATTTCCCACTCACACCCCCCCTTCCCCAGACTGGACACCCCTGAGGGCTCTTTCATTTCTCCTTGTTTTATACTTCACTTGCTCAGATTTCATGTCCAAACCTGTCAGTTCAAGTCTCTCCTCACTAGTATATAAGCTACCATTAGCCTTATTTTTCTTGGAAAACTTCCCTAGAACTTTGATTCTTTGCCAGTTCTTAACGAGGAGCATCCTGTCCTAAAGACCCAACTGGTCATGGTCTCTAGTGACCCTCCGTTGGTTGAACACTAAGTTTTGAATTAATATTGGCAATAGTTTCATGAGTTCTGCTTTGTTGCTGTTCCCTTTTACAAGTGATGAAAGCTGAGGCAGAGGAGTTCTGTGATTGGCCCATGAACATAAAACAAGTGGATTCTGTGAAGCTGGGTGTGAACTAAGGGGATGTAAAGAAGAGGGAAACAGGATGAGTAGAGGAGAAGGATAATAGAAGGTCTTTCTTTTTTAATGAGGACACTGGAGATCTTCTATCCTCTCCACTGGTTCTGTACCTACTTTAATTAATTCTATTTTATTTTTGTGTATGTATTCACGGTGTGAGGGTATGTGTGCATGTGTGTGCAGGTGCATAGTCTTGTGTGTGTGTGTGTGTGTGTGTGTAGGCCAATGGTCAGCCTTGGGTGTTGTTTCTCAGGTATCTTCCCTTGCCCCTCTCTTTTGAGACAAAGTCTTTCATTGGTCTGGATCCTGATTAGACTAGTCTAGGCTGACTGCTTGCTCAGTCTCATGGACTCAGATTACAAGCACATGCCATCATATCTGGCTTTTTAAAAACCTAGGTTCTGGGAATTGAACTCACAGCCTCATGCTTGCAAGACAATCACTTTATTGATCGAGCCATGTCCCCAAGCCCTCAGTTTTATTTGTATTCAGCAAAATGAGCGTGTTGGATAAAATGATTTTTCTTCTTTTTATTTTTATTTTTCTTTATTAAGAAATTTTCTACTCACTCATGCTATCCATAGACCCCACCTCCCTCCTCCCACCCCTCCAGCCCTCTTTCCCAAGCCACTCCACATCCCCACATCCCCCAAATCGAGGTCTCCCATGGGGAGTCAGCAGAGCCCAGCACACTGAGCCTAGGCAGGTCCAAGCCCCTTCCCACTGCACCAAAGCTGTGCAAGGTGTCACACCACAGGCACCAGTTTCCCAGAAGCCTGCACATGCACCAGGGACAGATCCTGATCCCTCTGCCTGGGTATCCCCCAAACAGTTCAAGCCAAACAACCGTATGATTTTTCATTTACTAACATGCTTCCTTGTTTGTTGACAGTCCATGAGCTGCAGAATGCTCCATGGTGGTCAGTTTCTTGCCTTTTCTGCTCTTGGCTTGTTTTGTATTAACATCAGAAGCACCATGGCTCCTGGACAGTCTCCGCTTGCAGGTGTCCCAGCCGCAACCACTCAGCCCCAATCAAGCAAGACTCGGCTTTCTTTTTCTTTCTTATTCTTTTGCTCTTAACAAAAAAAAGTCTACACTGTGCTTAATGCAAAGCTGCAGCAGATGGGGGAGTGTTCTTTCATGAGTTTCTGAACACCACACCTGACCTTGGGCAGTGCCACTGTGTGCACAGCGGGGATGGTGACAGAACATTGTCAGTCCCTGTGTGTCACCAGCCTGGGGCCCTCCGAGACCCAGCACATTAGAGCAGAGTTGTTGGAGCCCCCGAGCATCTGTGCAGGTGGAGTGGAAGAAAAGGGCAGAAACAGCTGATCAGCTTAAATGTCTAGGCGGCTAAATCAGGATTAACCTTTCTGGCTTTTGTGCTAATGAGATTTGGAAGAGCTCTGCACGTTTCCCAGCTTAAAAGCAGACATTTTGCTAAATAAGATTTGTTCTGTTTCATGAATAGTAGCCTCAATTTACACCACTAGATAACATATAGTAATGCCATTGAATCAAAATCCATGTACTTACCTCCTATTCTGCTTAAATTAACCGGATTAATGTGAGGATGTAAATCTTTATCAGTTTATGTTTCGAGCTGTGTGTTACGGGAAAAGGTAAATCAACACAGATGTTTTCTATAGCTTCATTTTTCAATCTGTCTGTGGGTGATGTCATTTCTCTTCCAGCACGATAATTACTTGATGGCTCTTGCTCCTCCATTGTCAAGCACGTAGCAAGTGCTTAAAACTATGTCGGTTACTGGGTACCTGAAGGCTAAGAGGAAGACTTTTTATCAGAAAAACTACAGTGATATGATTGTAATTTATTAAAAAATAAGGGAAACAAAATTTTAAAATTCCACCAAGAACTGGGAGAGTGATAATTTACCTTTGTAATCCCAGCACTTAGTAGGCATAGGAGGATGCTAAGGGTGAGTTTGAAGCTAGTGTGAGCTATATAGTGAGCTGCCATCTCAGAAAATAAAAGAAATCTCGTGTGTGTGTGTGTGTGTGTGTGTGTGTGTGTGTGTGTGTGTGTTTTGCATCTTTTCAATTTGAGATCCTATCACAGGAGACAGTATTAATAAAGTTTTGCTACATGATATATGTGTCATTTTTCAAGCATCTGCTTGAATTCTTCAAGTACTGTGTGTTAAAATGAAGACTTGAGCTTTCAAGGACTTTAGGTGAAGTCATTTGCCTGCGGTAGGTTACAGAGCCAGCTTTTGAGTCCTGATGACCCACTTCTGTATCCAGTGCTTTGTAACTATCACCTTTACAATCCCCAGTGGAGCCATAGAAAGGTGTAGAAGTCCACGATCTCCAGAAGCAGAAATAAATACCCGTGATGAGAGGGCATGTCTGCTACTGCAGGCGTGACCCTGAGGATTCACCAGGGCCTCCGAGCTGCTTTTTCTGTTCTGTAATAGAAAGAATTTGATGGGGTCCATTTTTTTTTCTGTTTTAAAAATACCAGTTCATTTTGACATGAAGAAAGGAATCATGGGAAAAAGAAATCCCCCTTCTCACAACAGCCACAAAATGGTGGTCCATTGGGAGGTTCTAGGTCATACATGGGTTCTTTTATAAGGTACATTGATCTTAAATGTGAATGAATTGCTAAATTGAAAAATAGGAAAATTTCAAAGAAAAATTCTGATTTTTTTATTAACAAGGGTTACTGGCAATACCAGGTTTGCATTCTTAAGGGCAGACAGCCAGAATCCAGTAGTCCCTGCTTGTAGGACTGAGATGGGAAACCTGGGATCTGTTCACACTGTGCTTTGTCCACGATTACATCATTTTGGTAAGTGGTCTTATTTGTAACTTGTCTCATGGAAATCCAGCCCATAAAAATCAACGTGGGCCCTCTCCCTCACCATGCCCTTGATCCATCCTGAGTTTCTAGGTTGAAATGCTCCTGCCTCCCCACACAACCATTCCTTCTGTTAGCAGCTCAAGGGGAGGCAGTCTTGAGCACACTGAATGATTCTAGTGACCAGGGCATGGAGTGCAGGTAAACATTGAGCCTGCCCGGTAATGCATCACCAGCTCACATTCAGTGGCACTGATTCCCACATCTTTGATTATTCAAACCATTAGCAGGAAATCATCTTTTATCTTGTATATTAGAGTAGCTTTTTTTTTTTTTTAACGTGTTTCAAAACTCTCTGGTGTCACACTTTGCCATATTGTCTCTTCTGATGGAGTTCTATCATGCACAAACAAGTTTTTTTTTACAAGACAGGGTAGTAAGAAAGAAAAGAAAGTTGATATTGAGCTCTTTGGCTCTTGAGGTTGATATTCACAAACTATCAGGCATAGGGATTTGGCTAATGGCCTCATACTGTATTGCCAGCAAAGGGGGTGGGGCTCCAGGGGTAGTCTAGCTACTACTGCAACAGCTGTATAAATTGCACATTTAATTTTATTATTTATTAAATTTTTCACTGATGGGGCTTGAAACTAGGGCCTCATACATGGTAGACAAATGTCCCCAACCTTTTTACTTTTAATTCAGAGACACAATTTCATTAGCTAGTCTAGGCAAGCTTAAAGTCACTCTTTAATCCAGAAAGTAGTCACACTTTCAACCCTCCTTCCATGGCCTCTTGAGGAACTGGGGTATAGGCCTGTGCCATCAGGCCCACCTTCTCTATAGAGTGCTTTATGTTCAAGTTTTGTCTGCAGACTCAGCCAGAAGGCATTGATCAATGCTGAAAACTCCACATTGTCGGGCTTTGTAGACCTGAATAACTTTAGGAGATGAGAGTTCCTCTGTCCTTTAAAGCTGCTGAATTTACATTCAGACTCAGTGGCTTATGCTGGGGGGCTGTGCCACCAAGAAGGACATTGCACTGCTTGACTGATCTACATTTCGGAAGGTACCTGTTTGAACCCATCAGATTTCTGACTGTAAGAGGGTACAGCCAGTGCTCTGGGCATTTGCAAACACTACACAAGCTAATCTGAGTGTATTCTGTACAACAGGTGTATTGTGGTAGTTCCTGAGTAAGTGTTGACCCACATGAAGGAAGGAAGTCATGCACGTGCATAATTCATTATATACCTTTCCTTTTATTACTAAATGCCAATCATTATTTTATTACATCTTATTTTGATTATTCTGATTGCCCTTTGATTTAGTATAAAAGTAGTTACTTTCTTAATTTACACAATTGCCTTAAAATGCATAAGTCATGTTCAAGGAAACATGCCTATAATAGCCATTTTCTGTCTTCGTAACATTGCCACTTGACTTTAGCATCAATCATGTATATAACATCTCTGGTCCTGTGAAAATCAAGCCATCACTGTGAATGTGGCCTGACTGTAAGCAGGTTCTTGGAAATATTTTGTTCCACTCATATCACATTCGTATTGTCATGTTGTTACAAGGCCCGAGCCCTCATCACCTGAGGATTTAGTCTGCCCCTTCATTCATCGATATCTTATTACTTGGTGGTTGGCATGTACACACACACCGCTATGAAAATGTCTATTTGCCCTGTGAGAAGATGAGAAACGGTTTGGGCAGATATAGGCAGCTGGTGGTGAGTTGAGCTAACAGCTTCTTTATATCAAAATCCCCATTCTGGAGTGCTCTGTGATGTCATTCCTGGGGTGATGTGAACAAATGCCTTCTCACCTGAGATAGAGAATGTAAGAATGATAAGCAGCGCTGGTTACTGGCACTGGTTACTGCAAAACCCAGTATAAGTATCAGAGCTTTATTAGGAAGAAGAGGGGTGGGGATGGGGTAACAAGAGAACCAGGCCCGGGGAAGTAGCATGTGCAGAGACGGAGATGGTGGGGGGAAGAGAGAACAGAACAGAGAGAGGAGGTGGGGTCTTGTGTCTGACTCTTTAAGGCACAGGTGGGCTTACAGAGCTACGCCATGCATGCACAGATTGCCCGACCACACCACGCATACGTAATCGCCAGCACACACTATGACACAAGACCCCCTTGTCAAGCTCCTGAACTGCGCATGTGCGATGATGCAGGTGGAGCGCGGCAGAATCCCAACAGAGAACCGACCACAGACCAAAGTAAGGACACCATCAAAGTTCACCTTGGTGAACCTATGAGTTCTGTTGGAGTTGCTTACAGGGATATAGGTCAGGGGTTGCTTTAAAGACCTGAAATGTCACAAAAATAGTTGCATCACCAAATCTCACCCCAACATGGGTGACAGCTCTTGAAAGCTGGAAACCTGAGCACAACCTGCAGGCAGGTTAGAGAGTGTCCTTTATTGGGAGTCAATTGGCCTGAGCCTCTGCCAGACCAGGTGGCTAGTCTTTGTTTCTTTCAGCTAGCTTAGCTTGTTTGAGTGTATCTTTCAACAGTCCTTTCTGCTTCTGTGTGGTTGGGGAGGGAGGAGCCTAGTGAATCTGGTCCATTTCAGGGACTTCTTGAAGCTATTTTGAGCTGTTTCCTTTTGAGCCGCAGGATGGAGTATTCCTGGAAGAACATCCTGTTTTACCTCACTGTAAACATCCTGGGTCTTCATCAACTTCCCTTCAAGATGGAAGATTTTCATCTTGGAGGGAAACTGCTACTCAACATGGGGCTGACTAAAATAAGATTGATGGACCACCCAGAACTTACCAGCTATGTGAATATCTATTTGTGTTTGTGTGTAAATACATGAATGTGGAAAAACAAAACATACATTCACCATTGATCGTTGGTTATGACAGGTGCCTAGAAAGGGTGATTGCTAAAAGATAATACTTTTATATTGTTTGGATTGTTACCTTAGACTCATAGTGTTTATAAAATATAAATTTCCTTTAAAATGAGTATTGCTACACATACATATATGTAATGATAAGACCAGGCAATTGTGTATTTATTATTTCTTTGTGCTGATAATATTTGAATTCCTCTTTAATAGCTACTTTGAAAGCTTTATTCTTGATCAGTGATGATCATCTTCCTGTGTTATGCCAAACAATATTAATTATTTCTTCTATGCATTACACTCCTGTACCCACCAACCTTTATTTTTCTTTTCCTCCTCCCTCATATCCATGCTCCAGCAACTACTGTTTTCTAGTTCTTTGCAATCAACTGTTTAGCTTCTATGTAAAATGAGAATGGGGAGTGTTTGATTTTACATGTCTGACTCTCATTTAACACAATATTCTTCAGTTGCATCCATGTTGATATAAATGGAAGAATTAAATAATTTTATGGAAGAATGATATCTATTATATATGCATACCACATTTTCTTTATTCACTCACCCATCAGATGTCACCTAGACTGCTTCTGATTGTGAACATTTTGAATAAGCATATGAGAGCAGATGTCTCTTCTACATCCAGATTTACATTTCTTAGGATATATGCCGAGTAGTGGAAGTTATATTTCCAGTCTTATGAGACACAGCCATACTATTTCCATATGTGTACTAATTTACATTTCCACTAGCAATGTATGAGAATTATAATTATACATGTGGTACTTGAAAAAAAGCTCAATGCAGCGTTCAAAAAGACAAAGCGTAATGCCATAAAGAAAAGTCCAGAGTGAAATCAGTGTTCTGAAGAGTGTGCACACACTTCTGAGTTAGTAGTGGTGAATCATCTCCTACAGCCTTTCTCACAATCATCTCAGTGATGTCAATGCCACAGACGAATCCATGGACCATATTCTCCATAGCAAGGGATTGAACTCGAGATGAGATAACAAGGCTTGGTTCCCATTAAAAACAAGGAGCAGCACTGTCAGTATTTCCTTATTTCTGTATCTGTTCCTCTTTCAAAAGCAATTTTTCCTATATCGTATTGAGTGACGTAATCCAGACTTAGAAAGACAAATGCCCCATGTTCTCATTCATCTGTGGTTGAAGCTCCTAGTCTTCAGGTGTGAATAGATAGCCTGGAATAAACACAAAAACCAGGAAAGTAAAAAAAAAAAAAAAAAAAAAAAAAAACAGGACCATGGAGGGCATTAGAGATGGGAATGGAAGGATATAAGTAATTTTTAAGGGGGAAATGTGTAAAATTGGGGGCAGGGGTAGTTGAAGTGGGGGGGAGGGCAATATAGAAGAGGGAGGAGATAAATAAAAGAAGGAGGTTTGAAAATACCAGAGAAAATCACATTATTGTTTATTTATCTAAATTTTATACAATGCATATAAGTCTATGTATACACACACACACACACACACACACACACACACACACACAATTTCAAATGAAATGCCGCCCTTGGGCTGACAACACCTACCCATCCCCTAAAAGCCATAGACTATTTAACCAAACCAAACCAAACCAAAAAAACAAAACAAAACAAAACAAAACAAAACAAAACAAAACAAAAAACAAAAACAAAACCCCCCCATAATATGAGGCATGAGAAATTCCTCTTTACGTTGTTGGTCAGGAGAGCTCAAGAGACTGCGAAAACCATTGAGGCTGTGGCTGCTGCCCTTGGTTGCCTCTGAGGGGTTGAAGGTAAGTCCCCTATTGCTGAAGGTGTAACCCGGAGGATCTGAGCTGAATCTGACCTGAAAGCCTCCTCCCTGAGGACTAGCTTTCACTACCATGAGGGGCTAGGGAGGCTTCCAAGGCAGGGGGGCATCCAGATGTGATGTCCACGAACCACAGTGACAACCAGCAGGCAGGATATGCCTATGAATGCAACAGTGGCACTCATGTATTAACAGTAACCAATGGCTCTCTAATTATACTTAAGACCCGTTCAACAGGACAGAGATCATAACTAGTTCTGAAAAACAAGCTAACCACTGAGGACTAGTAAGGTCATGGATCTTAGAGGTGAACTTTTTACTGCAACTTTACTAAATCAGCTAATCCTTAACCACATTACAAATTATGTTTATACCCACAGATAAGCGTCGCTCACTCCTCATTAAAGAAACTTCTCTTTGTAATGGACCATTAAAAAAAATCAAAATAAAACAAACAAACAAAAACCCACAACTGGTCAAAATACAGAGCACAATTGATCATAGCGTGTCCAACCCCAACAGATAAATCAACAGCACAACTTCTGTACTTAAGCTCAGAGGACGTCAAGGGGCAGAAAGATTGTAAGAGTCAGAGGACCAGGAAGTCTGCTGTGAGGTTGTATCTCTTAGAAATGGCAGGAGAGCTTTACCCATGATACCTCAACAATATGGCTGTCTAAACAAGCCTCAGAGAAGTAGAACACCAACAGATACACTAATGTGGAAGGAGGGAATCTCATGGGGCTCCGAACCTCGATCAAATATCTATAGGCAACTAAGATATTTGTTATGCTGGGATAATGTTAAGAGCAGAAGAAATAGTTCACCTCAGGGATGAGCCCCTAATAGACTATCCAACATCAAATGGTTATCCTCTTAAAATAATAGACATACAAATAGCACTAAAGGGACTGAGCAGGGTGTGTGTGTGTGTGTGTGTGTGTGTGTGTGTGTGTATCTAAAAAAAGAAGCTATGATTTCAAAAGGATGCTGGGGGTGGATACATGAGAGAAGTTAGAGGGAGGAATGGAGAGGGGACAATAATGTAATTATATTTTAATTTAAATTTTTAAAAATATTTTAGTAATTTTTAAAATTTAGAATAAATTGGAAGTACTTCTTTAGATGAGACTATAAAATGGCTCAGCAGGCAGTTGATTTCTGCAACACTCCAGTAGAGGAAGTACACTACATAAACAGTTACACTTAAACCAGTCAAGCATACATTCAATGTAAGAGCATTTGTTGGAACAAAAATGAGATGTAGACTGTTTCCCTCCCCGTAGCCCCCAAGAATATTTATGCCCTCACCACCAAAGTAAGTTTTAGAATTCATTCTTGCCCACTAGGAAATAGTATTGTTTATTGAAAGATTAGAGCTAGGACAGCTGGAAGTCAATATGAGGTAAGTGCGAGGGGCACACAAGTCTGAATTGTCCAGGAGGTTGGCAGACCTCAGACTGCCCTCCAGGCCCAGGAGGATGGATGGAGTACAGAGCACAGTCTACTACTTCAGATAAAGTCATTGTTTCTGGAAGGTGACTCCTGGGTTCTTGAGAAAGCTTAGGGATTTTTTTTCCCCCTAGCTTCAGGTTTCATGCAGCTGAAGTGGGATTAGCTGCTGATTAGCCAGGAATTGCTGAGTTGGGTCAACCCTGTTTAGCACAGCGGCCTTCTCCCCATCACATCCTCCAATTCGATTGTTCTGACTGCAACACGTGCTTTGGTTGTGTCTGCCAGATGGTCAGCTTGCTTTTCTCTAAAGCGTTGTTCGTTAGAGAAGATTAGTGAGGAAAAGACTTGGTAGGAATTGTATGAATAAATGAATTACTTACTTTATCTTTGTGCTATTCACTTGAAGATCCCGCAAGGGAAACAGAAAAGCACGGAAACACCACAGAGCCTGAATCCCTGCTGCCCTCAAAGCAGGTCAGGCAGGGGCCTGCCAGATGCCTGTATCATCTGATGCCATATGCTGGCTTATGGTGTGTTACACTCTTAACTTATTTGCTGGATGGACTCGTTCCTGATATTTTATCCATTGTCATTCAAATGTTTTGCTTTCAAAAACGGATTACTATTCTCAATTGATTTGTGAGTTTGTATCCCACATCATTTTATTTAGAGACTCCCATTTTTTTCCCAGTGTGAAACAAAAAGAAATTTGTGTGAAATCCAAAGAGAAAACCAGAACTCTGACAGAATTCAGATTTAATTCATCTTTTCTGAAGTGTGCTTATGGAATAGGGTGGAGGCTGCTCGCGTCCCTATTTGCAGTTAAAACACAGATACTTGTCCAGCACAGAAAGATGGCTTTTCTTTATTTCCCAATAGACCAGACATAATTGCACTAATTACATTTAATGACCCAGTCATTGCTGTGTGTAACTCAATATATGACCATGTTCAAGTTAATCCCAATCTTATAAGAGCAGTGAGTTTGAAGTTGCTTGTATTCCCTTTGCATAAAGAACTTGATTGGCTGTCTTTACTGATTCTGCTCTCAGATATCAGGAGCCTTTCAAGTTAAATGAAGGTGCAAGGGTTAGAAACCTGGAGGGATGACTCTGGATAGAGGCATAAGCCCCAACTGGGAGCAGAATTGTCGAAAAAGTAGGGAGGATCTCTGAAGATGGAAAGGGTTGATTTCTGTATTCTTTACCTTTCTGTTGCTATGATAAAACACCACTAACCAAACAACTTATAGAAGAGAGTTTACCTAGGCTTACTGTTCCAGAGAGAGAAGAGTCCATGATGACTGGGAAACAGAAGCAAATGGCATGCACGGTGGCAGGAACAAGAAGCTGAGTTCATATCTCAACCATGAGCATGATGTGGAGAGCACAAGCTGGAAGTGGCATGGGTTTTTCTCAAAGCCTGTTCCCAGTGACAGATTTCCGCCAGCAAGACTGCCATCGAGGCATCCCCACACAGCAGTGCCAACTGGGGACCAAGTGTTCAAACGTCTGAGACTATGGGAGACATTTCTCACGTAAACCTCCACATTCTACTCCTTGGCCCCCCTCAGGCTCTTGGCCACATAACAATGTAAAAGGCACTTAGCCCAACTTCAAAAGTCCTTAACACCAACTTCACAGCCTCAACACTGCTTACAAGTTCAAAGTCCAAAGTCCTTCCGAGACGCAAGGCAATCTCTTAATTGTAACCTCCCGTGAAAATCAAAAGGTAAATTATATACTTTCAACATATAATGGTACAGAATATACATTGCCATTCCAAAAGGGAGAAAAGGGGGATAGTGAGGTAATTCTGGCCCAAAGCAAGACCAAAACCCCAAAGAACAAACACCAAATCCTGCAGGTCCATGTCTGGTGTCGAAGGGCTTAGATAGCCTCTTTAGCTCTGTTGCCTGCAACATGCTTATCCTGGCTGAACTCGCTGTCTGCAGCTGTTCCAGGCAGATATCCCCCAGCTCTGGAACTTCCAACATCTTGGGGACTACACTGCAATCAAGGCTTCAGTTTCGCAGCTTCACTCAATGGCCTCTCAGAGTCTGATGCAGGGACTCACCTGCTACACAATGACAGGCCTCAGCAGCTCTCTACAACCATGGAGGAAGAATCCATGTCACCCCTATATTGGCATCCTTCATGCCTCTAAAGCCAGCACTACGTGAATAACATTGTCTAGTGTGCCCGCCAGCTTGGAATGGATCCTCCCCACATTGGAATCAAATTAGAATCCGAGCTTTTATTTGGTTGCTTTTTTGGAGCAGAAACCTTCTTAGGTGTCCTTTCACTAGCTGGAAGCTTAGTTGAATGAGGTTTTTCCCTAAGAGCATCCTTCCCTTTATTTCCAGTGCCGAGTAAGAGGAATCTCCTTAAGGGTGCTAAACTTATCTCTTACACCACAAGCCTTGGCTGCAACAGTAAGTTTCCTTTCTGTCTCTTCAGACTGAACATTTTGTATTTCTTTCTGTCCCTTTGCCTTCTTTCACTGTAGACCTGCATAAGAGTTGTTAATACTAACCATGCCACATAGTTAATATTATGTTGCTTTGAAATTGCCTCAGCCCATTGCTTCTCAACCTTCCTACTGCTGTGACCCATTAACACAGTCCCTCATGGTGTGTTGACCCCCAACCATAAAATTATTTCATTGCTACTTCCTAACTATAGTTTTTCTACTGTTATAAACCATAATATAAATATCTGATATGCATGATATTTAATATGGAATCCCTAAAGGAGTCATACCCACAGGCTGAGAAACACTTTCCCAGCCAAAGTAATTGTCTATTACTTTTTTATTTTAGTTTCAGGTAAGTTCTTAGGACAATAGCAGCTATATTCTTTGCCAAAATATCATAGGAATGACCTCTATCCCAATTGCTAATAGTCTTTCCTTCTGAACTCTCTGGAGCTGGACCTATGTGGTTTGTGCTGCTTTTAACACCTTTCTTCCAAGCAGCTATTAAATTGGTCCAATAAGCCCTGCTTAAAGCATTCAGTTGCTTTTCTAGTCCAAAGTTCCAAAGCCTTCCACATTCCTCTAAGGAGCGACATGGTCATATCCGTCACAGCAACAGGCTACTCTCTGTTATCAAATTCTCTGTTAGCTACTTTCTGTTGATGCAGTAAAACACCATGACCAAGGCAACGTAAACAAGAGTAGATTTGGGCTTTGGTACCAGAGGGAGAAGCTTGCCCCGTGATGTGCTTCCTCCAGCAAGACTATACCACCTAAACCTCCCCGAACAGTACCGCCAACTCAGGGTCAAATGTTCAAACACAGACTATAGGAGGTATTTCTCATTCAAACCACTGCATTTTCAAAATCCATTTCACCACACAGTGTCTCTGTGGTCTTGCACTTATCTCTAAGGTGATGATCAAAAGTAATATTCACAGAAATGATTAGGTGTAAGACAGAGTTGTTGGCATTTTACATGGACTATCTTGTTCTTTTTAATAGAAACTTCCTCAGAGCTGTGCCAGTGGTTTGAGGGGGATGATAGAGTAACATAGCAACCCCATAAATGATTGCATCTTCCAGTTAAGATTAGAAGCTGATTTTGATGCATGTCTGTAATCCTAGCACTCAGGAAGCCAAGGCGAGGATGTAGTTTGGTCTGTATTTGGACCACCAGCTCCCAAATAATGACACGGAGACTTCTTATTAATTATCAAAGCTTGGCTTTAGGTTAGGCTTGTTCCCAACTAGCTCTTAAAACTTTAAATTAAACCCTGTATATTAATCTATGTTCTGTCACATGGCTTGTTACCTCTCCTCCATACTGTACTCCACACTTTGTCTGCATCTGGCTGTCGAATCTATCCTCTCTTCTTCCCAGAGTTCCTATCTCTTCCTGGAAGTCCTGCCTATCCTCTCCTACCTAACTATTGGCTGTTCAGTTCTTTATTATACCAATAAGAAAGTGCCTTGGCAGAGACACATCTCCACAGTGTACAAAAAGATTATCCCACAACACAAGGGGATCCTGAGTTCAGGACCCACTTGGGCCACACAGTGCAATTTTTATTTTTTAAATAACAATGAACAAAAAAAAGGCAGCAGATATGTAAAGAACCTACAAACTCCCTAGCATTGTGAACACATGCTTTACCAATGAGAGAAGTCATCCAGAGCTGTCAGCAGCACTGGGATTCCATACATACTCTCCTTGTTAGCTGTGTGCTGGTGAACATTTTCCTGCAAGATTGTGGTATTGAATGTCTAGGTTTTAAAACCAGAGGGAGAAATTTTGACTATTGTGGACTTTTATCAGTCCAGAAATAATAATAAAAAAATCAAATTTAGTTCTCCTACTGTAGATAAAAGTCCTGACAATTAAGTACATCTAATTTAGGACAGACAAAGGGGTTGAGAGAGGAGGTTTGCAGCTTCCTTCTATCACGAGGGACCTTGGAAATAACCCCATCAGTAGTGGTCTTTCCTCTTGTGACCAAGATCCCTTCTCAAGGTGTTAAAGCTCTACACATACAAGAGAGACGGGGTAGAGGGGGCAGGGTAGAGAAACACATACACACATACACACACATGGACACACACCACCATCAGCACACCCCACCACTCTATTCAGTTGTTTAAAACAGAAAATCATTGGCAGTATCTGAAATATTTTCTTAGATGGAAAACCTAGTATGTACAGAAAGATAAAAATGAGCAACATAGAGTGTTTTATATGCAGAGTCCAAAATATGTTTTCTGAAAAGTAGAAAACAGTCAAGACATGTTAGAAACTCTTTAAAAAGTGCTTTTAGCTGGACAGTGGTGGCACACACCTTTCATCCCAGCACTCAGGGGGCAGAGGCAGGTGGGTCTTTGTGAGTTCAAGACCAGCCTGGTCTACAGAGAGAGTTCCAGGAAAGCCAGGGCTGTTACACAGAGAAACTCTGTCTTGAAAAACAAAAACAAACACAAACAAACAAACAAATAAGCACTTTGACCAGCCATTTGCCATTTCAGAATCTTTGTGTGTGTGTGTGTGTGTGTGTGTGTGTGTGTGTGTGTGTGTGTGTGTGTTTACACTGTAATCACCTTAGGACTTCTCAATTTAACTGTACAAATAGTTTCTTGTCTCCTTTATGTTCGTTCTGGCTCCTTCCTGTTCAAAGTTCTGCTAGTAGGATCTGTTTGCAGCTACTTTGCAACGTAAGGTTGTGGAATCCTAAATATTCCCATCTGCATGAAAACAACAAACCCAGGCTTCTTTGACAAGGGATCCCCTCATCCTGTGGCCATCACCTTTATGCAGATAACCAACACAGCAGCTCTGCTATTTCTGGATGGGTTTTCTCTTGAGGGGGAGGTCTTCTTCTTCTTCTCCTTCTTCTTCTTCTGGATACCTTGGCAGTCCTACTGATGTCAGTCATTTTTTTTCTTAACATTGTGTTCTGCTCTAGGTCTCCATGTTTGTTTTGAACATGTCCTCAACCTCACTGTAACTCACAGTTTGAATTTTTATGCTATGACATTTTTTTCTTTTCTATTCCTAACAAAGACCTCTGTTATTCAGGGTCCCATCCCACTGGCTCTTTCATTTCACATCTCTCCCTCTTTTCATTAGTCATTCCCCCCCCCCATGCCCTGATTCCTCTCGTGCCTAGATTATCTCAAAGATTATTTGCATGAACTCCCTACTGTTAATCCTGAAATTCGCCAGAAAAGCCAGTTCCCTCATTTTGACTGAACTAACGCAAGCTTTTATTAAAATTTTAAATACTGACCAAGATAGAATTTAGTCAGGATCACCATCTGGAAACCTTCCAGTTCTGTGGCCTGGAGACAAGTGTTGGAGGGCTTATATGAAAAAAAATCCATAGGCCACCATACTTTCCCATGAAGCTTTGTTGTTAATTTCTAAGAACTAAAATTTCCAGAATCCCAAGAAGTTACCTGGTCCTTGGGTAGATGGGGCTTACAGGTTAATTTAGTGTATAAAGTAGAACTTCAACTCCCAGCATTTCAGGAAGTCACCTGGTCTTTGGGTATGAGGGAATTACAGGTTAATTTAGGGTTAACTATTTGCCCTTCCTATTTTCTCCTTCCTCATTTCCTATCTGCTTGCATCAAGGATGGTATTATACCTTGGAACTCTTATAGTCCTAGAATTGACAGTTCCACAGGAATCAAATATTGGTTTTTCAAAAGGACAAGAGGTCATTTCCCAGCATCCACTGTATGTCTCCGGTTAGAATTTGGAAACTGAATGGTGTGGACTTCAGAAAAAGTGATGTGCAGATCATTTACTTTTCTTTGATTAATACTTAAGATTCAGGAAAGACTTACCTATTTCCCCTTCAACTTCTAACTTGCTTAATTTTGAGCTTCCATGATAATGGTAGTGACAGCGTGGTCTATGTGCAGTACAACAAGGAAAAACATTGTTTCATCTGCTAGTGTGTATTTTTCTTTGAAAAATCTTTAAAGGACATCTTCTTGTTTCATCTCACCATTGTTAAGAGTTTTATATATAGTGGTTGATCCAACTGTCCAGAGAGGATTCCAGTCTATGAGGTATTTATCTATGGAAATATTATCTATGGAAATATTGAAAATCAAGAAGAAAGAGCTTGGTCCACCAAAGGCTCCTTTAAGAGAAATTGGAGAAGGAATACCTACGGTTGACACACAGTGGGCCTGAGTCATAGTGGGAAGCAAATAATTTACTCTAGCGAAGAATCATAATTTATTGAACCTCTTTTCTTCAGGGAGCAGAATGGAAGGACAAAGCCTGCAAAGCTCTTGAAGCATGCTAGACACGTGGTACCTACACTTTAGATGGGAACACTGTACCTTTGCCCTGCCAGTTACAGATAGACTTAGTTTAAAAATTATTTTATTTGTTAGTAAAGACAGCAAAAAAGCGGTATCATTGTCCCCAATCTAAGGGACAAGAAACTGTTTCTTGCTCATATGGATTCAGATCTCATGCTTTTTAGCACAGCTGGACAGGTAAAGTCAGTATTTTTTTTTTCCAGTACCAAATCTTACATGCACAGGTCATTTGCTGTGGACAGAGCTGTGTGAAGCCGACTGGATATGCATTTTCAGGAATCATTCGTCATTTATTTTTGTACCATGTGGGAGTTATAATTGCACCTCATTGCCAGCATGTGTGACTCTGCTGAGATTGCAGACACTCCAGGACGGTGGATCCCTGTGTGATGGTGGGTGTCGTGCACAACCTGTTGGGTCACTAGCAGAGAAATCCTCATGCGATTCAGACCATTGCAGTAGTTTGAATTCACAGTCCAAAGCAGAGGAGTCACAGGCTATCATTTTCCTTACAAGCCACCGGTGCCTGGATAGAACCTCTGTGCCAAATCAGAAACAGTTTTCACTCATTATCAATAAAGTTTCAAGAGCAAGATCCATTGCTGTTTTAGTCATCAGAACTACTTTTCAGGGGTTTGACTATTCTGTCTTTGCAATTTTTTTCTTTTAATGTCACCTCCCCCCATACACACACGTTAAAATCCTTTATTTTTTCTTACAATGATTTTGTGTTGTGTTCTCCTCTCCCAGACTGTAATTGTTGGAGCTACAGGCTCAGCCTTGGGTCCTTGGTTCACTTTACACTATATCCATCCTATACACATTTTCATCTGGATCGGGATTTCAACCGTAATATTGATAGTCAAAATTTAGACACAGACAAAAATCAACTGGACAGTATGCTTTGAGTAAACAAGTTGGTGAGGAAGCATCAGCTGTGAGCCTGTTCCACAGGGCTGATAATCCAGATATTAGAAACCAACTCTTTGATTCAAGTCTGGCTGAGGAGTTTGAGCAATTGATTTAGCTTGCTCTGTTACTGAAGAGAATGGCTGAGGAATCTTCGGGTAGAGTCATGCATGGGAAGCATAAACATCTTTGGTTACTGAGGCCAATGACCAAACAAGTGATAGGGAGCAAGCCTCCCCCTCTCCAGTGGGACAACTTGACTTTTACTCTAAGGGTTAGTTGTAAGTGGAAAAAAAGGCAAAGGATGGAATGGGTTTTTTCTGTGTCTATAATAGATAAACACAAAAGGAGAAGAGATACATTCTCTTAGGTAGTCAGGGGTCTTGATCCTAAGTTTAAGAGAGATGCCTTGCACTACAGACTTTAGCAAAAGCATTTAAACAAATGTGAGATCAAGTATTTCTATTTGGGATAGTTCTCATGGACATACCAATATAAACATATGGGCCTTGCTAACCAAGAAGTTAGCTCCATAGTTCTTCTCCTCTTGCTCTGTCCAGTCTCTCTAGCTCATCTTTCCAGTTCTCTCAGTGAAGATTTTCTTGTGAAATCAGAGTGAAATATTAGCTTTTATGCAGTGATGCCTCTGTTGGTAGAAAACTAC
Source organism: Peromyscus eremicus (assembly GCF_949786415.1). Classification (NCBI taxonomy): domain Eukaryota; kingdom Metazoa; phylum Chordata; class Mammalia; order Rodentia; family Cricetidae; genus Peromyscus; species Peromyscus eremicus. The sequence goes on from NC_081427.1 coordinate 50,279,634, forward strand.
TAGTATGTTAGTGTGACTTTTCTTATGCTGACCTACAAAAAGCCTATTAAAGATTTTTTTTATGCTACTGGTTGTAAAAGTGAGTACTTTAAGCTAGAATACCTACCGTCTGTGTGTAGGCTTTTGAATTTTCAGTGTTTTAACATTGTTGAACATCTACCATAGTGACTACTGAATGTGTCCAGTTTTTGAAGATATTCTTCATGGTCTGAGACTGTGAGATTCTCACCTGATCCTCACAACCTTCTATTAGTAAGATTTTCTATTGTGGCTTATGGAAATGCTAGCTTACATTGTTAAATAGTCATTTGTGAGCTACCCTGGAGATCTAACTACTACTTCAAGCATTATATGAAGTGGAAAAATTGGCCTAACTTTCAAGTTCAAGGTTATGGATAAAATGTTGGAACACGAATCCTTTTAAAACTGGATTGTAAAAGGAAGGAAGGAAAAGGAGGAAGAAAGGGTAGAACTCTGTATTCACTCTAAACTGAATAGCTGTGAAAGGCAAGTTATATCAAGAGGGAACAAAATACCTACCCTACGGGAATGTGCACTCTGTCAAAGACTGATAATTTAGCAAAACCCTTAATAAGAGACAACAATGTATGTCTGAGTGCTAAATGGGTAGCATCAAACATACATGTTATTAAAAGTCAAGACCATAAACCTTTTCAGCTAACAGAATATAGTGCGGTCTGTCCAGACGTGCCTCTGCTCCGGCCGCTTGTCAGGCCCTTTCCTGTAGCAGGGAGGAACTGTATGTGGGAAATGTATGTAGACAAATTTCTCATATTCAAATTATATAAAGCTGAGGAGGTTAAATAGTAAGGGACCATTCTTGGCTGCTCGTGCTATTATAGTTTTATATATTCTTGTCTTACATGCCATAGGTGTCAATTGGCATGGCTATATTCTTTTTGGCAATGGTTTTTCTAAGTCATTTGGACAAGAAATGATGCTTTTCAGTACGGTCTTACAGATTTTAAGCACAGGTGTTCAGAGACTTCCTCCCAAGACTTTTCCCCAGGACAACTGAATGCTTGGTTTTCTTTCCCTTCTTGTCACATGCTAAAGGTAGCTCATGACTTAGACTTTTGTAATAGGTCTATACAACAATGAGTCATTATTTTGGATTCTGGAATGGATCAGTATAGAAGACTTCAGCATGGGTAACATGGATCCCTCAATCATTCTTCTCTGGAGTCCTCTTCATAACTCTCAGAACCTTTTTAGCTAGCCTCCACCCTCCCCCCATGGACACAGAGGGAGAGGGTCAATTCTTTCACTGTTCTTTGCTCATCCCTTTCACGCAGCCAGCTTCACCCCTCCTCACCTTTTCTCATTCTAAGAAGTCATGATTTGCTGTAACCATTAGACTCTTCTCCTTGCTGTGTGCTTTGGGAAAGGCTAATGTCCCCACCCTCAGGGATTTGAATCAGGTTGGCTTAGCAATCACCTGTAACTCCAGTTCCAGAGGCCATGATGATGCTTTCTTCTGACCCCTGCAGGCTCCAAGAATGCATGTGGTGCACATCTATCCATGCAGGCAAAACATTCACACACATGCAATAAAAATAAAGGCATCTTGGAAAAAAACCCTGCTCATCTTTCTCATTTGACCAGTTAAATGTGTTTTGCTTGGCATAGCCACAGGCTGGTGCTCTGATGATGCTGACCAGCCCAGATGTATTGCTATTCCTTCCCTCATGGCAGATCAACTATAACAGCTTCACCCCCATTGGTGTCTCTCTGTGTCCATTGCAGGGCCTTTGGAGCAGTTACTGTAAAAGCTACACAGAAGTGCCGAAAGATGCCTCTGTGAGAGGCCTCCAGTGGTTCCTTGTGAGAGCCATCAAGCGCACTGTGTGACTAAGTCCCGGCTTGGTGACTTCTTGCCTCTGGTGTTGGTGTAAATTTTCATGATGTAACTATGAAGTTTATAATGAAATTCTTGTGACCTCTTTGGAGTATACTCGGAACAGTTTAATTACTTTTTATGGGTTATTGTTACACTTCCTTACAGGGAGGGGGGGTGCCTCTTTTGAGTCATTCCATTCTTCTGGATTGCATGTTGTGATTCTTAAAATAGCAGTTATTCTAGACTTAAACTTCTCTGTCTCCTTGCATTTTTAACTGAGTGCAGAGTCCCTTTGAGGAACATTGTGTAGGAGGTCCAAGTTCTGTGAAGGCTTCAGAAGTAGATGAAAGCTTGCAGTAAGGCCAGAGAACCATAAGGAAGGAACTCAATAGGAGAGACAATAAAAATAAAAACCACCAGAGCTTTCAAAACTCAAGAAGAATCCTGCCTCGTTAAGGGTCTGAAAAACACACTCTTTTGAGTTGCTAGCTAATCTTCAGTTTCCCAAATCCTTCACTCATCACTTCTGTCCTCTGGGGAACCTATGCCTATCAATTTCCTTCTGCTCTCTTATTCTACCTTTGTCCCGGAGCTACGCAGTTACACTGTTTTCTTGGTGTTCGTCTACCTCCAATGATTAGGAATGAAGTAGATGATATTAGTGTGTGCTTGTATCACATGTCAAACAAGCAATGCATTCCTTTATGAGAATGAAGATTTTATCACGCCATCTTTTCTCTGGTGAGTTGTAAAATCACAGTCAACAGCCAGGGTAAGTCTGGAGACGATGAAGAGGGATTCCTAGAGAGTCAAGAATTTGTCCTCCTTTGTCCAAGCAAAGCAGCAGGTGCATTGGAGTGTACCTGACGGCATAGAATTGTGCACCGAAACCACCATTGTTTTCCTATTTCAGCTATTTGAAGCATCATCGTTGTTTCTTCTTATTCCACCCTGGAAAGACACGTATGTCTGAATTAACAGCTTTATTCAGGGGTGTGACTCAATAAAAAAAAAGCCTCAGGTACTTCCAGATGCCCGACTCTGTGGGGCATCTATTTGATAAGTGTACACTTAGGAAGCTTAGTCTGAGATCCTTTCCAACGGTGCCTGGTTCTTGTGATTCCTATACGGCATAGTTTTCATCCTCACCTTTGTCTTTAGTCTTTAACAGTTCTGTTTCTAGTGTATAAAATGTCATTGGTGTGGTGAGTGTGTCCAGGTGTGCCTCTCCTTCTTCAGTATTTGGATATCTGGAATAAAGGCTTGAATTTAAATATACTTCATGAATTCTGTCATTGTTCTTCCTTCTGGTCAGTTGGTATTGGTTCATTTTACTCCTCATTGAAGACTGGATCTTTGTCCTATTGTCCTGGAACATTTAACTTCTTCCCCAGACAGACTTTGGATGACCACTCATTGTCCATCTCTAAAAACCGTGACTCCTGTATTTTATCTAGATTGTTCTCTCGAGTTGTTTTGGACAGAAAGTTAGACCTGGTCCCATTACTCCACCAGAATTCAAAGCTAAAGTTTCTTTGTAATTCATTTTTGTACCGCTGTCTGAATTATTGGCTGCAGTTCTTCAATCTTTTAAATCTTTGGTGATAACTATTTACTCTCAAGTTACTCCAGTCTTCTGTCAGATTGTAAGGCCTTTACAATATTCCTTGTTCCCTCCCATCCCTCTCCATCCTACTCCACCTCCTAGACACAGAACCATCTACAGTCAAGTAACTGGGTGACAGCAAACCCTGAGATCTACCACCCTACTATTTGAACAAAGGTTTTTCTTCCTTTTTTAAATCCCACTTTGTCTCTTGAGACTGATCAACTCTAACCATCCCATAAGTCCTTGTTCAAATGTACCCCATATCCCACTTTTTGTCTTTTGAGACTGATGGACTCTAACCACCACATAATTCCTTGTTCTAATATAACCCCATATGTTGCATTTCCTCCACTGTCCTTACCCAGTCATCCCTTCCTTTATAGAGCTAGTACATATGGAACTTATTCTTAAAAAACTACCTAGTAAATGCTGTAGATTTTGCACGTCTTTACCAGGCTTTGTTATATATTCTTTGTTTTTCTTTACAATGCTTCAAAAACATGAGTTATTATTAACTTGGGACCTGTGCTGGATAGTTTTTTTTTTTTTTTTTTTTTTTTGTCAACTTGACACAAGTTAAAGTCATCTGAAAAGAACCTCATTCAAGAAATGTCTCCATAAGATTGTGCTGTAGGAAGGCATGTAGGGCATTTTCTTAATTAGTGATTAATGGGGGAGGGCCAAGCCCACTGTGGATAGTGCCATTTCTGGGCTGGTGATCCTGGGTTCTATAAGAATAGCCTAAGAAAGTCATGAGGAGCAAGCTGGTAAGCAGCACTCCTCTATGGCCTCCAGGATCCTTCCCTGCATGAGTTCCTATCCTGATTTCCTTTGCTGATGAACTGTGATGTGAAAATGTAAGCTAAATAAATCCTTTCCTCCGCATGCTGCTTTTTGGTCATGGTGTTTCATCCCAGCAACAGAAAGCCTGACTAAGACAGGGCCCAAGTGAAAACAAAGAGCAGTGTGCTGACCTCGGCTTTAGAGGGTAGGTGTGGTATTTTATCCTCACCCAGCAAAGTGTCTGGTCCTGAGGAGATGTTTAGTAAGGACATACAATCTATGGATAATGTTCTGAGATAGTCTATACCAGTGGTTCTCAACCTTCCTAATGCTGCAACCCTTTAATACATTTCCTCATGTTGTGGTGAACCCCCTCCCCCAACTATAAAATTATTTTTGTTGCTACTTCATAACTGTAATTTTGCTACTGTTATGAACTGTAATGCAAATATCTGTGCTTTCTGATGGTCTTAGGAAAGCCCATGCGATAAATCACCAACCCTGTGAAAGGGCTGGTTGATTCTCAGAGGGGTCACAACCCACAAGTTGAGAGACACTGGTCTATACTGTTTGCATGCTTAATACATGAGGACGTCTCTTCTGAAACCTTAAAGTATGTTTTCACAAGATCAGGTTATACTGTCAGCATAATTTCATGGACGTGGCAGTTGTTTGGAGAGTGGAATTAAGGGGGCAGGTGTTTGGAAAGTGGAATTGTGGGGCTTGCCAATAGTCATGCAGCTGAATTCCCTTAAGTAGTTAAGAGGGGAGCAGTTAACAGAGACAATGTTAGCTGTTCATGCTCTGTAGGAATTGGCTCACAAAGAGGATGGAGTATCTCTGAGATCACTGTGCTCAACATCCCTTACTCAGAGGGAAACACGTGTCCCTCAGCAAGTACCTGCAACCTGCCACCTACACGCTGGGTGAGAGTGAAGACCGAGAGTGTCTACATCTGATCATTTCACGTTTGTCACATGTTCTGGAGACCTAAGAGAGCGCCATTCCTCCCCAAGATGTGATATGTCTGGGATACATCATCTCAGATTTTATTATTTAAAAATCTGGAGAATCCCTATTCTTTAAATACAATGATATTCTTCAAAGGAAATACTTTGTCTAGATTAATTGTCTTCAAAGATTATCTGGCTTTGAGCAAGAAGTGGAGAAATCTTATTTAAAGCCATACAGACTTGCTTTGTTTCGGTTTTTATATTTTTTAACCTCCAAAATGTTCCTGTGTAGCCATAACCAGCTCATGCCGGAATGAGCTAATGTGAGTTCATACTAAAGATTTTTGATGATGTCTTTTTCAAATCCCAGTGGAGGAGAATTCTCAATATAGTGACATGGGAACTCCAATAATCAATCAAGCCATTGTCATGAATGAACATGCATTCCAAACAGCTGCCATTCACAATTAACTGATAATGATCTTTATAGGAAAAATTACAGTGGCACAAAAAAAACACCTGCTGTCAAGATTAGCTTTTCAAAATGCAGAAACTGTTTCATTACCATAATTTTAGCAACAATAATTATTAGGCCAATTTAAAACAAATTAGTAGATATTTAGAATTAAGCACACAATATATTTACACAATGAGCAGTATTGTGAAGATAGCTAATTTTTCCCCGTTAGGAATTAAAAGTGTCCCATCCAAGGACAATGATGCTCTTTGCTGCACAGCATTTCACTGACTGGAACATAGGTGTGAGAGAGCCGGAGAGCAGGGCAAGTCACTGAAGGCAGGCTACTGCTAGGGCAATGGCTTGCATTTTGAAATTTACGTAGCTAGCATTTATTTCAACTTCTGGCAATGGAGACAGTTGAATTTTAATCAGTTGGTGCATTTCTCCTTTGTTCCATCATTTCCTGTTGTTTTTGTCCTTGTATTCCTGGGTAGTAACAAAATGCAATAAAATCCATGAGAAAGAAAATGATGTGGTGGCTGTGTAAATCTACACTACTGATGTGTTCTTCCACAGTGGAATTGCTTGTTTCTTCAAGTCTTACTCTGAGAAGTAGGGGAGGTTATAGTGGAAGATAAACCCCATATCCCTCGAAGCAGGTCCCTACGGCATGCCCTTCTGCAGGGATGCCGTATTCCTTGTCACTGGTTCTGCTTAAGTTGAGCCTTATGCTACAGAGGTGGAGAGGAAGGTCCGTGAGCCAGTTTCACTGGTAGAGAGAAACTTGGGAGAGATGTTTATGGACATCTTTGGCTTATATGGTATAAAGGTAAGAAAGCCACTTACCGTCCCCCACACAGGGCAGAATTAGCCATTACACAATGGGGATAGGGGTGAGAACTCTTTTCCCTAATATAATTCACACAGGAACTCCTCATTCATGCATGCAGGTAAGTGAGGGCAAATGCTCTCTGAACAGTGCGGCTCATCATTTACCAATGAATATCTGAAGATATGAGCACATGCTCTGAGTAAGCTGGGGGTGTTTATTTTTATCAGTTACATATCCTGTTTACCCACAGTACCAGTCAGTTTTATTTCTACTGTGATGGAATACCCAAAGCAACTGAAGGGAAGCAGAATTCATGTTTGTTCATGGTTTCATAGGGTTCTGCGCTTGGCTCTGTGTTTCCGGGACTGTGTGTGGTTGTGGGATCATACGGAAGGGACTTCTTTACCTGACAGCAGCCAGGAAACAGAGAAAGGGGACTACACAAAGGGTTTAGAGATAGGACCCCCAAGCTTGCATCCCAGGGACTTTCTCCTTCCAAAGATCCTGCCCCTTGTCTTTATCACTTGTCAAAAGTACCATTATATTGCTAATGAATTATCAATGAATAATATTCAATGAATATTCAATGAATTATCACAGCCTTCATAATCAATTGTTTCTGGAAATGCCCTCCCAGTAACACCAGAGGTGAGGCTTGCTAATCTCCCAGGCAACTTTCCATCCAGTCAAGTGGACACTTAAGCTGGATGATCATATACATTTATAATTTTACTAATTCTGGTACAAGTTGTGGTTCTCAGAGGGTCCTCGATCAGCAGGCCTGTGATATCAATTTTTTTTTCTGCAGAGAAGCTGTGCTCTAGAATGTATCAGCAAGGTGGGTCTAGAAACATTGGCTTGATTTCTAAGTGGGGGAACTTAGGGAATCTTCTAAAAACCTTTCTTTGCCTTGGTTTCTGTATATGCAAACCGAAGCCATAAATCTTCCCTTCTTGGATTATTTGTGAAGTTTAAGTGAGCTATTCACATCCCAGTACAGTGCAGAGCAAACACACACTAGATGTTAGTGGATACTGTGATTATCACCACTTCTTACATCTGCCCGCCTTTTGTCATTGTGACTGTAATGGTACCGGGCTGGCTTCTTGTTAGTTCTTGGTGGGTCTTGGAAGAATTCTAATTCTCCTCCTTACTCCCAGCATCTTCTTTGCCCAATTTACCTGACATCTTGTTAATACTTAATCTGGAAGATGGTTGAATTTTGTTTTCCTTTTAAAAAACATTGAATGTAAAAAAAAAAAAAACCTCCTAACTCCTTTGTCTACCACTATTCCCTCCCGGGACCTGTTAGCACATCCCAAACAAACCTTTCTTTTTTCTTACATTATGCACTTTCCAATATCCGAGCTTTGCTAATGGTGGGTCGTCCTGCATCACCTCCTTTCTGTTCATTCTCCCCTGTCTCCAATCATGACTTAATTTTGAGGGACAGCTCACATGCTTTGCTGCATGGAGACTACTCAGACTACCTCCATGGTCCCACAAGAAGTAACATGCCTTCCTTACCATCCATAGAAATTTATCTGGACAGCTTTTAGGAGTATTGTCACATGGTGCCATATATTTAACTTAGGCACTGTCATTATTCAGAAATGTGGAGTAGACTCATGCTTGATAGATACAATTTTAAATAACTCTTTTTCCCTTGTCAGTGCTTGGCATGTGAACAGCAAGTGCATGGATGCCTGTCTTTGGGTCGCTGGCTCTAACCAAGGTTTTCAGGTAGCAGGAGGTAAACAAGTTCTAAAATGTTTCTCATGATTTGGAAAAATAAAGACAAAGGAAAGATTTATTCTTTGTTTCCTGCCAGCATTAGTTGATGCTAGGGTTAGTGTAGTAATGCCTTCTTGACTTTTTCTACTAAGAGTGAATTTTGAACTTGGAAAAACCACAGCAATTGTGGGTCCAACTTTCTGCGGTGGAAACAGAGGCCCAGAGGGAGAGTAGTACTAAACCAAGATGCAGGTCCAGATACCAACAGAGCTGCTAATGAGTCCTGTCCTTCTGGGTGAGTGCATTTTCTTCTCTGGTGCTCTAAAATAACCTTAGTTCAGGAAGAGCAATGAAAGAATTTGAGTAAAGTCTCTTTCAGATTTCATAATAATTTGCAAAAGGGAAGCATCTTTTAAAGTGCACCTTGAAGAAAGAAAATTTAGAATCCAGAGTGTACATCACACCCAAGAGTGAGGGAAAATGGACGTACTGGACGCGGTGGAATGTGAGGACATTGACTACGCAGGTCCTTCCTGAGTGACAGACACCAATTCACACACTTTTCCTGTATATAAATGGTCACTGCACACTAGTGCCTTCCCTTTCCTGTGTCTCTGTTATGATTCCCTCCCCTCTTTTAGTAAGTGGCAACCAGATATTTGTTCAAAGAAATGTTTTCTTTATCTCCAAAATAAAGCTTCTGATTTTGACCTCACTGGAATTCCTGACTATTCAATAAGAGAGGGTGTGTGTAGCGTGGGATTCACAGCAAGGTCTCAGGAGCTGTTTATTTCTTTCTTTTGTCCTTCAGCCAATAGCTAGAAATACCTGATGTCTGGCTCGCCTTCCTGCTTTCTGTCCTGTGAGATATAAATGTCCTCGTAATGCCCTGTAATTGAGTTCAAAGAGAAGAGGGTCCCCAGGCAGCTACTGTTAACCTGAGGGAGTTCACACAGAAGATAAAACTTGTCCTCTTTTCTAGGTCACAAGCCGTTTGATACATGAAGATGAGTCCCCCTCACTTTTAAGTGTGTCAGCTATGCCTGTTGACTCAGTTTCCAGACCACCCCAGTCTAGAATTTCTCAGTTTCCATACCGCCCCAGTCTAGAATTTCTCAGTTTCCATACCGCCCCAGTCTAGAATTTCTGTTTCCATACTGCCCCAGTCTAGAATTTCTGTTTCCATACCGCCCCAGTCTAGAATTTCTCAGTTTCCATACCGCCCCAGTCTAGAATTTCTGTTTCCATACCACTCTAGTCTAGAATTTCTCAGTTTCCATACTGCCCCAGTCTAGAATTTCTTAGTTTCCATACCGCCCCAGTCTAGAACCTCTCGGTTACCATACCACCCCAACCTAAAACTTCTCAGTTCCTATACCAGCCCAGTCTAGAAGTCTAGAATGTCTCGGTTTCTATAACTCTCCAGTCTAGAACATCTCAGTTCCCACACCACCCCAGTCTAGAACCTCTCAGTTCCCACACCACCGCAGCCTAGAAACTCTCAGTTCTTATACCACTCCAGTCTAGAGTGTCTTCAGTTCCCATACCACCCCAGTCTAGAACTTCTCAGTTTCCATACCAGCTCAATCTAGAACCTCTCAGTTCCCATACTGTCCCAGTCTTCTGACTGCTGCCTCGGTTCTCAGTTTCCATACCAGCTCAATCTAGAACCTCTCAGTTCCCATACTGTCCCAGTCTTCTGACTGCTGCCTCGGTTCTAATGTTAGGAAAGCTCTTGATGTCTATCTCATCTCTTATGTTCAACAATGGCTCCAGGAGACCAAGGTGGGTGCAGAGTGTCGTGATCTGATGTGTTTCCTTAGGCAACTTTCTTACTGTGGTTATTCTTCTATGTTCTAAAATGGAAAAAATGGAGGGAAGAAGAAAGGAAGGAAGGCGAGAAGGAAGGGGGAAAGGAAACTAGTGACTTTCATTTATTTTAGAAAAACAAAGAAAAGTTTTCCTAACTGGTCATAGTGGCACATGCCTAGAAACCTAGCATTTGGGAGGCTGTGGCTGTGGCCAGCTTGGGCTTTGTAGGAAGAACATTTGCACTAAAATAAATAAATCTTCAATAAAAGAATCTCTGTGTGTTGTATAGGTGTATGTTTTGGATTCTTATATATACATATATACAATGTATGTATATGTATACATGTGTATATTATATACAATATATATGCTTAATATTTAATATGTAATACATATAACTTAATTTTTATTCATTTTTTGTAGAACTTGGCTTAGACCTAGGGCTTTGCCTATGCTAGACAAGCATTAATTTAGCATTTTCCTCCTTTTTGTTTGACATGGGGTCTTAGTTGTCTAACTGGCTGTGTAGTTTAGGCAGGCCTTGAACTTGTAATATCCCTGCCTTTACCTCCCACTTACAGGCCTGCGCAGCCAGACGGAACTAAAGCATAGTTATTGAAAGTATGGAAAATGTTCAAAAAACAGTTAGAATTGGAAGTGGTGTTGTGTAGACACTTCTTTAAATTAGAGAAATAATTGATTAGAGTCTCTGAGTTTTGGAAATTCCTTCTCAGTAAACTCTAGTTCTTATTTTGAGTCTAAAGACATTATTTAATGTTGTTGAAAATGAGGGTGAGGGGGTTGGTAGCTAGCATTCATTGACTTGAACCCTATTCTGGCTGACTCCAGGTTCCCAGGCTGCTAAATACCACCTGGCACTGTTCTCAGGCCAAGCTGCCTCCTCTAGTGCTGCCCTGCCCTGTACTGCTGTGTGCCCCAGGGGTGAGAGTTCAGATTCTCAGTCCTCACATTTCTTATCTGTAAACCCCTCTGCTTATTTGGAGGGAAACAATTCATGGCCTGTGGATACTGAGCACAGTGCCCATCGGGAAGCAAGGATTTCAACAATCTCAGCTCTTAGCAGTCATTTTTCCTTCTGTGGTTTCAATATCAAAACAAACAAAAACTAGGAAAATCCTTATGCAAATTCCTATTTGGGAAAGAGCATCTTGTTTCTTCCTATGGAAGAACGTAGGGACGGTGACAGCAATCTCAAACTGAAGCAAACGGGAAAAACCTTGCTCAGTAAGCATGTTAGTACGTATGCATGACTTAGAGATGTAATCAGAGATTATATTTTTTTCCTTTTAAGTAGAATGTTCACATTCAAATATTCTACAGAAATCTACAATTAGTTTTTGACAAATCGCCTTAACCCAAATAAAGAATGGAATTGAGTCTAAAGCTTAATTATTTTTCCATTGGAGTCTGTTTTAAATTGAACTAAGGTTCAGCAGAAGCATATTATATATATCAAGCTATAAAATCATGTATTTTGGGAGGGGAAGGCAATGGTTTCTTTAAGAAAAAAAAGCTTTATTATAAAAAATTTGAAAATAAGTGAAAAAATTTATGTATTGAATTGCTGCAATAAAAATATACTATTATTTTTATGTTGAATTTTAAAATAGCCATTAAATTTTTAATATGAATCATTTTTAGTTTGGGCCCTTCATGAAAGTATGTTTCAGCTAAAGTTTGTAGTCTTTATTGTGTAAGATTTTTATTGTGCTTTCTTCTCTCTTTACTGCTATTTATCTGCACAACTTTACTGGCAAGAAGAGAAGTTCACATACTTTTAAATAGAAAAAAAATTCCAGTAAAATATGTTTTTGTTAGCCAACAAAGATTAAAGTTTATATGGTCTTGCTTGAATTTCTATTATCTATCAGTGAGAATGAGACAGTCACATGGAAGAGAGGAAGACCTTTTGATCTCATAAAGCCCTATCACCCTCTAAATATAAGGCATACCTTATTCTGACCTGTATATTATGAGCATAATGTGGAGTCTGCACCACCTGCCAGGATGACACTGGGGGTCAGCTGTCAGTTGATGTAAGCCATGCATCCAAGTCCAGAGATTTAGCTTTGGTTTCTTCATCTTTAAGAACAGAAAATAGCCGGGTGGTGGTGGCACCTTTAATTCTAGCACTTGGGACACAGAGCCAGGCAGATCTCTGTGAGTTCGAGGACAGTTTGGTCTACAGAGTGGGATCCAGGACAGGCACCAAAACTACACAGAGAAACCTTGTCTCAAAAAAAAGCAAAAAAAAAAACAAAACAAAACAAAAAAAACCAGGAAACAAAAACATTGCAGAGTTTTGAGCAGATCTACATTGAATTTAAAATGCTTGCTCCAGATGTTGGGTTGAGCCTTGGCTGTAGAGAAGAACAAAAATTGCTAACAGGTTAATGCAGGAATTTGCTAAGAAGATGGTAGTGGATAGTGGCACCAATGGCACTCCTAAGAACTGACTAGATTCCAGATATATTTGAAGCAATATGATTTCCTGAGATTGACTAGTGATGCCAGGGTTGAGGCAACTCAAGGGATGAAATTGTTCTTGGCTGGCACCGAATCTCAACAACAAAATTGTTTTAGAAGGTGTTAAAAGGCATTACCTGTGCTCTTTCATCTCCTGGTTCTAAGAAATTCTTCCTTTTCTTCCAATTTGCATCTGATTTAAGTTTAAAAAAATTCTCCAGTCAGGATTAAAAGTCAGAGGACAGTTTATTACTCTTTTTAGTTGGCCAAAGTTGAAAATTTAAATATAGGATCTTCACAAACTGTTTACTAAGGCTTTAGTAATTGGTATTATGAGTAGCATTTATGTATCTGTGTGGTCTCTGATATCTGTGCTGAAGCAGGTGTTTGCAGCAGAACTCTGGGGGCTCTGGGGCTGCTGCTCTTATACTGCCAAGCGTTTATATTTGTGTTAGTTCGTATTTTGTCAGATTGATACAGTTAGTGATGTTTAGGAAGAGGAATCTCAATTGAGAAAATGCCTCTATAAGACAGGCCGATAGGCAAGTCCATCAAGCCTCTTCTTAATAAATGATTGATGTTGGAAGGCCCAGTCTACTGTGGTTGGTGTCAACCATATGCAGAATGGTCCTAAGTTGTATAGGAGAGTGGGCTGAGGAAGCTAGGAGCAAGCAAGCCAGTTAGCAGCTTTCCTTCATGGCCTGTGTTTCGGTTCCTGACTCCAGGTTCCTGCCTGAGTTCCTGACCTGACTTCCTCTAGTGACCTGAGAATTGTAAGCTGAGATAAAACCTTTCTGCACTATCTTGCTTTTGGTCATGATGTTTTACCCCAGCAACAGAAACCCTAACTAAGAAAGTACTGCATCTCTAGACCCCACCCATTTGGCCCAAACAGCATCCATGAGTTTTCTTTAATTACCATCTGCCAACTTAAATAAAGATGACATCAATCAGTCCTGCAAGCCACCTGAGAAATTATATATCATTATTTACCTATATCACTAATTTAAATGAACACTATTTGCTTTTTCCCCATCGGATTAGGAAGAAAGAATAGAGAAGTTCCTTTCTCCTTTAAAAAATGTTTCCTATCTGGCCATGGCTATAGAACAAATAAAATTGAAACATTCCAAGAGCATAATTACACTTTCTCCTTGAAACTCCAAGCAAGAGAACATTGTGTGATCATATTTTCTCAGCTCAGGCAGGGAAATCAATGCAAAGTGCTGAATGGCTGTAAAATGTTCTGGAACAACTGTTAAGTAGAATCAGGGGACCAAGGCAAGGGAACTGGGGTGCGTTAAGTTGCAAACCTTTCTAATGCAGGATATGTATAATGTCTAGCGTAAACTGTCTCCTTTAGAAAGTATTGCTTTTAGTCCTCAAGTGAACTTTCTTTCCTTGACTTCTTGAGCTGTTAGTATTCATATTAATTACAACCAATTGCACAACCTTTAATGTTTTTGCTTTGATCTATCACACAAGAGCCCTTAATGAGTCACGGCAACGTAACAAATCACGCAATTGGCCAAAGCAGGGTCTGAAAGCTGTATCTTCCATGTTCCAAGGAAAGGATGGAATCAGTCCTATGATGCCTATCCAGATGAAAGTCTCTTTCTCACCCTCTCTTCGTCCTCCCTGCCTCTATTCTTAGGCTTTAAAACCAAAGCGCATGCATAACAATAATCCCTGAGCGCAAAGTGAAGTGGTGTTCGAAAACATCAGAAGTATGGCCATAAAGAAATGCTTGTGTGGGGCTCTTCCTGAGGACCCACAACTGTGAACTCCAGGTTCAGGGGATCTGACACCCTCACACAGACACCAATTCACATAAAATAAAAATAAATCATTGAAAAAAACTGCTTGTCTGTTTCATGGGGTGAAGTGAGTGTTAACTTAATCATGATGGGAATTAAATAACACCTCAAAATTCAGACTCTGCAGAACTTTGGTACTTTCTGTTACAGGACTATTAAAGTAAATGAGTGTGTGTTTATTACTTCCATCTGAGATAATAGTTTATAACTGCTATTAAACAATATCACCTAGAAATTCATATCTGCATGAAGTCGTATGCATACAATGCCAGAAAAAAACTTTTGGATAAAGGAAAAAATTCTACATCTCTTACTGCGTTTAAAAGACAAATAATTGAAATAAAATATGAATGAATTTTAAACTTACAACATGTATAGGTGCTATATGATGATAGTTGTATAAACAATACAACCCACACATGTGCTTATATGATTTGAATAAAATTACACATCTTAAACAAATAAACATTTATAACGTGCATATTGATAATCATTCTTTGCAATATTATATAGAACATTTAGCAACTTTCTTGTGCTGAGCTGTAAAATAAGTGATACAGCTCAGCCTTGTTCTCTCTCCCACCTTTCATAAGGCCACCAATGCTACCATGGTCACTTGACCCTGGGGAATTTAGTTAATCCTCATCCCCTCCCCAAGGTCCCACTCCAAACACCCACAAAGTGTGACCTCTGTGGTTATGTTTCTGTTGTATGGCAGTTTCCTTTCATCGAAACATCCTCTCCAGGAGGGATGAGCATGCTCAGGGGACTCAGGAGATAAACAAAAGATCACAGAAATGGGAAAGATTCCCAAGGACCTTTCCCCAGCAGGAAAAAGGAGTAAAGAACTAGTAGAAGAGGAGAATGAGCAGCCAAGCTGCAGCGAGGAGAGTCTCCTACTGGTGAGCATGCTGCAAGTTGAAAGGAGAGCTTCAGTGATGCATCTGTCTTGAGTGCATCGTCACTCATGTTAGGACAGAGTTCTCAGTGATGCAACTGCTTTTTAAGTCCTCCTGGCTGCTTGTAGGTAACCCTTTACCCATCCATACGCCTGTTAATTACCCCAATAAAACCTCACTAGCTCACCAAGATAAGCAAACAAACAAATAAATGATGTAAAAATGTAAAACAATTTGACTTTTACTATGACAGAATTGCACTAGTAATCACCAAATGAATCTCGAGAGCTACTTTTCTCTGCTAAGCATAGCTCTCGCCCTTTGTCAAGGAAACTTCTCTTTGCAGCCGATGAAAACCATCACAGAAAATCACAACCTGGTCAAAAATACAGGGAGTAAGTGATCATGGGTGTCCAAGCCCAACTAATAAAACACAATATAACTAATTCCTGCACATAAGGTTCAGGGCACATCTCAGAGGTCGGGCAGAAAGATTTTAAGACCTAGGAGACCAGGACATCTGCTACGAGATAGTGTCTCTTAGAAATGACAGGAAAGCTACACCCCGAATACTACAACAATATTGTTGCCTAAATAAGACCCAGACAATGACAACACTAATGGGCACACGAATGTGGAAGGGGTAAACTCACAAGGGGCTCCACTCCTAGAAAGAACAGGCAGCTAGTGACCACTGAGAGAGGGAGAATTAGGCTTCCCCAGGGATGAGCCCACTGATAGATTATGCAATACCAGTGGTCAGCCGTGAAATCATATATATACCACTAACACTAAATGATCTCAGCAGGATATATTCATATATGTATGTATATACATACACACACACATATATAAATAAAACAAAAATAATAAAAGAAAAAGAGATCATGAATTTGAAAAGGAGTGAGAGGGTGCAGGGTTGAGGTTAAAAGGAAGAAGGATGAGAAATAATAAAATATTTGAATTAATGTTTTTTAAACTATTAAGGGAAAAAAAAGAAATCAATGAGTGAGAGATGCTTAGAAAATCCCAAAGTGTTTTAGAATTAAGTAGCATACTTGTCAATTGGACAAATAAGAACTCAGCAGGGAAATTAAAAATAATTTCCTAAATATATAGAAACAAACAATAATAAAATTTGTGGGATGCAGATACAAACTAGAGATTAGAGTAAAATATGTTTACTTGTAGTAGTATTTATTTAATTATTTAATTCATTTTACATACCAACCACAGATCCCCCTCTCATCCCTCTTACTGCTCCCCCCTCTCCCCGCCTTCCTCCCTGATCCACCCTCCATCCCCTCCTCCAAAAGGGTAAGTACTTCCATGGGGGCACAGCAAAGCCTGGTACATTCAGTTGAGGCAGGACCAAGCCCCTTCCCCCTGCATCAAGGGTGAGCAAGGTGTCCAACCATAAGTAATGGGATCCAGAAAGCCAGCTCATGAACCAGGAATAGATCCTGACCACACTGCCAGAGGACCCTCAAACAGACCCAGCTACGCAACTGTCTCCTGTTTGCAGAGGGTCTAGTCCAGTCTCATGCAGATTCTACAGCTGTTGGTCTAAAGTCTGTGAGTTCCAATGAGCTTAGTTCAGTTGTCTCTGCAGATTTCCCCATCATGATCTTGACCCCCCCTTTGCTCATAGAATCCCTCTTTCCTCTCTTTGACTGGACTCCCAGAGCTCAGCCTGGTGCTTGGCTGTGGATCTCTGCATTTGCTTTCATCAATTACTAGATGAAGGCTCTATGATGACAGTCAGGATATTCATCAATCTGATTACTGGGGAAGGCTAGTTCAGGCACCCTCTCTACTATTGCTAGCAATCTAATCTGTGGCTGTCCTTGTTAATTCCTGGGAATTTCCCTAGCACTAGGTTTCTCCCTTATCCTATAATGTCTCCCTCTATCAAGATATCGCTTTCATTGCTCTCCTACTCCATCCCTCCCCCAGCTCGACCATCCTGTTCCCTCATGTTCTCATCCCCCATTCTTTCCCCTCTATAGCCTCCCCTACCCCCAGTTTACTCATGGGGATCTCCTCTGTTTCCCCTTCCCAGGGTGATCTGTATATCCCTCTTAGGGTCCTCCTTGTTTCCTAGGTTCTCTGGGGCTGTGGGTTGTAGTCTGATTATCTTTTGCTTTACATCTAGTATCCACTTATGAAATAGTACATACCATGTTTGTCTTTCTGAGTCTGGGTTACCTCACTCAGGATGATATTTTCCAGTTTTATCCATTTGCCTTCAAATTTCATGATGTCATTGTTTGTTTGTTTGTTTTCCGGCTGAGTAATACTCCATTGTGTATATGTACCATGTTTTCTTTATCCATTGAGGGGCATCTAGGTTGTTTCCAGGTTCTGGCTATTATGAAGAACGCTGCTATGAATATAGTTAAGCAAGTGTCCTTGTGGTATGGTTGAACATTCCTTGGGTATATGCCCAAGAGTGGTATGGCTGGGTCTTGAGGTAGATGTGTGTATATGATTGGTATTCTATATCCTTGGATCCCACTAATTGTGGATCAAAACATTTGCAAAAGAAATTTTGTCTATGATGAGCATGTTTAGCCTTTGTCCTTGTCATTATCTGCTAAGTGGTACAGCACGATTATCTGTATGATGCAGATTGTATTTGGAATGAGAATGATCTAGAGAAGATTTAAAGTGAAATGCAGGTTGTACATAGGTTATTCACACTCATAAATATTGTGCCTGTTATATAGAAGGATGTTTAGTATCCTAATGAGACTGGAAATCTATCCCTCATGGATACTGAGGGACATTTGTATGCCTATTGGTCAGAGTTCTACAGAGGGCTAGAACTGGTGAGAAGACTCTCTCTCTCTCTCTCTCTCTCTCTCTCTCTCTCTCTCTCTCTCTCTCCTCTCTTCCTCTCTTTCTTCTCTCCTTTTGATAAGTAAATGAGAGATGACTGAGTAGGAAAATTGGCTCCTGTGATGATGTGATGTGATATCTCTTTCTCCCACAATCCAAAAATAATATTGATTAAAAATCAGTATTGTTTATATAAAATTAACAACCTGATTCTAACATTTATGTAAAAGGTGCAAAGCATCCAGAATAGAACAAAGTTAGAAAATGTGGCTTATCCGACTTTCAGGCTCTACTGCAGTGATAAAGGAAGCAGGACAGTAAGAATTATGGTGTAAGAAAACTGTGCCAACGGAACAAAACAAGTTCAGCAGTCATCTCAGAGTTCTGTAACTGATTTGTGACAAATGTTTCAAGTAATTCAATAAAGAAAGAAAGTATTTTCAACATATAGATAGGATAATGAGACATTGCATGGAAAAATACTAAACTAACTTTCTCTCTCATATCATTAACAGAAGATCCACTAAGAACTAAGTAGGCAGGCTGAGGTTTGGCAGGTAGCCTTTACAAAATGTCTAACCAACAAAGGTCTTATATTCAGAACAGAGAATAAACAATAAAGAATCCCTACAAATCGATAATAAAAAGACAGTTTAAAACTAGCTGAACAATTTTAACAGATACTTTACAAAGGAAACTAACGGGATAGCCTACATAAATGTGAAAACTCATGAATTCAATTAGTTACTAGGGAGTTGTAGTGGAAAACTGCAGTGAGACGTGACTGTAACTCCCAGGTTGGGTACAATTAAAATGGATTTACAGCAAGTTTTGCTGACAATATGGAGCAACTACAGTTTCCATACATCATTAATGGGAGGCTAAATGCTGCAAAGTCCAAAGGAAATATTACTTTGACTTTTAAATAATTTTATTAAGTTGAATGTCTGCCTATTTGATGATCCTTTTCAATACTGGCCCAACAGAAATGTACATACTTGTCCCCCACAAAGAATTAGTCAGGTATATTTGTAGCAGTTATATTCTTGCTAGTATAGAGCTAGAAACAACCCAACAGGGTGTGTAAATCACCTTGGTATTTGTACAGTGTATACAGTGGTATACACAGTGGTATACCACTGTATACAGTGTAATACAGTCCCCAAAAGGGAACAAAGCATGAACATTCCCAGTAACACTGATGGATATAAGCAGTATGTGAATGTAAGAGAAGCTAGATATAGAAAGCATGTATTATATTACTTAAAGGCATAAAGATTCACACATTCTATAGTTATAGAAATCTTTGCTGCCTTACCTTTGTGGGTGTGAATTGAGTGGGAGGGACAGTGGGGAGAGGTCTGGGGCATGAAGAACAAGAGAATGCTCTGTGGCTCTACTAGGGTAGTAGTTTTATAAAATCATGTGTTTCAAAATTTATCAAAATGTACAATTAGGAGTGAAAAATAAATTAATATGAACTAATAATAAAAAAAATTAGTTGCCATGAACAAAAACCCCTCTGTTTCTTCCTAGACAGTGCAGTAGAAGACATCCTGGTAATATAGGATTGGGACAGAAGTAGGGGACTTTTCAGCAGTTCTAGAAAGAAAGTCACTAGTTCTGTACAATATACCTGAGGCCTATGAGATTTCTTGGCTGTTGGTCTCTCCAAGTTGGAGGAGTGGTGGCACTAACTTGCAGCATCTTGGATCTGCTTCAAGGTGACTCAGAGTTCATTTCCTCTCTGATTCACAGCTCATTTAGGAGAACATCATTCAGGAATAGCTCAAATTCCAAATAGTTGATTGAGCACTGGTCGTAGAGAAAGCATCATCCCCCCCTTGCCCTGAGTTCAGGCCATTTTTGTCATATTCTTTACCTTTTTGACTTTAGCTCTAGGATAAGAAAACCCCATCAGATCATTCATGCCAAGGATACTGGCCTGGGAACAGAAAGGTGC
Source organism: Peromyscus eremicus (assembly GCF_949786415.1). Taxonomy (NCBI): domain Eukaryota; kingdom Metazoa; phylum Chordata; class Mammalia; order Rodentia; family Cricetidae; genus Peromyscus; species Peromyscus eremicus. Next base: position 50,299,685 of record NC_081427.1, read on the forward strand.
GGAATGAGGAAGCATGCTCATTATCTCATAACTGAAAGTGAATGCTGTCTCTCTTTGTCATAATGGGACGAAGCATACCAAGTCACCAGGTCATATTTTGTGTCTACACAACAAGTGCCTTTTTTGAGGCCATTCTGGGATATCTGTGCAGCAGAATGGCTATCTACTCTCCTTCTGGCTCTTCGTGTGTGTGTGTGTGTGTGTGTGTGTGTGTATACTTTCAGGATTTATTAAGAATTGGCCTTTCCATTCAGAAAAGACAAGAATGTTTTCACATAAACCTTGAACACAACCTGGAGATGAGACTTCTAGGACGATTTTACTAGAATGCTTAGATCCTACATTCAGTTTTCTCTATTTTTAGCCTTTCCTCAGAAACCAACTCACTCAGCATAAAGCTTGCTGGGGAGGGGAGGAGTGTTACTCTCTTCTGTGTTATAGCTGCAGATAGCTGCCCTTGTTCCACTGAATTCCTTCCCACCTATATAAGGGCAAGTAACTCCAGTTAAACTCAGTAGGCCACATAGAGACTTCTTGAAAAGAGGGGTGCCAGTAGAGAGAGAGGGAGATGAGGAAGGGGAATAGGTGATGAAACTACTAAAATTTATTAAACAAAAATGTGGTGGTTTGAAAGAAAATGGCCCTAGATGGCTCCTAGGGAGTGGTATTATTAGGAGGCCTGGCCTTTTTGGAGTAGGTGTGGTCTTGTTGGAGGAAGTGTGTTTCAGTCACTTCCTGCTGCCTATGGATCCAGATATAGGACTCTCAGCTACCTCTCTAGCACCATGTCTGCCTGTGTGCCACCATGCCTCCTGCCATGACAGTAATGGACTAAACCTCTGAAACTGTAAGCCAGGCCCAATCAAATGTTTTCCTTATTAAGAGTTGCCATGGCCATGGTGTCTCTTCACAGCAATAAAACCCTAACTAAGACAAGATGTATGAAACTGTCAAACAATGAAAAAGGGAAAAAATAATAAAATGCTAAGAAAAAAGGTATTATTAAATTAACGTGTAACTTAACCAAGCCATAAACATGTAAATTTCTCAATTGTTCTTCCCATAAGCCTCTGGGCTTTTCTACTTTATCTGTTATCTTGCCCTCATACACTCATGGCCAAGACAATATCATGGGTGATATTGTCTTCCTTGAGACCCATTTCCACTTGGGCTACTTGGTAAAGTTCTGTGTGATAACTGCTCTTAAAGGCAGAGGCTATGCCCTTTTAACCTGCCTTTGAAAGTATAGTGTTTAGCACACCATAATAAATTTTAGCTGAAGGAATGAAAAAGTGAGAAAATCAATCAATCAACAAATTTAGCAACACGTTTAATTTATTTGTGTGTATATGTTTAGGTGTAAGTGAGTGCCAGGCATAGGTGTTATAGTACATGTGTGGATCTCAATCCATTCTCTCTTGCCGCCTTGTGGGTCCTAGGGATCAAACTTGGGTATTCATGTTTATATGCAAGAGCCTCCATGATACACAGGGAACCATATCGTTGGCCCAAGGACATTAATTTCTTGAAATTTATTTAGGCTGTAGGAAAAGATGGATTTTAAAAAAATCACTACATAATAATTATACAATCACAGAAGTTTTATTTTTTAAAGAAAAAGTGCTGTGATTATTTTATAAAAGAATTTCCACTTTGTGCAGAGGCCTACCCAGTACATTTAAAACTATTTATCCATGAATTTGTTTTTGATAACTGAGGTGAATGAATTAAGAGGTATGGATATGATATGTTTGCCTATATGACATAATTAGAGAGTTATACTTTATTATGTGCAACCTTGAGTCTGGGCCCATCTCAAAGGTCTTAAAAACTGTACATTGGGGTTTATCAGTCAAGGGGCTTAGGGACTTAATGTGGACACATTATATGTTTGTCTGGCTTTTGTAAAGAGGATTATCATGTCTTATCAGCTACATTACCTAGTGTTTAGTCTGAGGCCATGTTCGTAGCCAGCAGAATTGTCAGCATATGTTCAGCTACCCCAGATTTTTTTCCCCTCTCTGTAGAGATAGGGTCCTGATAACTTAAACACCAATATTGTTGTTAACTAATAAATGGATCTTATTTTGTTGTTTTTGTAAGTAGTGAAAACCTCATAGTCACATTCTGGGGCTTCATGCCTGGGAAAATGAAAGCTTGTGGGGCATAGGAGGATGCTAGTCTTCCCAAACACGGCCAGGTTACACCTCCCAGTGCACTGTCTTCTATTTTTTGTACTTGTATGTGCTTTCACGATGGGACGCAGAACCTCAGTGGCACTTACTTGGTCATTGTGTATTTGTCAGTCTCGTATCTCCCACATCTTGTACTTTGTGAGCAAGTGAATTGGCCAATGAGTGAATGAATGAGTTAGGGAAGTCAATGGACATCATATGCTATTTTGTCCCCTAATTTCTCCTCACTTCTGTGGCCTGCTACTCCCTGGCATTAAAAGTAATCCTTCTGTATGGACACCTAAAAAACTGTAATGGAGTGTTTTATCTGTACAGTTCTTGCATTGTTTACTTTCCATGTATCTTGTAGTCATTTAAGAGCATGTTTAAGTATTAACTGTCAATTTCTTGTCTATAGAAAGTATTTCTAATTTACATTTTCTTGTAGTATTATCAGCATTCAATTAGTGTGGCAGTTTGAATAATAACTGGCCCCGTAGTCTTGGGCATTTGAATACTTAGTCTTCAGTTGGTGGCACTGTTGGGATAGGGTTAGCAGGTAGGGCCTTCTGCAGGAAGTATGTCACTAGGAACAGGCTTTTAAAGTTCAAAGACTCACACTACTTCTAACTCACTCTCTCTGCCTTATGTTTATGGTTCAAGAGGTGAGCCCTCAGCTTCCTGTTCCCACTGCCATGCCTGCCATTAGATGCCATGTCTCCCGGTCGTAATGGACTCTTACCACTCTGGAGCCATAAGCCTGAATAAAATATTTCTTCTATAAGTTGTCTTGGTTGTGATGTTTTATCACAGCAATAGAAAAGTAACTAATATGATTAATTTAGCTTGCTGTATAAATGAGTCATAAAGAGATTCCTATGCTAAGGGCACATCATTAACTTCCAATGAGTATTCTATTGAGAAAGCAATAATTTTACCTCTACTTTTGTCAAATCAGTGAAGCATATAATCAGTAACAGCTGTTTTTCTTCCTGGCCAGGGGACCTGGCTCTGGTGGTTGTCCTGCTGAAGTGCGATGCCCTATAGATAAGTATATTCTTCTTTGAGATCCTAATACCATTATTCAAAAATTATTAGTTATGTTGCCCTTCCGTGAGAAAAACATGCTGATCTTCACAGAGTGCCAATAGACAAAATATGTTTTTAATTCTGAATCAATTTAGCTTTTGACTGATCAGCAATATGAGTCTGGTTATTAGACGGTCAAATCAAGTATGTGATTCTATGAACCTTGAGCCATTCATATTTGGCCCATCAATGACAGAGTTAAAAAGTTCCAGTATTTGTTCCATCCTTGGGGAAGATTTTGGCAATGAGTTTGTGAATTTTCACTGATTCCTTTGACATCCTCATTAAGCATGAAAATATACATGCTTCTCCCCAAAGAAAATTCCTGCTGACCCCTGCCTTGCTCCAATCTATTTTCGGAGATAAATACTGGAAACATATTTGCAAGTAGGAGCAAGTGGCTTATCTCTCAGAGAGGGCTGCTGGAGATAACTCCTGGGTTGTAAATCTCTTTGTTATTGTTGTTGCCCTGGGCGGAGAAAAGAACTAAACACAGGGTGAGCTATCCTGTAAGTAGATCAAGAGGAAAAAGACTAGGAAGAGGACGGTGAGGCAGGAACCACATCTGGATGTGTCCCGGAGGCCACAGGCCTGGAGGTTTCAGAAAGAGGGCAATAAAAAAGTAAGAGGGCCACAGTCTCAGTCCGCTTGGACATCTGTCACGATGTACCACTAACACAGTGATGTATGAAGACCAACTCTTGCCTCTCACAGTTGTAAACAATGGAAACTCTAAGATCTGGACACTGGTAGACTCAGTGTCTGGTAAGGGTGTGCATTTTGGTTTGCAATGGCACGTTGTCACATGGTGGAGGGGCAAGGTGGCTCTCCAGGATGTCCTTTACTAATGCACAAATCCCGTCATGAAAGTTCTCCTCTCATGATCTAATCACCTCCCAAGGCCGCAGAAGCTAACATCAACATCTTGAGGGTGAGAATATTAATATGTGAACTGTGGGGAGACAAATATTCAGACCATAGCAGAAGAATAAGGACAGAGAAAAAGAATAAATATTATTTGTTAAAGGGCTTATTGGAGGCCCTCAATATGCCGTTAATAGAGCAGGAAGGAGGGACAAGGACTATAGAAGAATATGAAAGCATTGGTAGAGACACAGGAGCTGGCCTATGATCTCTTTGTTTGAGAAATGAGCCCGTGTTCTCTGGAAATCATTTTCATATCTGTCACCTTTCCTTTTCCGTTCTGTTGACCCAGACTGAATCTAAGGACTTTTTCCTCTGAGTCATGGATAGGAAATAACTTCCTGTAGGTGGAGGATTTGGGAAAAATTGGCATGGCTGCCTCCTGGGCCCACTTCACATTCAGCTTCATTATTTTGTAGGATTTGACAACAATGAGTGCTTCTGCTTTGACTTTAGAAATATGTTCATGGCTTCCATATGTAGTGGAATATGACAAGAGTCTCTAAAAGATCACCTTCTTTAAAACACTAAAACGTTGATGAAGATGCATAAAAAGGAGAAATCTTGAGAAGCCAGAAAGTGACAATTTTGGTAGTGTGGAGGGCAAGGACAGTGTCTTTGTTTTAGATACCGAGCATTAATTTTGGAAGCTTTCTCTTTGCGTTGGGATGGGCTCATTTGTTGACGCTCAGTACAAGTCTGGAGAAAGATTACGTTTGTGCTTCTTCTGTGTTCCTCCTCCAGTATGTGATTTAGCCATGCAGCAGCCCCCCCCGCCCCGCCCCCGCCCCGCCCCCCCCCCCCCCCAGTGTAGCTTTCATGATAAACTGGGATTAATGTGTGCTGTGAGGGGAGGGTGCTTGGCTTCTGCCTCTTCCACTGCTTCAAGGGAAGAAGGGGAAATGTCACCGAGGGAGAGGTTAGAAAGCCTGGTCTCATGTGACCATTCTGTATTCTTTGCCATGTGACCTACACCATCACCCAACATTTCTGAATCTTTTCCAGTCTATAAAATGGTCTTAATAACATGTGCTTATCAGATGAAATATGTTGAAAAGCATTTTAAGTTACAGGGTGCTTACTAATAAAATACAATGTCACCAAGCCAACAAAGATGGGAAGGGGAAGCCAACTGGGAGTCAAGACAGGGACAACAACCTCTCTTTTTCATTATCTCTGTCCCTGTGCCTGTAGCTGTGACCTAATGAACCGGACTTTGGTGAGACCTAAGCACAGGCTGAACTAACTCCACCCGAAGCCAGGGATGGAGAGGAAAGAGTTCTCTGGAAATTGAACGTCTGGGATTCTCTTCAGCTTTTCAATTTTTTTTTTTTTTTAAAATTTGGCCCAGCACATATTTAACACCCAGTGAATGCACACTACAACTTCTAATCTCTCCTTTCAACCATATATTATTAATGCTGCTTATGGCCCAAATCACAAACAATATCAGAAAATCTCTTTAAGAAAAAAAATACAATTTTTATCAAAAAAATAGTCAAATGAGCATATTTCTAAGGACCATCGAGGACCCTAGATATAGACTATGCAAGCAAAGGTTTTTGAGGCTTAAATATCTTTGAGATGATGGAATAATCATGTCTCTATTATGTCCACTGCTGAGTTCTGCAACTGCTGTTTGTTTTGTGTATGCATGCACATATCTGTGAATTGCTGACCAGATAATCAGTCCATTCATTTACACACACACACACACAAAAAAAAACTTTTTAAAGAAATGTATGACACACATATGATTTCACACAAAAAAGTTAAACTGACTTAAAAATAATTTGAATCATTAATTTGGTTACTAATTTAAATCAACTTGGCTTGTGTTTTAGGGTATATTTTGAAGTTATTTGAGAATCTTTGAATTTGTGACACATCAAATCACTTTTCCAGATTACTCTCAACTCAAAGCTGCCCATAGGATTCATGTGATGAGATGTGTTATTCTAATCACAGACTACTTTACTCTCTCATCTATAGTGACAGAGCTGCACTGAGTCCAGTCCCCTGCCCTGAACTGGCTGCATGGATATCATCTCAATGGGTTAAAAACTGCCCCCAAGTTAAAGGTCTACAGAAATCAGCTCCTGTCACCTGGCTTTGCAGACCGCCAACCTTGTTAGCCAGGATTAACCTAAAATCTTCAATAAGCTCCCGGGAGAGTCTTAAAATTTCAGAAAGCTATCTAGAAAGCATTTGCTAGCTTCACTGATTGCTTTCCACCTTTTGGAAATTTGTGCTTATTTTGCTTTCAGTAAAACTAACAGAACCTTCCAGCCTGAGCTAAATGTCTGCCACATCCTACTTAGCGGGTTCTCTGTGCCTCATCAACTACACACAACCTCCTTGCTCAACATCCACAGCAGAAAGGCCACTGGGAATGGATGATAAGAGACTGTGCAGTGGGTGTGAGAACCCTATAACATTTTTTACCTGTATTGTAGAAAATATGGAAAATGTATATAGTGAGTATACATATCGAGAAAGTAGAAGTTAATATTGTAGAATGCACATGTAATTATTATCATCTGATACATTTCCTTCTATTTTCACCATTAAGTAAAAAATGATTATTTTCTTATAGCACTTATAGCACATTAATTTCTTTCAGAATATTAATCAATTTTGAAATTTTATAAACTTTATTTTAAAAAACTGCAAATAAAAAAATCACACAGAGAAAGTAACCATACCTGATACTTGTACCTCTCAACGAATGTCTGTTCAATTTGAGCAGCCATTTCAGATGGAGGTTGTATAGCTTTGCAGTGAATTTCACAATAAAGTATATTTTATGGACTTATCCACTACCAAAACTGAAAAATCCATGACAGAATTAGAATTAGAAAAACAATTAGCTTTCTGTCCTCTCTCATAACTTGTGTACACTACCTGTGTTCAGTCCTTCCTCACCCCCTTTACTTAGCATCTCTTGTTCTCCCTTCTACATGTCATACTGTACCTACATGTATGTTTATCTACATATGAATATATTATCAGTTAGAGTCTACATATGAGGAAGAGCATGCAGTTCTTTTTTTTCTTTCTGAGATTGTGTGGCTTTGCTTAATATTATATATTTTTTAAACACCACCTAAGAGAATAAATGGTAGAAAATAATGTAGGGGATCCTCAAAAATTATATAAACTTTCTTATAATCTGGTGGTGCTTTCTCTGGGTATTGTCCAAAGGAAATGAAGTCACTATGTAAAAGAACTATTTGTACTCTGTGTTCACTGTAGCTTTATTCCCAACAGCCAACATGTGAAATCAACCAAACTTCATCAATGGAGGAATGAATGAATAAAGAAAATGTGGAAGATAAGCAATAGCATGCCATTCAGTGTGAAAAAAGACTTTGTTACTTGCAACCACATGGATAAATCTGGAAGAAATCAGGTTAATTGAAATAAGCCAGATATAGAAAGATAAATATCCCATAATCTTCAAATTCTTCTGTAGTTGGAAGTTTCCTGTGTCCCACAGCCACTCAGACCCAATTAAACACACAGAGGTTTATATTATTTTATAACTGCTCGGCCATTGGCTCAGGCTTATTACTGAGTAGCTTACATTTAAATTAACGCATAATACTTATTTATGTTTAGCCACGTGTCTTGGTACCTTATCTCAGTTCTGCTTTGTCATCTTGCTTCCTCTGTGTCTGGCTGGCGACTGCTGACTCAGCTCTTTGTCTTCCCAGAATTCTCCTCATCTGCTTACCCTGCCTGTACTTCCTGCCTGGCTACTGGCCAATCATCATTTTATTTATCAACCAATCAGACCAACACGTATTCACAGCATACAGAACGATATCCCACAGCATTCTTCAAAAGTGGTACTCATAGAAACATGGAGTAGGATGGAGTAGGATGGTGATCCCTAGCAGCATGGGGAAGTAGAAAGGTGCTGGCAGTGCTCAGAGGCTCCAATGTGTCAGCTAGACAACACAAACAAGCTCTGGGGTTTCAGCCTACAGTGTGAAGATGACTGTTAATAACAAGACGTCCTTGAAAAGTGCTAAGGAAGTGGATCTGATTTTTTTGTTTTTCGACTTTATTGCTACGTGACTGACAAAATTTGAATGCATGCAGTGGGTATCACGTGAGCTTCTGATGTACATTTTATGAAATGATCTTCACAAACCAAAGCCATATAGGTTCATTTGTTTTGTTGTCATCATTGAGCTGTGCATGCGTGTATGAAAGCATCACACCGTATGCTGCAAATATGAGTGACTTAAGTTTGTCAAGCATGCCGGAATAAAGAAAGAGGGAAAGCCAAGAGGAAAAGAAGCTTCAGAGCTCCAGAGAAGTTGTCCAGAGTCTTCCTGCTGCATAACTGAAAGAAAGAAGCAGTCAGGCTTCTGTGCCCAAGTCCACACTCAGTACTCTCCCTGTGAGTTTGGACCACCAGCCTTCAAATCCTCCAGTGCTCTCTCTGGCTTCCAAAGTCCACAGAGAAGAAAGAAGTAACAAGAAGGGGACACACACAGAGCATCTGTTGTGCTTGACTCTGAACTTTGCTTTCTCCTGTCCACCTATCCTTCCCACCTTTTCAGCATCTCCAACAAAAGCAGCTGCTGCTCCCGTCTCTCTGCTACCATGTACACATCATTGTCATACCTGCGCTCTCAAGATCATTCCCTTGGTCTCCCTAGTGAACTCCCTGATTCTGCCATCAGCTTTCATGTTGAAGAAGCCAGTGTTGCTTTTCCAATATAAGTCTCACCAGGCCTGATTCTGTCAATCTGAGGCTCCACCATACAAAGCTAGCCCCAAAGTCCCTACAGTGGTATCCAAGGCCTAGAGTGTCTTCACCTCGATTTCAGTGACTTGAACTTGATACTTATTTTCTTGCCCACTCTGCTCTAGCCACCTGGCTGGCGTTTTCATTAATTTTATAGGAAATGCAAGTGTGTTCTTATCTCAGAGCTTCTGTAAGTGACTCTCCTGCCGGTATGGCCATTCCATCAAATATCTTCCTATTCGGAAGCCATTGTTAATTTATGTAAAGATGCTATGGCTTATAGCTGTTGCCACCTGGTGACTACTTATTGTCTCTAATCTTAATTCCTGCTTTCTTGCTGTCCTCTGCTCCAGGAAGGTGGGGATGGTGCCTATTTTGTGTACTGCTGTGTGAGGCCCCAAGTAGGTCTCAATAAATGTTTGTTCAATGGGTGAATGAATGTGCACAACAGTCTAGGGCAGTAGAGATTACCCCCTGTTTTCTGAAATGAGGTCACCATTTCAGAAGGATATAATGTTTTGTGTACACAGAGTTACTAATAAAAAAACTAAAAGCAAGCCCCAGACAGCTTTTCCAGTCTGAGTAGTAGGGAGCTTGGAATAGAATTTCAAAATGGTTTTCCAGACAAAGCATGCATTATAACCTTATCTTTCCTAACATTTGGATTACTTTAAAAAGAGGTTATTTAGGAACAAGTACTGTCTTACCCTGAAGAAATGTTCTTTTGATGGGATTTCGGATACCCTGGCAGGTTGTACCCAGTGGCAGCTTGGGGCAGAGATCAGTCATGCTGCTCATCCTTGGGTTGGGCTTCTGTTGGCTCCCTCCTGTGAACTCTGGAGGAACAGATTATTGGCCAAGCTCACTTGAATATGAAATGTGCTTATGTGGCATTCTAGCTCTGGCTCCCTTAAATCCCCTTTCATTCCACGTTATAAAAAACGATCAGTGGGGGCATCAAATAGACATCCTGTTGTTGTGTCTGGCCTGCTACTTAAAAGGCTTCCACAGGAGTAAGTGGGGGGCAATAGGTTGCTTAATGTTTCTTCCTACAAGTGTGAGAGTTGGTGACAAGCTAGTCAATGAAGGGACAGGTTCTTCAAAATGAGAAAGTACTAACACAGTGGTCTTCAACTTTCCTAATGCTGCAGCCCTTTAATATAGTTCCTTACGTTGTGGTGACCCTCAACTGTACAATAATTTTCATCGCTACGTCATGACTGTAATTTTGCTGCTATTATGAATCATAATATAAATATCTGTGTTTTCCAATGTTCTTAGGTGACCCCTATGAAAGGGTTGTTCAACCTCCCCACAAGAGGCGAGACTCATAGGTTGAGAACAGCTGCTCTAAAGGCAAGCAAAAGGAGGTCAAAGCTAAAAAAGAATTTTGACTTTTGAATGCAGGTTTACTTGTAAGGAAAGTGTGCATACATTCTCTTCGGATATGGTATCTTCTCTTCTTTCAAGAAAAATTACATTTGGTGTGCTATTTTTCCTGGCTGTTTTATGCTGTTTCATTATTTCCTGTAGGTGGAAATAAATGAGGACAGCCTGACAGACACCATTTGGCCTGTACTTGGGTGTTTCAAGAGCCTCCAGGTCATGAAATCTGTAGCCAAATGTAACTGGCTGGCAGATCACACAAGCAAATTCTTCTGTTCACTTTTGAGGATGCCTCTCAGAGGCAGTTGCATTCGGTTTGCAAACAGGAACTGGCACTTTTTGCATACACGTAATACAGGACCGCCGTGGATGCACTTGAGGCATGCATTGAGAGCTAACTTCATATGGTCTATCCGCATGACACAGCGTGGGCATGAGGACCGGATGGAATAGGTAGAGACATCTTAGAGGAAAGACTTATGTATCTGTTAGCTTCAAGGTCCATCATAAATAAACTGGTGAGGACTGAAAAGATATGGGAGGCCAAATACAAACCTGAGACCAAAACTCCGAAGAAGAGGTCACCTGGGAACTGGTCTAGGGACCTTTGTCTTTGAAGGTCCTTTGGGGCTGCTGAGTGATGAGTGTTACATGGTTGCTGAAGGCAGATGGGCATCCCTCTGTTCCTCACTGTATCTTATAATCACGGCTTACTTGTAAATAAATGTTGCTGTATTAGAAAGTCTGTCTCTAGATCATTCTCTTTCCTGTTTGCCTTTTTGTACTCTCTCCTGCACCTGATCACGAGAAGGATAAATAACGGGGCATTATTTTACATAAGTTATCTAGTTATAAATGTTCTCACAAATGTGTTAAATTTACTAAAAGTAGCATAACTGATGACCCATACTCTGTTATTTAATAGCAACCAATTAGTAACCTCTCCCTCTGGTTTCTTGCCTGGGGACACATCTTCCATTAAAGCTGTAAGATCAGTAGGGGTGCTGGCAAGCACCCGTGAGCAGGCTGCACAGGTTGTCGGGTACACTGTGGGAAAGACGTACAGAAGAAGAGAGAGACGCTCAGGAAAATGGATTCTACAGGCGCCGATCACCTGAAACGGTGCTTAATCCTCCCTAAAGCTTTATTATTGTGAAAAATCGAGACTGTGAAACCATAGCATCTTCTCTTAAACGCAGCTGTAAACAATATAAACCCATCTGCCATTCTTTTAACCATTGGTTTTCTCAGACTTCTGTTTCACGGGGCACAGGAAGTAAATGTCTGGGTTTGCAGTTGCAATGTCTCCCCGAAGGCTCATGTGCTGAGCATGATACTCAGTGACAGAAATGGCTAGAATTGGGGCTTTGGGGAAGTGACTGGATGGTAAGGGCTCTGGTCTCCTTAATAGGTTGATTCATGCATGAGTTTATAATTTGATAGGCTATCAGGATGTGGTAGAAACATGGGAGATGATATGTAATTGAGGGGAATGGATTGGTGGGAAGGGTGTGCCCTTAGGGGCTATATCTCATCCCCGACTCCTGATCTTACCATGAAGTGAACAGCCTTGATCCTATGAAGTTCTTTCTCACCACAGCCTAGAAACAGAACAGGACCACAGACAGAAACATCTAAAATTATTAGTAAAAGAACCTTCCCACAGGTGCATTGTTTTTTAATATTTTACCACAGTGGTGGACAGCTGATTAATAGAGTAAATAAATGAATTTAAATTACCGTCACGCCCTGCAATTTTAGTGGTGGGCAGAGGTAAAATTCTGTTTCAAAATGATACTGACAAGGAGAACACAGCTGCGTATCAGCCAAGGGAGGGAATTGAACCTGAACATCACCTGTATACTTGAGGTGTAGTTTTTGGTGGATTGTGTTAGTCAGGATTCTCCATTGTGGGTGGTGCCACTCCTGCGTAAATGGCGTTGGGTATTTAAGAAGACAAACTGAGCAAGCTATGAGGGGAAAGCCAGTAAACACTCTTCTAAGGCCTGTGCTCCAGCTTCTGCCTCCAGGTTCCTGACCCTGCCAAGTTTCTGCCCCTACTTCCTTCCATGATGAGCAGTGATGAGGAAATGTAAGCAAAACAAACCCTCTCCTCCTCAAGATGCTTTTGGCCACAGTGTTTCATTATGGCAATGGAAACCCTGACTAAGACAGAAACCAAAACAAGGATTTTAGCTGACACTCTGATGTATTATTTTCATATTTATCATATGTGACTTTCCTCCCATTTTGGGATCACATTTGCATTTCTAGTTGCTGATTAACAATCAAATAATTAAACCATTAACAAAATTAAGAAAATAAAACACCTGTTTCTCATCTTCCATTTTAAGCAGATGTTCAAATTTCACCCTACTTGTTGTGACTGTCTTCTTTGTGAAGAGCATCGTGTCGAGTACCAATATTCCTCCCATCTTGGCTACAGCATCTCGACAGTTATTTAGAAAAATACTTTTAAAATGATGCTTATCCTACCCCAAACAGCATTACCTAAGAATTGCAAAGGACCTTAGTGGCTTCACACTCCGATTTCCTTGAAGAAGTCAGTGGATATTAGAAAGCAGGCTGGGTTTGGGGGAATATGGTAATTGGCTACATAACAATGTAGGCTTCACTACATTGAACTCTGTGAAGACTGCATGAGTGCCAGGAAGGGGATGACTCACAATGTTCATGTGCAGAGTTTACGGTATCTTCAGGCCCCATCTGCCGATCTTCATTCCTGTAGCAGTCAGGTTAATCCAAGCCCCTGTGGACACTGGGTATTTGCCAGTGGCTGGCTTGCGGGCCACCCTCCCTTTTAACTTACTCAGCCCTCAGTCACAACATACATCAGACCTCTGAGGGCCATCAAATCTCTCCTGGGCTCCCTGCTGTATTCACCTCCAAGTGAGCTTGGGTGAGATCTTCTGGTTTCTAAGATCATAACTGTAGTCAGAATCCTTAACACATTTGTCCACGTTTTCTTTCCTCCGTTTTGTTCTATGAGGTTTACATGAAATGAGTCACTAAATTTCCATAGCATCCCTACCACAGGGTGTCATAGTCATTCAGACTTTAGAAAACGAAGTGCAGGTGTGAAAAAAAGTCCAGATGACTTGCTCTGGGTTTTATGTTTTGTTTTGTTTTTGCAGCTATTACGTGTCAAAACTAAAGTTTGGTCTTGGGTCACCTCTCTCCAAATTCAGCATGTCACCACCCCCATCCTACTTTCAGTGTGGCCTTTGATGACAAGAAATAGACAATCAAATTCACTTGGGAACTTGGTACTTTCATTAGTTCTTAATGCACAGGATACTGATGTTCTGTCAGGTTCGTTAGCAGTCAGTTTGGGCCTCTTTGTAACATGTCTTATTCAGAAGTTATCTTGAAATTGAATTATCTGTAACACAAATACATTTCTCCACAATAGCCATGTCCAGAAAAAAAAATCTCTACTGTTTAAGCCACAATAGAAATAATCTTATTTGCCATAAGATATAAAGAGAAAAAGCAATACCATCACAATATTAGTTAAAAAAATTCAGTAAAGAAAAAAGCCAAATTTTATTACATTTTAATTTGAAATGATTGAACTTGCAAGAAAAGAAAATGAGGAAAGCTCATAGGAAAAACATGTCAAGAGGATTTTGGAAGTGGGAATACTTCCCAGGGTTTTGGAAGCAGACACTTATGCCACACCATCTAATTTCATTCCAAGTTTAAAGGCTTTCACTGAAGGTCATGTAGCAGGTTGGGTAGTCGTGATCTGCGCTTTTATACCTTTAGCATTGCAAAGCAGCACAAATGCTTTATGTTTCATTTACTAATTCATTTTCTTCTGTGAGTCAACAGTAGCACCATTGACTCAAACCAAGCTGGTGGAAGCCAGCAGGCAGGCAGCTAGAAGAAGCCAGTTCTCCCATGGGGGGTTTTTACAATTTAGCAAGTATTTTACCTTCCTCTGATGTAAAGTGTATTTTTTTTTTTTTTTGCAGCTTGCAAATGGATTAGGCATGCTTTTGCGAAAATGACATTAAAATCCTTTCATAGAATACAAAAGTGAAGGCACTGGGTAATTATTATTTTTTTTTTTTAAGTAGTACCGTTGTCCTTTCTGTTCTTTAATTTTCCTGCCGATGCTGAGACCTCTGCAGGGCCTCTTCTTTTTAAGTCTGTTGTTCCTGGGTGTTATTACAGGGCATGTGAGCATGGCTTCAGATGATCCGCTGGGCATTATGAGTGCGACAAGCTTGCCCAGTTATTAGGTTCTGACCTGTCCCTGTTCCACATTCTTGCTTCACGGCACAGTTAGTCACTGGGGTGGAAAACCATGTTTTAGTCCCCATAACAGAATGCTTCTTTATAATTCGTGGAACTGGAGTTTAAACTGACCCTTGCTGGCAGAGAGGAGGAAGTCCTGGATTTGACGCTGTTAAGGGAGTGGGAGACGCTGCTATTTTCAGAACATGTCACAAGGTCATTAATTAAACACCAAAGCAAGTAATATGAACCGAATCAGGACCGGTTCACGTGAACTCTCCTCACCCCTGCCCCAGGCTCCCACTTTGGCCCGTGTTAAATGCACCCAAAACTTCTGAAGTTCCGATCTCAACACTCAACACCGCAGATAATAACGTAATTTTCCTCTGCTTGGAAGAGAAGGAACAATGGAACTCCGCAAATTGGATTATTTTCACTTTTATTACCTAGCTAGTGATATCGGCATAATTGACTTAAGATACCTACTGATTTGGAGCGTTCATGGCATAATGCTTTGCAAGTTCTGCTTATGTGGATCCCTTTGAAGTTAGTCCTGGAATGACTTTGTTCTCTGAGGGTGTTGGGTTGATCTCCTAAATGGACATTAATTCCCCAGAGGGTATGAAATCGGACTTCCATGAAGTTCCCTGTGAAGCAATGCATACCACGAGGTCCTACTTATTTTTTACCTTCTACTCAGAACTGCAGCCCTGAAATATTTCAGTGAAATTGTTTCATTGCATCATTGGGTTCAAATCAGTGGCTGCAAAGCCTTTGCTCCCGATTTCAAGATTTTTAGGTCCCAAGCGAATCAGACTAATGATTTCTTTCTGCTGAGTTGAAGTTCGGAGAGATGCTTTTGAAATTTTATAAAGTAACATTTCAGAGAAGTTCTTTCTGATTTTTTTTTCCCCTGGGATATGGCAAGCAAGTGGAGGAAAAGTGGCTGGGATTCATGCTACTTTTATTGTATAAATATTGACACTTAATTTCAAACTGATATTCTTGAAAGTTTTATGTATGTGCCTTGAAAAACACTATATAAGCATACACTATTCTTTCCCCACCAATACCCGTGTGTGTGTGTGTGTGTGTGTGTGTGTTTGTGTGTGTGTGTGTGTGTGTTTGTGTGTGTGTGTGTGTGTGTAGTTACAGGCACCCTCAGCCATGCCTGGCTTTTTTACCTGCTGGAGATTTGAACCTGGGCCCTCATGCTTGCATAAATTCACACAGGAGACAAGGCTTTGTGTGTATGTGTGTCGGTGAGGAAATGTGTATATTAAACTGTAGTGAGGCGATCCACACAGACACAGGCAGCATCATTCCTAGGCTGAAGTCTCCTCCGCTTGTGTATGACAGAGAGCTGAGCACCAGCACTTCTCTGTCTCTGTCCTTGCTGTGTATAAAACATGGTTGCTTCACGTTTCTGCTGCCACGACTTCCTTGTCATTATGGAACTTGCTCTCAAACTGTGAGCCACAAGGAACTCTTCCTCCCTTCCTTCTCTTTTGCCTGCTCTTTTATCATAACAAGGAGACCCATAATACACCAACCTATCCTAACCACAAGAGTCTTGACTACTACAGGCTTGAAAGGTCTGATTTTGTCTAATGGAACATGTATGCCTCTCATATTCACAATATCATAAATTCTTCACAAAGCTCTTGCAAAATTTGTCTTAAAACACTGGTTTCGAATGGCATGTTTGGTAGTATTAGACAAGACAGAGTAGATTCACTATGTATGTATACAGTACTCATACATTATGTTCTTATGTATATATATATATGGTAAAAAGCAAACATATTTGATCAGATTAACTACCAATACATGCTTCTTTTTGCATATTTTAATTATCTATTTTTCTGATAATTTCTTTGATGCCATACAATGTAGTTTTATAGTAAAAGTTACCTTAGCAATCGCTTTTGTGTTTTTGCAAAAGTAAATTGGCATTAGAAAAATCTTACTTGCTGTGTGATTTTAAGGAAGCCCCATCAGGTTTGTTTGTTTGTTTGTTTTGGTTTTGGTTTTTTTTGGTGAGGCTCATATTTTAATTTGCAGAGTAGGAGACACAATACTGGTTGTGTCTACAGTGAGAATCATAGGTGAGATGCTAACGCATAGTTAAGCACTGATGTGTAAATTCTCATTGTGGAGGGCTATCTGAATGGTCCGGACCATTATTAGCGTTGGGGAGCTCCAGATTTCCATGTGATGGCTCATTACAGTGCCTAGAGAGCTGGGATGTGAAATCTCCATTTCTCAATCAGAGACCTTGGCCAATTATCCAGGATATCACCCCACTGGGGATACATAGGGTGTGGACCACGTTGCTTAATTGATTCCCATAGGCAGGATCAGCTCCTCAAGAGACACGGTTTCTATGAATCAGATAAGGGCTGGCCCCATTCACCTCCACGCTCCTAATTCTCAGAATGTAGAATTCTAAAATTAGAACAGGGGAAACTCTTCTGGAACGGAGCTGAGACTGCAAATGAAAGCATCAAGATTATTTAGCATTAGCATCTTGCAGCCGAGCGTTTGTAAGGAAAAACAAACGCAATCACAACCAGTGTTTTGAGTAGGCTCCAATTTTCCACAGGAAATGGAGAACTCTGTTCGCTTCAGCTATAGAAATTGCTATTATTTATTTCCTCATCCATATGCTTTGTGTTTGGTAACGTTCCAAGAGTCTTGGGCCCTTAGGTCATCTATTTCCCTAAGGTCTGTGTTCCTTCCTTTTTTTTTTTTTCCTACTGTTCCCACAGGTTCCTAATGATTCCCTTCTTCTTTGTTAGTTTTCTTCCTCATAGTCTCTGGTCCTATCTCCTAGCTTGCCTTTGGTTCCTTATGTGTATAACTGAAAGTCCTGTGAATTAAAATCGCCAACTCTAATTCTACTACCCTTCCCTCCAGGACCAATGACTTCTACGTGGGGAGAGTGAGGGATGGAAGAGCCATGTGTAGTGATGAAGGCATGATCTGTTACCAGAGACCAACCATTTTGGATAGAATACTACTTCTCTCAAACAAGGCCTGACACTTGTTCTTTTCAGTCTTTCCCTGAAAAGTCCTTTCCCATCATGCCTTATGCTTTTCTCCCAGAAGAATAGCTGAGCTGGCTTCTCCTTATGGACCCCTTGTGGTTGTTTTCTGCCTGCCTGCCAAGGCTTTCTACTTCCTCTTTTCTGATGCCTGCGTGATGGCTGCACAGCTCTCTCGTGCCTCTCAAACTCTTTATATACTTTTGCTGCCAGGTTAGGGATGATTCATGATTTCTATATCCAAAATGTTAGTTGGAAAAAGATGGCTCTGGTTTTCCTGGTCTCATTTGGCTCATGCCTTCTCTGTTCCAAGCCAGAGAAAAGTGGAGATTTTTGCTAGCTCTTGCCTGGTTCTGTTTGCTGTTTCCTAAGGCTTCAAGGCATGATATGGAATCATGATCGGAAACATCAATATTTCCTATTGGTTATTCTCCTCATTTACAGTCAAAAGCAGATAAATGTATGATTTTTTTCAATGCTCTTGCCTTCAGCCAAAAAAAATGCATTAATGATGTGTGTGGAATTGAAACTCTTCCTGTAGTCTCATCAAATTATTTTGCATCCCTGATGTCATCTATTTGCTTTTAGACCCTATCACGTCCTATCTTCGTATAGTTAGAAATGTTGTTTCTGTTTTCAGATTAGAGCCTGCTTTTCCTGTCTTTTGCTATGTCATTTCTAATTGTATCTCCCGACCCCTACAAGACCACCCAGAAGAACTGCTTCCTTTTTGGAGTGTTTACAACCTTCCAAATCTTGTACATCATAAATGAAAAATAGCTGGGTATCTGAACTTTGCAAGTATAAATCTTCAGTGGGGGAGTGAATATGATGTATGACTTGCACAAATGCAATGACATTTTTGACATGACTGCTTGTTCTTATAAATTCAAGTGATTCTTGACCCAGTATATTATAGCCTGAACCAACAGAAAACCCCTCAATATTTTAAGTGTGACAAGTTACTTTCTGCCATATTCTCTATAGGATTTTGTAATATCCTTGATAGTAACAATGTGTTGCATCTTTCATTCAAATTTATGACTGATTCTCTGCTTACATTTGAAGAAATGAAAAAAGTACTTTTACTGGTACTATTTAGGTTAAATATTCAGACCGAAATTTCTCATTTAAGCAGAGAATTTGGCAAACTCAATTTCAAACATCATCATAAGCTGTTCAGGTATATTATAATGGGTGTATAATTTTATTACAAAGGAAGAAAAATAATTGAAAATAATACATGTCTAATGACCCGAACACAGTCTTTTTTTTTTTTTTTTTTTTTTTTTTTTTGGTTTTTTGAGACAGGGTTTCTCTGTGTAGCTTTGCGCCTTTCCTGGAACTCACTTGGTAGCCCAGGCTGGCCTCGAACTCACAGAGATCCGCCTGGCTCTGCCTCCCGAGTGCTGGGATTAAAGGCGTGCGCCACCACCGCCCGGCCCGAACACAGTCTTAACATTAGTTTTGTTAATGAACACCCCCAATGCATTAGTTTTTTATTAGTTCCTTGAGAATTTTGTGCAATGTGTTTTGGTCATATTTACTTTCTCCTTACTCCTCACAGGTTCACTCCCTTCCCATCACATCCCATTTGTGCTTCCAACGTATTGTTGGACACGTGACTTACCTGGTCAACTTACCAGTGGTAATATTCTTTGAGCAAGCTGACACTCCCTCTCCCAGGAGCTACAAATAAATAGCTCCTTGCCTGGGGGTATGGCTTCATTCCCATTTCTTCTCTCCGTGGTGGTATTGGTAGGGCCTGAGCTTTCATGGGGCTTGTGCATGCTATACCAACTGCTCTGAGTTCATATGAGCACTTACCCTGTTGTATTCAGAGGGCACTGTTTCCCTGTAGCCATCCATTGCCTCTGGCTCGTACAGTCTTTCCACCTCTTCTTTCATAACGATTACCGAACCTTGGGATGAAGGGGTGTGATACAGATGTTCCATTCTGGGTTGAACATTCTGAAGTCTCTTATTCCCTGCACCCTGGCCACTTGTGGCTTTCTGTGCTAATCACTGTTTGCTGCAGATAGAAGAGTCTTCTAGTTTTTGCTGACAGTTGTGAGATAATTATATACATATAAATATATAAATTGAATATGAAATCTATTAATATAATATGTATTATAATTGATATGTAATCTCTCCTTCTCTCTCTCTGACTATATATATATTGAGATCATTAAGAGTCAGTTTAATACTCTGCCCATTTAGCAGCGTAATAGTAGTAGGTTCTACCATAAGACCTATTAACTTGTGTAGCCACAGGTTCTTGGCCCAAAAGTGGTGTCAGATATAAGTTTCATCATGTAGAGTGGGACTTAAATCCAAATTTTAAAAATGTTGGTTATTCCCATAATACTCATGCACTATTGCACCATTGGGCATGTCTTGACAAGCCAGAAATTATAGTAACTCTCAGGGTTCACATGGAGGTAAAATTGATGATTACTTTTCTCCTATGGTAGTATGCATAGCACCTTCTCGCACTATAGAAGTTAGCCAGTAGGGATGAAGTTTCCAGGACAACCGGCTTGGTATCTTCATGTTCTGAGCCTCAAGTCTATGGTATCTTCAGCAACAGAGTATTACTGTTAAATCTGTCAAACAGTGGTGGGTAAACCAGTAGCATTGGCAATAGCCTGTAGTGGTTGGGGGGGGGTGTCTATGACCCTCAGTGGTCATCAGCTCCAAAAGAGGCAACCCATTCCTTGTACTGAGCATTTTATTTGTTATCCTGTGGTTAGGGTAACAACTATGGGAATTGTTATCACATTATGAGATAACTCTCTCTGTGCCTTTGTGTCTCTGTCTCTGTCTTTCTGTCTCTCTGTCTCTCTCTCTCTCTCTCTCTCTCTCTCTCTCGTGTGTGTGTGTGTGTGTGTGTGTGTGTGTGTGTGTGTGTGTGTGTGTATGTGAAGCTTCTACAGCAGTAGGCAGCTTTCCAACATGACTCTTTGGAAAGGTCATTAATGCACCCTGCCCTCCCATCTGCCACCCCAATTTAACCCTTTCTGTTCCATTAATCTCCTTTAGGTCTTTATGCACTGTGCTCATTTCTTGGCAGTAGGGTTTCATATAAAAACAATAAACTATATTTAAAGAACTAATTACTTATGCTGGGCCCTGTATTAAACAGCAAGCTATGGTACCTGACTTTATTCTCAGAATAACTATAGTAGATATGGTTATTGTCATCTTTGTTGTACATATTTGAGACTGAGATGTAAAAGAGTAAGAGAACAGCTTGAAGTATAGAGGCTGAGAAGATAGACTACTCCAGGGCTGATGTCTTGCCTTCAGCATCTTGTCAACATGGAGGAAACCTTGCCTAAGAAGAGACTGGGAGCTCCCCACACTGGCTGCTGAATTAACCCGTGAGATGTGGGCTTCATTTCTTTCTTTCCCTTCTTAGTGGAGCCCACTGACCTGGCTGTTGGGGTAGGGATGGAAGATCCTTTACAAGTTGATCTTGAGTATACCTTTTCGTCTTGAAAAAGAAAAAAAAAAAAACCTAGAATGTGATGTTTTTCTCTTTTATTGTATGGTCTTCATGATTAATAATAGCTAATCATTTAGCGGCTAGTTCTAGTCCAATTTTCTTTGTAGGTAAGGCTGAAGTAAGCAATAGGCATCACTTTCTTGGGTGGCAATTAATGGCACAAGTCAGAGGAAGGAAACTGAAGCTCTGTGAGGAGGATGCTGGTGTCTGCTCAATATGCTTATCCCAGCACACGAAAGGCCAAGATGACATAAATTTACTTTACATACCAACCACAGTTTCCCCTCCCTCCTCTCCTCCCATTCCCTCCCCCCACCTCCTTTCTACCCCTCCCCCATCTCCTCCTCAGAAAGGGTAAGGTCTCCCTTGAGAGTCAATAAAGCATGGCATATCAAGTTAAAGCAGGACCAAGCTTCTCCCTCCTGCACAAGGCTGAGCAAGGCATCTCACC
Organism: Peromyscus eremicus; assembly: GCF_949786415.1. NCBI lineage: Eukaryota > Metazoa > Chordata > Mammalia > Rodentia > Cricetidae > Peromyscus > Peromyscus eremicus. Next base: position 50,321,292 of record NC_081427.1, read on the forward strand.
ATAGGGAGTAGGTTTCAAAAAGCCAGCTCATGTACCAGGGACAGATCCTGGTCCCACTGCTAGGGGTCCCACAAACAGACCAAGCTACACAACTGTCACCCACATGCAGAGGGCCTATGTTGGTCCTTAGCTGTCAGTCTAGAGTCTGTGAGATCTCATGAGCTCAGGTCAGCTATCTCTGTGAGTTTCCCCATCATGATCTTGACCTGCCTCTTCCCTCTCTTCAACTGGACTCTTGGAGCTCAGCCCAGTGCTTGGCTGTGGATCTCGGCATCTGCTTCCATCAGTTATTGGATGAAGGTTCTATGATGATAATTTGGGCAGTCACCAATTTGATTATAGGAGAAGGCCAGTTCAGTCACCCTCTCCACTATTGCTAAGAATCATAGCTGGAGTCATCCTTGTGGATTCCTGGAAGTTTCCCTAGCACCAGGTTTCTCCCTAACCCCATAATGGCACCCTCTATCAAGATATCTCTTTCATTGCTCCCCCTCTCCATCCTTCTCCCAACTTGACCTTCCCAATCCCTCACGTTCCCACCCCTTATCCCCTCCCCTCTACTCTCTCCTCCTCCACCCTGTTGACCCAGGAGATCTCATCTATTTCTCCTTCCCAGGGCAATCCATGCTTCCCTCTTAGGGTCTTCCTTATTACATAGTTTTTCTAGTGCTATGGATTGTAACCTGGTGATCCTTTGCTTTACATTTACTATCCACTTATGAGTGAGTATATACCATGTTTGTCTTTCTGGGTCTGGGTTATCTGACTCAGGATGATTTTTCTAGTTACATCCACTTGTCTGCAAATTTTATGATGTCATGTGATACATTTTCTTTCTTCAGTTGAGGTTGTTTCCAGGTCCTGGCTATTACAAATAAAGCTGCTATGAACACAATTGAGCAAGTGTCCTTGTGGTATGATTGAGCATCCTTTGAGTATATGCCCAAGAGTGGTATCACTGGGTCTTGAGGTAGATTGATTCCCAATTTTCTGAGAAACTGCCATACTGATTTCCAAAGTGATTGTACAAGTTTGCACCCCTACCAGCAGTGGAGGAGTGTTCCCCTTACTACATATCTTCTCCAACATAAGCTGTCATCAGTGTTTTTGATCTTAGCCATTCTGACAGGTATAAGATGGTATCTCACAGTTATTTGGATTTTCATTTCTCTGATGACTAAGGATGTTGAGCAATTCCTTAAATGTCTTTTGGCCATTCGAGATTCTTCTGTTGAGAATTCTCTGTTTAGATATATACCCCATTTTTAAATTAGATTATTTGGTATTTTGATGTCTAGTTTCTTGAATTATTTATATATTTTGGAGATCAGCCCTCTGTCAGATGTGGAGTTGGTGAAGATCTTTTCCCATTCTGTAGGCTGCTGTTATGTCTTACTGATCATGTCCTTTTCCTTACAGAAGCTTTTCAGTTTCAAAAAGTCCCATTTATTAATTGTTGCTCTCAGTGTCTGTGCTACTGATGCTATATTCAGGAAGTAGTCTTCTGTGCCATTGCATTCAGGGCTACTTCCCCCTTTCTCTTCTGTCAGGTTCAGTATAAGTGGATTTATGTTGAGATCTTTGATCTACTTGGACTTGAGTTTTGTGCAAAGCGATAGATATAGATCTATTTGCATTCTTCTACATGTTGACATCCAGTTATGCCAGCACCATTTGTTGAAGATGCTTTCTTTGTTCTATTGTACAATTTTGGCTTTTGTTTTTGTCAAAAATCAGGTGTTCATAGGTGTGTGTATTTATGTCAGGGTCTTCGATTCCATTGCTCCATGTGTCTGTTTTTATGTCAATACCAAGCTAATTTTATTACTATAGTTCTATAGTAGAGCTTGAAGTCAGAGATGGTGATGCCTCCAAAAGTTCCTTTATTATACAGGATTGTTTTGGCTATCCTGGGTTTTTCGTTTTTTCCATGTGAAGTTGAGTATTGTTCTTTTGAGGCCTGTGAAGAAATGAGTTGGGATTTTGATGGGAATTGCATTGAATCTGTAGATTGTTTTTGGTAAGATTGCCATTTTTACTGTGCTAATCTTACCTCTCCAAGAGCATGGGAGATCTTTCCATTTGCTTCTTACTCCAAAGACTTAAAGTTCTTGTCATATAGGTCTTTCACTTGTTTAGTTAGAGTTACCCCAAGATATTGTATATTATTTTTAGCTATTATAAAGGGTTATATTTCTCTGATTTCTTTCTCAGACCATTTATCACTTGTATATAGGAAGGCTACTGATTTTTTTGAGGTAATATTGTATCTTGCCACATTACTGAAGGTGTTTATCGTCCGTAGGAGTTCCCTGGTAGAGTTTTTGGAGTCACTTAAATGTACTATTATACCATCTGCAAACAGCAAAAGATTGACTTTTTCCTTTCCAATTTGTATCCTCTTGATTCCCTTGTTGTCTTATAGCTCTAGCTAGAACTTTGAGTACTATATTGAATAGATATGGAAAGAGTGGAGAGCCTTGTCTTGTTCCAGATTTTAGTGGAACTGCTTTGAGTTTCTTTCCATTTAATTTGATGTTAGCTGTTGGCTTGCTGTATATTGCTTTTATTATGTTTAGGTATGTTTCTTGTATTCCTGATCTCTCCAAGACCTTTATCATGATAGGGTGTTGGATTTTGTCAAAGGCTTTTCTAGCATCTAATGAGATGATCATGTGGTTTTTTTTTTCTTTTAGTTTGTTATATGGTGGATTACACCGACAGATTTTCATATGTTAAGTCACCCCTACATCTCTGGGATGTAGCCTACTTGATCATGGTGGATGATTTTATTTTGATGTATTCTTGCATTCAGTTTGTCAGTATTTTATTCAGTATCTTTACATCAATGTTCATGAGGGAGATTGGTCTGTAATTCTCTTTCTTTGTTGCATCTTTGTGTGGTTTGAGTATTAGGGTAACTGTAGCCTCATAAAAAGAGTTTGGCAATGTTCCTTCTGTTTCTATTGTGTTGAACAATTTGAGGAGTATTGATATTAGCTCTTCTTTGGAATTCTGGTAGAATTCTGTGTGGAAAACATCTGGCCCTGGGCTTTTTTTGGTTGGGGATCTTTAATGATTGTTTCTATTTCCTTAGGGATAATAGGTCTATTTAAATTGTTTATTTGGTCTTGATTTAATTTTGGTATGTAGTACCTATCCAGAAAATTCTTTTTAGATTTCCCAATTTTGTGGGATATCGGTTTTTGAAGTATGACCTAATGATTCTCTGGATTTCCTCAGTGTCTGTTATTGTGTCTCCCTTTCATTTCTGATTTTGTTAATTTGGATATTCTCACTGCCTTTAGTTAGTTTGGATAAGGGTTTGTCTATCTTGATGATTTTCTCAAAGAATCAACTCTTTGTTTCATTGATTCTTTGTATTGTTCTCTTTGTTTCTATTTTATTGATTTCAGCCCTCAGTTTGATTATCTCCTGTCATCTCCTCCTCCTGGATGAGTTCTCTTCTTTTTGTTCTAGAGCTTTCAGGTGTGCTGTTAAGTCAATAGTGTGAGATTTCTCCAGATTCTCCATAGCACTTAGTGCTGTGAACTTTCCTCTTAGCACTGCTTTCATAGTGTCCCATAAGTTTGGGTATGTTGTTTTACCTTTATTCTTATTAGAGAAGCTACGGCTTATGACAATTTTGGAAATAATTTGAAAAAAAAATGTGAGTCTCAGATGAAATTTTACAGGCCCTCTAGATACAGTCAGTTGGTACTGGAGAAGCACAGTGGGATTTTAAAGACCTGGTGGTGAATTATTGCATCAGATCAACCAACACTTTCCGATTGATTTGAGTCAGGGCAATAGTTGTCCATTTGGGTTGATTATCATGAAGAAATCCACATTAACAACGTTCCCCTGGTTAATTTATAATGTTTTATATTATTCCTGAGAGATGAAGTCTGAGGATACTTACACATGATGAAGAAAAGTTAATTTACCTTCAGAAATTCTGATGACTTACATATTGATTTAATAAGCCCAGAGAATAGTTTGCAAAACCATAAGAGAACAAACTTTATGCCACATTACATTATTTACCATATATAGAAAAAATTCAAATATTGTTTCCTTCTTTTAATGAAATATAGAATTCTAATGTGGAGACAATGCAGTCCATTTCCTCCGAAAAGACTTCAGGACTGAAGTGGAGGACACACACTGGAGTCATGAGGTAAAAGTATGGAGGAGAATTTATTACTATTAAATGTCATGTCAAAAGCTCTGAGTTCTTAATACCAACCACATGTTGGTTAAGACATCTCCTGGAGGAGCAGGAAGTTAGAGAGGCCTTTAATTAGAGTCTCTTTAATGCTAATCTGTTTTACATATGCTGTAAGAATAAAAATATTTGTATTGGCCCATTTAGGGAATGTCATTAATAAATTTAGGAGTTGTAGGTTTGGGAGGCTAAAAATCCTGATTTAAACTGTGGCTTTTTCACTCATCAGTTTGTGTTCTTAAGTAAATTGTCTGACTTATTATTTTCACTGTGTAGTTTCAGTTTTCGTAGCTGTATGATGGACTCAATGGTAATTCTACTCTTTTGGACTGATTGTGAAAACTAGCAAGTATAATACCAAGGGAGTGACCCAAACTCAGAAGGAAAAACCCATATGTGCTCCTCCATATGCAAGGCATACATGTATAAACAGATGTAAGTGTGAGTGTAGTGTGCCATTTCCAGAGAAGACCAAAAGAGGGTAATATTGGGTGGTAAGGAAGGGCAGACGTAGGGAAAAGAATACATAAGAAATTAAATAGAACATAAAACTAATTTTTTGTAGTTTCAACTGCCTCAGAGTTTCTTTTTTTTTTTTGTGGTGGATTAATGATTTTATTCAAAACTAACAAATAAGGTAAAACGCTTGAGAAATCACTCTTAACGCAGAACTGGTACCTTTTTAAAGATTACACCATTCCCCATTGTTATCAACATTAATAAACTTAAATTTATTACAGAAATACTGAACTATTATATGTTATTCTCTCATGTTTGTACAGGAAATTTGACATTTGTTAAGTAACTTTCATCTTAAGTTAGTACATTTTTAATTTTAACTTCTAGGTATATGAAGAGAGACAACTCTCAACTGATACAATCCAAACCATCTGGGCTGTTCTTGGGTTTGAATAGATGTGAAAATGAATTGACATCCAATGTAGAGAAGAGCTTGGAGTGATAGATGTCACCTAGACGCATGGGCCAGCTTGCCATCAATTATTCCAAATAGGCATCTATTGGCTTTGCTTTGCTATGGCATCCCTTCTTGGTGTCCCTTTGAGTTTCAGCTTCATATTCAGCTGGTTTATTTGTTTGTTGATATTTGTGGGCTCAACACTCTACTGGCCCTGAGAACTTCTTGGGGATCAAATGTTCCCCAGCTGTACAAGTCTAAAGATTGGAGTCAGAATTCTTATCTGTGCCACGGTGCCCCTCAAGCACATGTCTTAACAGGAGAGGGGACAGCAGATATGGTCAGAAATAGGCAAAGCATTCAGGAAGTCTTTAGAACCATCTCCTAAAGAGGTCAGCAGGGTAATGAGCTTAAAATTTCAGCATTCACATGCCTTTTTAATACACTTAATGAAAGTACCCAAATTTGAGTGCTGGGAAAATCCTTCCAGGGTGGGTGGTCTTGGGGATTCCATTCAAGATGAGAAATTTACAAGTCTATATTTCTATCAGAAATCTCCTTTGTTCCCTACTCTCCCCTAATTGACCTGAACTCTGTATTTTTCTCTGACTTCAGTGGGAGACAGGAGGGAGAACTAACAAGCTACTTGAGATGACATAGGGTTGTCATACTCTAGTGTAAGCTGACTGCCCAAATGGCCACTGTTGAACTTTTCTGTTAGCTCACATGAAGCCATAATCTAATCTAATGATTTCAATCCCTCCATGGTTCTTCGGGCCCATGTGCTATTTTACTGTATGCACTTGTAACACATGGGCCTTTCCTTCTTATTGAGCAGATGCAATCAAGTGAAACACACTTCAGTGGTGCGGAGAAGGTAACAGAAGAGCCGTCTAAATTCAATCTCTCCCTACCTCTAGGTGCCATTTCACCATGAGTTTAATGAGCTAAGCAGTTTCTTGATTGACGGTGCTGAGTTCCTGGCCATCACTATTAGTAGCTTTATAATCCCATGTCAAAAGTCAGTAGACGCTGATGGACATTCCAAATACCTTTGGAATTCAACCCTCTCCTGTAAAAATTCCCTTTCCTGTAAAAAAAAAAAATGGCAAAAGACAAGAGAACTGAGGTTTTTCCTTAGAGAATGGAGGTCATTTTGAACATAAGCCCATATATTACAATTAATCAATATATATGTCCTAGTACTAATAATTATTAGTAGTGTTCCCCTCAAAAGTACTTGGCTTTGTGCCAAATATTGATAATGAGGCATATGGAAATTTTTAAGCCTAAACATGTCTGAGCCACTTTTATATCAATGTTAAAGAATGTACAAGATACAAACCTGGCAGCATGTGTGACTTCTAGAAACATTAGTGTACTTAAAAGCACTGCTATAATCAGTGTTCACTCTCAAGTGTCTGGTAACTGGGTACATATGTATGCTCTTTGTGTAAAGCTTGAAGTAATCACTGATTAAAATGCTTTATATTTAGGGTTTTTATTTTATTTGTTTCAAGACAGAGTTTCTCGGTGTAGTTTTGTTATCTGTCCTGGAGCTCACTCTGTAGACCAGGCTGGTCTCAAACTCACAGAGATATGCCTTAAAAAAAATCATTAAAAATTTAAACACAGGTTCCTTTTAAACAGAGTGGACTGGATGTATCTTTAAAAACAATCATAATGGGAGGAATTAAGTACAAAAATTAATGATTGGAGGCAGAAAAATCACTAAAGGTTAGGTTGGAATCTAGGATGTATTTATTTTCCCAAATGTATGGATGATTTGAAGGGTGGTAGAAGCAGACCAAAGTTGTGTTTTTGAACTTTTGAGCAGCCAAGGAAAATAAATGAGCACAAACATACTCATGTAACCCACTGTCCCCTAGGGCAGAATGATAGAGATATGAGAAACAGCCACGGCGTTTGACTGCAATGTACGAGGAAGCAGAAGGAGGATCAGGAAAAGCCATGCCCCCTCCCTGCACTTCCCCTTACTTTGGAAGCATCACCCATTCTTCTCAGTTCGGCCCCAAACTCCTACTTCCATGTTTCTCTTCATTGCATTGCCATTGACCTGCCAGCTGGGTGGAGGGTGACGGCCAAGTTCTTTAGGGAAGCCTCAGCAGTTGTTGGGGTACCTTGTGAGGGACTAGCCCCCACCTTTTCCAGGGTTCCTATGAGGAGGAGAGAGGAATAAGGAACTTGCAGATAGACTGATAGGCCTAGCCAAAAAGAAACAAGACAGAAACACAGGATAGCTTTGGGAGGATCTGGATCGAAATCCACCAGCCCTGAACTTTATTCAAAGGGCTTTTTATAACAATGCCAAGGGGTGGAGCAAAAGACCTCCCCCTTGGTACAGCCAAGACCCTTCCAAACACCTAGTACCCAAGCCCGTGGTCCAGTCATCCTCTTATGCAGTCCTGCTGGGCAAAGCAAGCTCAGGTCTCACTAGGAAACCTCTCTGGGCTCCCACAGTAACTGCCCATGAGAGTTCCTGCTGCATCTTCTCACTCTGCCTCCTTCATCCCTGGCACCATCCCCAAACATCAGCTTCTCCACAAGCCCATTCTATGGGCTCCTTGCCCTTACTTCCCGCCATTTGCTCCACCCCCATCCCTGTTTCCAGTTGCCTTTCAATTCCATCATCCTCATTAACATCCCTCCCACCCTTTATTGGTTTTTTGAGACAGGGTTTCTCTGTGTAGCTTTGCATCTTTCCTGGAACTTGCTTTGGAGACCAGGCTGGCCTCAAACTTACAGAGATCCGCCCGCCTCTGCCTCCCGAGTGCTGGGATTAAAGGCGTGTGCCACCACCGCCTGGCCATTCCCTTTTTTGTATTCCCAATATTCCTTTTCATGAATATTTTCCTGCTTATTTCAATGATTGAAATCTTTTAGATCTCTGTGGTAATATATTGTGTACCCTAATAAACTTGCCTGAGGATCAGAGGACAGAGCCAGCCACTAGATTAGACAGAGAGGTCAGACATAAAGGTGGCACAAACCTTTAATTCCAGCACTTGAGATCTCGTGCCTTTGCTTGGGAATCACACACGCCTTTAATCCCAACAAGTAAGATGACAGGGCAGAGGAAGGTATATAAGGCGGGAGGAAACAGGAACTCACTCTCTTTAGGCTGAGGATTTCATAGAGGTAAGAACTAGTGAACTAGTGGCGGGCTGTTCTGTTTCTCTGATCTTTCAGCTTTCACTCTGATACCCAGCTCTGGGTTTTTTATTAAAAGACCATCTAAAATTCGAACAACAGATCTCTGAAAATCCTCATTTACTTTCTCTGGAGATGTTATTCTTCCTCTTCCAGGTGCCACATTGGCACCAAATTAATTGTGTCCTCTTAAATACCTGCTCCTACCTCCAGACCACTGCACGACCACGCTTCTGTAAAAGTATTTATGCTTCCAAGTCCAAGCCATTAAAAGCCATCACTCATTTCTCAACTCAACTCCTCACATGAGTTACAGTCTTGCTTATCACATGAACATCCACGTAGATCTTAGCCTCGAAGATTCTTAATTTACTAATTACTTTTGCCTCTATTTCAGTAGCTCATTTCTATGGACACATTCCAGAACTATTTTATCCTCTGAAATAGTAGATATCTCACTTTGAAAAAAAAAATTGATGAAAAAACAAACTAATTAAACTTACCTCATCTCTTTGGGTCCACTTATATCCTCCAAAATGAAATTCAAAATTCTTAAGCTAGGTAAGGCTCTAGTTTATGTGATTAGAATGCTTTTCCTGATATCAGTATCTTATCGTTGCCAATTTGCACACTTGGTCTTGCTCTCATTGTACAAATGTTTTTTGTTCTTTCTCTCTGTCTCTCTCTTCTATTCTCCCCCTATCCCTCCCTTTCCCTCTTCTCCTGTCTTCCGCCCTCTCTCTTATCTCCTCTTCTCTTCCCTTCTGTCACTCAGCACAAACTCTCCATGTTCACCTACTTTTTTTTAGTCTCTGACGCAGATCATTTTCATTTTTTTTTTTTTTGAGAAAACCTTTCCTAAAATTTCCACCACATGGCAGGCCCTTCATGCACATAATCACAGTATATCTCCATATCCTACTCAGTTTATCCCTCTACTATCAAACTAGTCACATCAAATAAAAGCTGTTTTCCTCTTATTTGTGCATGTGTCTATGGTGCCCCCACTTTCTTCTTCTACTTGTTGGAAACAGATTTTTTTCTTAACTCAATAACTAGATTCTGGAGACAAGTTTAAATCTTATTCAATAAAAGTATAATCTCAGGACGTTGGCACTACTGGGCATTAATTAATGTTCAAAGAAGGACTTCAAGAAAGGAAAGTCCTTATCAGTGTAATATCTAGAACCATTGTAACATCAGAATCCCTCTGTGACCTCTTAGTATGTATTGGTAGCAGATAAGCAGATAATGAAAAAAACATTTAGGAATAGCCAAATATATCTAACTTCATACAGTAAAGTATGCATTGTATGTAGAAAGATAAAATATATAGAGCTAGAAAAAATGTTACATTTGATCATGTTTTCTTTCGTTTAACGGGGGTGGGAATTGTCTGTAGCAACATAGACTCAACTGTCCATGCATTATTGTCCAGCAGTCTAAATGGAGTTTAACTCAGTGTCTTGCTTCCTGGTGTCTTGTATGCTGTCCAGGTGCTGGTTGTGTTTCCCCAGCCCTTCACTGTTTACACAGCCTCCCTATCCCGAGGGAATTTGACCTCACCTGGTTAAAATCTCACTTGAGTGTCTACCACAGTCCACACCTACTCCGTTTAACTTTGAACCTGTGCACTTCTGTTATGGGATTCAGAGGACTGGAATTTGCATGGACTCTTACAAATTCCAACCAATTGGAAGCTCACAGTCACATAATCTTGGGAAATAGGAGTTTAGCAGCATACTAATTGTTCTTGTACAATGTACCTTAGTGCTTGAGTGGCTCCAGCCTTTTTTCACCTTTTCCTCTTTATTTCAAAGTGTGCTTCCTGTTTATATAAACTGAGGTGATCCAGAGGCCTCCACAGGCAATAAATCTTACCATGTAAAGGCAGATCAAGATAGAAAAACATTCTCTCCCCCACTGTAATTGACAAGGCATCTCTGGAGCCTGGAGTATACTTTTTATATTTAAATTTTTTTCCAGTAATGGGTTGAGCACCAAGAAGTGCTCAGAGCTGCAGACCATTTTTCTGTATTCCAGTTTTTAGTGGTAAAAACTATGAGAGACAGACTTCAGATCATGGCCAGGAAAAAAGTGTAGTGATCTGATGCATGTGTATAATTATGAACAGAATCAGAAAGACAATTGTTTTCTCACACCTCTCCTTGAAACTTTCATTTGAGTTCTCTATGATAAATAGAAAAAAAAATAAACCCTAACCATCTGACTTACAAAATGAGCTACTGTCTGAGGAATAAATTCTCTCCATCTCATGGATTATTTGTAGAATTTAGTAGAGTGTTACAAATAACAGGGAATTAGAGTCATCGAGCCTTCCAAGCAAAAGTTTTCTTTATAGATGAAAAACTGAGACAGAGATAGTTCTTCCTTACCCCTCAGGACTCCAGTCTTTCCCAACTCATTCTTAATGTGCGTCCTCATCTCTCATCTGCTCCTATTCCCACCCCTAAACACACTATCATGCTAACAACCTAGGGTTTGCTCACGGTTCATCCCAAGAGGAGGCTGAGCAAAAACTGGGGTCCTGACAGGTGCTCACAGTTATTGAGCATACAAAACGCAACTCTTACTTCATTTAATTATTTCAGAAGAGAGGGAGGTGAGCAGACACACACGCCTGGAACTCTCCCAGCACAGGAGAATGTGCCAGAAAATATATATCAAATCTCTGACCCAACCCATAGTGCTCAATGAAGGCTGTGCAAAGTCCAACTTCTGGAGGAGAAATCCATCAACTACCCGGAAGTGTTTGGTGGGTTTTATCAAGTAAAGGAGGAAAGGAGAGAAGAAGATATTGAGAAGAAATGGAAAGTGTGCATGGAGAAGACGTAAAGGAAAGAAACCCTCTCAAGGGGCCCAGTGGCCCCAGACTGGGCCATAAATCTCATGACAGCTTTTCAGAATTTGAGGGGTTTGTGCTTAGAAGACAGCCCCAACACCTGCTCCAATTTCACCATGTGGGTGTTATCTTTGTAGCATTTAGCTTGAGTTTTAAAGGGTGATGAGTGACTAGGGAAGCTGACCGTGATTCTTACTGATTTTTTCAAGTTAAATCTTCTCACCCAGTCAGAATCACTGTTATCAAGATGTCTGACAAGTGTTGGAGAGAATGAGGAGAAAGAAGGAAACTTATTCACTGCTGGTGGAAGTGCACATTAATACATCCATCATGGAAGTCAGTTTGGAGGTTCCTCAAAAATTTAAATGGAACTAGCTTATGACTCAGCTATTCCACTTTTAGACACATGGCCAAAGAATTCTATGTCCTATTATAGAGATGTTTGTTCATGTGTGTTGATTGCTGCTCTATTTATGATAGCAAGGATATGGAACCAATCTCAATGTCCATCAGCATTTGAATGGATATGAAAATGTGGTACATATACAAAAATAGAACATCATCCAGCCTTAAGTAAAGATGCGATCGTGAAACTTGCAGGAAAATGGATGTACATGGAAAGTATAGTATTAAGTGAAGTGACCCAAAACTTAGAAAGAAAAAAAATAAAACACATTCTTCATATGTTGATCCTCACCTCTGATATATACATTATATATATATACATATATATATATAAACATATAATGTATACATGTATATATGCAAACAGGTATAAGTGTAGATGTAGCTCAACATTTAGAAAGACGACCAAGCAAGTTGTTTTAACTCTTTTTTGGGGGCCTGCCACCCAGGTCCCAAATAAATCACACACAGAGGCTTATTCTTAATTATGAGATGGCCAGCCTTATCTTGGCTTGTTTCTAGCCAGCTTTTCTTAAATTATCCCATTTACCTTTTGCCTCTGGGCTTTTCTTTTTCTATTCCCATACACCTTTCTTGGTTTCTTACTCTGTGGCTTGCTGTGTAGCTGGGTGGCTGGCCCCTGGAGTCCTTCTCCTTCTCTGGCTACTTCTTTCTCTCAATCTCCCCTTCCAGATTTCTCCTTCTATATATTCTCTCTGCCTGCTAACCTTGCCTATCCTTTCTCCTGCCTTGCTATTGACTGTTCAGTTCTTTATTAGACCATCAGGTGTTTTAGGCAGGCACAGTAACACAGCTTCACAGAGTTAAACAAGTGCAACATAAACAAAAGTAACACAACTTAAAATAATATTCTACAACAAAGGACAATGAATAAATAAATATATTTATGAAGTAAACATTCTACAACAGAGGCATTTGCCATTGGCTTATCCAAAGAGAGTCAAATTATCAAATGAACTGAAACCCTTCCATTAAGTTTTTATTTTGAAGTAGCTATAGACTCACAAGTTGTGAAAATAATGTTGGGGGGAGGGGAGCAGTACTCTCCAGCCAGCTTGCCACCTGATCCCCGTTCTCCATGGTATCACCTTATATAACTAGAATTCATTACCAAGCCCAGAAATCCATGTTTTTGCATAATACAGTTAATCAGTTTTTGTGAGTATTCTATTCTTATGCACTTAGTTCTAAGAAGATTCATTCCATACGTGGAGCCACATAATCACCACTATGCACACAATGCACAGCTCTTCCCTCGGCACGAAGGAGTCTCTCCTCCTACCCATCTGCAGTCGCCTCTCCTGAGCTTTATCTGCAAAGGTGTGCAGCACCTAGCCCCTTTTCTTTATTGCACTTTGTGCAGCACCAAAAGATTTTTTTCTTAGTAAAATGATAAGAATTTTAAAAATCATTACCTAATATTACAAAAGATGAATCTTTCAATTAGAGTTCACGACATAGGTAATGTATGTAATAGGATGTCTGGTTCTAATAACTAACACCATTCTTTCACAGTAGCAGAGAAACACTTTGACAGGTTGTAAAGTCCCACCGTTGATAGACACAGTGATGGGACTGTGGTACGGAGGTAAGATGCTCTACCAAATACGAAGCTCCTCTGGTCTTGTGAATGAGGATTGTGACCAAAGCATGTAGTCATCTTCCTGCTTGTAGAGTTAAATTTGATGTTCTAATGTCCAATATTCTTCACTGTATGTCTCTCACAGCGTAAAGGAATGTCTTACCGTCTTAGTGCTGTATACTTCTTGCAGGGCAGAGAGAAGACATTTTTGTAAAGTTCTTTAAATAAAGGTTAAGAAGAAGGTGGCATTTAAAGAGGGAATTTCGTGTGCGCACGCTCCGGTATAGATGGGTAATGTGCAATCATGAAAAGAAAGATTAAGCGTTGGCAAAGGAACTTATGCTGCAGATGTTCTCATGGCCAAATCTGGCGGAAAGAACACTCCACTCGCATGCCAGAGGGTTGGAGGTCCTCTCTGAGGTAGCACCAAGGTGTAAAAAAAATTGAGAATTGCTTTCAGGAGAGTGATGACTTCCCTACAGGAGAACTTCCTATGACCTGATAGATCTACCTCTTGCTTCCTATTGATGATAAGGGCTAATGTGTCCTCTAGTGTTGAAATGAAAAGGTTAAACCAAGACAAAAATGGCCAAAGAGCAGACAAAGCCTGAACAAAAGGAAGGAAATACACACTGAAGTCCTCTTACAGCACCAGACTTGGTAGGGGGTTGCCCCCACAGTGGGAAGGCAGCCCCTGAGGAGCAAGTCTTCAATTGTGAGCAAAGACTCTCTTAGTACCTGGGGGATTTCTCCCAATAGGCCTGGCAAACAGACCACCCTGGTCTCTGTGTGGGACTTGGTGAGAATGTAGATTATGACAGAAACCAGGACTATGGTTCCAGTTCAAGGTGGGGTTGGAAATGCAAAGGGAGACGTTCCTGTGCAAGCTTGCCTCCTCATCTGACCTGTCTCAATAGGACTTATTAGGTGAAAGGATACAGCACATAGGACCCAATTCGAGTTTTTCAATCTTCCTTTTGAGCAGGGCTGCTTATTTGTAAGACTTGATAGAAGGTGTGTTTCTTGACTGCAACAGAAGAGTGGATCCTGTTTTAGAATCTATTCTGTTAGTCTGTCTGTTATTAATTAGGGAATTGAGACCATTGGTGTTGAGGGTTATTGATGAGCAAGAAGTGTTTATTGATTCCTGTTATTTTGTTGTGCTGATATAGGTTTTTCCCCCCTTCATTTGATTTGATGACTTGGTATTATTTATTCCTTGTATTTTCATGGGTGTGGTTGACCTCTTTGGTTGAAATTTTCCTTCTAATGTATTCTGTAGGGCTGGATTTGTAGATACAAACTGCTTAAATTTGGTCTTACTAGAATGTCTCTCTTTCTCTATCTCTTGTATTTGAAAGTTTTGCTGGGCATAATAGTCTGGGCTGGCATCTGTTTTCTCTTTGAGTTTGTAGAACACCTATCTAGGCCCTTCTAGCCTTTAGAGTCTCCATTGGAAGTCAGGTGTTATTCTAATAGGTCTGCTTTATATGTTTTTTGGTGGTTTCCCCTCACAGCTTTCAATATTCTTTCTTTGTTCTGTATGTTTAGTGTTTTTATTGTTGTGTGACATGGGGACTTTCTTTTCTGGTCCAGTCTATTTGATGTTCTGTATGCTTTTGTATCTTGATAGGCAGGTTCTTCTTTAGGTTGGGGAAATCTTCTTTGACTTTGTTGGAAACATTTTCTGTGCCTTGGCCTGGGTTTCTTCTACATCCTCTATTCATATTACTTGTGAATTTGGATTTTTCATAGTGTATCTGATTTCCTGGCTGTTTTGTGCCTGAACTTGTTTAGATTTAACATTTTCTTTGGCCAAGGTACCCATTTCTTTCATCTTGTCTTCAGTGCCTGAGATTCTCTCCTCCATCTCTTTCTTGTATTCTGTTGGTGAAGCTTGCTTAATCATTTCCTGTTTGGGTTCCTAAATTATTCACTTCCAGATTTCCCTCAGTTTGGGTTTTTTTGTTGATTCTGTTTCTACTTTCAGGTCTTGAATTGTTTTATTCATCTCTTTCCGCTGTTTGTTTGTGTCTTCATAGATTTCTTTAAGGGATTTATTTATTTCCTTTCAAAGGACCATAATCATACGCATCAACACTATTTCAAAGCCTTTGTCTTGAGCTGCAGTTTGTTGCAATCTTTGGAGACTACTTGTTAGTTATTTTGTGGCGCTGTGCTCTTACCCTGCAAGGAAATGTCACCAAACATGACAGAATCTGCTAATCAGAGTTTTAGTAAAGATAAAAGAGACAGAGAATGCTCAGGCCTGTAGGAAACACGTGTGTGGAGAAGAAGGAAGAGCCGGGAACATGGTGCCGGCTTTTAAAGGCTGGGTGGCGTCCATGTGTACACAGGTCGATGTAACCATTCCACACCTGCACAGATCACGTGGCTACGCTGCGCACTCTTACGTAACCATGCAACATCACAGATCCTGGTCACGTGAGACACCTTGACCCGGAAATAGCTATCTTGACCTGGAACTGGCTAGGCGGAAGTGTCCGCCAGGCATATGCAAACACACCCGACCGTGGGGGTGTGTTGTGGGCGTGTTGTGAACCCTTCACTACTGTTGTGGGGTTGCTAGACTCTAGTGGAGATATATTATCCAGGCTGTTGTTGATTCTAGTTTTATTCTGGTGTCTGGACATCTGGGTTTGGGAAGATTTTAAATATAGGTGCTAATATCTGGTCTGGTCTTTGTTGGCTAGACATTTTGTTCCTTGGTTTCTGTTGCCCTCTCTGGTTCTTAGGCTGGTGTGGTGGTGGTGTGCTACCTAGTAGAGAGTTCTTCTGGGATCCTGATAGGAGTGGTCACTGGGAGTTCCGGATAAAATGGATTTCTAGATATTGGGAGCTGACACTTAGGGATGTGGATGTGCTGGAGAGGAGGTGTCCACAGGAGGGAGGAAATAAAAGTATTCCACCGGAATCTGCTTAGTTCCCTCAGAATGGGGCCAGAGAATGAGGAGAGGCCACAATAGTCTGCTACAGAGCTGGAAGTGAGACTGGAGGATTTGATTTAGAGGAGAGAGAGAGGGGGAGGGGGGAGGTGATGATCCACAGTTGGACTACCCGCTTCCCTGGCAAAAGTTGCTTACAGTTTCCCAGGGAATGCCTGCTGGGCTGGGGACTAGGTAAAGCAATGGCAATGGCGGCAGGGTTGGGGGTGGGGGGTGGGAGCAAAGTTGGAGGAAAAGACCTATGTGATCCGTTGGAGGTGGAGGCAGGGAGAGGGCGAGACCACAGCAGAGGGTCTGCTGCAGATCTGGGAATGAGACTAGGGCGTTGGATTTGGAGGAGAGGAAAAGGAGGTAAGACCTGCATTGTACCCTACCCGCTTCCCTGGCTGGAAGCATAAATACTTTCTAAGAAATTAAAAATATATGTATTTGTTAAACATTTAATTGGGTTATTTTGCTTTACAAATCACGCCTTTAAACAATGAATCTCTTTTTAAAGAGAATGATGTTAAGAAATATGCTTACCGGGCTGGAGAGATGGCTCAGAGGTTAAGAGAACTGCTTGCTCTTCCAAAGGTCCTGAGTTCAATTCCCAGCAACCACATGGTGGTTCACAACCATCTATAATGAGATCTGGTGCCCTCTTCTGGCCTGCAGGGATATGTGCAGACAGAACACTGTATACATAATAAATAAATAAATCTTTAAAAAAAAAAAAAAAAAAAAAAAAAAAAAAAGAAATATGCTTACCGCTGTCCGTATGCGGTGAGCCAGCCGGTTGTCCATCGACAGGAGGAGGCGAGAGCTGGCTTTATCCTTCCTTCTCAATTCAGTCTTTGTTACATGTGAACTCTTACTACAGATTTGGCATAACTGATGGCTTTCATCTTTTACCTGTTGGCTGAGTGTATGGAATGAAAATGCTGAGAAAACTTTTAAAAGTTTCTGTTAATAAGGTTAATTTTGGAAAACCATTCTGGTTGTTCAGTTTCAACTTTGTAAAATCATTTACTCTTGACATGATAGTCACTGACTGGGGTAGCAACTTAGGATGTTCTGGAGAGTTCTAGAAAAGTGACTCTTGAGGAGAAAGCTAGGCAGACACTGTCTCTGGGAGTATACTTTTTAAGTTGGAAATTAAAAATCATTTCTTTGGGGGGAATACATGTATTATCATGTTTTCAAATACTAGATATGATCATTTATGGCATAGGCCCAATTTTTAAAATTTCACCTTGTCAAATTTTTCTAACCAAAAATTGTGTTTTATTTCAGATACTCTGTCTTTTTTAAAATTAAATAATAGCTGGTATTGCTAATATTTGAAACAAATGTACAAAGGCTATCATATGTAAAAGCCTGACTTTAACTGACTTCTTTTTACAAAGCTTCCAGGTACTTGCTCCTCATGCCAGAGTCTGACGTACACCAACAGCTGATTCCATTTACCTCATCTTTCTGCAGCACTCTGGTGCATGGGCCAGCCTGTTGTACAATTGCACTTAACATACCTTAACTTTATATTTAACCTTATGTTCTATTGACTCCTGTTAATCTTGATTGTAGCACGAATCTTAAAAGGTCTTATTAACAAAATCAAACCGAAGCCAGGTATTGGGGTGAATGCTGGAAGATCAGAGAAGCAGAACAAGCCACAGCTTCCTCACCTTGCCAATTCCTCAGCTGATCGTGTTTCCTCAGACTGAAAGCTTCTGTGTTCTCATCCAAATGGATCTCAGCTGAATTGCTGCTCAAAAGCCTAAAGGCTTAACAAAGGCTCTAGTTCCTGGTCCTCACACCTTATATACCTTTGTGCTTCTTGCCATCACTTCTTGGGATTAAAGGCGTGTGTCACCATGCCTGGCTGTTTCCAGTGTGGCTTTGAACTCACAGAGATCCAGATGGATCTCTGCCTTCAGAATGCTAGGATTAAAGGTGTGTGTGCCACCATTTTCTGGCCTCTGTATCTAGTGGCTGTTCTGTTCTCTGACCCCCAAATAAGTTTATTAGGGTGCACAATATTTTGGGGAACACAACATCACCACACTTGATATATAAGTTTACCTCCTGTAACTTTGTCGCTTAATGGTCCCCATGAAGCTGTACTGTTATTACCTCCTGACTTGTATTCTGGGTCTGTGCCAGCTGTTAAGTTTTATCATGGCCCCTGGATGGATGGACCTTCTTCACAGGTACTCTAACTGCCATCCCCTCATTGACCTGGTCAGCTATGAGGCAGTTACCAAGAGATTGGTGCCCCAAGCCCCTAAAACGGTGACCTCTGAAAGGGCACTAATGGGGCATGGGCCATCCAACTCATCCCTCTTCCTGTCACTCATATGAGTGTCTGTCCTGCTAAAGGGGTCTACAGGAGGGAGGAAAGTGAGGTGTGCCACCAGGATCTGCTTAGTCCCCTGGGAATCATGACTTACAAATTATTCCTGGATATGCTGAAAACAAAGGACAGAACAACCTAAAGGAATAATGCAATAAAAAAAATTCACCCCCTTAGATGAAGAAATATAGGCAATTAGCAACTGTTGAGAGAGGGAGAATTAGTCTTCCTAAGGGAGGAGACCCCTATTTGGTTATTCAATACCAAATGATCATCCCTGAAGTAATATACATGCAGTAATATTAAATGGACTATGCAGGTTATATTTACATATTTATTCATATATGTATTATAAGATATATTAGGAATAGGAAACAGTTTTTGTGGGTCTTTGTCATGTATGTCATATGACATGAAAAATTGTTTCCTGTATCTGAAAGGAGAAATCTATTTCTCCTATTTATCTAGGCTGAGCTATCTCCAAGATCAGGCTTTGGCTGAGAGAGCACAGTTTACCAATGGGGGATGCTGTCTCCACTGCAGAGGATTGCTTAGCTCTGCCCAGCGTCTGTGGAGGGAGGATGCTGTGTAAGATAGATACGGTTCTAGCCTCTTACCTGAAGGTTGTCTTTTTTAGAACTGCTAGTTAAAAGAAATGTCAACTGGACCTTATGGAAGATCCTAAAGCCAGAGGATTATCCATTGCTGATCCTGGTTATTCTTTAAACTTATTCTTTAACCTTATCATGGCTAATCATGACTCATTAAAAATATTCAAACATAAAGCAAAAATGGATCAGGTGACTAAGGCTGGAGAGGCCACCTGATCCACTCTCATCAAGCCCTTTCTTGATGCAGATGACCTTCTCGGAATTCATATTTAGAAAAGTACACCCCAAGAGTTTATAGTTGGGCCGGGCGGTGGTGGCGCACGCCTTTAATCCCAGCACTCGGGAGGCAGAGCCAGGCGGATCTCTGTGAGTTCGAGGCCAGCCTGGGCTACCAAGTGAGTTCCAGGAAAGGCACAAAGCTACACAGAGAAACCCTGTCTCGAAAAAAAAAAAAAAAAAACAAAAAAAAAAAAAAAGAGTTTATAGTTGGACACCCCCAGACAGTCTAGAGCAATGACCAAATGCCATACTCAAAAACAGTGTCTGGCTGGAAATTGACTCTCCTGGTTTTCAAATCTATAGCATTAAAATGGCAGCCAAGAGCCTTACTCCTTTAAAGAAATAGAAAAATGAGTAACATTTTATCTCATCCCTCAAGATTGTTTGGCTAGATATCATAAACCCTTAGGTTAGGATGTAGGAAAATCTTGTCCTTGTGGGAAGAGTGTGCAAGCAATATGGGTTCTAGAGACAGCGACTCCAACAAGCACAAAGTCTCAGAATAGAATTGACAAGCCATGTTTACACTGTTGCCTGGGAAATCAAAGTACTTACAGGACAGTTTCTGGCACTGATGTCATTACTATGGGCTCTATCTTACTACCATGGAGACAGACATTTAAAGAAAAGTGTCAGGTATCTGGTAACAAAGACTACAGTGCACACATCTGAGGGCTGGGGAGGTGTCCCAGCTTCTCTTCAAATGGAAGCTGAGCCACATTCAGCAATGAACAGAGATTTATTCACGTCTCCCTTTGGTATCAGACAACACCCCTTGCATAGGCTTTGTAGAGAAACCTTTTCAGTACCGATTGGAGATTGCTCAATTAGATGTAATGTTCACAGTCCTGTTCTTCCCACCTCTCTACAGTTATGTGCAGATAGATTTAACAGTCTGATACTTGAGCAGCCTGAAGACAGATTTAAATAACTAGGGGGCACTGAACACATTGGGAATAGAACAGAGGGGGAGAAGTCGGTCAGGTCACACGTTGGCTCTGCCCAGTGATCTTGTGTGTGAACTACACCAATAACGACTCATAGGCCATGCAAAATACCCAGGGAACCCACCATGTCAGTGTATAAGTTGTTGCCCCATTTAAAGGATTCATTCTCAGGTTTAATTTGAACATGAGAGCATGAGTCTTACATTCCTATGTTCACTTTTGGTATTCAGACACAAACAAAACTACTTTATAGGGCAAGGACAAAGACTAAGTCAGAATACCTGAAAACAGATTTAAAGTAAGCTGCATACTTTGTCAAGGTGAGCCACATATTTCTCTTATTTATTTACTTTTTATATCTTATAAAGATTCCATTGCTTAGCATTTACTTCTCCAAACACTCTATTAAGCACCTGACATTGTGCTAAATATATTTAATATGCTTAATATATTTAAGCACAATGTAATATACTTACTTAATATACTACTATTATGCTAGGAGATTAGAAAAATAGCAATAATATTCTTCAAAATAAATAACTTGTAAATGTTATATAACATATTTACTTTGTATATATAGTATTTTATATATAATATATGCAATTAATAAAATTTTATCTTATAGAATTAGGACAATGGTCTTATCTGAAGGATGGGCTAAGCCACTATAAGGATTTGAAAACAGAAAGCAGTTGTTAAGTGAACTAAAAATGAGAATATTATCCTAAAAAATATATTTGCTCTAAGAAATGAATCTTGGGACTGGGGAATTGTCTCAGTCAGTAAAGTGATTGTTATGTTAGCAAATGGAGCTGGGTTCAATACCCAGAGCCCAGAGAAAAGGCTATTGTTCTTGTCATGTTAGTTCTGAGACGGCCCAAACAGGAGTATCCCTGGGGCTTGCTGACTCAGCTAGAAGTCCTTCTACAAAGAATAAAGTGGGGGCAATTGAGGAAATCACTAATGACTAGCTTCTGGCCCACATATATGCATGTGCACACAAACACACACACACATACACACACACGGGAACACACACACAGGAACATAGACACATAAAAAAATTAAATTTTTGTGTTTTGCAATAAATGTTCTCTTCCAGTCATGTGTTATTGTAAGCCTGGTATTTAATATTAAACTCAATTATCCAGCTACATGGCACTTCTTTGCATAATTTCATTGCTCTCTGATAATCCATAGACATTGTATTTGCCAGGTAGAAGTGAGAATGACTGATAACTCTTGTTTTTCTTAAAAATTGGAAGAATTTAGTGCCATATTGGCTTCTTTCTTCAGCATTAACTCTTCCATCTAGGGTCCCTGGAGGAAATTTGTGTGGCAACAATTGTGTCATATTATAAAACTGTTTATCCTGCTGTCTTCTGGATGGGACATGGCCAATGTTATCATGAACACTGTGACTGTGGCCGTCTACAGAAGACCTGTACATAAAAATGACATGAAAGTAGGAGAGAAGCTGGTTAGGAAGAAAAAGGGCAGGGGGTGGAGGGGTAGACATGAAGGTAAGGAGGGTAGATATCTTCATAAGGCTTTGTTAACATGAATATAATAGTCAGAAAATTAAATAAAATGTCTGATGCACTGTGAAGCTTAAACATGAAATAGTTTTCAGATGATATTGAAAATTGTTCATTTTACTTTGTATAACAAATGTCCCTCTTTAAAGAAAAATAGTTTCCCTTCAACACACACTGGATATTCTCTTTCCCAGAACTGTCTTCTGTTTTTCCTTCTTTCTACCAACTTGTTTGATAGTTTGCATGATGAAATCAATTTAGAAACAGACTCAAATCTATGGAGGTATTAAATCATGTTCTCGAGCTAGTACATGCAAATGTGTGGGCTCAGTTGTGACCAGAATAGGTGGTGATTTTTTTTTCTTTTTAGCCAGTCATATAATCATCTGGTATGGGAGATATAAAATATTCATGATGCCAAAATGTTCTCTCAGTTATATAATAATGTACAAGGTTAATGTCTTTGAGAATTACGCTACATGATGTTTGTCCTGGTAGACAAATATCTGTATGCATCTATAATTAGTCATAAACTCTTAGATGTTGGGATTACCTTGGAGTGAATAAGGCACATTTTCTTCTGACTGTCTCTCTGCAGATTTATGGCCTGGAACACACTCAGTTGTATATTGCAACATCTGCCAGTCCTGTTGGTATCTTATTAAAATAGAAAATCTAAGTATAAAATAGTATCATTGGATGTCACCTCTGGGTTAGGCAAGTTTAATTGGGCAAAGGTTATGTTGAAACATATGACATTCACTTTCTTTATAGGTTTTAATTTACTAACAGAGCTGTTTTGATAACAGCTATTGGGAGTTTGGGTAGGGATTTCACTGGACTACTAATACTAATAACATCGAGGATGGCTGTGAAGGGCATTGTTATTTTCAAAGGACCTTAGCAGATATTAACACATCTAAGGAGTAGATATACAATGTTAATTAGGAGGACAGTGTATACTGGCAATCTGTGTAGAGACTGATTTAACTTGAACACATTCAGGGTCAGGCTTTGGTGATTTCCCCACTGGAGACAGCTGGACTATTTGAAAGGTATTCCTCACTTGAAAGTTCTTGCATAATGCTTAGCTTATCTCAGTACTACACCTTTAAAGGGCTTACTAAATAAGTACCCTTGTTTTTTCCAGTCCATTCCCCTTACCTCTCATTTCTATTGTCTGAACTGGCTGCATTGTCTTTATAATTGAATATAGACACCACTATTAGGGATTGTTCGTGAAGGCATGGCTGGTTTGTAAAGGTTATCAGAAACAAATGTACATGGACTTTAAAATTCCTTTCTTTGAGGACACACGGCTGTCTTAGTTATTTTATTTAGTTTTATTGCTGTGAAGAAACAACATGACCTTGGCAACTCTTACAAGGAAAACATTTAATTGGGTTGGCTTACAATTTCAGAGGTTCAGTCCATTATCATGGTGGGGAGCATGGCAGTGTGCAGGCAGATGTGATGCTGGAGCTGTGGGTTCAACATCTTACAGGCGACAAGAACTCCACTGAGACACTGGACGGTGTCCTGAGCATAGGAAACGTCGAAGCCAGCTCCCACAGTGACACACTTCCTCCAACAAGGCTATAGCCACTCCAGCAAAGCCATATCTCCTAATAGTGCCACTCCCTATGAGTATGGGGGCCGAATACATTCAAACTGCCGCAATGGCCACCAAGTCATCCTTAGATTTCTTTTCGCCTGTACTCACACAACAAATTGCTCTCTTCTCAGTAACCCCTTACAACTAAGAGTTGCATGCAAAAAAATAATTCTTCTGGACAAATATGCTTCTGGTCACAGAGGTCACTTCTTGTCCAGTGTAAATAAGTAGAAATCTGGAAAAATCGAAGCACCTGCTTTCAGATACAAGCCATAAGCCGGGTGATATCTTGTTACAGGAGAAAAACCAAGCCAAGCCTTTGGGCAGATGGGGTTTTCCATCTGAAAGTGTTCTGCCTCACCCAGAGGGGCAGAAGCAGAGCAAGGCATCTGAACTGAGGTGACAGATCATAATGGATACTGAGGCAGCTAGAGGTAGTGGGCCAAGGTCCAATAGAAGGGGAGCTGCTTGGGGAAAGAAGAGGGTCCCTTGAGTTTGGGATTAAAACTAAGCTGGGTTCCTACACAGGGTGACGCTTGAAGACGGGAAGAGATCTGGCATCTGCAAGCAGAACAGTTACAAAAGGTCATGTGGGACTAGGAAAGCAGTCCCGTGTTAGCCAGCCAGTGTGGAGACACTCACTGGATACAGAGAGACTTCAGCAGAGGCTCACTCTGGTCAAACTTCAGTAATGCCCACCCAATGTTAGACTCCTCCAAAGAAAACTGAGAAACAAGTTTCAAAGGATTAAGTCGACCCTTTAATACTGAACTGTTACAAGACCATATGCTTTAAAGCAGTAGGTCTCAACTTTCCTAACGATGTGACCCTTTAATATAGTTCATGTTAGGGTGACCCCCCCCCACCATAAAATTATGTTCGTTGCCACTTCCTAACTGTCATTTTATTACTGTTGTGAATCGTAGTGTAAATAAATATGTTTTCCAATGGTTTTAGGTGACCCCTGTGAAGGGGTCATTCGACCCCACAAAAGAGGGCATGACCCACAGGTTGAGAACCACAGCTTTAAAGGATGCTAGCACGACTCAGATCGTCAGAAAAGTAGGATTCAGAATGTAGCCCCAACAGTTAGAGATTAAATGAAGCAAATTCAGGCACAATAATCAGATCCAGAAGCGACAGAAATGATGGAAACAGCAGAGATGTTGGAAGAGCATTTCTAAGGCTTCATTAACTATGTCATAATTCAGTGTAACCTGGAAACATGATGTGCAGAAGAACAGAAGATATAAAAATGTGGAATTCTGGAGCTGAAAAAGTAAACACATATATTCTCTAGTTTACAGAGTAGGCTTACCATAATGGGCACTGAAGAAGTGATCACAGAAACTTAAGAGATAAGGAGAATGCTGCTTCAGAATGAAGCCTCGTGTCTAGCATACAGAAAAATCCCTTAGAGAGGCAAATGAATTTAAAATGAACAACATTTTTAGCATGCATTTCACAAAAGAATTTGTGAATGGCCAATGGACATGGAAAAACATTAGCCATTAGTAAGTGACTAGAAAAAGTATAGGTTAAAACTACAGGGAGATGCTAGCACAATAAGTCATTAGAATATCAGGAACAGACAGACACAAGCATTCCTGTGGCTGTGGGACCATAAGAATCCTTATTTCTTACTGTTGGTGCCAACAAATAGAATAGTCAGTTTAGAAAATAATTGGAAGTTTCTGAAAAGGTTATCAGATGACCAAGAAATTCCACTACTAGATGCTAATTTTCCAGAAAATATATATCCCTCAATAGCATATAAGCACAAATATTCATAGCAGTTTTGTTTAAATTAGTCAAAAACTAAAAACATATCAATCAATACATGAGTAAAGAATTAAATTATGAAATATTTATGCTTGAATTATTTTGTGTTGAGTATTTAATTCCATGTACCATACATTATCATTGACAATAGGTACAGTGTTGTACAGCATGTGTCTAGAATTTATTCATCTTGCTGAACTGGAACTCTGTGTGCATTTATTGGTGTAGTAGTCAGAGTTCTCTAGAGGAAGAGAACTGAGAGAATGAATACATCTTATAAGGAGGTTCATATTAAATCCACTTATGTATTGTAGTGTGGCTAGTCCAACAATGGCTGCCTTTAAACTGAGAAGGCTAAACCCTGAAAGCTGCTCAGTCTATGAAGTCAGATGCTTCAGCAGGCTCCATCTGATGTCAATGGCCTCGAGGATTCCTAGGGAGCCACTGGACTTCAGTCCACATTAGAAGGCTGGATTCTGATGTCAGCAAAGGATGACATCCTCCTCCTCCTCCTCCTCATCATCATCATCATCATCAACAACAACAATAACAAAACCAGAGAAGGCAGATTCATCAGCAGATGTGAAGGCAAGCACGCAAAAAGCAAGAGGCTTTCCTTGAGAATTTCCATGAACCATCCCTGGAAGGTGGTCTTTCCATTTTAATTAACCTAAGCCATAATATCCCTCACAGATGTGTCCAGAGGCTGGGCCTATGTGGACTTTCAGATCAAGTTGACAGTCAATATTAACCAACACAATTAACAGTCCTTCACTTTTCTCTTTTACATTTCAACCTAGGAAACTACCATTTCACTCTTAGATTCTAAGATTTTGACAATTCTTTTTTGTTTAATTAAGAAATTTTTTATTCATTTCACATACCAATCACAGATCTCCCTCTTCCCTCCTCCTAACTCACTCCCCTAACCCAGCCCCATTCCCTCCTACAAGAAGGAAAGGCCTCCCATGGAGAATCAGCTGAGCCTGGTACATTCAGTAGAGACAGGTCCAAGCCTCTCCCCTTGTGTCAAGGATGTGCAAGGTGTCGCACCACAGGTAGTGGGCTCCAAACAGCTACCTCATGCACCAGGGATGGATCCTGATCCTACTGCCTGGGAGTCCTTCAAGCAGATTAAGCTCCACAACTGTCTCGCTTATGCTGAGGGCCTAGTCCAGTCCCATGCAGGCTCCCACATGTGTTGGTCTAAATTTCATGAGATCCCACTAGCTTGAATCAGTTGTATCTGGAAGTTTTCCCATCATGATCTTGATGCCCCTTGCTCGTAGAATCCCTCTTCTCTCCCCTCAACTGTACTCCTGCAGCTTGGCCTGGTGTTGGACTGTGGATCTCTGCATCTGCTTCCATCAGTTACTGAAGACAGGCTCTATGATGACAGTTCTAAAGACCTCATATCGATGAAGCCTGGAAAGTTTCTCCCTGTGACTGACCAGTCTTACTTGTTTGAGTACAATGTGCTCAAGTGTTAGCTGTGTTTTCACATACTGTAGCATCCCCTGCCTTCGAAGGCCAAATGACTGTTTGGACTGTGCATACTTGTAGTTGCTTGTCTGTTGGTGGGCATGTAACTTGTTCTTCTGTCCAGGTAGGATGATGGCTAAGGCTGTGGTGGGTGGGGCAGTGCTGGCATCCATGGCCCCTTCTCAACTCCTTTGCACGATATGACTTAGCAATGAAAATGAATGTGCTTCAGCGGGCAAGGGAGAGTTGGTTTCGCTGGATTAAAATGAAACGACTCATCCTACAGCTAGACTTCTTCCAGATGTGCTGCAGTTACTTCCCTCATTATTTTTTTTAGATAGTTACAGTTATTTATAATAAATGCTATTTAGGTTAGGATCAAAAGGAATGAATTTGAAGACACCCAAACCCCCAGTTGAATCTCAAAAACATCATGATAAATGATAAAAGACAAGTCAAAAAGATGAAATGCTTTATGATTCCAATTATATGGAATTTGAAAATAAGAAAAACTAATCATCAACAGCAGACAACACATCAGTGATTACCCGGGACTAACACTGTCAGTGGCGTGGGAGGTTGCTGTGGGCTGGCTGAAGTGTTTCGTATCACCATTGAGCTGTGTTGTCATAGATATACACATTCGTCAAAACTCATTCAACTGTATACTTGAAATGAAACGAATTGTATTTAAACCATGCACCTCTACAAAATGGATTATAAAATGAATATTAAGAAGAAAAGTATTTTTTTAGCCTTTGCTGTTGCCTTTCGCCTGTCATATTGAACTTTCATCCTCTTGCTTACCCTGATTCTCTGCTGTGAACATCCAAGGTCTCTGTGGCTAAGCAGGAGCATCCAGTATGTGAGTGGAAGGTAGGCAGCTCACAGAAGTGAAAGGCGATCTCCAGCTCTAAGAGGCCAGCAGCATGCCGGGAAAACTTGAGTATGATCATGCCACAGCTGGAAAGTTCCAATAGATTACAAAGTTTATGAATCAAACAGCTTCTTTTTCAATGACTTTTTAACCTCATCATCATCATCAACCATAACAACAAAGTCATATGGAAACCATCACCATGACAGAATTATAGAACGATACTTGAGTACGTGTATATTTCCAAAAGAAGTTTTAATATTCAATTTGCTCACTGTTAATCACATTTCTCAAAATAAGGTTTAAGACAGAAGGCAACAATGACCTCAGTTTCTGCTACAGAACTGTAAGTCATAGTCCAAGACATGTACAATACTTGAAGTCTGATGACTTATTGGCCAACATTAGTGCTGACAAAATTTTTTGAACAGAAAACCTAAACAACTATGACATGAATATAGTTTTCTGGGCCTGGAGGGGATAGCTCAGCACGTGCTGAGCTGCACAAGCATGAGGACCTGAGTTCAGATCCTTAGCATCTATGTAAAATCCTGTTACACGTCAACAACCCCAGTGTGGAGGGCAGTGGGAACAGGGACTTGGATAGGAAGCCAGTCTAGCTGAAACAGCAAATTCTGGATTCAGTGGGAGGTCCTGTCTCAAAAAATAAGGTGGGGAGCAATAGAGGAAGAAACCCAACGTCGACCTCTGGTCTCTGAAAGAGCATGCATTGGCATGCGCATCTATACACAATGTGCACAAACATGCATAACACACACACACACACACACACACACACACACACACACACACACACCATAGTTTTCTTTTTTCTTCCCTATGAGAGATCTAGAGATCGAAAACTTAGGGCTGAAAAGTTGTTGCCATAGTACTTGTGGGACCGATTTCCTCTTAATGTGCATTTTCGTCATTGGCATATGTACAAGGTGTGATGGACATGGCTACAAACGAGCATCCATCCTCCTGGGGGAGTCAGCTCCCTCTTAAGCACTTCCTCTTTCATCTACTGGTCTCTATAAGTTCCAGAAAGACTAGGAAATACAATCTTTTAACTGCACATTGGCTCCATGGATAAAAATCAGATTTTCTGAGTCACAAACAGGAGAGGCATGCAAACTAGCACTTAGCTGGCAGTACTTTCATCTGGTTTTCAATGATCACAGCTGGTGAATGCTAATATGTGCGTTGTCAACCACAGCAGCTGGTCATGGCTTACCTCTTGCCTAGCCCATGTGGAGAAATCATCAGTTCATCTATTAGATCCCCATCTGGTCACATCAAGAAAGATCCTGCTCATGTGAAGCTGCCGAATGAGTGGTCATGTTTCCCAAGAGTTTGTCTCTTTATAAGGTTCCTGTTAATTAGATAGTTCTCTTATCAGGTTTCGAATGATTACCAAGTGATTTATCTTCCATAGTGCAAAATAATCCTGTTTATATTGGCAAATGCTGGAGTTGTCTCATGTGTTGAGATATTTTTTTTAGTACAACTGATATATAATCAAATATAGGATATTTTGGGTGTCATAAATATCAGCCTTCAGAATCATGACAAATGGTCACTATAAAGGGAGAGTGTTAGGAATGCCTTGAGATGTGTGAAAGCAGTGTGTGTAAGTCAGAGCAATCAGACATGTCCTCTATCCAAATGTCAGAATGGGATAATTTCCATACAAAACAAGACTGATGTACCTTATTGTAATTTAAAAACATTAATTCCACTGCTACCCAGTGGCTGGCGTTGGTAATTAATATTATCTCTCAAGGTCCCAACAACACAGAAAAATAGAGTGATGACTTTATTGGCCTTTCAGATAGGATGATGGGACATTTTTCTAAATCTCTTTGATCTGTGGCAGGAGAAACATTGTTCCATCGGAAAGCACTGCTGTTATCCAGAATAATAGGACGGTAAGTGGCACACAGACCTAGGGCACCTCGTCATGATACAATTTGTCACTACATCAGCTCTGTAGCAGGTGCTCTGCTGAATGAAGTTAAAGTATGGCTTCTGCCCTGTGGCCCAGATCCATTTGGCAGCCATTATTATGTTTTCCAGGGCTAAATGGCCAATTGTGCAGTTAAGTTCTTGCCAATGCATTTGTCTGCAGCCACAGCATTCTTTTTTGTGATGAGTGGTAAGTACAAAATTGAGCAGGAAGAGGGAAAATAAATGAATCCCACAGCCTGTGAGAGGCCCTTGAAAGTTCCCCCCAAGTGCAGGTAAATGCTATAGGTGACGTATTTATGGTGGCAGAGACAGAGTAAATGGGCTGAATTGGTAGATAATTGGGAGAGTATGTGGGAAAACTGAATGAGTATAATGGATAAACACAGAGCACAAATGGAACAAGTTTCTGATGTCTAAATTGGGTACAGCCAAGGCCAGTGCTAATGTCATGTCAATAGAGAGCACAGTTTTCCGGGCCAGGATGTTTTAGTCTATTGCAAACATGTGATTTGAAGTATTTTAAATTTAGCGATGCCTTTTAGAAGAAATGTTATAATCGGTCAGAGGAACATGGTGCAGGTGAAGATAATGTATCTCTGAGAGAGCCTAGAGGCCATGAACGCACTTGCTCATTGTAGGGAAGAGGAACAGGGCGAGTCTGAGTCAACCCTTTGCTCTGTGGGATCTGTTTGTCAACTATCCATCTCTGTGACAGAGAGCTAGAGAAAACAGCCCATGAGGATGAAGTGTCTGTTTGGGCTCATGGCTTCAGAGCTGTGAGTCCATGGTTGTTTGGCTTTGTGGCTTTTGGGCCAGTGACAAGGTGGAACTTTGTGTCATAAGTGCTTGGAATCTTGGAGGGGAACCTACAATCTTTTTTCTTTTTAAAAATAACATACCCTTGTGCTCGGTCTGGCAGCCTGCTGTGGATCTCTGCATCTGCTTCCATCAGTCACTGGATAAGAGCTCTATGATGACAGTTAGGCCGAGCTCCAGGAGTCCAGTTGATGAGAGCGAGGAGGGATTGTATGAGCAAGAGACATCGAGATCATGATGGGAAAATGTAGAGATGACCAGTCAAACTAGTGGAAACACATGAACTGCGGGCCAATAGATGAGGAGCCCCAATTGTACTAGGCTAGGCCCTCTGGATACGCGAGACAGTTGTTCAGCTTGAACTGTTTAGGAGGCCCCCAGGCAGTAGGATAGGGACCTGTCTCTGGTGCGTGAGCTGGCTTTTTGGAGCCTAGTGCCTATGGTGGGACACTTTGTGCAGCCTTGGATCAGGGAGGAGGGACTTGGACCTGCCTCAACTGAATGTACCAGGCTCTGCTGACTCCCCATGGGAGACCTTGCCTTGGAGGAGGTGGAAATGTGGGGCGGGAGGAAGGAGGAGAGGGGACCTGTGGTTGGTGTGTAAAATGAATAGAAAAATCTCTTAATAATAAAAAAATGAAAAAAATCCCACACCCAGTCTAGTCTGTACTGCTCATGTACTCTAGGGTATGGACCATCCACTGGAGCATGGTTGACCTAGAAGGGACCAGATCCTTAAAGTAAAGCAACTCTCCATCCCCCAAAAGCCCTCAACTGCCAATAGTTCCAATAGTTCAACTGCCAATGAGAGGTGAGGGCTCATTAGTTCCTTCTACTTTATGCTACGATGTTGACTGGCTTGATCTGGTACAACTCTTCTGAGAGATGTCTTAAAAACATCTTTTCAGAAATGCAACAAAGTACAAGACATGGAGACTGGGATTATAATCAGCAGCCTTCCTTCTTTATGGTCCATAAACAACTAATCAAATACATTTCCCAATTATGTGGCTGACAAATTAATGATAACTTCATTGTATATTCCTTATGGGTTAGCACTATTGGACATTTCTCATTTTTAAAAGGTTATTCATCTCCAGTGAGGCTGACTTTTAGCTGAATGATTATTTTGGTTTATGAATCTGAATTTAATATAATACACTTAGCCATAAAAATCAATCAGAGAAATGGTTTAATTAGATGTGAATCTGTAGACCCTTCAAAATTTTCCATAATAAAACACAAAAACCAAATTGACTAAAATCAACTGATAATTTTTATTCTTTACAGTTTCTAGGAGTATGTCCCAGGTTTAGTACACACATAGTTCTACTTTTTACAACTTCCTTGGAACTCAGGATTACCCATCAGAAGTGGTGTATGTATAAATGAGAGTGAAGGAAGCCTTTGTCTTTGTTATATTAATTTACACCATTTTACAATCATGGTAATCCCTCAAGCTTTTGTCTTGTGAAATTGTCCTCTTTTTTTATAAAATTAGGATGCAGAATGTGGGACAAGAAAGCAAAGCAAAGCAAAGCAACAAGAACAAAATCCAAAATAATGTAAGAAGCCAAGGGTGATGTATAGGCAATAGAAATACCTGGAGAAAGGAGGATGGAAGCTATGTTAATTACTTTCATCCTGTTGGGATGAAATACTCGACAGAAGCAACTTAAAGAAAGAAGGGCCTACTTTGGCTCCTCGTTTTGGAGTCCTGTCCATCACTGCATGGAAGTTATGGCAACAAGAGTGTGAGGATGCTGGTCACATCCTCTCTACACTCAAGAGACAAAGAGAAATCAATGTTGGTGCTCAGGCCACTTTCTCCTTTTTATGTAGTCTTGGACTCCAGCCAATGGCATGGGATGGCTCACATTTTTGGAGAGTCTTCCCACCTTAATGGATCTAATTTAGAAACCCAGAGATTTGCGTGGTAAGTATTAATCCCATCAACTGGGTAAGATTACCATCACAGATTACACACACACACACACACACACACACACACACACACACACACACAAAGCATATGAAGACTAGAGAGTGAGGGAGCCATTTGTCTCTAGTTTTCTATTAACTTACACCACTTTACAATCATGCTAACTCCCCAAACTCTTATCCTGAGCTATAATATTATCATGGTTCATGGTCCATGAAATGGCTCCTTCTGTCTTCTAGATTTGTTGATTATGGCAGGATAGTCATTTTTTTCTTTCTTTTCTTCTGTGTTGATAATACAGCTACTGGTCCAAGAATCCATATGTAATAATGAAACAATCTGGTGATATCTCTCTCTCTCTCTCTCTCTCTCTCTCTCTCTCTCTCTCTCTCTCTCTCTCTCTCCCTCTCTCCCTCCCTCCCTCCCTCCCTCCCTCCCTCTCTCTCTCTCTCTCTCTCTTTCACACTCTGTGTGTGTGTGTATGTGTGTGCGCACACATGCATATATAATAGTATGTTTGCTAGGGCATGTATGTGTGGGACAGTGGAAAACTTGTAGAAGATGTTTCTTTCCTTCCGGTATGGGGTTCCCTAGGCTCCTACACAGGTTGTCAGGTTTGGCAGCCAGCCCCATTCCCTGCTGAGCTGTCTACCTCATGGCCTCCCATTACATTTGTAAATATCGTATTTCCTCTCATTCATCTCACAACCCCTGATCTCCACTAATTCAATTTTGTCTTTTCTGAGTATATCGTAGAAATAAAATCTAACAACATGTAGAATTTTGAGGCAGGCTTCTTACAGGCAACACAATGTGTTTGAGATTCATCAGTCGTGTTTCCTATGTTGGTAGCTCATCCTTTTTCATTCTGGATAGAGTTCTGTTACAGGAAAGGTCTGTGGAAGGCATTCAGATTGCTTCCAATATGACAATTTGTAGTTATTACAAATAAGTATGCCACCAACAATTATGTACAAGCTTTTGTGTAAACACCATTTTCATTTTTTCTAAGGTCTACTCAGGAGTGAGATTTCTAAGTTATATAAGATTATATATTTAATTATCAATTGTTTTTCCTGAGTGAGTATTCTAAGATGCATAAGCAAGGTCTGACATTTCCAGTTGCCCACATCCTTGTCAGCACCTGGTGTTACTGATATCTTTCATTTTAGCCACTTTAGTAAGTGTGTAGTGGCAACTCTTTGGGATTTTAATGTCGATCCAATCAAGTGATTAATTACCATCTTGAATACTCTTTGGTCCACTGAACATTTAAGTTTTTCATTATTTATTTATTCACACCTTGATAAGTAATTGTTAGTGTATTCATGGGACGCAATGTAATATTACACAGTAGAATGTATATGTGGTAAAATGATTAAATCATGTAAACTAAGTAGAATGTATATGTGGTAAAATGATTAAATCATGTAAACTAATCCAGCGGCACCTACCATGCTTATCCTTGCTATGTGGTGAAAACATTTGAAATGTACATTTTTGAGACATGGACTTTTCAGTCATTGTTACTAACTATGGTCATTTCTGCACACTGGATCACCAATCCTCCTCTCTCCCATGTTCCTGAAACATTGTACCTGTGACTAACATCGCTTCTTTCCCTGTCAGGTCCACATCCTTTCTTTCTAGTAACTGTAATTCTATTTCCCTTGCTTAGAGGCTACATAGAAGGGAGATATTTGTTGAGAATCAAGTGGTATTTGTCGAATTCTGAGTGGGACCTTTGTCAGGTTTATGCTTGCAAGTATTTCCTCTTAGACCACAGTTCGCATTTCTTGTCTTGATAATATTTTTCACAGAACAACAGTTTTTAATTTTGATGAGGTCTAACTTATCAACTTATACTCTCACAAACTGGTTTTCATGTTATTTCTAAGAACTCTTTGCTTGACAACATCTCACAACACTTTCCTGTTTGCATCCTGAAGGCTTATAATAAACATTGCATTGACAATTCTGTCCATTTGAAGCTAATTTGTGTTTAGCATAGAGGAACAGGCTTAGCTTCAATTTTTGTACATGTAAAATTGGTTATTAGAATCCATCTAAACTCTGCTTCATCTTTAGGTTGCTTTTTAAATTTTTGTAAAAATCCTATGTTCATTATTTGTTTGGATCCATTCCTGGACAAGTCACTGTTCCCTGCATTGATCTTTGTGTCAGTCCCTCCACTGATACCACACTCACTTCATACCATAGCTTTATATCATGTCCTCTTTGATAGTGTGATTTTTATAGCTTTGTTCTTTTAAAATAATTTTCACCACTTAGTTCATTATATGTCTTCCATTTTGTTTTTTAGAATCAGTTTGTATATGCTTATAAAATTCTTCTGGGACTTTGCTAAGAATTGCATTAAATCTTATCAACATCTTGTAGTTCTTAATGCATAGGCTGGCAGTTTTACAAAGATATATTGCAGATAAATTTCTAAACAGTCTTATTAAAAAAGAAACACAGAGCCAAATACAAAGGTGAAAGCTGTAGAGATCAGAGAAATAAGAATAGCCACCAACTAACCTTCTCAAGAGAATGAGCTTCTTCCTATCTAACCTGCACTTTTATTACCTTGCTGTTCTGTCTTCTCATTGGCTCTTAGCCCAGCCACCTCACTTCCTCATCACTGCCTGTCTGTACAGACCTCCAGATCTCTATGGTTGGTACTGGGATTAAAGGTGTGTGTCACTATACTTGGCTATGTGATTGAACACACAGAGTCTCTGCCTGCCATGTGATCAGATTAAGGGTGTGTGTTACCACCTCCTGACTTCTGTTTATGGCTGGATATCTATGTCTTCTGATCTCCAGGCACACTTTATTTATTAACATACAAACAAAATATCACCACATTTCAGCACAAATAAAATATCACCACAATGTATACCTAAGCATGTCATACTTGGGTGTTATTTTAGTTGGTAATAAAGTTTAGTTTTCAATTGTTCACTGTATGAATAGAGAAATACAATTGATTACTGTATCTCAGCTTCATCACCTGTAGCCTTGCTGGATGCACTTAGTAATGGTGCATGAAGATTTTGTAAAAGTATGCCGTGAATCAACCGCAAAGGTATTCTTAGAAATGAAGCAAAGAGGAATTTGCTCCTTAGAGTCAAGGTGCCAGTAAAATATCTAACATGTTTTAAGATTGATAATCTCAAGAGAAAGAATGCTATGAACAGTGACTATCCTTCCTACTATTTTCAAATTTCTCCTCCTTTCCCCTGTGACATGGCACTTACTAATTTAAACCATCATTTATTTGTACATGAAAATTTTAATCATATACAGAGTGTTTTTGTCTTCTTTTGCCAAAGAACATATTGTAAGAACTAGCTTCATCTTGATATCAGCCTCCCCCATTTATAAAAGGAGTATGGTTCAAGGACAGTACTGGCTTACCATACCCTCTACTTCGTGGCTCCCCCCCAACTAGTCTTTATACTGTGTTTATTGCCTTACTTTTATTTCATAAACAAAAGGGTTTAGCCTAATCATAACACAATTATTTGGGTATATAAGGCAGGAGTTTAGAAGGAACTAGAAAATAATCTTGTGAAGGTGAAGGGCAGGTTACTAGAGCAGGCTGGGTTTCTCATAGTCACAGAATTAATGAAACTCATAGTAGTAGTCCTTTCATGAGACACAAGACTTTGCTTTGTATGAACTGAATGAGATACCTGGGCACAATAATAATATTTCAGAAAATGTATTAATGGACTATCATGTTGAGAAGGTAAAGACTGCAATTTTTTTCCCACATTATCAAAATATTGGGGTGATTTTATGGAAGATGGAAGCGTCTTTTCTGGGAGATGCTGGGTTGTTTAGGACAAAACAAACTCTAATTATCACTCCTACCTTCCAGGCCAATGCTGTATCCTATTTCCCATCTCCCTTTGCTACCTTCCTCTCAATCTCAACCAGTTACGCATTGTTTCAGAAGTTTGGTGTTTTTAGAGACCATTGGGCAGACCCACATTCCATCAAGAATACTGAGTCAACACACTCTCTTGTGGCAGGAAGAGAAAGCAAGAAGAAAAGCAGGTGTTAGTGGGGAGAACGGATCTGCCTAAGGAAGTTCTAGTCGCTGAGTCAATTTGCAATTTCAACTAAAAACCAACACTGATTGTATCCAGCAGCCCACCACAGGCTTAACAGGTCTCCAACGTTCTGCATCGTCAGGGCTGGGGGCGGGTTCCTGTGAAGAGAAGTAGGACTTGTCTGAGGATCCGGAACAGGATGGTCTGTAAAGTGTGGCTGACAGAATATAGCCAGCCAATGTTTTTCTGTAACAAATATGAAGAAAATGAGTGGCCTAGAA
This sequence comes from Peromyscus eremicus, assembly GCF_949786415.1. Lineage (NCBI taxonomy): Eukaryota > Metazoa > Chordata > Mammalia > Rodentia > Cricetidae > Peromyscus > Peromyscus eremicus. The sequence goes on from NC_081427.1 coordinate 50,357,984, forward strand.
TAAAGGAAACCCCTACCTAGACAAATCATACATTGGGGGTGGGGGTGGGGACAATATAAACTATAAGGAAGCACAGAATTAGTGCCAATCGAGAAAATAAATGGCTCATAATCAGAAGCAGCTAACCTCAGACAATATTGGATTTCTTCAGGGGCTAATTTATATTGTATTTGTTCAAGGAGGCCTGAACGCAATCTAAATGATTATTATTATTAGAATTCTGTTTAATGGTTTGCTATCTTGAAAAGCTTCCCTGGTGTCTGCATAATAGAAGCTATCCAGCCCTGGCCAATGCCTCCTTCCTATGGCTAGTTTGCAGTGATTATACTTTTAACACTTGGAGCAGCTTCCAAATGTAGCCTTCTGCCTTGATGGGTACAGAAGCTCAGAAGTAAATCAAGCTGACCTGCTAACTCAGTCTCCACACATGCTGGACCAAAGCTATCTCACGCAGAACGCAATGTTCTCTTCTGTCCAATATGTGGCAGTGCATTTGAAGTGGGGCAACTGTTAATGAGCTGAGAAGTTTATTTATTAAATATGAATCCTGTTTTAGCCATGGAGCTAGATCTAAGAGGCTTAGGTTTCCAGTATTAATATCTTGTGCACATATTTGCGTGAGACTGTTTCTAGGTCAAATTAGCACACATAGGCTGAGATCCGCGCTGGGATGTTCCAAGCTCCAGTGTAAATGTCAATAGGCGAAGCAGCAGAAAGCTGAGACACAACTCTGTGATGGTTCCACGGTGTCCAGACCAGCTGGTGTGTGTTTCTAATATCTTTTTCATCCAAATCCCCAGGGTAATGTGAAGACCTAACCACATCAAAGGCCCCCTAGATGTGTGCTCTTTTCCTATCCCAGTGAGAGAAATTTCACTTCAGTCTAAGCCAGTGAGTCTCAATATGCCTTAAATTTACATACATCACAAACTCAGTAAAAATAAAGACAATACTGTATGATTTTATAATTCTAAATTTAGCTAGGTCATAGCTCTGTGGTAAAATTATGTCTTTGTTTATATAGTCAGATTGTATTTTTTTTCTACTTTTGAAGGAATTAAAAATTACCTTAAAATGAGAAATATAGCTGGGAAACTTTAAATGTGTTGACACAGGGTAAAACTGATGTTTTATGTGGCTCTTATAATGAATTTTCTAAATTTCCAGGATTGTGAAATTCCAAACCCTGGGAGTCATTGTCTAAAATCCTTCTTGGGAAGTCAGGGCAGTTATTTCAGAGAAAAGAGAGGTATTTTTAAGTCTACAATGAGCATATTCCAAACTTCTCTATGGAATGTTAAAAGGTATCTAATAAATAAAATATGTTTGATTTCAATTATTCAGTATGTTTCGTAGCCCCTTCATGATCTCTGTGTCAGCTGTGTATAAACTTAAAAAAGAGGTACATAAATGGGCCTCAACAGAGTATAGGATACAGCAAGGCAGTTAGATCTTGAGATGAATCAGGGCTATGTCATTTCCAGGGCAGTACAGAGCTTCAAACATTGAAATAACTGTCCTCAGGGACATTTCTTGAGATGTTTTTAATATGGGAAAATGACTCTGATGTGATTCAGCTTGCTTTGTGAGAAGTACATGTTAAGATTTGAAACACTGCTCCATGTCCCCAAACTTACTCCCCTGAGGAAAATGACATCAAAGTTCTTAAGACGAAATGAGGACAAATCCTAATGTTTATCTTTCCAAAGGCAAATTCAGTAGAAATGAATGGAAACACATCAAGTCCAGGATGTGCACACACACTCTAGTTTGGTTTCTGTTGCTATGATCAACACCCTGATAGGCAGCAACTTAGGGTAGAAAGGGTTTGCTGGTATTACATTTGCATGTCATAGTTTACCATCTAGGGAATCAGGGAAGAGCTGGAGGCAGGACTTTGGAGGCAGGTACTGAATCAGAGACAATGGAAGAATGCTCTGGCTTGCTCAGTACACACATACACACACACACACACACACACACACACACACACAGAGAGAGAGAGAGAGAGAGAGAGAGAGAGAGAGAGAGAGAGAGAGAGAGAGAGAGGAGAGGGGAGAGGGGGAGATAAATAATCAAGGTCAATCTCTCTCTAGGGATGATACAATCCAGAGTGTGTTGATCTCTCCTACATCAATCAGCAATGAAGAAAATGTTCCACTGACATGCCACAATCCAGTCTGATAGAGACAGTTTCTCTACTGAGCACCTGCCCTCTTCTTAGGTAACTCTAGTGTGTGTCACACTGTTGTGCAGCAGTTTTGTGTAGCATGAATCTTAACAGTTCTTATTCATAAAAACAAACCTGGAGCCAGGTATTAAGGTAAATGCTGGAAGATTAGAGAAGCAGAACAAGCCACAGCTTCCTCACCTCGCCAATTCCTCAGGTGATCCCATTTCCTCAGACTGGATGCCTCTCAGCTGAACTGTGCTGCTCAAAAGCCTAAAAGCTTAACCAGCCTAGTTCCTGGTTTTCATGTCTTATCTACCTTTCTGCTCTCTGCCCTCACTTCCTTGGATTAAAGGCTCACTTCTTGGGATTAAAGATGTGAGTCACCATGCCTGGCTATTTCCAGTGTGGCTTTAAACTCACAGAGATCCGGATGGATCTCTGCCTCCCAAGTGATAGGATTAAAGGTGTGTGTGCCACTGTTTTTCTGGCCTCTATATCTAGTGGCTGTTCTGTTCTCTGACCCCAAATAAATTTATTAGAGTGCACAATATTTTGGAGAACACAATACCACCACAGTTTTGAGACTGAAACATTTCACCCTACAAGGAAGCTCATTAATACAGGAAGTAAACAAAGTAGCTTCGGGAAGTCCTTGAAACCGACCAGAATCATTAGGCTCCTCTCTCCCTAAGGGTAAATAGTTAAGGAGTGCTGAAAAGAGGCCTCAGCCACCCAGAGGAAGCAGAAACCAGCCAGACTGCCAAGAAGAAACAAAGACAAACTGAACTTCCTGGAAGAGGCTCAGACTAACTGAACCACCATGGAAGGGCACGTTTCCAACCTGGTGAGGTGCCTACAAGTTGTGCAGTGTGCCCCAGGCTTCCAGCTTTTGTGAGCTGTCACCCATGCTGGGGTAGGCTTTGGTGAGAAAGCTGTCTTTGAGTCATTTATGCTCCTCCTCCTCCTCCTCACTCATATTCCTATAAGTAACCCCCGTAAAGCTCGTTGATTGGTTCACCAACTTACATTTTGGTGGTATCTATACTTTGGTCTATTGTAGGCGAAGGAATATCAGTCCACTTGAGCACATGGCTCTGGCAGGCCTTGCCCTTCTCCCTATTCCCTTTGCCTTGAGCAAAAACCAAACCAAAACAAACCCATTAGATACATTCCTAAAGCTAGCCCCCAAGGTCTATTCCCTTATCTGGCCACTTCCTCCTCCTGAGGCTGACTATCAAGGTCCAGTATCAAAGTATTGAAGTCCAGCAATCAAAAGCCCCTTTTGGCTCTCCTAATTAACATGCCCAATTAAAATTAAACACACCTCAACCTAACACAGGGTTCCCCCTTTTATCTTTATAAACTGCCATTTTTCTATGGGACATATCTGTCTCCTCTATCCAGAGGCCAGTCCTTCCTTAGTTCCCATCCGGGACAAATACCCCTCTCCCCCTCTCCCCCTCTCTCCCTCTCCCCCTCTCCTCCTAGCTTGTTCCCTTCCCCTTCTCCCTCATCTTCTGTCCCCTGTCTTTGTCTCTTATTCCCCACCCTCTGGGGCAAATAAATTTCCTTTGTGCTGAGAACTTGGTCTTGGGGATCCTGAGCCTATACTGACTCTTTCAGGAGGTACCCTATCTGAGGCGAGTAGATGTGTTCATGTTGAATCACCTCAGGAAAAGTCTGTCACACAACACACATTTTCAAAAGCTAACCCACAAAATTCACGTGTACATGTGCGTGTTTTCTCTTGCATTGATAGAATCCTCCAACCAGTTGTGGTAAATAATAATAACAACAATAGCAATGGCAATAACAATAATAATAAACATGTCAGTCAGCACTGGTGGCTGTTGGGGCTTTGTGAGTTCACTGGTCACTGGTCAGGTTTTGTGGAAGTAGTAATGCCTTCCTGTGAAGATGTGATGCCTGGAGCTTTCTAAGTCAACGTTTCAAGCTGCAGGTCCTAATCTTGATTATTTTTCATTTTGCTCATCTCCTTTGTATGTCACAGGTTTATATATTGGATATACAACAGAGAGTATTGAATAGTTTGAAAAAGACAGCTTTTTTAATCAAATAGCATTCTCCCCCATCCCTGTCTTTTTTCCTTCTCTCCTTGTTCTTTTCCTATTCTCCTTCCTCTTCCTCTTCCTCCTTTTCTTCTTCTCTCTCTCTGTCTTTTTGACTCTCTGTCTCTCTCTGTGTGTCTGTCTTTCTCTCTGTCTCTGTCTCTCTCTCCACAAGCTTTCTACCAGTAGCTCAAACTAGCTTGGAACTCACTGTGTAGATAAGGCTAGCTTTATTATAGCAATCCTCCTGCCCCAGCCTCCCAAGAGCTGGAATCACAGGTATGAATCCGCACACCTGGCTATAGAAAGCATTCACACATGGTGCCCAGTGCCAGGTGGACCTTCCCATGCCTTCTTAAACAGCATTTGGATCCCCAGGTGCACTAGGAATCTGTTTCCCTTCGCTATGCTTCCTCTATTGATTCTCGAGTGTGAGGTCAAGAAGGTCTCAGGCTTTCTGGTTTTTCAAGAATTGATGTCATCATCAACAGACACATTCTTTTTAAAGGCAATTCCTTGACCATTCACGACTCCTCCATTAACCCCAGGACCTTTAATTGCTATCTACATAGACTGCATTGAATGTTACCCCATGGGTTGTTTGTTTTAGACGCTGAGATCTTTATGAGCCCCCTGGGGACTAATATTTATTTGCCATTGGAATTTGAGAAAGGAAAGACCATGGTGAAATGCTTCTGAAAACCTTTTCTCTGGGAAACAAAAGCTCCCCCTCACATTGTGTGAGGGAAGGCAGCTTCATGTAGTGGAGCTTTATGTCACACAGCTGCTGTGCAGGAGCTGTGACTTCAGTCTGAATTCTACAGTCCTCGGAGAAAGACCTTCTGCCGTGACCTTAACTTTTTACTGGTGTTTTAAGAATGACATCTACAAAATCTCAGAAGAGATTTTTTTCACAAAAGAGGCCCTGAGAGTCGACGAGTGTTTCCCTACAGCTGATCGCAGGAACATTGCTTAAAGACCTTTGGGCCTGTATATGTGTGTGTGTGTGTGTGTGTGTGTGTGTGTGTGTGTGTGTGTGTGTGGTGTGCATGTGCACACACATGTTTAAGGAATAGACTCTGTAACATTAGGATGGCCTTAAAATATGCTTTCGGGTGAATCTGTCAGAGCCTGCCATGCTTCATCATTTTACTTTTTAAATATATCTTCTGTTAGTTACTGTGCTGACTTGTAGGGGCAAAACAGTGAATTCATCATGGTCTCTGTGCTAAAGAAAACTTATTGCAGCCTCTAAATCTTAGGAGAATAACCATTATTTAAACACAGGACCTAGATAGAGTCAAACCTGGGCAGTTACTATTGCTTCAGCAGGAGTCATAGAAAGGGCCATTGAATACTATTCCTTCCCCTTTTTGCCTACCTGAATGAAAAGTGGTTGCTTTGACAACTTTGACTGGTGGTCAGAAATTATGAAGCTAATAAAAAAGCTCAATTACTGGGTTTTGCTTTTTCACCTCGGAGCTACTTAAATTTGTGCTCTTTGGGCCATGATTTCTGTGTAGAAATACTGAGGAAACTCCTGTTCTGTGAACTTCCTCTGGTTCACTCCTGTGCCTGGGTGTCACCCTGCACTTAGCTAGGAGGAGTGCTAATACCGGGAGTGGGGGCAGGGCAGCGGGAGAGACTCAGCATTGATGGCCCTAATGTCAAGGCCGCAGGAGAGAGAAAACATGGGTTTGGACCCACTCCACATAGGTCCTGCAAGCAGCTGGGGAAACAAAGCCAAGTGACACAAATCACCGTAGTCTTCTAGGATGCCGGGCGGCCCCCAAACTGTAACTCAGCTCTGTTTCTAAACTCCCATTTTGGTCCACACGACGGGCTCTCCAGATCTTTATTTGTTTTGTTTAGGATAAGAGCTAGGCAATGAGGAGAGGCCTATTCTGACAAATGATACCCAGGGCTGGAGGTTTCCTATCTAAGCAAACATGTGATGAATGCCTTGGAGCTTCCATCCACTAATGCTCAAGGCCATCCTTTGTCAGTTGGAGGTGTCGCAAATGTGATGTGATAGCGATTGGCAGGAATTTTCCTCACAGGAATGTGACACCTTTTATTGTGGAAAGGAAAGCCTGGTCTCTCAGGAAAGATGGAAGACTTATTTATGAATACAAACGATGAACAAAGCATTTAATTTGGGGCCCACAGTTCCAGAGGGCTAGAGTCTGTGACCATTATGACAGAAAGAACGCAAGCAAGCAGGTAGGCATGGTTCTAGAGCAGTAGCTGGAAGCTCACACCATGGTCCACAAGCATGAGGCAAAAAGTGCTGCTGAAGGCATGGGATTTTTGAAACCTCAAAGCCCCTGCTGACACACCTCCTCCAAGAAGGCCACATCTCCTAATCCTTCCCAAACAATTCCAGTAACTGGGTACCAAAAATCCAAATATTTGAGCCTATGGGGGCCATTCTTTTTTTTAAAACACCACAGATATTTATTATTATGTTTAAGTTGTAGATGTATACATAGACATACACATATATAAAGTGTACTGGATATTTGTAAATGAGTCAGAATCACAGTGTATGTAACAAGGCGCTACAGGCAGGGCTTACAAATGTGTGGCCACTGACGGAAAATAAAACTTACCCTTAAGTAAGGGATATCATTGATGGTTTGGAACCTCGGAGACAAGAACTGTCCCTGATCATTTGGATGCACAGAGCAGGTACATCAGGCTCTGCTTTTCCTCCTCTTAGTCATGGTCTGTCCCAGCATGCTGGGGACTCATGCCTTCCTGTCTGTACAAAGTGAGTGCTCCTCACAGAGGGAACATCAAGCCGTGATTTTATGGTCAGAATATATGCCACTGTTAGAGAACTCAACATAGTGCTCCGATTATGGGGATGGCTTTGTACACAAGTGGTAAGACTGGATAGAAACATCAGAGTAAGAGAGCCTTTGCAAGGTAAATAGGCTTACTAGAACGAATCCCTCCATTAGCAGAACGTTGGCAAAGACCTTGTCTTTCCACAGCTTCCTCACTTATTGCAACAAAGAGAGTGTAGAATCCCAAGCAAGAAAATTAATTTTAGAGAGCACTCAGAAACTGTCTCTAAAGTGCCTATGGAGATGGTTGGAAAGCTACACAGAGTGTAAAGTGATGACTACAGAGTGAATGTGGTCCCCATATCTTGATTTTAGATTGGAATATAAAATACATTATGCAGATCTATTTTGTTCATTATCTAATACTTATCTAGATTTGGTCAGAGTGAGCAGAAAATATCCCACATCTTCTGAACATTTTATTCATTCAGATAACGATCACACATATTATTATCTTACTAAGAAGAACGTGGGGTGGTACCAACACCATGTTTGTCAGGTCCTGGCTGACTAGAGTCCCTTCAAAGGGTATGGTTTAATAGGAATGTGTTTGTGTGTCAAGACGATGAGGAGTCAATTGTGCTGGTTACTTTTGGGCAATGTGACAAAAACTAGAGTCACCTGAGAAGCAGGAAGCTCAAGGAACTGCATCCATCAGAGAGGAATTAGGCATGGCAGTGCGGCATTTTTTTTTTAACTTTCAAAAATGTTATTGTATTACTAATGTGTGTGGATGTTTTTGCCTGTGTGTGTGTAAGAGTCTCACATGTATGTGTGTAAGTATGTATGTGTGTAAGAATGTATATGTGTAAGTATGTATGTGTGTAAGTGTATCCCACATGTGTGAAGAGGTTGAGGAGACCAGAAGAGGGCATTAGATCCCATGGAACTAAAGTCACAGGTGGCTATGCGCTGTATATGGTGCTGGGAGTTAAACCTGGATCCTCTGAAAGAGGATTACTGATTTATTGAGTTGCCGATGGATGTGAGAGGTACCACACATTGTGGGTGGTACCATCCCTGCACAGATAAGCCTGACTTGTGTATGGAAGGTAACTGAATAAGCCTAGAGAGGCAAACCAGTAAGCAGCACTCCTCCTTGGGCTCCGTTTCAGTTCTTACCTTGAGGTTCTTGATGTGAGCTTTGTCTTGGCTTCTTTGGCAATGAACTATAACCTATAAGCTAAATTTAACCCTTTCCTCCCCCAACATCATTTCGGTCACTGTTATCACAGTAACAATAGGCAAACCAGAACAATGTAATGCAGACTTTTGGTACAAATTGGAGGTTATGTCTATCACAATACAAGGCTTACTTCATTATGTTTTCTGGGAAACAAAATGGTTTAGAAGGAAAGGGTCAGCCTATCTTATTTTAAAACTCTGTCAGACCGAGCAGTGTCTCTTGCGCTATCTTTTTATTTATGTTCACCCAGAGGAAAAAGCTTGAAACTTCATGCTCTATATATTTGTTGCTGTGTAACAAGCTATATGAAAACTTACTGGTGTAAAATACAGCATTTATGCTACTCTTCAGTGTTCAGCTTGTGAGAGACTGAGTGTGGATGGTGAGTTTTCTTCTCCTTCACGTATAATCAGACAGGTCTGGAGCTAAGACTGGAGCTAAGACGAGCTACCCTGACTGGCTTGTTCAAATTGCAGTGTGAGTAACACAAACCCAAACTTTAACTGGGATAAGTAATGCAAACACCCTGTGTCAAAGATTAAAGATTAACATTTTTTGAGCATCCTAGTGATTACTCTGGAACACAAGTGTTCTTTTTTTTTTTTTTTTTCCCTCCTGAACAGCTTTTAATAGGTTAAACATGAGGGGCAAAAAGAGGCCACCTAGCTATGTCCCCAACCCCTGAGACAGGAGAGTCATTGTCAAAAGTGTTCTTATTCCATATCCTTTCTGATGTCTTTTTCCTGTATAATTAAAGTTAGATACAAGTTTCCTTTCAAGTTTTGCTTCTTTCACCAAAGTGCATTCTATTTCTCTTTTCTAAAGTGCATTCTTGTGATAGACTGTGGACTCAACAAAGATAAGTTGATCATCTGTAGATGTCTATTATCTCTAGACAGTATGAAAGGATTGGTATCAGCTCAGGACCTCCAAGTTCTCAGCACAAAGGAGATTTAATTGCCCCAGAGGGACAGAGTTCAGGGAATAAGAGACAAAGACTGGAAATAGAGGATGAGGGAGAAGGAGATGGGAACAAGAGAGAGGGGAGAGGGCCATTTGTCCAGGAGTGGACTAAAGCACTGCCTCTGGATAGGTAGGAGACTTACATGGCCCATAGGAAAATGGCAGTTTATAAAGGTAAAATGGGAAACCCCATGTTAGGATGAGGTGTTTGATTTTAATTGAGCATGATAATTAGGTGAGCCAAAGTGAGTTTTTGATTGTTGGACTTTAATACTTTGAGACTGGACCTTGGTAGTCAGCCTCAGGAGGAGGAAGTGGCCAAATAAGGAAATAGACCGTGGAGGCTAGCTTTAGGAATGTAATCTCATGGTTTTCAGCAAGGCAGAGGGAATGGGGGAGAAGGGCAAGGCCTGCCAGAGCCATATTTCCATGTTCAGGCTGGCTAGAGTTCCTTCAATGTGTGCCTCAAAATTCTTTACCTCTATTCTCTAAGCTATTTAAATTTCTAGATGAGATCATCTCAAAGTCTATTTTCAATGTGTGATAATGACAGCATATTCTTCTTATACCAGCATCAGAGGATTCTGGGATTTCATGGATTTGGTGGTGGCAGCGTGAGTACATTGTCATGATCACACACCATAGAGTCTGTATCAGGTGGCAGTGTAATGAAAAATTAATTAGATCGAGATTCCTTTTATGTAGAGTTCTGTCATCTCCAGCTAGTCTCCTGGTAACTCGGAAGACACTGGAATACAGTTTTTGCTTCTAAATGTTACTGTGTTGTTTAATCATCCAAAGTGTTTGGATGAGAGTTGGAATTCTCACCTCTCAGAGGTAATGAGTGATAAACAGCAGTGAACATGTCCACAAATTCACTCTGAAAGAAATGATTTTAGATAGATGTTGGCCATAGTTTTTAAAAAATTATTTTCCCTTGTAAGTAGATCTTCGAAGTCCCAAATCAGGGCCTAACAGTCATGCTGTTTCCCAAACCAGCCTCTAGCATTCTTTAGAATCTTGACATCACACACAAGTATAAGACATTGACTGCTGTGTTCCAGGCTGATTTCTCCACTATGTGGTCCAGCAAAGCCCATGAACTCACATTTTAAAAGTCCAGTTGGCCCAATGACCACACTTTGAGAACCAGGGTTCCAGGAAAGAAGATAAAGGCCTATTGTGTGGTGCCTTTGCTAATCATTGATCTCTGAGATACACTCTAAATTTAAAACACCCTTCAAGTCATCACATGACAAAGCAGTTTCTGTTCAGATAGAGGTTAGTTAGGCATTTTTCTTAGCCATATTCCATGACATACTAGGGTAGAGTGCAGAAGGAAATAGGTTAGTTCATTAAGCCTGAACGTTGTCAAGTTCTAAATGGGTTCTGAAACTGAGTATGTATCCTGAGAGAGTGGTGAGAAGCATGTCTCACCAACAAACAGCTAGAGAATTTGGTTAGCACTGCCAATTTGGTTAGAAAACAGTCAGAAATTTGTCCCAAATATTACAGCCTTGAAAGGCACTATAAGCCATGTTACATTATTCTTGGGGCATCAAAGACCAGCTTTGTTCTGGCTTAGACACTGGACTTGATTCTCAGGAAAAGAATGAAAGGGTCTCTCTGATTAGCTCCTAATAGACAGACTCAGCACCTGAAGATTTCTTTCAGTATTCTAGATATTTCCAACTCACCGGACCTAAAGCATAAGCCTGGTGAGCAATGCTGCAGACCTAACTTGGAATTCTTGAGGTCGGTTCACATTTTTTTTTTAATTGAGCCTTTCTGTTCTTAGTGTAGTATTGCTTTCTAATTCAACTGTTTCACACTTGGAGAATCTTTTTTTTTTCTTCTTTTTAAAACTCCATTACGTATTTATTTACTTCCTATATGTGCATGTGTGTGTATTCATGTACATGAACACGTGACAGGATACCTGTGAAGGTCAGATGACAACCTGCAGGAATTGTTTCTCTTTTTCTACTGCTTGGGTCCCAGGGATAGAATGCAAGTTCTCAGGCTTGATAGCAAGCATTTTCACCCCTGAGCTAGCTTGCCAGCCCAGAATTGTATTTTCTGCTTTCCCTTGCTGACCCGCTTGGATTATCTTACTGTAAGGCATGTTTATGAACATATACTTCACATTAAATACTGTATTTCTTTCACACTCTATGAGTCTCCTATTCACAAAAGAAATCGGAAAGTGGTTGGAAACTGAAGAAAAGGGGAGTATGTTAAACACAAAGTAAACTGAAGAAAGAAGTAGTAGAGGTCAAAGCAGAAATCAGTGAACTAGATGGAAAAACCGGTGGGGAATGGCGACCTTCCCATGTTCATTCTCAGGGAGGGAAGAAGTTGCTTGTTTTGGCTCTTGGCCCACCCCAGAAAAGCTCACTCCTCTCTAGAACTTAATTTCTTCTCTTTCTTCTCCTTCTCCTTCTTCTCCTCCTCCCTTCTCCTTCTCCCCTTTCTTCTCCTTCTCTTTCTCCTTCTCTTTCTCCTTCCTTCTCCTTCTTCTCCCTCCTCCTCTTTCTCTTCCCCCTCCTCCTCTTTCTCTTCCCCCTCCCCCTCCTCTCCCTCCTCTCTCTCCTCTTCTTCCTCTCTCCTTTTGTAAAAGGTCAAGTGTACACAGAAATTAACGGTCTTTGTTCTAATACCCTGTTCTTATTCTTTCCCCTTGCTGACTGCTGCCTCCCCTTCCCCCAGACCCTCATGCTGTGCCCCTTTATTCCCCAGGAGTTCCCTTTCTGCTTCCATGCTACACCCATCTCCATTCAACATTTCTTATTGAGGAATAAGAATGGCTGCCATTCCATTTTATGACCATTTCATACATGCCATGTATATGTCAAGATCTACACTATTTATGTCTATCAAAGATTATATCTGTACTTTACATGAGATTTTGTCTTTCTGAGTTTGGCTGATTTTGCTTAACTTAGTG